>NW_019154096.1:68816443-69517493 GCF_002288905.1 Enhydra lutris kenyoni | reverse complement strand
AAAAAAAAAAAAAAGAAGCCAGTTTCTAATATAAAACAATATTGAAGAGTTTTCCATTGTATTTCATTCGGAGGAAGATGCCATTCATGGAAGTGAAACTGAATTAGTCACCCAGATGTTCTGTGCGTCTCAAAACACAGGTATGAAAGCCATGAAGCCCAAAGAGCCAATGAACTGAATGTTTATTCTCTCCTTAAATTCCGGTGCCATGCCGACAAACCTCCGGTAGTTAACCTGGTAAAGAGAACTCATTTCTTGAGTTACCACATCCAGTCATCGCCATCCAAGTAATCACAGCACAGAGGTCAGCTACGCAGCACTCGGTGGCCAGGAGGACACAAAGACAACCAAATATTCCAGCCGGCACGGTTCACAGCTTCACAAAAGTTCTAGACACTTCTTACCATCTTCTGAGCAGAGACCCTGCCTCTTATCAGGACCTTCTGGTGTAGTTCTCCTTGCTATTAGTAGTACCTGCTGAGTGACCCTTGGAAACATTCTTGAACTATCTGGGTTTCTTTCTCGGTAAAACGAAGAGGATGACCTAAAAAGATCTTCGTGGGCCTTTCAACTTCAAAACTCTGACTTAATTTTCAAATCCACTTTTCTGGCATCAGACATCTGATCTAGAAGCTGTTTTCTCTATTTGTCGACAACAATAGTAACTCAACCTGTTTTTTTTCCCCTTTCAAAAGGTTTATGAAACCACAGCCTAACCAATCCACTGGATGGGTACACAAAGATCTCAGCTTGCTGGGTGAGTCTTTTTCTAAAAACAAAGTGCTGGCAATCTGGGTATATGCTACACTCACAGTGGCTATGTTCAAACTTGACCTTCACTCACAACAAAGGGTGCTGGCAGATTCTGACAGTCCCTGTCTCTATATGAAGGAGGCCTTGAGAAATTATAGTTTTACACCACACCAAAAATCTACACCCATGCAGAACACTGGAACAGGGCTGGTTTGAAATGCGCTTCAGTTTCACCCAATTATGGGCTGAACAGACACAAAAAAAGTATATATAATTATGCCCATCCTGGCTAATTACATACTCTTGTACTAATTTTCAGATAAAAATATACAATTAATTTCTCATAAATGTAAGTTGCTGAATGTTCGACATCTCACTTTTGGGCACCAGGCTGTCAACAATATTTTTAATTTAAAAAATGCATACAAAGGAAAGTGGATGATACAAATATTTCTCCTAAAATAATGATTTATAATGTACTTTTAATTTTGTGAATTTTTAAATCTTCAAAACAACTGACCAGTTCTTTATAGCTTTTTAAAAAAAAATTTTGCCCAGACAGCATAACAGGACCTTTTCTTTAAGTGTATTTCTTTCTTGCCAAGCTTTTTACTTTAAAATAGTTCAAATTTATAGAAAATTCGAAGTGTAGCACACTTAGCTGTAATCAGACTGATTCCAAATTTCTATTTCCAAACTTTCATGCTCTTAAGAGTTAAAGAGCATATAACTTTGCAGATATGTAAATGAGACATACTTCTGGTGCGTTCACAAAAGTACTTCTGTATTAGTTATTTGTGTATTAGAAACTAATCCTAGGTATCTTAATACCAGAACAAGGAAGGGAATGGATGCCATTAAAAAAAGAAAATTCTTTCATGCCAGTGTGAGGCAATGTCTTAAGCCAATGGTCAACCATGAGACAGTCTCATATCTTTAGAAATTGCCTGGGAGAAGAACAACTTATTTTCAACAAATCATACCGGATGTATTCTTACGGAAAACCGTTTCAAACAATAATACAATTTTAACTGCAGATACAAAAAGGGGGACAAATGTATTTACATCAGCCCCTGAGTCACTCTGTGCCCGAGACAATAAAGTCAAGATGCCCCTCGACCAAGCTGAGGAACCTGAGGAGGCAAAAGTCCTTCGAGACCACCCCCCAAGCTTGCGAGTGGCCCCCCACGGCGTCCGCCCGAGCGCGGACAGCAGTGAAACCGGGACCTCAGCCCAGGTGGGCGGGCGGCCGCAGAAGCCGCCGCGGGGCCTGGCCCGGGCCTCCGGAGCTGACCAGGCCGGCCATCCCTCCGGGCCCCTGGGCCGCCCCAGCCACCCGACCCTCGGCCCCTCGGATTCGGCCGGCGGGACGGCACCTGGCGTCACGGCGCAGGTCGCACTTCCCGGGCCGACCCCCGGGAACCAAACGTGGCCCGGGGAGGGAGGTCCCCTCCCCCCCCGAGGCCTCCCCCTCGCCTCGACGCTGACCAAGGGCAGACCGCAGCTGGGGCTCGCCGGGCGCAGCAGGCGGACCCCGGGCGCAGGCGTCCGCCGGCAGGTGTGCCCAGAGTCCCCGCAGCCCCGCCGGGTGCAGCCGCCCCTGCCGCTCGCCGTCGAGGGGGGCCGCCGGCCGGGGCGCGGTGCAGGATGGCTCACCTTGGGGCCCTCGGGTGGCACGCGCGGGTCGTTCCACGTCGTGGTGCGGCTGTTGTGGTCCACGAAAAAGGGCCAGCCGGTCTGCGGATCGATCTTGATTTCCCAGCCGGGGGGCAGGGGGTCACCGGCGCCGTTGCCGGACGCCATCTGCACCATGGGCGAGTGGGTGGCAGCACTCATGCTGGGTCGGGGTCTGCCCGGAGGGGCGGCCGCCGGGGTGCCGGGTCGCGGGGAGCCGAGTCGTGGGGTGCCGGGCCTCCAGGCGCCGAGTCGCTCGCTGGCCGCGGCCGGATCGAGAGCGGTGCGCGCCGCCGACGTGTCCGGGAAGCCGGCGCCGGGCACCTTTATGAATTAAAGGAGGGGGTGACGTGGCCCGAGAGGGGTGGAAGTGTCTGGAAAGAGCCTCCTCGCTGCCAACCGGGAAGGAGATAAAGGGAGGTAGCAACTGGCCGGCTAGAAACTTCTGGTCCTATCCAGAGAAGTTGGCGGCGAGCGGGCGGGATGCAGAGCTCCGCCCTGAGTCATCGGCTATAATCGGGGCGGGGCGGGGCGGGGCGGGGCCTGGGCGGGGCCTAGGCCGGCCGCCCCTCCCCCACTCCTTCCTTCCCTCCGCCGCCCAGCGGCCAAGGCTGGTGTTCCCGGGCGGAGACTGGTTGGCGGGGCTGGTAGCCGGCAGGGCGTCGTCGGGAGCGCTGGGCCGGTTTCGGTTTTCAGACTCCCTCCCTCTGCGTGGAGCCGAGGACTGGGACTGCGCGCAGGGTGCCTGCTGCCGCTCCTTCCTGTAAAAACAAAGTCACCGTGAGCATTGAAAGTCGTGAATTTTAAACTAGAGTCTCGCACGCCTCCCCCCCCCCCTTTGCTCCCTTATACACTGATAACTTGGGGACACTGGCGTCCTTCCAGTACGTTTTAATCACTTTTTCTCAAGGGCGTGAGAAGCTCCGGAATGTTGATCTGACACCATAACAAAGCCGGGGAGAAAAGGCAAATACAAATAGAAATTCACCTGCCTTCTTCGGAAGCCTAAAGAAAAGATTGCGTCAGCCGTGCTTTTCTGCATCTCAAATATTCAAACTATCATTGCATTGAACGACTCTAAAGACAAATCACATTCTTTTGGGTTTGGATCTTTTTTATGGTAGAGATGGTTTCTTGGCATCTTAAATCTTGACCTTCATTTGGAGGTGGGGCCAAGTCCAACCATGAAAAATTCTTTGGTTGATTCAGTGGTGGTTGTGCTTGTAACCTAAACCAAGCAGTTCCCAAGAAGAGCGTGTGCCCACAGAGGGAGAATTCGGAGGAGGTTCCATTTCAGATTCTTAGGCAGGCCGACTCACTCCCTTCCCCTGAAATATTCTGGAAAGTTGCTTTCATTAAAAAGAAAACCACAGGTCCAAAATGGTGTTACTTGGGCCAGGCCAAGTCACCAAACCAGGGTTTAATACCTAACCTAATTTCAGTTTCCACCTCCCCCAGAAATGTGTCTAAACCCGTCAATCAGGAATTTTCTGATAAGCACAAAGAGGTAATCTGTTGCCTGAGCCTTCTCTATCCCCCAAAGGAAGATGAGGTTATTTGCAAAGTAAGAACCCCTGCCCTTCCTCATAACGGAAGATGATCTTGCCTGAAACAATCCTTTTTTTCTTCTTTTTCTTCCTCCTCCTCCTTTGTTGCCCCACCCTCCTTCTTATAAAAACCTTCCATTTTGTACAACTTTTCAGAGCATCTATTTGCTAGATGGGATGTTGCTTGGTTCATGAATCTTTTAATAAAGCCAATTAGATCTCCAATTTACTCGGTTGAGTTTTGTTTTTTAACACTTGGGACTAATATTGGACCTAATTTTTCAACTCAAATTCAGAGACTATCCTGGAACCTTTCTTCCTGGCTCAAGTCACTCCTTTTGAAACAAATGCGAGAATGGCTTCCTGATCATTCATTTCCAGTGGAATGTTTCTTATTTGCATGGGTCTGCTTGTCAGCTCTGAAACCCAAAAACTCAGTTTTGTGAAAATGCACAGGTGAGTAAGCACACATGAGACTAATAGATAATCCAAATGCCAGTGTACCAATTTACCATTAGAAATATTCCTACTGAAGGAGCTGGACCAGTGTCTAGTTTACTCTCCTATTTGAAACTCTTAGCACAGGGCTGGGCTCAGAGTTCATATTCAATAAATATTGAAATTTATTGAAGGTTGAATGCAAAGCAAATATGTATCTCTTTCCTTTGCTCAGTTTGCTTTCCACCACAACTACAGCTTAAACCCTGAGAGCATTCTTTACTGGCTTTCTTTTTTTTTTTTTTTTTTTTTTTTTTTTAATCCTAGGCAGAAGCAGAAGAGGAAACAGTTTTCTCTGGGATTAATTTAGCTGTTTCTGAGACTTGTACTCCATGAGGGGCTTTGAGTGGGTTTGCCTAAAATGGAGCCGTAAGTCTTGGAGAGCTGGTTGAAAGCAGCTCCTTTGAGCTATTCCAAATAACAGGGAGCTTGTCTGTCTGTGGTGGCCTTTTAATTTTTTTTTGTTTCTCTGGGACATTTTCTTTCTCAGGACATGAGTTCCCGGGTGCTATGGACTGAATGTTTGTGTCCTCCCAAATCTGTATGTTGAAACTTATTCCCCTATGTGATGCTATTTGGAGGTGGGTGTTTGGGAAGTGATTAGGTCATGAGGGTAGAACCCTCATGGATGGGGTTCCTACCCTTATAAAAAGGATCCCAGGGAGCTCCCTGCCTATTCTACCAGCACAAAAGGACCCACCAAGAAGGTGGCTATCTGTGAACCAGGAAGCAGGCTCTCATCGGACACCAGCTCTACTGGTGCCTTGACCTTGGACTTCCCAGCCACCAGAACAGTGAGAAATAAATTCTTGTTTATAGGCTACCCCGTCTCTGGTATTCTATGATAGCCGCCTGAATGGATGAAGACACCAGGCCTTCGGGAATCTGCCCAGATCAGAAGCTTAAGCATGACCCTGGGTTCCTCTTTCTCTCTTACCACCCAGCATTGCCAAGCTTAAGGATTCTGCTGCCTCAGCATTCCTTGATTGTGTGCATTTGTTCTTTGGTACCGCCAGCAAGGCCCAGGTCACCCTAATCTCTTCTGTAGACCCAGGCAGTGGCCTCTAATTTTGTCCATGTCCAATTCCTTGCCCACGTGGCAGCCAGAGTGACCTTGTTCAAGTGCAAATGTACCATGTCCTTTCTCTGATTAGGATGATCGCATGGCTCCCATTGCCCTCTCTATACTCAAGTCCACACTCCTTGGCCTGGTGGACCCAAAACCCAGTCTCCCCATTCCCTGGTGCACACTCCGCGCTCGCCCTGGTGAGCCATATCACACGCACACTTCTCTCGTCTGCACACACTGCTCCTTCCATCTTTTTCGCCACCCCCAGCACCTGTAACTCCCTTTGCCTGGGTAACTCCTCTTCTCTCCAGGTATCCCCTTTGACTCACACTCCTTCACCCTCCTCGTCCGGGTCACATGTCCCAGAGTACATGTACGTGCTCTGTACCACCTGATCCCGTGAACCGCCCTGCGATTGCTTGTTTGATGGTCTAGTTTGCTTATGGATTGAGTTTCTTGAGGGCAGGTGCAGAATCTTGATAGCTGCCGTGTCCCAGCCTCTGGCACAGTGCCTGGCAAATAACAGTAACAAAAACAGCAGTAATGGTAATGGCTGCCATCTGCTAGGAATTTACTGCAGGCTAGTTATTGTGTGATGGGCTTTATGCCGATTAGCTCATCTTTGTTGGGGAGGCTGTGATCCCCTTTCGGGAATGAAGAACTTATTCCCGCAGATGCTGGGAACACTACAGGAAGATCAGTCTCTTTTGTCCTTGGGGCCTGGCTTTGCTGAGGAAGACCGCCTCACGTAAGATCATGTGCGGGAGCACCCTTCATCCAGGGCTTGATCTATGGAGGGGCACAAGGGCCCTGCCTTTTGGTCCAACTCAGGGTAGGGATAATGAGCTCTCCCCTTTGTGGAGAGCTCTCTGGGGTGGCTGCTGCTTTCCTTGGGACTGCCTCAGGGCTCAGCTTCTCTCCCCGCCCCCTCTTGCTTCCTGCTCTCCCTTTCACTGGTATCCCTTTTAAAAGGATTCCCTCGGGTGGCTCAGTGATTTAAAGCCTGCTTGGGTCATGATCCTGGGGTCCTAGGATCGAGCCCCGCGTCGGGCTCTCTGCTTGGTAGGGAGCCTGCTTCCCTTCCTCTCTCTCTGCCTGCTTGTGACCTGTCAAATAAACAAATTAAAAAAATCTTAAAAAAAAAAAAAAAAAAGAACCCCCACCCCCAACAAACCCACCCCGCTCCTTCCTCTGTCTCACATTCTCCTTCCCGAACCCCAACCAAGACCAATCCTCCAGCCACCCCCTGGGGGGGGATTTCTTCGAAACCCCCCCCCCCTTTACAGATAAGCAATTAAGGTTTGGAAATGCTACCTACCTGCTCAGTGTCACAGAGCTCATGATCTGTGCAGGTGGCATTCGGATGTAGGGGACTGATTCCAGAGCCCATGCTGTTAGCCAGCCCGTGCCTGGTTAATGGCTTCGTCCCCCTAGTCACCAAGGAAAAATTTTAGAAGGCTACAATTCAGGAACAAAGTTTTGTGCACATAATTTGTCTCAAGGCTGAGGAAACAGGAGCAGCTCCAGGCTGTTATGGCCCATCATGTCAGGCCCCCTGATGTGGGGATGTGCCCGGCTGACTCACAGCACAGGTCACAGACTGTGGACTCTTGCCCAGCTCTGATGGCGAGTTCCAAATCCAAATGTCACCCAGAAGATTTCGGTGTCTGAAAAATCTAATCCATTTCTAATGGAACACATGAGCTGGCATAAGAGAACAGTCAATTCTCCCCAGTCCATGCAAAACGTTGGACATCCCAAGTCATTTTTGTTTGTCCCAGGGATGCTATCAGAGAACGACACATGCAACCATGCACAACTTTACCAGCCATCCCCTCCCAACATGACCCTTCCACTCTGGGCAGCCTCACCAGGAAACCAAGGCCACCTGGTTGGGAGTTCTTGCCTCTCCCCAATGTCCTGATGGTCCAGTGTGTCGGGGAAAAGAAGCCCCAGGCAGGAGTGTTAGAGCAGAGGGGGAATGGGAGATGTCTAGTTGTGCGATCAAGACCTCGATGATAAGCTCTAGAAATATACTCTGGTGGAGGGGGAGGGGAAAAAACCAAGACAGTTGGCCCTTAAACATCATGGGTTTGAACAGCATGGGTCCACGTATACATAGATTTTTTTCAATAGGCACAGTACGGTACTATGTATGTATTTTCTCTTCCTTATGATCTTCTGCACATTTTTCTTTTCTCTACCTTACTTTATTGTAAGACTACCACGTACAACACATGTAACACAGAATATGCATTAATGGACTGTGTATGTTGTCTGTAAGGCTTCTGGTCAACAGTAGGCTATTAGTAGTTAAGTTTTGGGGGGGTCAAAAGTCATAGACAGATTTTCAACTGTGCATGGGAGGTTTGGTGCTCCTGACCCCCATGTTGCTCAAGAGTCAACTGTATGGCTTGGCCATAGAATTTCAGATTGTAGCACTAACTTCACATCAGTTTGTTATGAAGAGTTAAAGTCTGCCCGCTGAGGTCCAACTGCTCCCTGCTCTCTGACCCCCTGTGATGGGGACATTCTGTACCAGACATCTGGGCCTTTAATCATAAACTATCCTGTTTTGCTCTTTATCTACATATCCCCCCGAAAGGATTGCAGGAGCCATGGAAATGGGGACTCTAGCATTAAAAGCTAAGTTTTTTTTTAAAAAGTTTTTTTTTTTTTTTTAAGATTATTTATTTATTTGTTTGACAGAGAGAAACAGTGAGAGCGGGAACACAAGCAGGGGGAGGTGGGAGAGGGAGAAGCAGGCTTCCTGCTGAGCAGAGAGCCCAATGCGGGGCTCAATCCCAGGACCCTGGGATCATACCTGAGCTGAAGGCAGATGCTTAACGACTGAGCCACCCAGGCGCCCCCCCAAAATTTTATTTTTCAAGTAATTTCTACACCCAACGTGGGTCTTGAGCTTACAACCCCATGACCAGGAGCTGCATGCTCCACTGACTGAGCCAGCCAGGTGCCCCCAAAACTAAATTTTTAAAATATCAGGCGCTGTGTTAAGCATGTTAGGAGCTGATCTTACTTATTTTGCCCAGCAAACCTAGGAGGCATTAGCCCATTGTACAGATGAGGAAACAGACTCAGAGAAGTTGAGTAACTGGCCCAAATTCACATGGCTGACCAGTAGGAAGAACCAGGATTTGAAACTAAGTCTGTCTGATTCCAGGGCCTGTGCTTGACGGTAAGGCTAAACACTCCCTCGTCTTCTGCTGCTTCTCCATTCTCAGTGAGTCCCAGCCAGCTGAACAGCTGTACTAGGTTGGATACTGTTCCCTCCCCAAAAATCCATACCCACCAGGAACCTCAGAATGAGGTCTTACTCTGTATGTGGAATCAAGTTAAATGAGGTCATCCTGGAGGTTCCTGGGTGTCTCAGTCTTTTAAGCGTCTGCCTTTGGCTCAGATCATGATTCCAGGGTCCTGGGATCGAGCCCCACGGCAGGCTCCCCTGCTCAGCAGGGACTCTGCTTCTTCCTCTACTTCTCCCCTTGCCCCGCCTCCCTGCTTTGCTCTCTCTTCCTCACACACACTCTCTCTCTCTCTCAAATAAATAAATAAAATTAAAAAAAAAAAAAGTTAAGACGAGGTCATATTGGATTAGGCAGGTGGTAATCCAATGACCAGTATCCTTATAAGAGGAAATTTGGACACAGAGACACACACAGGGAGATGGCTTGGAGAGGCTAGAGCAGAGATTGGAGTGACATAGCTATAAGCCAAGGGCTGCCAGCAAACACCAGACATGCAAGAGGAAGGTCCTCCCCTCGAGTCTTCCAGAGGGAGCCTAGTCCTGCCAAACCTCCATTTCCAGCTTCTAGCCTCTGGGACTGTGAGACAAAGAATTTCTGTTGTTTTAAGCCACCCACTCTGGGGCAGGTACTTAAGGTCACACTACGAAACACATTCAGCGGCCATACCATCCATCTTTGTCACCTGCTCAGAGCTAGCTCCCATGATCCATATCGAGAAGCTCCCTTTGGAGCATGAGCAACACTGATCCCTCATCGAGCACAGCTGTGCAGGGAGGAGGCCTTTCCCAGCTGCTCATCTCCCCACCAGACAAAAATCAACCCTCTTCCTGTTTGAGGAACTATAAATTCCCCAGAAAAGTACTGAACTCCCAGCTCATTTGAAGCAAACCTCTTATATTTGTTTTTATTTTTATTTACTTACGTACTTATTTTTACATTTTAATGCCAGTATGGTTAACACACTGTGTCGTGTTAGTTTCAGGTGTATAATACAGTGACTCAACAGCTGTGCATGTCACTCAGCGCTCAACGCAGTAAGTGTCCTCTTCCTCCCCTTTATCCATTCCTCCCAACCACCCACCCACCTCCCCTATGGTAACCACCTGTTTGTTCTCTACAGTTAAGAGGCTGTTTTTAGTTTGCCTCTCTTTGTGCCTTGTTCGCTTGTTTCTTAAATTCCACTTGTGAATGAATCATATGGTATTTGTTTTTCTCTGACTGACTTATTTCCATCAGCATTATACCCTCTAGATCCATCCATGTCATTGCAAATGGCAAGATTTCATCCTTTTTTATGGCTGAATGGCTAGTATTCCATTGTGTATAATACCCCTTTTTCTTCATCGATTTGTCGATCGATGGACACTTGGTCCGCTTCCAGAATTTGGCTATTGTAAATAATGCTGCAATAAACATAGGGGTGCATCTATCTTTTCAAATTTATCTTTTCACATTCTCTGAATAAATACCCGTAGTAAACTTGCTGAATCATATGGTAGTCCTATTTTTAGTTTTTTGAGGAAACTCCATACTGCTTTCCATAGTGGCTACATCACTTTGCATCGCCTCCCACAGTGCACGAGGGTTCCTTTTTCTCCACATCCTTGCCAACACTTGTTGTTTCTTGTGTTTTTTATTTTAGTCATTCTGACAGGTGTGAGTTGATATCTCATTGTGGTTTTGATTTGCGTTTCCCTGATGATCAGTGATGTTGAGCATTTTTTCATGTGTCGGTGGCCATCTGTATGTCTTCTTTGGGAAAACATCTGTTCGTGTTTTCTGCCCATTTTTAAAATGGATCATTTGTTTTTGGGGTTTTTTGATGTTGTTTTGTTTTTTGTTTGTTTGTTTTTTTGTTTTGTTTTGCTGTTAAGATGGATAACTTCTTTCTGTATTTTAGATACTAACCTTTGATCAGATATGTGATTTGCAAATATTTTCTCCCATTCCATAGGTTGTCTTTTAATTTTGTTGCTTGTTTCCTTTGCTGTGCAGAAGCTTATATATGTCTTTAAATGACATGTTTTCCTTCTATCAGTCAAAACTCTCCAAATTTTAGGATCAGGTTTCAGCCATGTTCCCCTGACAAAGAATAAAGGAATTGATAGCTTGTCAAGCCAAAAATCAATAAATAGTGATGGAACTGTAAGAAGACAATGAAAAATGTCTAGTTCTTCATTTAGTCATCCACTCCAGTGAACATCTGAGGGCCAATCTTTAGGAATATAATGATGAATAAAAGGTAGGCTTGGCTCCTTTTGTGGATGGGACAGTTAAATGATATTACAGTTAAATGATTACAGATAAACAGTTAAATGATATCACAACGTGGTAAATGACGTTGCAGCGATAAAATATTCTCAGAAAGCAAAAGATGGAGCAATTGATCCAGTTCTGTGAATCTGAGATTTCAGGGAGGAAAGAACATTTGTGTTGAAAAAAAAAATGTGTTTTAAGTTCCTAATATATGTGCATGATACAGAATGTAAGAGGCGCCAAAGGATACTGTATTCATTTGCTAAGTCTTTGTAACAAAGTACCATGAATGGGATGGTTTAGAACAATGGAAATCTGTTGTCTCATAGTTGTGAAAATCAGAAATGCAAGATCAAGGTATCTGCAGGGTTTGTACCTTCTAAGGACTGCAAGGAAAAAACTGTTCCATGCTCCATGTTCCTGGCTTCTAGTGGTTTGCTAAGAATCACTTCAATCTCTGCATTCTTCTTCACACAGTGTCGTCCCTGTGCACCTGTATGTGTCCAAATTTCCCCTTTGTATAAAGATACACGTCATACTGGATTTTGGACCCACACTACTCCTGTATGACCTCAATTTAACTAACTTCATCAACAAAGCCCCTTTTTCCAAATAAGGAAATTCTGAGATACTGAGGGTTAGGACTTACGTAGGCATTCTATGGGTCATAATTCAATCGCAGGTACTCAGGTACTCCATGAAAAACAAACCTCTTTCCTTTGGATGTTTCCATGCCTCCCAGGTTCCTGCTCTGGAAGCAACCAGCATTCCCAGGTTATTGGACATTCTTGCAGGGGTTTTCCACGCATTTACCAACATATATGCGCACGTGTGTTCCCATTCACAAACACACACCATGCACTGACATCCTCATTACTCTTTTCACTTAGCACGAACCCTGCAAAATTTTCCATATCAATCTGTACAGACCTTCCTATTTCTTTAAGCGTCTGTACAATGGTCAATTTATTTACACGGTCCCCTATTAATAGGCATTTAGACAGTCCCTGGTCTTCTATTAAAAACAATGCTGCAATGTATATTCTTGGGCACACGTCATTTTGCATTAACGTACAAATTTATTAATACCTGGATGTGGAAGTGCTTGGTCATCAGACCAGTGCATTTTAAAATTTGAGATCTTTTGCCAAATTGCTCTCCAAGGAGGTCAGAGAAGGTCAGCCTTGCACCAGACCCACAATCTTACCAGACTGCATTACCTAACATTCTGATCTTGGCTGGGCTGTTATATTCTTCTTGGACTTTTAATTTGCATGTCTATTATTGTGAGTGTAACTGAGCCTCTTCTCATGTGTTTCAGAGACATTGGGAACGTCTTTTCTTTGAACAGTCTGTACCTATCTTTTGCCCATTTTTCTAGTGGGACTGAGGATTTATGAGAAGGATTTTTACAGACACAGAAGGAATTTTAGATGGGCACCAGATAACTGCAAGTACATGAAGATGGGGCTGGCATTTAAATATGGCTTGAGGACCCACCCCCTCCCCAGTTATTTGAGATGTCTGGCCCAGGTCTCCCTCCTCTTCCAGTCTAAGCAGCGGCCTGCTCAGAAAACAAGGGGAAGCCCAGAAATTAGATTCTGGGTTTAGAATTAAACATTTGAGCTAGCGGGATGCCTGGGTGGCTCAGTCAGTTGAGCGGCCTACTTGGATTTGGTTCAGGTCATGATCTCAGGGTCATGAGATCGAGCCCCATGTTGGGTTCCCTGCTCAGCAGGGAGTCTGCTTGTCTCCCTCTCCCACTTCCCCCACTAGTGCACGCTCTCAAATCTTAAAAAAAAAATTGAGCTTGAACTGGGAAAGCAGTAACCCCTCTTCTGATCCTGCTTAATCCCAAGGGGGCTGATCTGAGCTTGGTTTGGAGTGGGAGGGGCCAAGCAAGAGGTAGAGCTTGCTGCATAGAGTTAGTAACGGGGCTGGGGAAAAGAGGAAGCTTGAAACAGATACGTACATCATAAAAATCTAGTGAGACCAGGGTCGGAAATTTCTCCCTAGGCCACAACATGCTTTGGTGGTTTCCTCTTGTCCTTCCTTCACTTGCTAGGGCTGTCCTGCATTCAAATCCAAGTGAACAGGCATTTCTATCTAATTCTATGATTGTCCTGGGAAGTGTGACTGAGTATGGCTGAAGAGTCCTTTTCAGAGCAGAGAAAGGATAGGGTATGCCTTTGGGTTCTCTGTCGCCCTGTGGTTTGTAGTCTGGGGACTAAGAAGATGTTGGTCACACATCCTCTCTTGTTCCTAGAAGATGCACGAGCTTGCTTCTAGAGGGTCTATCAAGTCTCACTGTTCTATCCTTCCACTCTGGAGATTTATGGAATGCTTCCTGATAATAACCTCTGAAGTAGGCCCTGTGGGAGGATTCAGACAGGTAAGAGCTCACCTGGGCCTTCCAAGATGGTGTACTCTATTAGGGAAATAACACTACTGTGATGGCTAATTTTCTGTGTCAACTTGGCCACAGGGCCCAGATATTTGGTCAAACATTAATCTAGATGTTTCTATAAAGATGTTTTCTGGATGAAATTAAGGTTTCATCAGTGAACTCTGAGTAAAGCAGATTACCCTCTACAATGTGGATGGGCCTCATCCAATCAGTTGAAGGCCTTAAGAGAACAAAGACGGATGGCCCCCAAGCAAGGAGTTCTGCCAGCAGACTGCTTTGGGACTGGGCCTGCAACTCTTCCTTGCATCCCCAGATTGCTGGTGTACCCTGTAGATTTTGGGCTTGCACCTCCACAATCCTGTGAACCCATTCTTTAGAATAAATCTCTCAACACACATACACATGTGTCTATCCATATAGATAGTAGAGATATAGATATAGATATAGATATAGATACAGATATAGATATAGATATAGACACGGGCATGTATACACACATATGCATATTCATACACACACACGCTTCTATACAACACTTTGTTGGTCTGTTTCTCAGGAGAACTGTAACTAATACAACTACTAGTGACAGTATTCTAAAGAGGGTATGTGATTTAGCATGGGTTGGGAGAGATGCTGAAGGGAGGGAGGAAGTGAGGGCCCCTGCAGTCAGGGAGGCCTTGAGTAGGAACTGGAGATGTGAGCAAGATTCTAAAGCAATGTCAAGTCTGAATAGGTAGAAAAAGGAGGAAGGACCTGTGGGAGGGGGAATAGCAAGAACATGTGTGGACCTAGGGCCAAGAAGGGGGCCAATCCCGGAGACGCAGGTGCTCCTGGCACCAGGTGCCTTCCCCACAGCAGCTGTCACAGCAGCAACTGGGCACTTGTTAGTGGGAGTGTGTGTTTCATGCCTGTCTCCCTCTTAGGCCATAAACTGGTGTTTCCCCATGCCCACCTAAATCCGTTAACATAAGCCAATGTCAAAGAAATACTTGTGGAATGAATGAATTCACTTTGTACTCCTATTGAATTATGATTGGTGGCAGGATTAATTCCCTACCTTGTTCCAAAAGCGGACAAGAAATTGGTAACGACGGTTGTAAGAATCACTTTTTTCCCCAATGTGGAAATCATTTGGTTTCTTTCCATTTCAAAACATATACTCATGAACAATTCAGACAATGCCAAAAACCAGAAAATGGGACATCCGTAATCTTGTTGCCCAGAGACAAGATGGGAAGGAAATAACATCAGGTAACACCGCTTACTGTAAAATGTGGCACATTATTATCACTGCGTCCTTATCAGATCTTTCCTTGGTCTTGAACCAGGACTGTCCTATTAACTGACCACCTACTATTACGTGTTACAAACTGAATAGGAAGGGAACATAATCAGCCACAGGTCACCCCGCCTTCTCTGAGTGTCTGGGTGATCAGAGAAAGTTCTGTAACTTTTCCCGACTTGGGTGTTTCTGTGTGGCTTCTTGGCTGCTGGACACAAGCTCTCTTGCTGACCCTGTGCTTGAATACTTGTTTTTCTTCCCCTTTCCAAGGCTGTGGCAAACAAACCTCTGAGAGCATTTCTGTGAACCCACCTCCATTTTCTAGAAAATGAGTTGTGAAATCGGAAGAGCACTTTTTATTTCTTTCCTTCGATCCCTCTGGAAGCTCAGCTTCCTTAGTTTAATGAATCAATCTTTTTTTCTTTCTCTCTTTCTTTCTTTCTTTCTTTCTTTCTTTCTTTCTTTTTTTGTTGTTGTTATTTGTGTTGAAAGATCTCATTCTTGTCCTGGGCAGCAGCTGTTCACCCTGACAGGCCAAGCTGGTTTAGTTTTATCACTTTTCACTATCAAAAAGAAGCCTATTCTTGGGAAACTGAGAGGAGTAATTAGCACTATTTGCTTTACTGTTTGAATTTTTTTTAATGTGAGTAATCTTTAAGTACATGTATTTATACATCCTTGTTTAGAAACATGTTTTAAATTTTAAGTCTTGTGTAAATGAAACTTTGCACTCAACAAGCCTTAACCTGGTCTTTCTCTGCATAGTGTAGGGTTGTTCTTATAGGCATAGGACAGAGGTTAACCCACTTGTACTGGAGGAAAAACCTGTTTTGATTTGCCAGAATCCCTCTGTGCCCTGGAGTAATTTTACTCATATCCTATGGGTCACCCATGAAGCTATGCCATACAGTTGATTGGCTGTAAGAAGCCAAGACCGTCTCGGGAACTGGTGAGGAAGGCTCTCTGGGAAGACCGGGTGGCCCCCTGGGGGTCCATACTGTAAGTACTGCAGGGCCTCAGCTCTTGGCTGGTAAAAGTGTGCTTGAAAGTTGAAAAAAGCATTTGCTAGTTAATAGCAGCCAACGGAGCAAATAGCAGGCAGGTCCTAGAGCAAGGGAAGCCAGACTGTGCGTCTGCTGGCTCCCATCACCAGTCTCATGTGGGAGAGGAGGCCAGTGAGTAGGTTTCTTGTTAATACAAATATATAAAAGTTTGTTATTAATATAAAATGCAAAGGGTTTCTTATTAATATAAATATAAAAATATATGGCAGAACTAGGCTTTATAGCCAAAAATTTTTTAAATGCATTGTTTTCTCTCTAATTATAAAAGCAATTTATATACACTCTATAAACACCAGAAAATACAGAAGTCACAGAAGGAAATAAAAATCTCACAAATGGAGGCATCTGGGAGGCTCAGTCAGTTAAGCTTCCAACTCTTGATTTCAGCTCAGGTCAGAATCTCAGGGTAATGGGATTGAACCCCAATTGGGCTCTGCACTCAGTGTGGAGTCTGCTTGGAATTCTCTCCCTCTCCCTCTCCCCCTCCCACCCCTGCTCATACTCACACACACACTCTCTCTCTCTCAAAAGAAGGAGGGTGCTTGGTGGCTCAGTTGATTAAGTGTCTGCCTTCAGCTCAGGTCATGATCCCAGAGTAAGGGGATCCCTCCCCAAATGGGGCTCCCTGCTTAGTAGGGAGCCTGCTTCTCCCCCTCCTTCTGCCTGCTGCTCCCTCTGCTTGTGCTCTCTGTCAAATAAATAAATAATATCTTTAAAAAAGGGGGGGGGGGAATTCTCACGAATGGGTGGGAACATTTTAGGAGACAGAATTAAGGTTGAAATGGGGAAGAACTTGCTAACAATTAGGAGTGAGCTCCCAATCACTGGAAGTATTAACAAAGGCTGGGAGGGGGTTGTGGCGCAGGAGGATGACCAGCCTTTAATAGGGCCTTCCTGGTCTGATCTGCTGGCACGGCAGGCTGTCCTCAGCCTGCCAGGTTCCCAACAGCATGTCCCATTGCCCCGGCCCCCCAGACAAGGGAGGGCAAAGTGCAGCAGGGCTCTGCCAGGTGGCACCTGCAGACTCCGGCTGGGTCCTGAGGATGGAAGGCCACATCTGTTTAATTTATCCGTTCAATAATTCACAATTCTTTAAACATTTACTGAGTGGCTACTGTAGGGCAGGCATTACATCAAGCTCTGTGGATTATTTCGTGAACCACACAAACTCCAGACCAAGTTCCTACGTGAGCATTAAAACGATACAAATAATTTCATCACAACTGTTAGCACCAAGAAGGAACAGTCCTCCTTGTCCAGAAGAAGGGGAAGGCGTCTCCGAGGAGGCCAGTGGTGAGCTGCCCTTGGCTGGGTGAGTAGGAGTGAGTTAGCTGAGCGGCAAGGGCGTGGGGGTGGGGCCATGGGGCGGGGCGGGGGGGGGGGGCGTTGGCCTGCGCTGGGGAAACTTCATGATGTGAGATGAGGCCTGTGTGGTGGCAGCCCTGGGGAGCAGAGCTCTGGCTGCTGAAGGAGGCTGGGCCAGATCATGAAGGGCCAGGGAGGCCTCTCTAGGGCTGCGTGACCTTATTCCAAGGGCAAGAGGAATTTCAAGCAAAACAGTGACATGATCAGATCAGAGTTTTTAAGAAATCACTGGGCTGCTGTGTGGAGAATGTCTTGTAGGAAGACAAGATTGGAGGTCAGGAGACTAGTTGAGAGGCTAACGGACATTGAGGTAAGAGAGGTTGTAGAATGGGGATAAGGGTCATGAAAATTAGGTCTGGTTGAATGTGTGACCAAGCACCCCGGCACGATCATTCAATCCTCGCAAACCCCTGTCAAGTAGGTATCATTATTATTATTTTACAGGTAACACTAAGACTCAGAGAGGTTAAGAAACTTTCCCTAGGTCACCCAGCCAGGATTTGGACTTCGGCACTCTGGGTCCAGAGCCTGCTGCATAATTACTATCTATACTGGAGAAAAGTGGATAGATTCAAAGTGTACTTGGGAATAAGCCACAGAGCTCGGTGATTGGAGGCCCCCTTCCATGATCATAGCCAGATGATCGGTGCTGTTTGTTACGGCCAGAACAGCCAACTGCAAGTGACAATTTGTTACAGTTGCAGCTTAATGGGAAAAGAGTTGCAGATGAATTAATTTGCACTAGAATAATAATAGTGGCAAACACATGAAGCTTTCTATGTGCCGGGCACTCCTGATCTTCTATGAGGATAATTCACTTAAGCCTCACAAGAACACTGAAAAGGAGGTATTGGTGTTCTCATCCCTGCTGTGGGGTGAAGGCTTATGAACCCCTCATAATTCCCATGTTGATATCCTGACCCCCAAAGGTGATGGTAACAGTAATTGGGGCCTTTGGGATGTGATTAATTCATGAGGGTGCCTTATAAAAAAAGGCTCCAGAGAGATCCCCAGCCCTCTTCTAGTGAGAAGGCACTGGCCGTGAACCGCGAAGAGGGCTTCCACCAGAATGAGACCACATTGGCACCTTGATCTTGGACTTCTGGCCTCCAGAACGATGACCAATAAATTTCTGTTGATCATAGGCTACCCGGTGTGCTATTTTGTTACAACAGCTTGAACAGACTAAGACAATCCCTATTTCACAAATGAGAAACAGAGGTGCAGAGAGACCAAGTGACTTAGCCAAGGTCACACAGTAGAAAGTGTCAGAGCTAGGATATAAACCCAGGCAGGCTGGCTGCAGGGGCCAGGGGCTTAGCCACAAGCCATGCAGTTTCCGAGAACTTCTGTAATAGAATGGCTCCCCCCGACCCAAGGGACCCAAGGCTGGGCTTCACCAACGCAACACATTTCTCCGAGTGAAAGTCCAGGAGCTCGCTTTTGCTTCTGAACGTGGCCTGTGAGACATAAAATCGGCCCTAGGACATTGAAATAGTAAAATCTGGAACTCACGTACCTGCAGTGGGTTCGCTTGGTATGATTCTCGAATCTGCTCTAAGCTGCTTCTTGCCAGGGCCTGAACTGCTCCAAGGGATTTCTTCTCCAGACATTATTTTCTGAATTGGTTGGGAGGTTGTTTGCAGGAGGATGAGGAATTATTTGATGAGGAGCCCACCGGGAGACTTCTCGGGCTTCTGAAGAAATCTTTTCATTATGCAGATGTGGCCTTCTTGGTGCTGAATGAAGCCTTGCTTAATTTGGATGCCTGCGGAGTTATATTTGGAAGGATTGCTATTACAGGGAGCTAGTCATTAGGGGGAGAAGCCATTAGTTCTTCAGAAGCACGGGGGTCTTTTTTAATGGAGACTACCGCTTTCCTCAAGTCCTACACAGCTCCTCGTGAACTAGACCCTGGAGGGGAGGATGCTTGCATGTTTCTACAGATCTTCATAGGAAGCCTTAGACCTGACCCCCCTCCAGGGTTGCTGTTGGCGGCAGGGGATGGGGGGGGGCAAGACACCCACAGTCCTTGTTCCGTCACAGTGTCACCGACCTCGCCAGCTTTTCTCCCATCCGCCCTCCCTTCCAGTCCCACTACAGAGTCCCACCCTCCCCAAATCATTTCTGTGGCTCCTTCCTGCTGGAAATGCCATCCTTGCTTCTTTTCATCTGGATCCTCTCCATCTCCCCCTTCAGGACCCTGGCAGGGGTCTTCTTAAGACGTCTTCACCAAGGGGATGCTTCCCCAAGGGTGGCCCATCTTTTGGCTTCGGCTTAGGTCATCATCTCAAGGGTTAGGAGATCGAGCCCAGCCTCAGGCTCTGGGCTCAGTGGGGAGTCTGCTTGAGATTCACTCCTTCTGCCCTTCCCCCCACGTGGGCTTTTTCTCTTTCTCTCTAAAATAAGTAAATAAATCTTAAAAAAAAAAAAAAAAAGAAGTCTTCCCCCCTCCGCCCCCGCCTGCTCCAGGGAACCTCCAGTATTGTCTTACTATAAACAAATTATAATTATTTGGTTATGGGCATCTTAAATAGAGAGGTGAGGGATCAACTTCTTTGTCCACAATTTTCTTCCTTCTCCCCACCTGTGGCCCCCTCTGTCTGGCACTCTGCCTGGTGAGCCAGAGCCATGCTGAGCAGACATACTTCTTGAGCTCTGTCCCATCCATCCCCAACCCCCACTAGGACATCTTAGTGAGACTGTCCTGACCACTGTGCTAAGGTGTCCATGTTTTGGATTGCGTGAACCTTGCTTGACTCCCCCAAACATCTCGGCTAGGATGGATCCCCAGAAGCTAACTCGCAGGCTGTCAGGGAACCTGTGATAACCTGGGGAAAAGAGGAACTGACCCATCAGGCTCTCCTTTTAGGAAAGGAGAGTGAGAAATATGGAAGGGACTGGCAGAAGATAGGAAGGATGTAGCTGGGTGACAAGAAGGGGGGACAAGAAGAAGACAGGGATGTCTGCCACTCAAGTACCCAGAAATGGCTTGGCTCCAGGATGCTCTTCAGTTCTTACCTCTAAGGGGCCCGCTGTGGCCACTGTTCATGGTTTCAGAGCCCCAGGTCCACTTCCTGGAGCCAGCTTCCAAGATGGCCCCTGGTCAGAACCTCCTGGTTTGCCATATTCAGTCCCCTCTCACAAGGCATAAGGCAGGGTCATGTGACCAACAGGGTACTACAGAAGAGAGGGTGTGTGACTTCCAAGACAGAACGTAAAAGACATGGTAGATTCTGCCTTGGTCTCTTGAATTCGCTCCCGCTGGGAGAAACCAGTTGCCACGTTTGAAGACACTCGGACAGCCTTGTAGAGAGACCCATGTGGGGAGCAGCCGAGCCCCCAGCCAGGACCCGCACCGCCTGGAGAGTGAGTCACCTGCAAAGTGGCTCCTCTCACCCCAGCCAAGCCTTCCAAATGACTGCAGACCTGGCTGACATCTTGACAGTGGGAAACACTGAGCCAAAACCATGCAGCTAAATTGTTCCCAAATTCCTAATGCACAGAAACTGTGTGAAATCATAAATGTTTGCTCTTGTTTTGAGCCATTAAATTTTGGGGAAATATGCAACAATAGACAGCTAATATACCTTTTTGCTTCCTTACAAGAAAATATCCTTACGTTGGCTTGTGTGCGAATACTATTTACTCACGGCTGCCTTGTGTGGGTTGGTGGGTTCCCATCCTCATATGAGGGGCAGTTTATGCCCTGGGATTAGCATCCACTCCACTAGAAGCATAGAAGTCTCTCTCTATCTTTCTCTCCCTCTCTGTATTACATATACCAATAACTCATTACCTATTTTTTTAAAGGTTTTATTTATTTACTTGACACAGAGAGAGATCACAAGCAGGCAGAGAGGCAGGCAGAGAGAGAGGGGGAAGCAGGCTACCTGCTGAGCAGAGAGCCCGATGCAGGGCTTGATCCCAGGACCCTGAGATCTGACCCATGACCTGAGCCGAAGGCAGAGGCTTAACCCACTGAGCCACCCAGGCGCCCCTCATTACCTATTTTTGATGCGTTACAGTTTTCAAAGAACTTTTCGTACACATCTCATTTGAACCTCTTAGCAATTGACATGGCTATGCAATTCTACATTGCAGATATACTTATCACTTACAGATTGACTTTACATTGAGAACTTTCGCAGTAATACATGGAGAAAGCCCATTTTGCAATTCTTTCATATATGTATAGGATCAATAGGTTTGCTTACTCAATAAATGTTTACTGACTCCCTACTATGTGTAAGGAGTAGGAGTTGGAAGACATATAGAAAAGAAGCAGAAATTAATTTGTCTTCAGGGAATTTATAATCTGAGAGCAGTATCACAATGTGTACATAAGTAACTAAAATACACACAAACTTCTAAAGCCCCAACAGCTGGCTTTGTCCTGGGGGTTGCAGTAATGTTTATGTGGAGAATCTTTCCATACTAGGATGTGAGATCCCTGAGGGCAAGGGTTTATCCTTAACTCTCATACGTAAAACAGTACTTGGCACACAGTAAATATTTATTTAACAAATCTCACTGAATCCTCACAATCTTGTAAAAAAAAAAAAAAAAAAGGCAGAGGAGCAGAGTGGTTACTCCATAGGTTCTAGAATAAGTCTCCTG
Source organism: Enhydra lutris kenyoni (assembly GCF_002288905.1). NCBI lineage: Eukaryota > Metazoa > Chordata > Mammalia > Carnivora > Mustelidae > Enhydra > Enhydra lutris. The sequence goes on along the minus strand of NW_019154096.1, from coordinate 69,495,692 downwards.
TGTTTGGATCCTGTCTCCATTTAGTTGTAGGGAAGTGATCTCAGAGAAGTTAGTGACCCTCTCCGTGACTGGGTTTCCTGCCGTGAAAAGTGGGGATAATAATAATACCTAGTTACACTACCTAATAATATCTCAGAGTTATCCTGAGGACCATATGAAATAATTTTCATGCAAAACACTTGGAACCGTGCCTGACACACAAGAAACACCGAAATCCCCCATTTTACAGACAAAAACATGGAGGCTTAGAGATGCTGAGCAAGCCACGCCCATGCTTTTAACTGTATCACTTGTATTTCCAAAAAAGGTGGTAAAGGAAGGCAGACCAAGGTCTGTGTCAGAATATTTTCTTGCAAAGATAAAGAAGAGTTGGTTTCTGTCTAAAGATGAGAATGAAATTAATGGAGACATCCCCTGAAACAGTCTGTTCTAAAACAAGGGTAATTGGATTCTGGCCACGGGTTGCTTTTGCTGCTTCCCCTCTCAGGGAGCGGAGCCCCGCTGGGGTGGGGGAGAGGAACTCCTCGGGGCAGCCATTTCTGCACCACTCACCGGGCAGTTTATAGCACCCTCTAGACACACCATGGATAGCAGGATTACTAATCACGCTGTCTGCTGATGTAAACTCTATTTGGAAACAACAATGTTTTTAAATAACCTCAAATACAATTACCACCCTGAGGATGGGGTGGTTGAATGACTAGAGAAATATCATTTAGCTACTTCATTAACTAATTACAGTGCTCCACAAACAGTGACACAAGTCAGGGGCTGTAGGGATGAGTCACACGGCTGAGCTCAGGGGCCACAGGGGGGTTCCACGGTCTCTCTGGCACCAGCATCTGGAGGCATTCCTGAGTGGCAAAGAGGGACTCCTCCCTTCCTTGCTGTCTCCTTAGCGTTCACAGGAGCTTGGGAGGCCCAGAAATCTCTCCAGGCCAGAGTGACCCACAGGGCTTCAACAAGCCCTAGTCCCTTCCCTCATTGCTTGCTGTCCTTACACCCAAAGACAGACTCTCAGAGGGCTTGGACTGGGCAGGCAGGTGGCTGGTCACTCATTGAGTTAATGAATCTGTCGTCTACGTTGTCTCGAGTGCTGTGTGCAAGAATGTTCGCTAGGGGCCAACAGGGCACCTGCTTCTCCATTGCCTGGGGAGCCCCTGCTGACCCGCCAGCTGGAGGACCTTGAATTCTCACTACACAGGGGCTGGAGGCGCTGTGGCTCTAGGGGGTTTTAAAAATTGTTTCAAGTTGTGAAAGTGTTTGCCAAGCACCACTTTGGACAAATCACCCTCTGAAACTTAGTTTCCTCAACTGTAAGAGGGGATAAAATTGGGCTCTGTCTCAGAGAGTTGTTGGATCACGTGACAGAGAGAATGCGAAGTTTCTAGCATAATGTTTGGCAAAAAGCCCAGGGCTCAGTCAACGTGGAGCTAGTATTTGTCATGTCATCATTTGACCACATGCACAATCTTGCTGGCGACACCCCACGGTGGAGAGCAGATTCTGATCTCTGCTCCGCTCTCCTGGGGCACACCTTCTGTCCTCATTCAGCCTCTCGACATCGGCCAGAGGACCAACTCTTCAAAATTCTCCTCCCGCACTTTGAAAATCAGTAACAGCTGCACACTGAGTCCTGAACAACAACGTTCCCCCAGCAGCTCCAGGTTCAAACTGGCAGACCACACCCCCCTTGATTTGTTTAAAGAATAAACATTCTTTAAGAGAAGTATAATGGAGGCTGGCTGGCGGTACTGACCCTATTTTTCTCTTCTCCTCCAAAGTGAATGCCAGACGTTTCCGGGGCCAAAAGACAGGATTAACGTTTCTCAGCCTAGTAAACACACCCATCTGGACTCAGCACAGGGAACATTAGCGCTCCAACCATTTCCTGTAATCAGCTTGAACGATCCAGGCCACAAGCTTGGAAATTAAATTCTAGAAGTGATTTTTCCATCCTGGAAGCTATTTCAATTACGGCTTCTTGCACATGCCCCTTGGATAAGCGGCAGACATACCAGCCCTGGCATTATGCAATGAATCCGCCCGGCGGGAACCTTGCCATGACACTGCAGAGGCCGCCTGGAGGCTGAGAGCACCTCTGCTGGTCGGGGCGCCCTACCTGTTCCCAGCACCCATGGCATTCCGGGCCTCCGGCAAGACCCTGAGCAACCTGGTCCCCAGGGTGAGACTTGCAGTCCGAAGCGGGAGCCACATTTCAACGTCAGAGGCTGGGAACCCTGTGATGGGCAGTAAACCCTAGCGGTGGGAAAGCGTTAGCCCGGCTTGAGGTAGAAGTTGTGCTCTCCAAGCTCAACATCCAGTCAGTGGTGTGAAGGCGGGTAGGAGAGCAAGCCAAGACCCAGAGTGTGGGAACAGGGTGTAGGGATGTCTGTGCGGTTCAGCCGATTGGATGCCTGCCTTCCGCTCAGGTCACGATCCCAGAGTCCCTGGATCAAGTCCCACATTGGGCCCCTTGCTCACTGGGGAGCCTGCTTCTCCCTCTACCTGCCGTTCCCCCTGCTTGTGCTCTCTCTCTCTCTCTCTGACAAAAAAATAAACCTTTTAAAAAATAAAAATAAATTAATAAATAAAATTGTGTGTGTGTGCGTGTACACGTGCGCTCACGCACTTGGGGGTGCACGTGACACCAGGCAGCCCCCTCTTCAAGTGCAAGGAGACTGGAGGGGTCTACCTGCCTTTGCCCATCACCATTGTTTTTAGCATTAGAAAGTCCTTTAGGACCTGCCCCAGGACCTTGCCTTCAAGACGTCAGATTTCTGGAGCGTGAGATTCAGAGCCTGATGGGCCCTTCTGAGAATCTCATTCTCGCAGAGGCCGGGCAGTGGAGTTTCTGAGCACCGTCTCCAGAATGCAGTGGGGCGAAGTATTGGAATTCAGATTTGGTGGACGGCAGAACGGGGCAGTTTGGGAGGTCGTCAGGCCGGTGGCAACAGGGCAATCTGAGAGCAGATGCTACTTTAGTCACTTTGCTCCGGTGTGGGGACTTGGGGACAGACAGACTGGCTCATGAGGCAGGAGCCTTGCACCTTTTTTTTTTTTTTTTTTTTTTTTTTTTTTGGTATCCTACACAATTTGGGCGAAGGCTCTTAGGAAGGGAGGGCTGAACATAGGAGACCTGGCTGCCAGCAGCTCACCCATGGGAACCCTAGTGTGGGAGTCAACAGGGAGTCAGACAGACCCACCTTCAAGTGCCAACCTTGCAGTTTCCTGTGGGACTCAAATTATCGAATTGCACCAAGTGCCAGATTCTTTGCTGTTAAAGGGGGGATAACAGAGCTCCGGGTTGTCATGGTGTGGAATGAAGTGTGAGTGGGAGGCATCGTAGGGGGTGTTTAATAATAACGGGTTCTATCCAGGTACTGCTGGATGAAAAGTTGCAGCTGGTGGCTAATGTTGAATTGTTTAGGCTACTTGGGGGACGGTGCTGCCCTTCAGTCCGGAGGCCTCCCTTAATGTCACCATGGTGACCAGTGGGATCAGCTCATCCAAAATCAGAAGGGCCTCCCCCTGCCTTTCCTGGGCTCCTGCTTCTACAGAATTCTGCGGATGATTCCAGCAGCTCCTCACCACCTTCTCCCTACAAGCCTGCCAGAAGAAGGGCACAAGCTAGAAGCAACACAATCTGGGTTTTTATTTATTATGGTGTTTTATGTATTATGCTGGCACAATAGAACTTGTTGGGCCTGAGCATTTTCACTGCCTCTCTTGGTCTCAAAATCCAAGAGGGAAAGATTTTAAATGATTCCTGAGTTTGTTTTTTATGATGGAAAAGTAATCATGCAAATTTAAGGTTAAAAAAAACCCTCAAATAATATAGGATGCTGAAGTTAAGTTACTTTACTTCTCCTGACCCAGTTCCCTCATCTGTAAAGGAGGGATAATAGTTAAGTCCCTGCTCTCAGGGTCATTGTGGGGACTAAATGCAGGCATATGGGAAATGCCTGGTGCCATGGCTGGCTCAGGGCAAGCACCTGACATACGGTAATGATTATCACCCACCACTGTTCTACTTCCAGCGATGGCTTAGGGTCTCTCTCTGGAAATAGCCTATGCTTGCAAGAAAATATATTTACATATTCATGCACATGGAGATATGATATCTACTGTTCTGTGACTTGCTGTTTTCACTTAATAATCTTGGGCATGCTTCCACATTAACGTGTATAGATTTCCCACATTCTTTTTAAATAACCAGGTAACATTTCACAGAATGAGTGTACCATTATTTCTATGACCAAAGGAGAAATATTTCAATTACAGAATTATGAACATTTATACAATTTAAACAATTATAGTATTTGTTGATAAGTTTTATTTGAAAATACATGAGTAAGCCATTTGAATAATTAAAACTTTTCAACATTTACAGGTTGTTTTTTTTTTTTAAGAATTTTTATTTATTTAATTGACAGAGAGCACAAGCAGGCGGAGTATCAGGGAGAGGCAGAAGGAGAAGCAGGCTCTCCGCTGATCAAGTGTGGGGCTTCATCCCAGGACCCTGGGATCATGACCCGAGCCAAAGGTAGTTGCCCAACCAACCAAGCCACCCAGGCGCCCTAAAACTTACAGGTCTTATAAACTTGACCCACACTGTATGACAACAGTGCTGCTGAGTGACAAAATGGAGCATCACATTGAGAGCACCGTGGACTAGCCCGGACATGCCTAATAGGGCAGGTTAAAAACAGTGTAAGTTACTCTGCTTCTTCCAGATTAATTTGGAACAGAAGAGAACATGAAAGGAGGTGTAATAGTTGTTTGTTCAACCTTTTAACTACAACGTAAAAGGACCAGTGGTTTTACTATTATTTTTCCATTTGGCTTCCTGGCACCTTGAATTCAATCAGTGTCCTGCTGTCCAGAGGTATTTTGAAGTGTGCCAAGTCTTAATTGAAGTGGAAGTGCCTGAAACCGAGTTAATACCACGAGCAACAGGGAGTCGAATTTATGGAGGTAAACTGTTGCTAGCTCTGCATTTCAACTACTTCTGGCTCCTGGGGTCAATTTACATTTTCAGAGTAGCCTGGATGGTTGGGAACTGAGCTGGACTGGGCCAGAGGTGCAGACCTTGTGATTCTGTTGGGCTTTGGGTTCCTTTGGAGTGTAAGCATTCTGCTAAAGGGTCCAGGGACCCCAGCTGGACAGCACCCAGCATGTGTGAAGCCTACTGATGACAACAGCGCGGTGCTGGGGGCTCGAGATACAATGGGCAAAAGACGAGTTGGGTCCTTGTCCTATCAGATTCTAGGTAGGGAGACAGACATAAATAAGCAAGCAAACAAAACTAAGAGAGCTTATGATTGCCACCAAGAAGGAAACAAATAGGGGTGAAATAGTAACTAGGGGAATCCACTTCCCATCGGAGGTGAGGGAGGGGAGATATGGGCTGGGATTTGATAGATGCCAAGGGCCTGGCACCAGGAAGAGCTGGGAAAGACCATTCTCAGCAAAAAGGAAGAACAAGGGCAAAGGCCCCGGGGTGGGAAAGAGCTGGTTATGTTTGATGAGCTGAGAAAAGTCCAGATGACTAGATCATGGTGAGGAAGAGAAAGAGAAAAAACTCTACCAGTGGGCTCCGTTGTCTTGCAAGATCTCACAGACCACAGCCAAGAGTTTGGATTTCATTCTCAATGCTGCAGAAGATTTTAAGCAAAACGGTGATGTAGTCTGATTCCCGTCTTTTCAAAAAGATCATTTGATTGCAATGTGGAGAATGCACTGAAATGGAGGTCAGTGGGGGAGGTGGAGGCCACTTGCCACGCAGGAGGGGACGGTGATGGAGGCAGTGGCTACAGCAGTGGAAGGACAGCTTGGTTCTAAATCCGCCCCCACCAAGCAGGTCAGAGCCCACTGTAGGCTCTAGCAGACAAAGATTCTCCAAGGGTTCCCGTCAGCTGGTTCACAAAACATCTCTCAAGGGCGTGCCCAGCACAGGGGTTAAGACTGATGCTGTCTCACGGAGTAGACCAACTCCCCGCCCCCCGACAAATTAAACTGTAAGATGCCAGGCCTCAGGCACTGGTGACCATGAGCACTAGAGACAGGGGTGTCAGGGAAGATTTTTCCCACACCACAGACACCTGCCTTCAGGACCTTTGGCAACAATGTGAACTATATCCTGTCTATGCCACCTTTCTTTTTTCTGGCCCAGAAATCCGATTGATCCCATCTCCCACACCTACAACCATCCAGACCCCTTTTGCCCACTGTAGCTACCCCTACACAGGTCTGATTTTAAACTGGTGTTGTAACCTAAATGGCTTTTTAATGTTTGGTGTGTGGGGGAGACAGATTTAAGGTCTGGTGGCCTTGCCAGCCCCCCTTGGGCTGTGGGTGACTAGGAAGGCCACATTACAGGCTTGGAATGCTGCATGAATTCAGAGAAGGCAAACCTCAGGGCAAGACCTCTTGAGAGACGGGCCAGGGGCTGAGCCCCCGTGTGGAAGCTGGATCTTGGAATGCCTGATGGGGAGCCATCCTACAGTTTTGCGAGGTGTGGCTTTTCTCTCTGGTTGCTTTTAAGACCTTCTCCTTGTCTTTGACATTCAGCAGTTTCACTACATTGTGTTGGGATGTGGATTTCCTTTTATTTGTCATACATGGAATATATTGTCATTCTGATTGTTAAGGGCTGAATTGTGTCCCTTCCACAAAAAACATAGTAGAAGTCCTCAGCCCCTGGTGACTGGCTTTGAAGAGAGGATTTTTAAAGAGGTGATTAAGTTATATGAGGTCATTAGGGTGGGCCGTGATATCCTTAGGAGAGAGGAGATTAGTACAGAGGTACACACAAGGAAAAACCAGTTGAAACACAGGGAAAAGCTATCTGCAAGCCAAGGAGAGAGGTTCAGAAGAAACCAATCCTGCCAATACCTTGGTCTCAGACTTAGAGCCTCCAGAATTATGAGAAGATAAATTTCCTTAGTTTGTGTTACCTACTATATCATGTTTTAAAATGGCATTTTGGCTAGGGGAGGTCAAGAATGCCCAAATTCGATCTTTGGCTTATTACTTCTACCTAGCCCTAGTTCCCAAACTGGAGGCCACAACAGGCAGCTGGGAGGCCATAGGATCTGTGATTGCTCGCTGTAAGCCCCGGTGCAGGGAGAGGAGGTACAGGGGGCTGGCCCCCTGCTGCCCCCTTTACCCTACCTCGGTTGGGCTGTGAAAGCTGCTTACAAGCTTTGAGGTCTAGTATTTATTTACCACCCCAGAGCTCAGACTGGAGTCTCAGGTTTTGCTGCTGTGCTGGGAGGAAGAGCTGGTTTCACAGAGACCTGTTGTCATCAGGGAGAGTGCTTCCAGATCGCGGGAGCGAGAAGACCTCTAGAGCAAGGGCAGGGCTGGTGCAGCCCTGGGAGCCCAGGGAGCAGGGAGGAGAAGCAGGACAGTCAGAAGCTCTCCCGGGAGGGAGCAGTCCATTCCTTTATTCCTATTACTACTGTACAGGAAGGGACTCAGGAAAGAACCACATGGGGATGGAGACAAGGTCCTTTTTACTCAGTTACTCTGTCACTAGGAAATGTGGTCGACCCCAGAGAAACTCCTCTTAACCTTGGAGTGGAATCCAGCACAAGGTGGGAGGAGGACAGGAAGGGAATTTGAACTCCTTCTCTCGGAGGACCCTCCTTTTCACACAGGGCAGCTCCAGTCCCATATTTTGACAATTTAAATGGACACATTTAAATTGTTCTTGCGAGTCTAACAACTGTTTTTGTAGGTCTAACAACTGTTACATTGCTTGTTTTCCCTTTCCCTCAAAGAGCCTACAGTCTCCAATGATGAGGTGCTCCTCCAAATCTTGTGACCATGACGAGAATTGTCATCTTTTTTCCCCTCTGGGTCAGCCAGCCTCTGGCTGAGTCCTTAGGGACAGAGCTCCCTCTGCTGGCTCGGGAGCTGGAGCCTTCTGGAGCTTGAACAAAAGCCCTTCTTGCGGTGACATCAACTTCAAATAATTGTCCTCATAATCATCTAGAAAAACCCATTTATGGTACAGTACAGTTATCTATTGTTGTAGATTAATAGTGTTACTGTGAAGTATAGCAAGGGCTGCGGAGTCAGCCTGGGGCCCTTGTGAGCAGTGACCTTTGGCGTATTTCTTCATTTCTCTGAACCTCAGTTTTCTCATCTGTAGAATGGATATAGTAGCACTTGTGTCAATGGGGTCCAGTCGGGAAAACAGAAATTACTCTGGTTGCGTTCAGAGAACACAGGGAAATTGTGAAGCGTGTGTCGGAGGCCAGAGAGAACAGATCGGGTGTTTTGAGTCCCAGAGAACAGCTGCGGGAAGCAGCCACCATCCCTGTGGTGGAGGGAAGAGGCTGGGATGACCAGAACTGCTTCAGGTCCCTATTATTGCTCAAGAAACCTCCCCAAAGCTTAGAGACTTACCGCTCTCGGGGTTGGCTGGTTGGCTAGGCAGTTCTTCTCCTCGTCTCACCGAGACTCATTCATGCTGCAGTCCTGCACTGGAAGGTAGGCTGGGATGTGTGAGGGGTAGCCCGCTCCTCCCAGCCCGACAGTCTGGAGAGAAGACATCTCAGAGCACAGATGCTCCTCCAGCCTTGGATTCCTGTCTGCTCCCATTGGCCAAAGCAGATCGTCTGATCTAGCTGTGTCCCCCCTAAGGGGACCACTCCACGGCCTGGATATCAGAAGGAAGGATCCATCGAGGGGGTCACCGGTGTAATAATCCATCACAGGAACCGAACCTACAAATTTAGAGGAAGGGTCTCCCAGCCACGTACTACCTCGGGATCTTGGAGGAGGGGTGTCCTGGAGCTGGGCACAGACGTGTGGCGTGTAGGCCTCCACCCTCCTTATGCCCCACCCCACCTCCCTGCCTCTCTCCCCACTTCCCCCACCCCGCCCATGCCCCCTGGCTGTGCCAGGAATGAGGAAAGAAGTTGGAAACTGGAACCATCTGCTGCTCCAGGGGAAGCAGTAAACAGATTTAAGAAGGGACAAGTCTCTTCCTTCACCTTCCAAACTTCCTCTGACAAAGGAGACTTGTGGCTTGTGGACTCCCAGCCTGGCGTCCCGGAGCACAGGGTAGGATGGTGGGAGCCGAGACTTGGATGGAATGCTTCACACTTTTTTTTAAAGATTTTATTTATTTATTTGACAGACAGAGATCACAAGTAGGCAGAGAGGCAGGCAGAGAGAGAGAGGAAGGAAAGCAGGCTCCCTGCCGAGCAGAGAGCTAGATGCGGGGCTCGATGCAGGCTCGATCCCAGGACCCTGGGATCATGACCTGAGCCAAAGGCAGAGGCTTTAACCCACTGAGCCACCCAGGCGCCCCATGCTTCACAGTCTTGCAGGTGTGTTGATGACTAATGGTGTGTGCACAGAGCTCAGCCCAGGTGGAACATTTAATAAGGGATAACGACCGATATTAACTTTTTTTAAAAAAGATTCTTTTTTTAATTTCTAAAATTTATTTATTTATTTGACATAAAGATACAGAGACAGACAGCACAAGTAGAGCAGCAGGCAGCGGGAGAGGGAGAAGCAGGCTCCCCGCTGAGCTGGGAGCCTGATACCAGGCTCGATCCCAGCACCCTGGGATCTGACCCGAGTAGCCACTTAACCGACTGAGCCACCCAGGCAGCCCTGATTTTTATTTTTAAGTGATCTCTACACCCAACACAGGGCTCAAACCCACAACCCTGAGATCAAGAGTAGTGTGCTCCACGGGCTGAGCCAGCCAGACACCTATATTATTAACTCTTTTTAAATCTTTCCTAAGCACAATGGCGCTGAACTCTTCACTCACTAGTTATGCCACTCACCATGGCATAACATACGGAGGTAACTGAGGCTTTATTCTCTGCTGACATCTTCTCACTGCCCTGTCGCCCTCATCCATAAAGATTGTAACATTTCTCATCTCACCGGGGAGAATGTCAGGGTCTGGCACAGAAGGCCTAGAAGGTCCTAGAAGTTCACAGGGCTTCTGAGTGGATTTTTCAAACATTTAACTAAAACAGTGGCCTTGAAAGCCACCACCTTTCCATCACAAGATCTGGGTTTATTCAGAGAGTAAAGGTTTCTTGAGGTCTCACACCTGGGGCCCAGGGAGCTCAGAGCACAGCGCTCATACCAAAGGTGCAGAGAGGGAAGCAAGGTAGGAGCTCCCACCCGGGAGAACAGTGACCAACTAGCAGAAAGAATCAGAGGGGCTTGACCGGATCTGGTGTGTTGGGCCAGAGAGAGGGTCCCACACTCTGATCCTTACAGGACTTCCATGGGTGACATAAATTGCTGGGGGGAGTACCAAAAAAGAGGGGAAGGAGCTGTGCATTCTGTCTCAAAGAGCCACGTCCAGGCTTGTCGATATCCAGCAGGGCATGGACAACGCACCAAAAGTAGAGAACTGAAAAGAATGGAATCAGGATCTATTTCCAAAAGTGTGGGCAGGACTTAGTAAGGGCAATAAGAAGTCGGTACAGGATCCTGCTACTAATAACAGCTGGGAGCTATTAACTACCACTTTTAGGCCTGACAGAGCAAGAGGAAGGACCAGTTCCTAGAACCTGTGAGCTGTGTGTTGACGGCAGCCAGGCAAGTTCTGATGTGGGGCCTACAGCCAGCCCATTGCAGTGGCCCAGCAGGTGGGAAGTTTGGGGAATAAATGAGATTCTCTTTCTCTTTTCCCTTTCCTGCCAGGACAAGGGGTTGCCAGATTACATAGGAAATACTTCTGCTAAAAAAAAAAAATTAAATTGCTTATCTAAAATTCAAATTTAACGGGTGCTTCCTGTATTTTATCTGGCAAGCCTAGCTGGTATCCCCTTTGGCTAAACCCAGACAGAAGCCAGAGCCCAGGACATCCTATTGATGCAGCCCCAAAGGTCCCCTTAGGTTTTATCCTCTAGGCAATGGAAGTAACTAAAGATTTTCAGGAAAAGGACAAATATTTTATTAAATCATTCTTTATTTAATATTTGTAGTGATACCATACATGATAGCATAAAATGTATTATTACAGGAAGAATGAATAAATTGCAGTGGGCACACAAGGAAATATTGTACAGCAGTGAAAAATCAACTATAGCCACATACAACAACATGGGGTTTTTGTTCTTTTCATCAGTTTCGATTTATTGATTTTTTTGTATAGATTTCTTAAATAGCAATATTATTAAAAGTCAAAGCCTATTAACTTTATGTAGGGTGCCTATCTTAATTAAGTTTAATGACAGTGGGGCGCCTGGGTGGCTCAGTGGGTTAAAGCCTCTGCCTTCAGCTCAGGTCATGATCCCAGAGACCTGGGATCGAGCCCCGCATGGGGCTCTCTGCTCAGCGGGGAGCCTGCTTCCTCCTCTCTCTCTACCTGTGATCTCTGTCAAATAAATATATAAAATCTTTAAAAAAAAAAAAGTTTAATGACAGCACGTTTAAGATGACTACTGTATTGTACACCTGAAGCTAATATAACACCAGTTAACTATGCTGGAATTAAAAAATTTTTTTTAAGGATTTAATTTATTTATTTGACAGACAGAGATCACAAGTAGGCAGAGAGGCAGGCAGAAAGAGAAGAGGAAGGAGGCTCCCCACTGAGCAGAGAGCCCGATGCGGAGCTCGATCCCAGGACCCTGGGATCATGACCCGAGCTGAAGGCAGAGGCTTAACCCACTGAGCCACCCAGGCGCCCCTGGAATTAAAATTTTAAACATAGTAAGTAAAAGATAGCTACTATATTGCAGAAGTATTCTCAATCCCTATGTATCATTAATATATTTAAGTTGGCAATTTTGTGTTACCATATAGTTTCTTTTCAGTAGAACAATTTTCTTTTGCTTTTTCTTTTTTTAAAGATTTTATTTATTTGAGAGAGAGAGTGAGAGAGAACACGAGAGGGGAGAAGGTCAGAGGGAGACACAGACTCCCCTGGAGCTGGGAGCCCGATGCGGGACTCCAGGATCATGACCTGAGCCGAAAGCAGTTGCTTAGCCAACTGAGCCACCAAGGCGCCCTAGAATAATTTTTTTTTTTTTTTTTTTTTTAACCTGACTGCCTCCTGTTCATTTTTTAGCACATTTTTATGAGGGTATAATTTAGTCCTGTAACTATCACAAAATCCAGTTATAGAACAATTCAATCACACCTCAAAATCTCCCTATACCCTTTTGGGGTCAACTCCTCCACTAGCCCTTCTCAGCCTGTGGAAATCACTGATCTGCTTCCCATTCCTACAGCTTTGCCCTTTTCAGAATTTCATACAAATGGAGTCACACAGCATGTAGCCTTTTGAACCGGGTCTATTTCATTTAGCATGATGCCGGAGGTTCATTCCTACTGTTGCCTGCCTAGCTAATTCCTTTTCCTAAGCGTTTTTTTCCACTGCATGATGTACCAGTTTGTGTATCCATTCCGAAGTTTAAGGACACTTGGGATGTGTATTGGTCAGGGCTCTCCAGAGAAATAAATTCCATAGGATGCATATACACAAATATACATATACAAGCATACATACGTCTATATCTATCTGTATCTCTATCACCTGTATCAGGACCTGTCTCTATCTAGCACAAGAAAGAATTCATTTCAAGGAATGTGATTGGAGGAGAGGAATGCTGGTTAAATCCAAAAATCTGTAGGGTTGACCAGCAAGCTAGGGACTCAGGCAGGAGTTCTATGTCACAGCTTCAAGGTAGAAGGGCTTCTTTAGGAAACCTGTTTTTGCTCTTAAGGCCTTCAACTAATTTGAGGAGGCCCATCCACATTATTGAGAGTAACCACTACGTAGAGCCAACGGACTGTAAATGTCAATCACAAGTGCAAATACCCCCACGGCAACATCTGGGCTAATGTTGGACCAGACAGCTGGGTACCACAGTCTAGTCAAGTTGACACATAAATAAAAATTAACTATTACAGGATATTTCTCATTTTGGTGAATGTGAATAAAGCTGCTCTAAACATTTCCATGGGTTTTGTGTGGATACAAGTTTTCATTTCAACTGGGTAACTAACTCGGAGTAGGATACCTAGCATTTTTGCATTTCCATCAGCAACATGTGAGAGTTCTAGCTGCCTGCTTGGAATTGTCAGATCTTTTTTAAAATTTTAGCCAAGGTATGAAGTATGAAGGAGTGAAAAAAGCAAGAGTACATATGGCCTTACATACTTTTCCATAGTTATAAGAAGAAAAACTAAATTATTTATATATATATGTATATTATACACACACACACATATATGTACACACACATATAATTCTAATTCTAATTAGAAAATAATGGTAAACTCCAACGTAAGGCTAGGACTTCTGTCTGTGGGGAGAAGGTAGAGGAATAAGAAATAAAAGAATCTTATAAGTCCATGTTATTATTAATGTAATGGTTCCCAGGTTAGCTGACAAGATCATGATTGTTCATTATTTCTCTTTTTTTTTTTCTTTTTTCAGACTGGGAGAGAGAGCACGTCAGCACCTGAGCAGGGTGGAGGGAGGAACAGAGAGGGAGAGGGAGAGAGAGAATCTTAAGCAGGCTCCATGCCACGTGGAGCCCGATGCAGGGCTTGTTCTCATAACCCTGAGACCACAACCTGAGTTGAAATTGAGTCAGACACTTCACTGACTAAGTCACCTAGGCGCTCCCCGCTGTTCATTACTTCATTAAAACATGAATACATTTTAAAAGGGCCATAAGTGGACAAATGATGACAGTGCACTGAAAACCAAGAATTGTGATAAATCCAGTTCTGTTTACTTGAAGTTCCATTTAAAAAAAAGAGAAAGAAAGATTAGGGGCAAAATGGGTAGTGGATTAGAAGCAGGAGAGAGTAATGGCAAGAAGGACCGGGAAGGAAAGCTATTCCTATAATCAGTGGAAATTATAGACCAAAGGCTTGGTGAGGGGAGTGTAAATGACAAATCAGAGGGGAAATGGAATGGACAGGGACTGTGGGATCAAAGGAATATAGGGAGTAAGATAGAGAGTAAAGTACATGGTCAGTGTTTCTGGCTTGCAGGAATGATGTCATTCACCAAGACAAAGATGCCAGAATGGAATTTTGAGGATGGTGAAGAGCCCATGAAATTATTCAGAATTCAAGCAGGGAGCTCAGGAAATGGAGAGAGAGACTTGGGAATAATTTGTATATAAAAGCCAAATGTGTTAAATGTGTTATTTCATTGACTTTTTACAGCAATCCTGTGCGCTATTTTATACATATTTGACAGAGGAGAAACAGAGGCACCAAAGGAACATTGAGTGGAGTTAAGGGCCCTGTAGAGATCAGAAACTGTAAATCTGTAATGGTGACCATTGACAAGGTTATCCACTTTTTCTCTGGCAATCCTTGACAGCCAGTGAAAAGGAGCAAATAGAAGAAGCTAAGGTTAGGCGTTTGGGGTGAATGACAAGGGGGTGAGGAGTGAGGGCAGTCTCCTGACTGATGACCCTGTTGAGCAGGACCCTGGGCTTGCCCACTCTGAGACCAGAGAGTCCAAGGATGACATGGGGGGGGGCACGTCGAGACCTCTGGAGGACTAACAGATTCCTGGTCCTCAAAGTCACAGACCACAGATTTGAGGACTTCTTCCTTTTCATGTAGGTCATAGGCTTGTGATTTTTCTAACTTGATTCTAGATGATTTTATACACTGCAGCCTCTGATAACAATAGGGGCTGAGATTGCTGTACTTATTTGACAGAGAGAGAGCGAGAGAGAGCGCACAAGCAGGGGAAGTGGTAGACAAAGGGAAAGGGAGAAGCAGGCTCCCTGCTTGGCTTGATCTCAGTACCCTAGGATCATGACCTGAGCCAAAGGCATCAGATGCTCAACCAACTGAGCCACCCAGGCGCCCCCACACAACTCTTTTAAAGGAGCTGGTAAATGTCTTATTTTCTGTTCATTGGGTTTTCTGTGTACTTACTATTAACGTATCCCCAAATACTCCCTCACTTGTTTGTTCTCCTTCCAATAAGATCGAACAAATTAGGTGTTCATCACATTTCATATTCTTGAAGAAATCTGAGCCTTTTAAGCGATTGTGGTAAAATAAAACTCACCATTTGAGCCATTTTTAAGTGTACAGTTTAGCGGCATGAAATGCATTCATATCATGGTGCGACCATCATCGCCATCTGTCTCCAGAACTTTTTCATTGTCCTACACTGAAACTCTACCCATTAAACAGTAAACAGAAACTTCCATTTCCCTTTTCCCCACCCTGGCAACCACCATGTTACTCTCTATCCTTCTGAATATAAATGGAATCATACAATATTTGTCCTTTGTGACTGGCTTATTCTACTTAGAATGACATCTTTGAGGTTCCTCCATGTTGTAGCATGTGTCAAAATTCCTTCCTTCCGGGGGCGCCGGGGTGGTTCAGTCGGTTAAGCATTTGCCTTTAGCTCACTCAGGTCATGATCCGGGAGTCCCGGGGTGGATGGGGGGGTGGGGGGATCAAGTCCCACATCAGGCTCCCTGCTCAGCAGGAAGTCTGCTTCTCCCTCTTTCTCTACTCTTCCCTGCCTCTCTCTCGATCTCTCTCAAATAAATTTAAAATCTTTAAAAAAAATACCGTATTAAGGCCAAATAATATTCCATTGTATGCAGATACCACATTTAGTTTATCCAACCATCCATCCCATACTTTTTTACATAACAACACCTGCACTGCTCAACATTCCCATCAACAGAGCACAAGGGTTCTCTGCATTGCTGTCAATTCTTTTCATTTTTTATTTATTATTATTATTTTTTTATAAACATAAAATGTATTTGTATCCCCAGGGCTGTCAATTCTTTTTATTTTCTATTTTTGTTTTCTGACAGTAGCCATCCCAAGCTGTTTCAGATAACTTTTCCTTTTGATTATTCTATATCAATTTTTTTGTTTTTTTAGATAGTTCCTCTTCCTCTGACTTCTCTTGATAGGTTAGTGTCTTCCCATGCTCTCAGCCCTCATACCTTCTCCACCCTCCCCATTTCTCTCATACTGAGACGTCCATACGACAATGACTCCTGAAGACTGATTCCTCCCAAAGCCAGTCTGGGCCTCTGAATGAGCTCCTGATGTCTATATCCATATGTTCATCAAGCAGCTTTAAATACGTGCCCCAGGGCGCCTGGGTGGCTCAGTTGGTTGAGCAACTGCCTTCAGCTCAGGTCATGATCCTGGAGTCCTGGGATCGAGTCCCACATCGGGCTCCCTGCTCAGCAGGGAGTCTGCTTCTCCTGCTGATCTCTCTACTCTCATGCTCTCTCTCAAATAAATAAATAAAATCTTAAAAAAAAGAAAAAGTGCCCCATCAGCAGATGCAAAACCAAACTTAACTTTCCCTGAAACCTGTTCTTCCTCTTGTACTTCCTGACTCAGTGAAGGGCTCCACCATGTGCGCAGACTGCCAAGCCATTAACATGGGAATTCTCTGTTTTCCCTCTCTCCCACCCTTCTGGCTCCTGGGTATCTTATATCCATAACCTTCTGTCTTTTCTCATTGTTACTGTCGAAATTCACTCAATCTATACCCCCTTATCTCTTGCCTGGACTATGGAAATTATGTCCCAGGAGCTCTCTCAGCCTGAACTCTCTCATCCCTATAATGATCCACACGTCTGCTTGAGGAGTTCTGCTATAGTACGGATCTGCTCTGACTCCTCTGCTTAAAAGCTCTGCATACACATGAAGGAGTAAGGACCAAGAACAAGGACACGTCTGAAGATGTGACTAATGCCACCAGGATTAGAACTTATCCTTTTGGCTAAGATCAAGTGTAGAACTTATTAGGAGGATCTATTTTTGTCATGGCACAGGCATAGACAAGTTGGCCAATGGAATAAGAGAGCCCAGAAACAAACCTGGGCAGAAAGGAAACTCTGGTGGCCAAGAAGGTGCCCAGCTGAGATGGCCCTGCAAGAGAAGCTGCTGCAAGGAGTGTAGTTGGTGGATGGCCTCCAGGTCTCCTCCGGGACAGAAGACAGCAACTTCATCCCCGCGCGGCATTCACGCAGGCGCCATCCTGCCATCTCCCAGGGCTTTTAGCCTGTCACTGAGATGGCGGAATTACTGGGGCTGGGCCATTTCTGCTCCACACGGAGTTTTTCTAAGGGGCACTCTTTGCCCTGGGGCACCTCGATGGCCTAGCCAAGACTTTGAGTCACACAATGTCTGAGGCAATTGCTAGCCAATCCTTCCTTCCTTCCTTCTCTCCTTTGACAAGTCTCCAACTTCTGCTGTGGGAGTCCTGGCCTACTCCAGTTCTCTCCCCCTTCCATCCTTCACAGGTTTCCCTTGGGGCATTTCTTGCACATCAAATCCCATTTTGGTGTCTTCTTAGAGGACCCAAACTGCACAATGACAGAGGGAGCATATCCCATCAACTGGGGGCAGGGGAGAGCTATTTAGTAATTGCAGTTAAAAAATAATGGTTGGGGGTGGGGGGGATGGGTGAGCTCAGTGATGGATATTAAGGAGGGCACCGACTGCATGGAGCACTGGGTGTTCTACATAAACAATGAATCATGGAACACTGCACCAAAAACGAATGATGTACTGTATGGTGACTAACATACATACAAAAAATGGTTATCTGGCCATCTGGGTGGCTCAGTCAGTTAAGAATCTGCCTTCTGCTCATGGAAATATTTGGAAAAATATTTGACATTATCTTTTAAAATTGAATATTCACGTATCCTGTGACCCAACAATTCTACTTTAGGTACAAACCCAAACAGACCAAAGAAAGTTACCTATGTAGTAGGAGATACACAAAAGTATGTTCATAGCAGCACCATTCATAATAGTAAAAACCCAGAAGTAATCCAAATATCCATCAATGAGAAATCAGACAAAGTGTGGTTTATTCACACACTGGAAATCACACAATAGTGAAAATGAATAAGATACATAAAATATGGCTGCATCTTAAATTAGGCGAGAAAAATTTCAAAAGGATACAGAAGCACATTTATTCCTTTATAAGAGACTTTATTATTATTATTTTTTTAAGATTTTACTAATTTAGGGGCGCCTGGGTGGCTCAGTGGGTTAAAGCCTCTGCCTTTGGCTCAGGTCATGATCCCAGGGTCCTGGGATAGAGCCCAGCACTGGGGCCTCTCTGCCTTCCTCTCTCTCTGCCTAATTGTGATCTCTGTCTGTCAAATAAATAAATAAAATCTAAAAAAAAAAAAAAAAAAGATTTTATTAATTTATTAGAGAGACAGAGAGAGCACAAGCAGGGGAGAGGGGCAGAGGGCAGGAGGAGAAGCAGACTCCCCGATGAGCAGGAAGCCTGACATGGGGCTCAATCCTAGCACCCTGGGATCATGACCTGAGCCAAAGGCAGATGCTTAACTGAAGGAGCCACCCAGGTGTCCCCAGGCTTTATTTTTTTAGAGCAGTTTTAGGTTTATGGAAAAACTGTGCCCAAAGTACAAAGTTCCAATACACCCTCTCCCCACCACAGCATACAGTTTCTGTAATATTACCATCTTGCATTTATGTGGTATGTTTGTTGCAAGTAACGAACCAATACTGATACATTACTATTTACTAAAGTCCCCACAGTTTACATCTTGGATTCACTCTTTGAGTTGCACAGTTCTGCGGGATCCACCAAACAGTAGCGGACAAAAGAGTTACACCGCAGTAAAAACGCTCTGTGCACCACCCATTCCTCTTCCTTCCTCTGCCCCTGACAACCATCTTTTTAGTCTCCACAATTACACCTTTTCCAGAATGGCACATAATTGGATCATACAGTATGTGGCCCTTTCAGACTGGCTTCTTTCACTTAGCAATATGCATTTAAGATTCTTCCATAGGCTTTTCTGGCTTGATAGCTCTTTTTTTTTTTTTCTTTCACTGGATAATATTCTATTGTCTGAGTATATCACAGTTTATCCATTCACTTATCGCAAGACATCTTAGTTGCTTCCAACTTTTTGCAATTATGAATAAACTGCTGTAAATATTCACGCACAGGTTTTTGTGTGGACTTAATTTTTCAACTTATTTGGGTAAATACCTAGGATGTAGGTTTAGCTTTGTAAAAAAAACCTGCCAAAATGTCTTCGAAGGTGGTTGTACCATTTTGCGCCCCCACCAGCAATGAATGAGTGCCTACTGCCCTGCATTCTTGCCAGCATTCGGTGCTGTCAGTGTTCGGGAGTTCAGCTATTCTTTTTTTTTTTTTTTTTTTTTTTGGAGTTTAGCTATTCTAATAGGTGTGTAGTGGCATATTCTTTTTCTTTTGGGGGGGCATACTCTTTTTTATTATATGTAAAACAACTGAAAATATGTTGTATACATACACAGTCTCTCTCTGTATATAGTTGTATTCCGTATAAATACATATATGGAATAAAAAATTATAAAAAGGAGAACAAGAAATAGTGAAGATTGGTGATTATTTTCACCCCATGAGAGGAGATCCAAGAGGATCACTTAGTGTGGGGGTGGGGGAGGCAAACCACACATTTGGTTGTAAATTGTTGTCACTATAACTTTTTTTTTTAGGGTGGAGAGTTCACAGCTATTATTACACTAAAAGAAATTAAATTAATAAAGGTGGGTTGTGTGTGGTTGGCTGGAAAGTGGCCTAGCAAAGTTGCCTAAATCCTAATCCTCAGAATCAGTAAATGTGTTTCAGCGGGGGAAAACGGACTTTGCTGATGTGATTAAAGGTGTTGAGTTAGAGAGATTATCCTGGGCCCAGTGTAATCACAAAGGGTCCTCGCAGGTGAGAGAAGGAGGCAGGAAGATCAGTCGGAAAGAGGTGTCAGGATAGAAACACAGGTCAGAGAGGAAAGAAGTTGCTATGCTGTTTCTGAAGACGCTGGGTAAGGCCAAAAAATAAGGAATGCTGGCAGCCTCTAAAAGCTGGAAAAGGCAAGAAACCCATTCCTTCCCTAGACTTCAGGAAGAACCAGCCCTGCCAATACCTTGATGTTAGACTCGTGAAACCGATCTTGGACGTCTGACCTCCAGAATTCTAAGATAATAAATTCCCATTATTTCGAGGCTCTAAGTTTGTCACAGCAGTAATGGGAAACTAACACAACGGGCCCGGCATGGATCAGGGATTAGGTGGATTACGATAAATCCAGTTCTACACCTCGGTCCAATAAAAGCAAAAAACCCCAGTCTTGAATGACTCCTCACTGCTTCAAAGCCAAAGCTCAGCTCCTCAGCCTGATACAAATCCTTCACAACACAATTCTTTAAGCCCACCTCTCTCAGCTCTCAAGACCCCTACACCATGCCTCCCCCTCTTCTCCCTCCCCAAATAACTATATACTTTAACCCTGGATCGTGGTCTCTGGGCGCTTTGCTATTCCCACTGACTCAAGTTAGGAGTTCAACTTCCTTGCCATGGAGTCTATGAAGCTTTCCAGGTTCAAATCCCCCTCAACCTCAGTAAATGTTGGCAAAACCAACTCTTAAGGCGCTGTTTAACTGGGACCTTTAAGGTTGGGCAACAAAATATTTGTCGACCAAAATGATGCCAATTTGTAAATTAAAATGTTACCTAGTGAGGAAAAAAAAAAGGTTTGGCAACAAGCTGAGAAATATTTATCACGTTTCACTAGGAACGGGTACCAATTCAGTAACATTCTCCTAAAGGTGGTGGGGAGAGGGGACGTAAGCACACCGTGAACGGTTGTGGGAAAACAAAAACAAAAACATTCTACGGGGGCGCCTGGGTGGCTCAGTGGGTTAAAGCCTCTGCCTTAGGCTCAGGTCACGATCCCAGCATCCTGGGATCGAGCCCCGCATCGGGCTCTCTGCTCAGCAGGGAGCCTGCTTCCCCCTCTCTCTCTGCCTGCCTCTCTGCCTACTTGTGATCTCTCTCTCCGTGTCAAATAAATTAAATCTTTAAAAAACAAAAAAACATTCTACAGGCCTACAGCAGTTTGAAAACAGCTCCCTCCTCTCAAGGAAGACTTCATTTCCCGTCTACATGATGGGTATCTGCAAACACAACCTTAAGTCTGTGCACGTCTCTGCCCAAAGATTTTTTTTTTCCACTCCAAGAATTAAGTAAGGGGTTTGAGGGCATTATCACTGCACCTTACACGGACTCGATGAGTCATTTTAACGCATAAGTAGAGCGCTCTACTTACCACCTTATCCGACGAGATGACGGATGAGGGAACCTTTGAAACTTATAAAGCAATCTACAAACAGCCTGCCTAGGCCAGGAATACCTACTGCGGGAAAACACGCCCAAAAGACACGTCCGGACCTTAGGAAGCCCGAGGGGACCCAGAGAGCGCAGTTCCCAGCTCAGCCCGACCCGACGTCCACCACAGCCCCTCCAGCACGTCGCGCGGGTCGGCGGTTGATGACCACGGGTCGGCTGTTTTGATGAACAGAGAACGGCTAGAAAGGCCGGCAGACTCGGACACCACGCGGAGCCAAAGCACGGATCCAGACGCAGTTAAAGAAACCGCTCTCAGGCTGGACGAAGGCGGAGCCGTAGCACAAGCTGCTCCCACTGAAGAGCCCTAAAATGCTCGGAGCAGGGCTAGGACAGCCCCCAGCGCGAGGCACTCTGGGACTTGTAGTTTACTTCCCGGCAAGCGTTTTTCCCATTCCCGTCTCACCGCCTTAACGTCGCTTTTATTGTCTCCCTCTTCTTCTAGCACGCCGACTTCCTGGTCGCCACACGTCCTCACGTATGACTACACTACCCAGAAGTCTCTTCTTCGCGACCCAGCGCGCCGCGGGCACCGGCCGTCTCCTCTGGACTACAGTTCCCAGAAATCCTCTGGAGAAGTGTTTGCCTCTCTCATTTCCAGGACCACAATTCCCAGAACCTTCAGCTGCACGGCGGTTCCCTTTTCACTCGATCTCTTCATGAGCTGGCTGGGCTTCAGCCGGCAAGCAGGCACTCAGCGACGACGTGATTCGTCGGGACTGGGCACAGGGTTTCCTTAGCAGCCTGTTTTTCCCCCCACTCAGTTATTCCCTTTACAGGCCGTCGCGGCTGGCCTGAGCGGTGACCTGGCGGGCCGCGCCTGCGCTCTGCCCCGTTTCCTGCCTGGCTGGTGGCGGTGGCCATTTTGTTCATCCTCCTCCTCCTCCTGCTCCTCCTGGTTGGAGCGCAGTGTCCGGAGCGGGCTGGGGGGAGAGAGCCCGAGAGC
This sequence comes from Enhydra lutris kenyoni, assembly GCF_002288905.1. Classification (NCBI taxonomy): domain Eukaryota; kingdom Metazoa; phylum Chordata; class Mammalia; order Carnivora; family Mustelidae; genus Enhydra; species Enhydra lutris. The sequence continues at coordinate 69,473,556 of NW_019154096.1, read as the reverse complement.
AGGGTTCGGTGGCTTTTCCTCTGTCCCCAGCCAGTGCCCGGAGCCCCCCTCCCCTTCCTCCCCACCCCCTCCCCTCCCCAGCCCTGCCCTCCCCCTTGTCCCGGGATCGCTCCGTCGCACCCACCATGATGGAAGACGACGGGCAGCCCCGGACTCTGTGAGTACCCGAGACGGGGGTTGCCAGGCGCCGAGAGGCCCGGGCACCGCGGGACGCTGAGGGAGGGAGCAGGAGAGTGGGGCTGAAGCTGGGACTTACGGCGGCTCCCTGGCCGGGGTGGCGCGGACGCGAAGTGCATTCCTCTTCTGTCCCCTTTTCCTTGGGAAGGAAGCCCTCCCTTCCCCCAGTCACTTCCTGGGGTCTGGGGTTTGTTTCGACCTTTTCCTCTCGCGCCCTTCTTTGCACACCTCTCCTAGGCCGGGTTTCTGCACGGCTGTGGCTGTCAGGCCCGGGAGAGCTCCTGCTCCCCATCTGCTGTGGGGGCCCTGGACTGGGCCGGGAGCTGCCGGTCCCCACGGGGGCAGGGCCTGGGTGGGGGTGGGACCGGGGGTGGGACCGCAGCCTCGTGCCCCGCGGGCCCCGAGGAATTAGCGCTCTCGCCCTGCACGTCCCCAGCTCCATCGCTCCCGGGTCTTCTCCCAAGCTAAGCTCTCCGAGGAAACTGGACACTCTGACTCCACTCAACCCCCTTCTCTCTTTCTGCCCCACGTGCCCCCGCCCACGCTGTCAGAGATACTCGCCAAGCGCCCGCTACTTTTGAAGTGCAAAAGGGATGCCTCTTGACGCGGGAGCATCTTTCCCTTCTTGGAAGTTTACTTTGAGCACTACCTACGCTAAACTGACAACCAGTTGTTAAACTGCTTTTGCTCTTTTGGTGTTACGTCCTCCTAATCTGTTTGCGCTTTGAGACCTTCAGAATTGGATCAAGTGATGTCTAGCCACTATTCGATGTGTATCTTCTGAGCGCCTTTTCTTTTATCTTGCTGTTTTTTTGTTTTGTTTTGTTTTTACCTGAAGCCTGATCTAATGAATGAATTTCATCTTCCAACCGCTTATTCGAGTTTTCCTTTCTTTCCTAATGAAGAGTGATGACTCAGCATTTGCATTCCTTTCCGGATAGTGTGGCACTCCTTTCTTTTTCCTGCATTTAAAAAAAAAAAAAAAATCGGAGTAATTGCTAATCAAATGTTGGCTACCTTCGGTTTTCCTAGCCTCTGGAAGCTCAGCACACCTACCTCGAGTACCAGGAGTCAGATCGCTGCTTTGTTTTCTCTTGCCTCTCTGCCTGGTATTGATATGATCATAGTCCACTTGGCTCTGCTCTCTGTTGGGGAAATTACTTTGGGGGAATAGATGAAGGTGGGTGGGTACTCAGGAAGTTTGACTAGATTCTCGTCTTTTCTGCCAAAGAAAAGTCCATTGGGTAAAGAAGATATATACCTATTTACAGTGGTTTGGTTTTTTTGTTTCATTTTGGGGAGGGCTTGGGGTGGGCTTGCACTCTTTTATTCCTATTTTTCTGTCTCAACTAATGTAATTGCCATCCTGTTTTGAGAATTTGAGGCCAATTTAAGCACATCAAGTGCTTCAGCGAAAAGTCTTTTCCGGAGAACATTTATGTTTTTATTTTGTGCTGTCTCCCATTGCTTACTTTTTTCCCCAGAAAAGAGAGAATTGGGATAATTTGAAATTTGCCCTTTAAGATCTGTTGAAGCCAAGGCTGGGTAGTTATCCATGTGTGCTTCGATGGAAGCATCTGGGAAGGTTGAATTTAGTGCTAGCTAGTGTATATTGAACAAAGAATAGTTACATTGTATCTAAACACCTGAAATGTCATCATTGCATCATAATAGCTACTGAATAATTGGTAAATTCTCATGGTACCTTTCTCATTAACTGTATCTGTCTGTTCCTTAAGAAGAGAAATTCCTGGTTTTGTCGGGCTAAATAATATGCCATTTCACTACCTTTAATTCCTATAACTATCTTTGCATTTGCCTTATCTTCATCTCCATCAGATCGTGGACCCTTCTTAAGTAGACTAATGAGCTAACTTTGTCGCTTATTTCTTAACCTCTACTTTCTCCAATCTCCTGTTCTTTCTCTGAAACACACTTAAGTCGTCTACGATTACAGTTGTCTAAGATTATGTGACGTGCGTATATGTGAGTAAAGAAACATCTTGAGCTTAGTTGTACCTGTATGTCAGTACATTTTTACTATTCTGTCTTCCTTTTTCCTTCTCCCGCTCTTCTCTATGGGAAGGGTTTTTTTTTAGACAAGGACTGCTACATCTTCCTAGGTCTTAACCCTGCAGCACTTAGTTCACTGCCTGGAACACAAGAGGTACTCAAATATTTTAAATGATTATACTTCTTTTCATTGAATTTATATTAAGTTTGTTTTTTTTTAAAGTCCTGATTAATGTAAAATTATGAACTGACATGACCGTGTCATACATGGTGTGGTCTGTTGATTTGTACATATATATTTTTAAAACCTTCAAATGTGGAATTTTGAGATAAAAGCAAATGTTTCAGAATTGGGATTTCTTGGTCAGATTTTAATAAAAATAATGCACAGTATAGTTTTTTCTAAGCTTTCATTTTACCTAATTCCCCTCAAAGGGTTCTCTTAGGTGTAAGTAACATGACTAAAACTTTGAACGTGAACTTTAGAGGTTGACATCTAGTAGGGTTTTATTTTGTTGGTTTATGGAGATCCTTTTATTTTACATTGTGATCTGTGGGTTAGGTTTTCACGTGGCCAGTATGTTTTAAAAGAATGTACTCTTAACAAAGCTTATCTTAAACTGTTTCCTTAAAATGCCTGTGTGTTACTAGTGAGGTTTTTTTCCTGCAGACACACACAAGCTAAGACATATGGTTCTATCATCAGAAAACAATATGGTGTTTATAGCCTAGGTAGGTCTTTAAATATTCATTACCTACAGTGTTACTAATTTATTTGATGGTATTTAAAGTGGTATAGAATTGCTTTGATGTTGAGCCTAAAGTTTATTTATCCTTTAAAGGTCTGTTTTCTGATGTTCTTTGTTCTTATTTGACATTTATTTTGGGGTAATATGTATTCGATAACCTGTGATCTAAAAAAAAAAAAAACGAGATCATGCTGTGTAATCTGGTGTTGGAAGTAAACTGCCTGACACCGACCTTGTGGGACTCACATTTCGGACTTGTGGGTGGCTTTTGAGTGCACAGATTTGATGCATGGTATATCTGAATCTATAACACAACATTAAATTACAGTGGTGTTCTATTGTAGTTTAATTAACTTCATTTATCTGATGCCTCAAAATGAGTAGGAATTGTGGATCTGGGATTACACCATGGTATGCAGTGCCATCCTTTAAGGCTGTTCTTTCTTTCTGATAGAGGCTGTCAAAAGGAAGAAATAAAGCTGTGATTTAGAATATAATCTGAACATCTGAGGGCAGTAACAGAAGAAACTATTAGATCCTGTTATAAAATTGATGAGCTATATGATGGATTTTGCTGTATTATGGCTGTAATTAAGCACCTTGGCCAACTTAATCATATTCTGTTTCTTTAAAATGTGTGTGTGTGTCGATATCCCTTATGTAGGTGGTCAGTTCACTTGTACTCACCCTGTACCTTTCCTCCACCTTGCCTCCTTCCTAAAATGAAATACTGACAAATTGATCAGTTCATTAGAGGCCCATTGAAGGATATTGTTAACAAAATCTCTTCTGACATAGGAACTTGTCAAGAACAAAAGCAAAAATGTTACTTTCATGGAAATTTAGCTATAGTGTCTTGTGTAAAAGTGCATGAATTAATTTCAACCTTGATAGGGCTACTCTTTTCAGAGTGAGAGCACATTCGGTGTTGAAAAAGCTTAGTTAGCCTTCTGAAAGGCATGATGTTCTTAACTTAAAATTCTGCCCAGTTGGACATAGGAAGTAGTTTGGCAATGTGAACTTTTGCCTACTGTGAAACTGCCAAGTTTCTAGTCTCAAATTGGATTTTAACCCTTACGTTAGGGATAAAAGCATGATTTTCCATTTTTAATGCTTTAGTTCCTACAGTTCCTGTTCATAGAAGACAAAATAGACCTAAGGTATGCCTTTTTTTTTTCCTCGAGTAAAAAATTGTTTTAGAATTTAAGTGTTTCTCTTTGAATTGATCTTTTAATATAAGAATTTGAGCCATTTGTCTTTTTCTATTATTTTGTATGTTCTTCAAGTACAAATTTTATACTTAAATACTTGGAATTTTAGAATATATTGACTGCTTCACAAGAGAAAGAGTGAAGTGTGGAAACTATAATTTAGAAAGAGAAAATACACTTCAGTGTACTGCCAAGAGATGATATTCTTTCCAGGTCAGGTGTTGAACGTCTGCCTTAAATATTTTTGTTAGTATTTATTTTGGGACATAATTTTATGGTAATGTAAGGTACTTAAGCTGTGTCATACAGTATTTTAAAAGCTATAAGGAGTTTCTCTGTTGAATATTATGGAGGATGAAGGTATATGCAAATGAATCAATTACAGAACTTGAGTAAAGGAAAAGGCAGTCAGATTTGGGTAAAATTTAGGTGAAATTATATGGTGAATTACATCCCTTTTAGTCTGGTAAATTAAGATATTCTGCGTGTTGTTATGGAAGACCTTTTTTATATTAGTTTTGGAATTTAGTTTGCTGCTTTACCACTGAACTTTTAGAGGAGATATTTAAAAAATAGGAAACTTTAACCTGGATTTTTGTATTTCATGACATTCTAAACTTAGATTATCATTTTGCTCTTTGGCATCGGTGCTTGAAGTGTAAATTAGTATATCGAAACATGCCTGTAGAAATTCTTCAAAATTTGTAGCTTACTGTGAAAAGATTGACTTGAAATAAAAATCCTATTAAACTGTAAGACCTTTAATTGTGCCTGTTAGGTGTGGAAAGTAACTAATGCCCATGCAACTTTTTTCTGAACAAATCAATATTTAAGCAGTAATGCAAATTTAAAACTATTTAGTTTACTTAAATTTCATTATATAAAAGTGGTGATCTATTTTAACTTTGTTTTTAGTGACAATATGTGAAAATCAGCTTTATCCATTCCTCTTTTTTTCTCTTAGAAATGAACTAACTAGCACTTGAGGCTAAATGAATATAACATTTAGGAGACCAAGGTTACTTATTCATTTACTTTATAGATAGTTCTACCTTGTACAAAAAGAAATTATTCCCTGGATACAGGCTCACAAATCCCTCTGAGTTAAAAAGGGACAGGCAGTTGTCTGGCGAGCTTATGATCCTATAACCTTTTGCTACTGCTGGAAAAAGTGTGTCATTCCATGGCCTACCAATGGGTCTGCTCTACTTTAATTATAAGAAAAAGATCGCATAGTAGACCTAAAGCTGTTTGTCACTGGTTTAGTGGTTAAGTAACATCGGACTTGTGGTTCAATTTTAGTACAATGTAGATATTAGTACCCATTGTAGTGAAATTCTTACCTGACTGGGAAATTGCTACTCATTATTAATCAGATAATTTTTTTTACACTTTACCTTTCTTGCTTTATTTTTCCCTTTCAGAATGTTCTAGCTTAAAGCAGTTATGTATTTAATATGTAACCATAGATGCAAGGCTTATTTTGGTCTCAGTACTCAGTTTCCAGATGTTATATATTATCATTAGGAAAATAAAACAAATCTTTTTAATTTCCAGGAGAAGCTATGTTAAATTTTATAAATATTGTTTGGGTCATTAGGTTATTCACAACAAATGTGAGTTTTAGGATTTATACACCAAGTACCAGAAAGACTTAAAAGTTCGGCAATTTATTAAGCTAAATTAATATTAAATCCATGTGACAAGAGAAACCAGGTGGTCATTTCTGGGTGATGGTGGTATTTTTTTCTGAGTTTATCTGTATTCTGAATTTCTTAATACAGGATACGTATATTCAATATGTAATTAAAAAAAAAAAAAATCCCAGATCTTTAAATAGGCATAGTGAAAAGTATACCTACATGTCTTAAATTTCCTCTGAATTTCTGAAGAAATCTTTATATTTGCTTTTTTATTTATATAACGATGTATTTTGTTGCTCTCATATATTTTAGACTAGGAAATTTTATCATTTTGCCCTGCTTTCCTAAAACAAAACAATGAAGATATGTCATCGATAAATCTTGTTTAGCAAAACAAAACCTTCTAATCTCTGTGTTTTGCTAACTTTACTCTAATTCTGGTCTTTGTTCACGTAATTGTTTTTATTGGGGGTCTAAGATAAACTCACCTTATGTCTAATGCTTCTTTATTGATCAGGTGTTATAATTAATCAGTATTTTTGGTGCTATTTGTGTGTGTGTGTGTGTGTGTGTGTGTGTGAGAGAGAGAGAGAGAGAGAGACGTACACACATTATTTTGAATTGTGTTTTACATCCAGAAATTGTAGTTATGTGGAGACTGGTTTAAATTTTTTTATTATTTTTATTCTAATAAATAAGATGAGAGTGATATGTAGGATATAGAATAATAATGCTTCTGGGGTGTGCAAGGTCACATTGATTTCTTTAGAAAATGTTTGAAGTGATACTTTAGTGGCCTAATTTAGTACCTTAGAACACTTGGGCTGCTTTCCTAAATGAGGGTTAATCTTACTTGCATTGGACTAGACTTAATTGGAAAAAATTTTATTGAAGACAGAGGAAGTTAAAATGAAATAAAAGGTATTAAGTGATAATGCATTAGAGCCAGAGCTGAAGGGAAATTGCTGATAATGTATTCCTTTTTTCCTTGAACAGATACGTAGGTAACCTCTCCAGAGATGTGACAGAAGTCCTTATCCTTCAGTTATTCAGTCAGATCGGACCCTGTAAAAGCTGTAAAATGATAACAGAGGTAAGATCTCCCAGTTCCATGTGCTGACAGCGTGATGTTTAACGTTGTGACATCCATGAGTTGATGAGTATCATTTTAAAATACCATTTTAAGCCTCAAGTTATTCTGATGGAGAGGCTCATGTTTGTTGTGTTGACTTACTGCTTCGATCTGGCAGATAAACGAGGTTTAGGATGGAGTTTTATTTGAAAGAACAAAGTTTGTGTGCCGTTACTCTCATATGGTCATTCTTTAGGGTATCGTTATGTTCAAGTGATTCTGCTTGTAAAAAATTGTTAGCACTTATCTTAGAGAGCTGAGAAGCTAGATAATGTTTCGTACAATTCCCATAAGAATGTTCCTGATTCAGGTGATACACATTTAAAGTTTCGGAAGCGGTGTAGTAAAAGAACGGCAGGTTCTTAGGTGCACAGTGTAGCGCCGTGCCCCTCGCGTACCTCTAGTGAGTACTAATGACAGCAGCTTTACACAGACTGTTAGGGCGATCATTTTATTTTCCTTTTTGCAAAGAAAACTTCCTTTTTATACTTTCCTGGTTAAGACTGCGTCACAGTGCCCAAAGACATGTTTCAGTTTGTTCTCTTCTCTCTCTTGATTCTCCCGCACACTTCTTAGACTGTTTACTGTCTACCAGCCGTTCCGGTAAGTGCTAGAGATTTGCTGCCGAATAAGACAGTTCTTAGCACTGTACAATTTTACAACCTGATGAAGGAGACAGAGGAGTTACCAGGCACTAATGACAGGATGAGAAATGCCGTGGAAGCAGGCAGCACCAAGTGCTGTGGGAGCACTGGGGTCCAGTACCGTCTTGGGTCCGGGAGGCTTTATTGGAGGAGTGAGTGTCTAGGCCGAAACTGAAGGATAACCGTGGAATCTGAGGAAGAAGGGATTCCGTGGGAGAGAAGAATGTTGGTCCAGTCTGGTGCTCATGAGAGTAAGTGGGAAGGTAGAGACCGTAGCGTGGTTGGTGTTCTGAATGGGTTAGTCATAAAAGGTGCCAGGAGGTGAGGCAAGAGTGTTCGGCAGGGGCCGGAAGCTATGCTAAGGAGTTCGTGTTATACCCTGGGAGGGGAACTATGAAAAACCCATAAAGCAAATTGGCCTTTTGATTGTCTTTCCTAACTAATAATCGTCCTTATTCTGTTCCAGTACCTCTTCTTTCCTTCCTGTCTTTGATTACTCATTCATTCGTTCTTTCATTCATCAAAAATTTACTTTGTGCTCAGAGCTCTGGGGATATAGTGGAGAGCAAAAGGGAGGAGACTCCCATGAGTTTTACATACTATTGAGAATATTGTTAACAAACAAGTGAACAAGGTAATTGCAGATAGGGAAAAGAGCTGTGGAGAGAATAAAGCAGTTCTGTGATGGGGGGTTGGAGGGTTGGTGTTTATGTAGGCTAGGTGGTGAAGGAAGACGTCACCTCTTTGATCTGAGACAGGAATAACAAGATGGTGCCATCTATGTTAAGAGTTGGAGGCAGAGGGAATGGCAGATACAAAGGTTGTGAATTGGTAATGAGCTTGGTGAATTCACGGAACCAAAGAGCAGGATGGCTGGAGCCTGGGGAGTGGAGGGAAGTGGTGGAAAATGAGTGTAAAGAGGCAGGCAGGCAGAGTTCAGAATCACCTAGGGAAGTGTGGGCCATGACACAGAGATTGGATTTTATTTTGTTTGTGGTGGAGTTTTAAGTGGAGTAATGAGGCACTCATTTGCATTTTTAAGATTATTTGGAGACTGTCATGGAGAATGGGTTGAAGGGGGCAGGAGTGGAAGGAGGGAAAGCAGTTGGGTTTAATTTACTAGTCTAGGTAAGAGATGATGGGGGCTTGTTTTTTAGATTGGTAGGTGTAGAGATAGATAAGTTTGAAATATAATTTAGAGGTGGAATCAGTAGGACTGGATTGGCTGGAGGCCGTAAGGGAAAGGAGGACATTAGGAAAGACATCTTGAAAGAGTCTTGTTTGTAGTTGTGTAGATGCTGATACTACTTACTTGCTCAAATGGGCATGACCAAGGGAGGTGTAGGCTGGATGGGGAGAATGGTGGGAATCAGGAGTTCTGTTTTGGCAATGTTAAACTGAAGGTGTCCATTAGACATCTGAAGGAACATTATATGTGAGTAGTTGGATAAACTGAGAGACAGTGGTGATGATACCAGCTTGCGGTGGTATTTAAATTATGAGACTAGATAAGATCTAGTTCCTTGATCTAAAGAGATTGCTGATAGAAATAGGGTGGTCTGGGTCTAAGCCCTGGAGCATTTCAACACTTAGGGTGATGTTTAGAGTTTGAATAAAGGGGGAAGAGCTGCCTTCTGGAAGATCCTCCAGTGAGAAAACCAGAAAACGAAGAGGTTGTGTGGAATCTAAAATGGAATATTTAAAGGAGGAGGAGTCATTAGCTGTTTTGAATTCTGCTTCAGAGTCAAGGTGAGGACAGAAAAAGGATCACAGGGGTGGCAGAGAGGTCACTGGTGAGCTCAACACAAATTTTCAGTGGCCCGGTTGGGTAGGAAGCCAGCCGGAGTAGGTTTAGGAGAGAATGGGATGTGAGAAAGTGGAAGGAGTTCTCTAGAAAGTTTTTGAGAAACATTTGATAAATATTTATTTTAATAGTATTCTTTTTAAAACTTGTGTGCACAATCAGCCATTTGTGGGGAGAAGGATTTGAAATGAATTAATTCATCCATATTCTACAACTCCTACATTCAAACTTGTATATAGCTGCAAAATCTCATATTTCTCTGTCTTGACATTTATGTCATCCAACAAAAATTGGTGACAGTACTTATTAAGGTAAGGACATGGTTGCTTTTTAGAGTGTCCCTTGGCATAAATGGGAAGCTTCCCAAGAGCGTGAACTCTAGTACAAACTATCTAGGTGTTTATTTTCTTTTCCATAAATTCCACTTCAGTACATGAAAAATGCTTTTTTTCCTTAGCTTTGTGATTTTTTATTTTAAATACTGTTTATCTTAGATTCTAGCTTTCTCTGTATACTATTATGTTATCAGTTTTTAGGCTAAAAAATTCTCTGGCAGTTGGGTTGGGACAAAAATCAGTGGTGTCTTAAATGAGATGCAGTGTAATGTGAATGTGTGTGTGTGTGTGTGTGTGTGTGTGTGTGTGTGTGTGTACATTCACATGTTCATACATTGAATGGGGTTAGCCTGTTACTGTTAGGTAAACTTGGAGTCATTCTGCATGAGTTAGAGTAGTTTACTAAAGCCTTTTGTTACTATGGATCTACATTGGATCTCTGCATGTCTTGATTTAATTACCATTGTGTTCTGTAGAGACCATCAGGGCAGAAAAGATAGATGTAAAATGAAAAATTGACTAGCATAGTTTAGGTTGCTGTTTACCTTTAAATCCTTTCTACAAATGAACGTTATTGGTAAATGTTAACTCTTTAACAAGAGGAATTTAAGTGCATGTTTTTCTTTGGACTCTTTTCTCCATTTCCTTTCTCTACCTCTTAAGAACAGAATTCACATGGCTACAGTAGGATTTTTGTATGAGAGCCCATAGTTTTCTTGTCAGTATTAATGATCACACTTTTTTTCCCTCAAGGAAATGCCTTCTGGTTGCTTCGCCACTATTGTTTTAGACGTCTTAGTTTGGATTTTTCTTCTAAAACTTTCCTGGAATGAAAAACAGTGGTTGTTGAAAAGATCTTTATTTTATCTGGTATTTTGTACCCCTTGTAAGTGCAACTAGAATTCCACATTTTAAAATAGTTTTTTTGTTTTGTTTTGTTTTAGGGCATTTTACACTGAACAGTGATGTGTTTAGCCTTATGCAAAAAAAAATGTATTTGTATGGTTGTGTAGCTATTTGATACAGGTTGCAGTTATATAAAATTTATTTCCATTTTGGTTGTTAGATTATAAAGTTGCTATAACTTCGGTCGTACTTTCTAATTGTCTTTATAAATGTCTATTTGCCAAGTCCTGTCAAGTGTAATATTGTTAGAATATATTTAATAAAGATTTCTTATATTTTTTTGTGACATAAAATTGTAGCATTATCTGGGAATATTTATTCAGAAGTTCTTTTCTTGATTACTAGCATATTTTTCTGGTCTTTGAAGACTAAATTCAAAGTATATAGCATCTCCTGTTCGTTAGGATAGTTTGATGGTTCATTTCAGTAGCTGGTTAAACATTTAAAATTTTTCTGTTTTTATTCTCATTCTTTATCCAGAAAAGGAATACGTAATCTCATCTCCTCCTATGCAGTACTCACCCTAGTTTCAATCATAAGTAGAGTTTGTAAACTTGGTTCATTTCTGTGTTTTCTTTTATCATGGGATATAGTTTATGAAGGATTATGAGGCGTAAATAGAATTCATCCTTTTGAAAATAATGTTGGGAGAGAGAAGAGCAGTGGTAAGGAGTGGTCCTTAAGGTTTTGTTTGGCCTAATATAAACTTCTGTTTTACATTTAACATATTTCACCAGAATTCCCTTTTTTTTTTTTTTTTTTTTTTTTTTGCTTTAATACTGATAGTCATGATTCTATACTGCTTTGATGGTTCTGCTTGAGTACAACAGTATTCTGAGGTGCAAAGTCAGGTGTAGCTGTAAATCTTATTTTTATAAGTGTTAGGCTTTCATAAGCTTATGCAATCTCACCTTGTACATTCCTAGCTGTCAGTAATGTTTTTTCCTGGATTTTCTTCTCAGCAACCCGATAGCAGAAGGGTCAACTCTTCTGTTGGATTTTCTGTTTTGCAGCATACAAGCAATGACCCATATTGCTTTGTGGAATTTTATGAACACAGAGATGCAGCTGCTGCATTAGCTGCTATGAATGGGAGAAAAATTTTGGGAAAGGTAAGATAATAGAATGATGGCACTTCATGAGTATATATTTTTGCATGTCAGATTAGCTTGTGTGTGCGTGTGTGTGTGTGTTTTAGCTTGTGTTCTTTTTAGCAAGTTTTTAAACAAATATTCAGCTGTGCCGAGTGGTGGTTTTGCTTTTATTCAGCCTAGTGTTTTTACAAAAATTATCCTGTTTGATAAATGATGTAATAAGTGGTAAGTGTTATGGTTCATAATGACATGCCTAATAATTGTATTAAATATAATCTTTATTTTTAGGAGGTCAAAGTAAACTGGGCAACAACACCAAGTAGCCAGAAAAAAGATACTTCCAGTAAGTACTCCTGCTGCATTTTACTGTGGAAGAGTTCTGAAATTATCCTGGCAGCGCTACCAGCTTAAATAGGGTTTTTCTTCCCTTAGTGTTGCCTGAAAAAGGCTTATTAAGTAGCTGGCTCTTTAAGTATTTGATTACCAAATGCTTTGATTTCAGATCACTTCCATGTGTTTGTTGGGGATTTGAGTCCAGAAATTACAACAGAAGATATCAAATCAGCATTTGCCCCCTTTGGTAAAATATCGTAAGTATCATACTCAATACTATACTCAGTAGTGATAGGCAAAATTGTATATGATTAACATGTACTGGAATTAAGATTTTCTTTCCCTAGTTAGTGTGATTTTTTTGTTTGTTGTTTTGTTTTGTTTTTTTTGATTAGTAGATGTTGTTGAAAATGTTAATGTCATTTCAATGTTCTGGGGTCTTGTTTTCATCTAATCCTGTGTATGATATGTTAAAATTTTTTAAGTGATTCTGTTTGTTATCTTTGAAGCAGATGTTTGGGTGGTAAAGCCTATTATAAAGTCCAACTTTCTGTCAGATGTTTTCAAAATTTGGTGGTTAACTAAAAGTGAATGTGATGTATACTGTGTATTAAATTTTATAGGAAGAGTTTATAAATTGGGAAAAGTAGGTAAATCCTTGGGTATATGGTGGTTAAATTGGAAATGTACATGTTTAATTATAATGATAAATGTGTTTTGATATTTTAGCTGAAAGTAGTCTATTATAATACTAAAATGTTTTGTTGTCTGAGCCATAAATGTGGGATTAATTAGTAGATGTTTTTTTGTTATTGGTATTTGATTCTGGTAGTTAGGGCCCAAATGTGGTTTGATTTTAACAAAGCTTATGCTCAAATCTCATTGTATGTTATGTAATCAAATATATTGGAAAATTGAAAGTGGTTTTATAAGTTCTATAAAATATCTGTTACAATGTATCTTTCTGACTAAAATCCGTATATTTTATGTACTTCCTGTAGATTTAAATGAAACGTTGTAGTACTACTTAAAGGAGTATGTTTCACCTACGAACAACAATATTCTTCTGTATACAGTTTGTTGTTCTGTAGATTTATTTGAAAGAAAGATTTAATTCTTAATTTTCTATTTTGATATTTGCTTTGCTTTTTAATCTTTAAATGTGGTAAGTAGTACTGTTTTAAAAATCAGTATAAAAAATAATACAGGTTGCTGTTTTTCAATCTTTATTTATACCTGAGACCTGCAGTTTTTCTAAAGTCCAAGTCACAATTAAAAGTAATAGCATTCTGGTTATTTTGCAGAATTGCTCATAAGAATGGACAGGATCTTGAAGGCTAACTGCAAGGAACTGTGCACACTGGAACTCAGTTGTAGATTTTTTTCTCATTTCTATTTATTCTTATTATACATTATTTATATATACATATTTTAGTATTTACATTTTAACATTCTATATTCAGTGGAGTTCTATATTTCCAATCATCTTAACTTACTCACTAAAATTTCTGTGTAAATTTGTTGTTTTCGTACTGGTGTGCTTAGCATTGTTGTTAGTTTTTTATTCTCCTTTCTTAAATTTCTGAAAATGTCAATTTTTCAAAATTTACAGCTGCCCAAACTCCAAAATGATGGTAGAGAATTGACCAAGAAAAATAAAGAAATCTGTTAACAGGCCATGTATGCCTTTTTAATTCCTATTTTTACCTCTTTTTCAATTTTTTAATATTTCATATATTTTGTATCACTAGGCAGAAGACATTTAACTATTTAGAGATTGCATGGTAAAGTAGTTAGCATTGTTACAGTAATTTATAGACCAGTAAACCTTAGAGGACACTAGCCAATAGAATATTAGAAAAGGAAACTATTGTTCCTATTAATCTTCAAATTTGAGCATTTAGTTTAGAAAGTGCAGGCTATTTGATTAGGTTGCATGTTTATTACATGTTTTTGTCCTACTGCTTTTTTCTAACAGGTAAAGAAGCGTTAGGGAGAGTTCAGGAATGGCAGTAGTTAATTAGGGCTAACTGGAATTTTATTTAAAAAAATGCTCACAATACAGTGTGTGTGGTTCCTTTTAGTTTTTATTTTGAGGATGACTCTTACTTCCCTCATTTAGCTGTGCTTCTTTTCACAGGGATGCCCGAGTAGTTAAAGACATGGCAACTGGAAAATCCAAAGGCTATGGTTTTGTATCTTTTTATAACAAACTGGTATGTTCTTTCAACTCAATATAAATTTAATCCAAAATTTAGTCGTTAATCGGAATCTTGAATATTCTTAGATATTGCCTGTAACACCTTTTAGGTAATTTTGTGTGTTTTAATAGTAGAGTGTAATTGTTTTCTTGGAAATAAATAGCTGGAAAAAGGCTGGTTATAAGAAAGTGTATCACGGTTGCATTTATGCATTGGTGAAGATAAGATGTGTTGGAAGTCAAACTCAAGATTAGGACATATGAACTCATCTCAGAATTTGGAGGGAAGTTAAATAATATTTAGCCTGAACCATGAAAATCTCAGTTTTAACTTTTAAATGATCATCCATACTTAGGATATTAATGACTACAGCAAAGTATATAAACGAAAATTAAAACAATTCATCATGATTTTTGCATATATTCTTAAAGAAAGAGGTACCAAAATGTCTTAAGCATCTGTATTAACTGTAAGATCCAATAATAAAGTGGGCTTCGATGGTAGCATTTTAGACCAGTTTTAGCAACTTAAATTACCTACATTTTATTGAAGTAGCAAGATAAAGACTAGGAGCTGTATTCTTTCTTTGCTTAAATTCATTGCAAATTCCCATTAGTTGTGATAAACTCGTTTTTACTGGCAGCATTCTAAATCCTAATGCAGAAGTCTTCTGTCTTAAAGTGAGTTATTAATCTTGTGTCACAGTTGTAATCCATTTGCTACAAGAATGTTGATTTTGGGGTAGGTGATTTAGACCGTAGTGTTGGGAGGTTCTGTATATTCTTCAGTAAAAGTTACACCTCAGTCAGCCATCAAATTAAGATATTTGTGGCAGTCTTACTTTCCCTCTTTTTGGTAATGAGTGGGGTTATAATTTTTTCTTGCATACTTGAATTATGGTCAATTTCCCTTGATGCTTAAATGTTGTACTAGTATTTTGAAATCTGTGAATAAATATAGTTTTGATGTATCACTGGAGTTGATACCAAGGGATAGTTAGTATCATTTTTGTGATATAGTTCAGTTTTGTTTGAATTCATTCCCTGTGCTGGTAAGATTTGGATCCAGGGGTGCCAGCATGTTATTTCATTTATTGGTCTTATATGCTACAATTTTCTTTTCTGTGTTAGTAATTGCTCTTTCTCTTTTTTATCTGCAGGATGCAGAAAATGCAATTGTGCATATGGGAGGTCAGTGGTTGGGTGGTCGTCAGATCAGAACTAACTGGGCCACACGTAAACCACCTGCACCTAAAAGTACACAAGAAAGTAAGATACGTCTACTGCATCTTGTTAAAATTATGGCTATGTCACAAAATCATGAAGTAGTGTCTTGATTTCTTGAAATTTAAATTTTATTAGCTTTGTAAGGCTCAGTTCATCTTGAATTTAATTGTCTGATAATAATTGGGCTTTGATAATTAATATAGTTGGGGCTGTGAACCAGCTGATTCTATAGATCAGATCATGGCATCAAGAAAAAACATTCTCTATTTTCTCCCTCAATGAGGTGTATCGTTGTACATAGTAATCAGTTTTATATGACTGTACAATCATCAACATTTTTGTTTTCTTTCTGTGTATAGATAACACTAAGCAGTTGAGATTTGAAGATGTAGTAAACCAGTCAAGTCCAAAAAATTGTACTGTGTACTGTGGAGGAATTGCCTCTGGGTTAACAGGTACAGTGTGTGGTCTTCTCCTGCCTTCTCCGAGGGGCTTTGTCCCTCTTGGTGTAAGTGCCATGAGCCTTAAGCATTTTATTCGTGTGTTTTTGTTTCTCAGATCAGCTTATGAGACAGACTTTCTCACCATTTGGACAAATTATGGAAATAAGAGTTTTTCCAGAGAAAGGCTATTCATTTGTCAGGTAAAATTCTGTCTACAGGTTGCTCTGCTATTTGGCCCGTTCTTTTCAGTTACATTATTTGATCCCCTCGGGTATCCGCCTTCATTGTTTTAGCAGTTCTTTGCAATGTAGAATTTTAGCCCACCTGCATAATGTACTTCAGGAAAACACCAAGTTGACAGTTATAAACTAATGAGTTTCTATTATTTATTGTGTAAGTTCTTTAAAAAAAAAAAAAGACAAAACCCTCATATCTTCCCCTTCTAGATTTTCAACCCACGAGAGTGCGGCCCATGCCATTGTTTCGGTGAATGGCACTACAATTGAAGGACATGTTGTTAAATGCTATTGGGGTAAAGAATCTCCTGATATGACTAAAAACTTCCAACAGGTAATTCGATTTTTCACAGCACTTTTTAAGGTTTCCATCTTACATATCTACATAAAAGCTTTAGAAACTCTGTAAAATAAACAGAAAATAAAGCATATAGCTGCTTTCAGTTTATTTTTATTAATGCTTTTTCGAAAGTGATTATTTTGCGGTATTAACTGAATCTTAATACTTTCTTTCCACAGGTGTCACCACCCCAATAAACTTAGACAATGATAAATAACAGAGTCCTATTCACATAAGGGTGCTTACTTAGTTTTTCTCTTCCTTGTCTCCCACTTTCTTCAAATACTGTGTTTCTTACTTATTCCCTAAAACGGTGATTTGTTTTTTCCTAGGTCGACTATAGTCAGTGGGGGCAGTGGAGCCAGGTTTATGGAAACCCACAACAGTATGGACAGTATATGGCAAACGGGTGGCAAGTACCACCTTACGGAGTATACGGGCAACCGTGGAACCAGCAAGGATTTGGAGTAGAGTAAGTTGTCTAGGTTTTTCCAGTGTGGAAACTGATACAGTTTTGACAAAAGAAATCAAAAGTGTGTTTTTCTATGGGGAAATTTATTTAAAGTAAATTCATCAGGCTATTCAACATGGTGTTATAGAAACCTTATGAAAAGTGATTTATAGTGCTAAAAATTTGCTTTTTATTACCTAGGTGAAAGGTGAGGTTGCGGTAACATTTGATGTTTTCTACTGTCTCTATAAGCTGTTGGTAGAATTTCATTTACATTTCTAATCTATTTTATCTCCTTTATTTTTGCATGGAAGAGGTCTTTGTCTAGATATGTTTAGAAATTTAATGATTTGTGTCTGTTGGCTTGTGGGAGAAGTCTACAAGATTTATGTGGTACAAAGTAGCTTGCGTTTTTTTCCTTTGTTCATAGAGTGGGTTGGTCCTTTGCATGTTTCTCCCCAGGCCAGCCCAGATCTTTATTTTTACTGGGTCCTTCTTCCTTCTCTTTCCAACATGATTTTGTGATTTTTAAATTTCTTATATTGATGTACCATGTGTATAATATATGATAGGTAGGTGATTTGTCATTTTTTAAAAATCAGTTTTGAGATGTTCTTCAGAGAAGTCATTGTGTTAAGTTGTGATTATGTTAACCAAAAATTTAAGACTACTGTTGGGATATGTATTGTACATGTGTGGATGCGTGTCATTTATTTCTTCGCTCTTTGTTGTGGGTGTGTTGATTTCTTGTTGTCTATTCTATGATGGGGCTCTGCTTGTTTTTGTATAAATGGGTGGATAATATTTTCTTCGTGTTTGCTCAAGATTTTTTTTTTTCCCCCAAGTCAATCACCTTCTGCTGCTTGGATGGGTGGATTTGGTGCTCAGCCTCCCCAAGGACAAGCTCCTCCCCCTGTAATACCTCCTCCTAACCAAGCTGGATATGGTATGGCAAGTTACCAAACACAGTGAGCTGGGACTCTAAACAAAATTGTAATTCATGATAGCTTCAGTTTCCTGTGACACTCTGAAGACATGAAAGTAGACATCGGAAAATGAAAATATTTATTTTAAAAATTGAAATGTTTGGAACCTTTAGCACAGCTTTGCTTTGGTGAAGGACACATGTCTTCTAGTTCTGCCTTTTTAAGTTTTTGTTCATGATGGATATGAACATGATTTTTCTTTGTGTACAAAAACTAAAATAAAGTCAATAAAGACAATTCTGACTACAAATTTTGATATAATAGGAGAAATGGGTAATACATTTTGATTCTTAGATACTATTCCATTTTTATCTTGCTGTTCAGTATTTTAACTCACTGTGTTTTTAAAAGAGCAAAAAAAGGGAGGATCGTGGAAAACTGGGAATCACATATAAGTTCATCCTGAACCTTGATACTCCCCTCCCTTCCCCTGAGGTGGACCACATTTGAAGTCAGCAGAAAAAAGTGTGATACTGAGAAGAAATTGCATGATTTTGGAGTCGCTTTGGAGGAAGTAACTTTATGCCTAAAGAAACTGAAGCCAGACTGATAAAGGAATTTTACAAACTAAATAAGGAACAGCATTATCTGAGTTACTTGAGCGAATGTTGGTGGTCCACATTAAGACATGTTTTTAAACCTTTAAAAAGTGTTGATTATTAAAACTGTAGTAAATTACATTTCATTTTGGGGGAAATTCCAAGTATGGTGTTTGTATTAAAGTCAGACAGTCATACTTGTGCTTTTACAGAAAGTTTAAATGATATACATTGTAAATATTGAATAACTACAGTGTTTAAAAAGCATGCTTCACCATAGAAGTAGCAGCAATGTAATTATTTGAAGTAACACTTAACACACTCCACTGCATTGAATGCCGTGGATTGATAAGAATGTTTAAGACTGACACTTCCAAGGTTGGCTACTATGTAAAATTAAAATTATACAAATTACTATACAGAAAAAGCCTTAATTTTAATTTCATACAAATCTTTGATGCATTAGTACATTTTAAAATGTCATTGGAAATCAGATTTCTTTTTTTTTTTTCTTTACATCACTTGGTATGTAAATACCTTGATTAAAACCTTGTAAACCTATTCCAGGGTTCCTATAAGTTGTATAGTACAAGTGTTTTTAAAAAAAAAAAAAATCTTGGGGTGTTTTTTAAAATTAGATATATTTTGCCCGAGAATTTTTTTAACAAGATTGCTAAAACATCTTATTTAGACAGTTTGATGTACCAATTTATAATTGGATATTCAGCTTAAGTAGTACACAGAGTTGTGACTTTTATTTTTATTTAACTTTTTTTCTTGTGGGTAGTGTGCATGGGATGACGAGCCTGATCAGAGGCTGAGTTGTACGTGTGCAGAGTTTGTAAATGAACCCATTGGGTAGATGTAGAAGACGGAAGTTTGCTTCAGAGGTATTTTTCTGGCTGTGTGGATAAAATCTGCCTCAAATTTCTATCCTAACAAGAATGTACAAGATAAAATCCTATGTATTCGAATTCTGACAGCTAGAGGGTGCAAATGTTTAGGGCAGTGTATTTGAAATGTTGCTTTGAAGCCTGGGCACCAAAATGAGAAAACCCTTACCAGAGTAAGATGCAATTAATACCCACAAAGCACTATTTTTTAAACGTCTAAGGTCTTACAATCAGCTTTAAAATAATGATGGGTTTATAAATTGGGGACTACGATAATTTTGGTATTATTCTTCCCCCATTTAGAAAAACAGATGTATTAAACATGAATATTTGCGGGGTCTGAAATTCATCTTCAGGCCAGATTTTTTTTTACGGCACTTTAGTTTTAACCACAGGAGTCCTCTGTGATCCTCTTCTGTATAAAAGTTACCCTTATTTCTTTGTTTATGGCTAGTGTCCTTGGGGGATGTTATGGTAAAGTTACTTTATATTTTATAAGGAGAACACTCAAATTAAATCAATTATGCCTCCTCGTTTAAAATTTCTTGAATATATGTGAAACTTGAACAACTAAAGACTTTTTTTTTTTTTTTTTTTTTTTTTAAATATATCAATATTCTCAGTTTGCCTTTTTTGGTCTGCCAGTAGATTAAGTAGCTGACTGTGGGAGCAGTGAACTATAGCTGCGGTGTTTTCCTGGTGGTTCTAGGTTTTCATAAAATGATCCAAGCTAGTTCTAGCGCCATAGAAAACCTATTTCTAAAGTGTCCTTCGTCTCAATATGAAACAAAGATTTCATGATCAGCTCAGTTAATGGAAGTTATTTCATATTAAATGGTTTTTAAAATACAAAGCTACTTATCCAAATGAAACGCACCATTTTAAAATTCAACTGTCAAGCTAACACAGACTCAAGTCTATTTTATAACAAAGTGAAGTCAGTGCTATCTTGATCAATTTAAGCCTAAGAATCGTTGCCTTTTCCATGTTCATTTAAAACAACAGCAGAGATTCTTTGGCATACGAGAAAATGTTTCTTATTAATATTTCAAGATTTATTTTGGTGATGTGTTTCTGACTGCCATCTTTGCTCTAATAATCTCTTTACTAGTATTTCCCCCATACCATTTCCACGTGATTTTTATGTCTGCTGGCAGTGAGAGGCTAAAATGACTGGCCAACGTAAGCCAAAGCTGTAAACCACAGTTGAAGTAAGTCTTTCAATAAAGACTAGACTGTCTGATAAGTGGTTTTTTCTTATTGTCGTTTATTACTTATTCCTTCCAGGCTGCCATGACATAAGCAATTTTGTCTTATTAGTAAGGTATGTGGAATAAACATTTATTCAGGATCTGTTGCTATGTTCTGTGTGTCAAAAGTCCATTAGCTTTGTTGAATTAAAAAAATTTTTTAATTAAAATTTAATTTCTGGATATGGAACAGCAGAAATTTGCATGCTTCTAAAAAAGTATGCTCTACTGAATATTAATATAGTAAAATTTCATTAATTTAGAGTTCCCAGATAATGGAAACCTGTTGTTTTACCACAGCTAGGTTGATCTTTGGTAGTATCTGTGAGTAAAGTTTGCACTCAACAAACAGAAAAAAATAGGAAAAGAATTTATCCTGAGACTTTTCTAGCTGGTATGCCCAAATTAAATCTTCCTATTTGTTAAAAATCAGCATTTGGACTTCAACTTAAAACATTTTGAACTTTGAAATTGCATTTTTAGTATGCATTGGAAAGCTGCAAAATGATTTAGACTTCAGTTTAGCCTTCTGTTAAGTGGTCCAAATGAGAAGGTTTTGTTAAATACAAATTCTGCTGTGTATAGTAATAAAGTGTCCTACTTATGTGTCCAAATAGGTTACTATGAATTAGATTGCCATCTATTCTATTTTGAAACAAGGAAATTATGTGAATAATTAGAACTTCAACAAATGTGTTAGTAAGTACAGGTTGATAGGAAAATGTAGGCTCCAGTTTATTTAAATGGATCTGCTATGACAATTAGTATGGAGGCTAGAAACTGATTCATAAGGTGAATTCACAAGGTGAATTATTACTTTGTGTAAATACCTCTTTGGGGGGCAAGAATGACTTTTGGTTTTTAAAACCTAAATGTGAAAGAAGTTCAGTTTATATCTAGGAAATAGGGGAGGGGTGGGGAATTATATATAGTTGGGGTTTTTTTTTGTAATCTTGGGCAAAAGAGTCAGGGCGCTACTGGTAATTGACTTTGTGATCTAGTTAGGATTTTGTTTGAGGGAAGAGAGAGCTTAATCCACATAGCGTTCATAGTTTGGTTTTTAAACAAGAATGTCAATGAAAGTCACAGTTTCTGACAAAAGGTATGTGTCAAATAAATGATTTCCTTAATATTCTAACTCAGTTTAATACAGATACTGAATTTTAACTTTTCCAGATTGTTTTCTTTGCAATTCACTAAGCATTGTTGCGCTGGAGTGTTCCACTGGGAAAGTGATCCCATTATTCTAATATTTTGAAGTCAGCTTGGAAAGTCTACCAGACGAATGTAGCTGGAGAGCTGTCTGCCGGCTGTTAGAAGAGGGGCAGGCAAGCAGCACGTTGGGAAGTAAGCTCTCCCAGTGGAGCTGTCCACTTGGTCTTGTAGCTGGACTCAGCTTGCCTGCAGATCTCCTGTTTTGACTCTGCTTCTTTCTGGTGAACCGATGGGCATTTGCAAAGAGCCTAATTCCCAGCTGATACTGGAAAATTGCATTTTTGAGGTAACCCAGATTTTGCTATAAACCATTTGAAATCATAACTTGCACAACTGTGATTTTTTTCCCCTCTGTTCCTTCTTCCTTGGGTTTTGGTATACCAATGAAGAGAAGTCCAAAACCATCTGGACAAAATGGGCATATGAAGTATGTAGCCATATGCAGCACTGCCTGTTCTGAGAGTTGATATGTTGTATATGTTTTAAATTTTCATAGTTCATTTTACTGGTTAAGAGTTGTGAGTTGAATTGTTTGGTATGTGGTTTATATGATTTTGCTCACAGAAGTAAAACTAATTCATAAATCTTAACCTAGCTAAACAAAATGGAGAATGCCCATTTAATGTTAGTTTGCTTCATTTTGGAGAAGACTAAACTTGTAAAAACGTTGGTTTCCTTTGACTAGGTTATATTTTAGCCTGTGGCCCTGCTCAGCCTTGGTTATCTGTTTAATGAGAATTTGGACTGGGAAAGGGGTGGTGACTAGGATAAAGAAGGGGGCAAAGGTCGTTGGCGTGGGAACAGACAGCCTCAGGCAGGTGTACCAAACCCTGGTGATCAGGGCTTCAGGGCTGATACTTCCTGTTTCTGTTTAAGACGACGTGCACCTATTACCAGGAAGACTAGGACACTTAGCAGGTCCTTGAGAATAAAATATTACCAACACCTTTGTCTTATTTACTGACCCTGATCGTTTTTTTTTTTTCAGTTTCCTTTAATATGTGTATCTATTAATGTATCTAGAAGGCTCTTAGAACGTTGGGCAGATGCTGTGGTTCCAAATACTGCCTTCGAGCATTTTCAGTAAAATGGGATTAAGATAGGATTCAAAATCCACATTTAGTTTATTATAACCAGGAATCTTTTATTTTTAAAAAATGGACAGCATTTCCAGATTGCTTTGCTACTTTTGTATCTTTGGTTCTGTCATCCTCCACTAGAATGTAAGCTCCGTGGGGGCAGGGATTTTCTTTTGGTGACGACCCAAAGCCTAGGACTTACAGAACAGTGCTTGGCACATGCTAGATGTTAAGTAAATGTTGAATTTCATGACTATGTTGGAGGAAGTGAAGGTAAACATATTTTAGTCTTCCTTTTATTTTTATTTATTTTTTAAAAGATTTTATTTATTTACTTGACAGATAGGCAGAGAGGCAGGCAGAGAGAGAGGAAGGGAAGCAGGCTCCCGGCCAAGCAGAGAGCCCGATGTGGGGCTCAATCCCAGGACGCTGGGATCATGACCTGAGCTGAAGGCAGAGGCTTTAACCCCCTGAGCCACCCAGGCGCCCCTTAGTCTCCCTTTTAAAAGCAGAACACCAGGCACCTGGGTGGCTCAGGGGGTTAAAGCCTCTGCCTTTGGTTCAGGTCATGGTCCCAGAATCCCGGGATCAAGCCCCGCATTGGGCTCTCTGCTCAGCAAGGAGGCTGGCTGCTTTCGGCTCTCTCTGCCTGCCTCTCCGCCTACTTGTGATCTCTGTCAAATAAATTTAAAAATCTTAAAAAAAATAATAAAAAGCAGAACACCACCTGGTGTTCTGCTGGACTAGAACTTGACCACAAGTGGGTGCTTGTCAAAATGCAGATTCTGAGGATCCATAGTTGTGGATGAAGGTAATCTGAAATCAAGTTATTTGGTGCAGCTTCCTTTTTTCCTCTTCTAACTCTTGTCCAGAGAAGAAGACCCTGTTGGCCATGGTCACATGTTTTCCAGAAAAAAAATGGTTTGGGGGGAGTGCATCATCTCTGTAGTTGCTACCCACTATAGCTTGATAAGCATCTTTGAAAAGTGATGAGGATGTACCCCTTCTGCTAATGCCCTGGGGTGCACCAGGTAGGAATCCTAGCTGCCCCTGCATAGCACGCTTTCAGGAATGTGAGTGATACTGGGCCGTGGTGCCAGATAGCTTAGGGAGGATTACTTCTTTAGGAAGAGGGGCTATCAGCAAGGCAGGAATTGGGTTTCTGGACAGGCACCATTGGAGTGTAACAGACAACCTGGAAATAGCCATGGGAAGTGACACAGATGAGATTCTTAAAGTGGCAATTATATATATAGCACATAGACTAGATCTAAAGTCAGTGTGTGCCTCAGTGTATTTACTGATTAAACTGGTTAGAGCAGAAGGCAGTTTCTTTGTTGGTTAAGTGAGGATGAGAAGGCAACTTACAAAAGACTTGTACAGTGTTGGAAAACAGGTCACCTGAATGGTGTCTGCCACGTGAGCGCACAATCAAAATGGTGTCTTGGTTAAAGTTTGGTTTGCCCTTCAGTCCTGAAGCGTGAATATTTATTGAAGACTTTGTATTCTTTGGTTAACTCTTAAATGTTCTCTGAATCTAGCTCTTCTGTCAAAGAGAAAGGTTTTAAATATTCATATCTGGAAATTCCATTTACTCACAGATACTTACAGTCTCACTCCAGTCTATTACCTTTTTCAAGCAAATGCTTTGTTTTGACGTTAGATTTGCTGATGATTTTGTTAGACTTAATAGGCTGATGACAGAATGCAAAAATGGAAATAACAAAAAGCTGGTCAGTTTATAGTTCTTGTCTCTACCCATCCCTGTCCTCCCCCACCGCCCGCCCAGTCCGGCTACCGCCCTTCATCTGCAACCCTGCAGGAGCTCCTACCGCATAGACCGAATATGTATCCGAGCATTGTATCCGAGCACTGTATCCGAGCATTCCGCAGAGGAGTACACCTGTGTGCCCAGCTCCACTCTCACAAAGTGAACTCCCATCACACCGTGGCAGGAGACCGGGCAACAATGTTGCCAGCACCCAGAAGCCTGCCTGCTCTTCTGGCTAACACCACTCCTTCCCTGACAAAACTGGTAGCCTGATTTCTGTGACCATAGATTAGTTTGCTTTTTTTCAAACTATATAAATACAAAGTTAAGCAGTTTATATCCTTTTGTATCTGATTTACTTAATGCTCTGAGTTGTTGCACGCCCGGTTTTCAATGCTGTATGTAGTATTGTGTGAGTGGGTGCCACAAGCTATCCATTTTACTCTTCATTAAACACTTGGCTTTCCATTTGGTATTTATGTATAGTGCTGTAATGAATTTTTATAAATGTCTTGGCGAACAGAGGTACTCATTTCTGTTGAGCATATACCTAGGGATGAAATTTGGGCTTCTACCGTGTGTGTCTGATGGGTTTCAGAAGATGCTGCCCCACATCTCCCAAAATGGTTACATCAGTTTGCACTTGGGTGCAGTGTATGAAAATTCCACTTAATCCCCACGTTGCCAACAGTACATAACATCGGTTTTTAACTGTTCTGGTATCTTTCCTAAGTTTGGGGTTTTTTTCCTTCTTTCCTAAGAACAGCCAGTCACAACAGCCAGCGTGACTTTTTAATTTTTAATTTAGTCTACTGTTATGTAGGTAATTCTTAAGCATGATACCTATTTCAAAAGATACAAAAAGATATACAGTAAAAACTTCTGCTCCTCTCTCCTAGCCATACTATCTAGTTCCCATTTCAAGAAGCACTAGTGTTACTGGTCTCTGGTATTTTTCTAGAGATACCCATTTATATATTAACGTTAATTTTCCCCTTCCTCCAGAAACAATAACATGTTGTATACACTGTTCTGCACCTTTCTTTATTCACATAACAAATCTTAGAGCTTATTCTATAACAGTTGCATTATTATTTTTTTTAAAACACCTATCAACATGAATCTTGAAAATGCCTCCGTAACCTCCCATTGCACTTAGCATGAAATACCAAGTGCTTAACAGGCTTCCCAGCTCTGCAGGACCAGCTGCCTGCCTATCCATCCAGCTTCCGCCACCCCTCCACCCTCCTCTCTGCTAGCAAGCTCCAGTCACCCTGCCTATCTTTCACTTCCTCTATTCACGGAGCACTCCCACCTCAGGGCCCTTGCATATACCTTCTTAACCTAGAAGGTGCGTCTACCACCACCCACCTGGCTGTTTACATCAGCTGTCGTTCTCAGAAGTCTCTGACTATGCCTGAGCCCTACATGTAATTTAAGGGTCCCTCATTTTTGCTTTCATTATCCCTGTATTTTTTTCTTTATGATCCTTGAGACTCTAGACATGTATTTATGTGATTATTTGATTAATGGTATTCCACTAGGTTATAAATTCCACAGGGGTAGAGATTTTATCTCATTTACCTGGTGTCTATGTGCTTAATGAATAGTTGTTGAGTGAATAAATGGGTTTATAGGAGGTTAATTTGTAAACTAATACGAAGGGCTTAATGGCAAATAATAAAGTAGGACTGGGACAGGAGGGAGATAGGTGCTTGTGTACATTTGGAGTAGCAGTGTGATGGTTAGAATAAATGAAGCAGTACAGGCCATTCTATTTTCCAAGACATAGTTCCTGTGCCTCCCACCTGCTGCTTAGGAATCTCCCAAAGTCTAGGGGGCCACTGGCATCTAGGAGGCTGCTGCTGGTGGTGGGGGCCCCAGTTCTTAGCTGTTCCAGGGAACAGGCAGGTCCCCTTCTTCCTGAGAGCTCCCATTGCTGTTCCCGAAGGTGCTGGTGCCAGTGACTGGGAGGGAAATCGCTGAGGGTGGCCAGTGTGGGACAACACCTTCCCTTCTGCCCTGTTCTGCCACTGGCAGCCCTCCCTGTGTTCACTGGTGAATGGGCCCTTCCTTATCTTCCCGATGGACTAGAATAAAGCAGGGGTTCAAGAGAAGTTGAAGTCTAGAATTAAGAAAAAGATTTTGGGGGCGCCTGGGTGGCTCAGTGGGTTAAGCCGCTGCCTTCGGCTCAGGTCATGATCTCAGGGTCCTGGGATCGAGTCCCACATCGGGCTCTCTGCTCAGCAGGAAGCCTGCTTCCCTTCCTCTCTCTCTGCCTGCCTCTCTGCCTACTTGTGATCTCTCTCTGTCAAATTAATAAAATCTTAAAAAAAAAGATTTTGAAGTTAGAATTTTTAATAGTTCTGGGAACAATGAATTCAATCAATGATGTGCACTTTTAAATATTTGAAAAGTTTTGGACAACTGTTTCCAAGTTCTTTCAACATTCAGTAACTGAAACCAAAAACTTTTCCATGGATGCAAAAAGTATATCTGTGTGTGTGTGTGTGTGTGTGTGTGTGTTACTGTAAAGGGAACCCCATCCCCCAAACTAACAGGTGTTGGTGACACTGTGGAGAAAGTAGAACCTTGTGTGCTGTTGGGGATATAACAAGGGCGCGGCCACTGAGGGAAATAGCATGGAATGTTGTCAAAAATTAAACCTAGAATTACCGTAAGATCCAGCAATTTTATGTCTGGGTGTATGTCCAAAAAAGGGCAGATTTTTGGAGATAGAGTTGTATATCTATGTTTATAGCTGCGCTATTCACAATAGCCAAGATGGAGAAGCTCCTCGTGTACATCGCCGCGTGAATGGAGACAGAGAATATATATCCACACACGGGCCAGCTCTCAGCCTGGAATGGCAGGGACTTCTGACTCCCTATGACCTGCATGAACCTTGAAGACCTTGGCTAAATGAAGTAAGCCACTCTACCTTTTTTTTAAGATTTTATTTATTTATTTGATGGGCAGAGAGGCAGGCAGAGGGCGGGGGGGGGGGGAACAGGCTCCCCGCTGAGCAGAGAGCGCTATGCGGGGCTCGATCCCAGGACTCTGGGATCATGACCTGAGCTGAAGGCAGAGGCTTTAACCCACTGAGCCACCCAAGCATCCCAAGCCACTCACTTTAAAAAGACAAACACTGAACGATACCACTTACACGAGGTTTCTAAGGTAGTCAAATTCAGAAAAATCATAGAATGGTGGTTACCTGGGGCTGAAGGGAAGAGGGAATTGTTTCGGGGGTGTCGTTTCTGATTGGCAGGATGAATTGTTCTGGAGATCTGTTTCACAACCATGGGAACGGGCAGCATATACAATTATGCTGAACTGTATACTTAGAAATAGCCACGATGGGGCGCCTGGGTGGCTCAGTTGGTTAAGCGTCTGCCTTCAGCTCAGGTCATGATCCCAGAGTCCTGGGATCGAGTTTCGCATGGGGCTCCTGGCTCCATGGGGAGTCTGCTTCACCCTCTGACCTTCTCCCCTCTCGTGCTCTCTCTCTCTCTCTCTCTCTCTCTCTCTCTCTCTCAAATAAATAAAATCTTTATTAAAAAAATGGCTGCAATGGTAAATTTTATGTTGTGTATTTTCACCACAGTAGAAGTACATGATTTTTAAATTGTATAGATCACATTTAAAAGTAATAAGCCGGAAAACAACTCCCGCCTGTGGCTAGTTACTTACTTATCTTTCAGGTTCGTCCACTGCTCACCACATCTGGGTCTCCATGCAAAATTTATTCAACTTTCCTTTTGTTAGGTGACTGTTCTTAGATATTTTTCCTCTTGAGAAACACTACTCTTCCACATCTTTGTCTTTATATTAACTGCCCATTTTATATGACAGAATTTAGACATTTGACATTAAGGAGAGTTATGATCTCAGCTAGTCACCAGCTTATTAGTGGATTTCCTCTTAAATTGCCTTATGGTGGTTTTAATCTGGCATTTTTAATCTAAAATATATCCATATCTAAAAAATAATATATCGAAAACACTAGACCTGAAGAAAGAGGTGGGTCCATTACCAGGAAGTTCCAAATGTCTGCAAAATGTACCAGATAACAATCTTTATTCCTCAACTGCCCTGTATCTGTTTAGCCTGTAAAGTCATGAATGGTATGTTTGCACTTGGAGAATTTACTGCTGTTTATGTTAAGGGTGAAAAAACTCTCTGATGACCATGACTAAAAAAGGTTGAGGGTAGTGGTAGCTGAGAACAGACTTGGCCTCAGCTGGAAAAGATCGTGCGAGGTTGTAAATGATGCCTGGCAACAAATTTTACCTGTATCTATAAATCCCTTCAAAATATGGACTGGATCCAAAATGGCACTTTTATAGCCTATTATGTAAATGTGTGGGACTTAGAGTTATTAAAGAAAGTGTTTTGGTATTTATGACTGGAAGCATATGAAACGAAGTACCATTAATGGATTCTCTTGTGTTTTTTTTTTTGTCAATACTGACTATCTAATGATGCTAAGAACCAGAAATTTGTGGTATTTGCCTCCCCATACAGGTAACTCCTTATGGAAAGATCTTTGGGCTTAAACTTTGGGTCTGATGATTGCCAGACCTCTGTGTGGAATTAATGCCTGCTCTTGAGAGATGAAAGCTATACAGAGGTCTCTAAAATGCATTTAGCTGTGGGTTGCTGTCTCAGGTGGGAGAGTATGAAACGCTTGATCTCAGGGTCACGAGTTCGAGACCCACTTCGATTGTAAGAGATTGATTAAAAAAAAAAACAACTTTAAAAAACGCATTTAGCAGCTGTGCCAACAAACCTCACTGCTTTTCAGCTTGCTTACAGCCCATTTAAGTATGTATATATGCATACATGTATGTGCACATACATATTCATACATGTTTACACACCTATATACACACAAACGTATTTTCCACCCCAATATATTAAAAATCTTGAGTTATGGCTTTGTATATTATTTCAGCTTTTTTTCCTCCAGTGTGCAAAAATTCACATGTAATGCTCTGTAACACCGTAAAAAATATCAAGTTTGTGAGCCTGGTCAACATGGTCAACAATTCCGGAGAACTTGGTGAATGTATTATCTAGAAAGCAGTGATTCAAGAAAGTTCCCATCGAGCTAAAATTTAAGCAAGAACAATATGATTTATAGTCCCTGTGTTTTTGTCAGATGGTTTTCTTACATATTTACTACCTTTTTTTGATGTATTTTCTACAGCCACATATAAAGCAGTTATTAAGTAGCTTTCCGGTCAAACTTGGTGGTTGGGCAAAAGGTACTAGGAAATCGCAAATGGGAGCAGTTTAACAAGTGATCTATCTTTTGAAGATTGCTTTCTAACTACCTTGGTTGGGTTTTATGATTTAAAAAAGCATTTTAAAGAGTTTTAGAGATTAATTTATAAGCATAGATGAATAACCAGAATACAGAATAAAAATCATTAAAACTTCTGCATTTTTAAAATAGCAATTAGGCTTGGGTTTAAAATGATTTAAAAAATTTTTTTTATTGAATTCTGTCTTATGGGGCTGATTAGTTCACAAAGTATCCATTGTTTTCATTGAGTAGTAAGGAATATTTGTAGGTATATTATATGATGGCCACAAAATTTACTAATGCTACTTTTTGCTTTTGTAAAGTGAATCTCTTTTAACCATGCCAGATTTTATATATCCAAGATGTGAAATATGTGTTTGTCATTAAAAGGGGTCAGCTGGAATTCTCTTCCCCAAATTCTGGTCCTTTTGAAGTCATTTTGGGGCTTGGCTTATAAGGCACACTGGTCAGTTGCCCAGCGATCTTACAGCTCTGTCTCCTGTCCGCACTTTGGCCCCTCACTATCATCTCACACGCCCCAGTCCACAGGTCTTCACCACATAGCTTTTGGCCATTTCCCACAATTGCAAGATAGGTCCACAAGATAGTGTTCACGATTAGAAATACCCAGCAGAATATGACATCCCAAAGGAGAAGTTTTTGAAAAGATCTCAGCAGGGACGGCTACCCAGTCGCCTCTGCAGGGTGTCTGTGATCACACTGAATGGGTAGTGTGTTGGCAGTGCGATTGTTCAGGAACCCCAGAACAGTATTATGGTCCGGTCACACCTTACATGAGTGTGTGTAGGTGTGCACCCACGCACTTTTGTTGTTTCTATTGTTTGCTTTTCAGAGGACGTTTTTGAATCTAGATTGGAAGGAAGGTCCAGGTTAAGAACTCTGGATTCTTTAACATTTAAAAATAACACCCGGGTACAGTGTTCCAAAATAGACACCTGGAACAGGGATTTTTTTTTAAATCCTTTTTTCCTGGGTGAGAGGCAGTCGTGCAAAGAGCACTAGAAGCCAAGAGACCTGAAGTCCAACCCTCCACTTGCACCTGTACCTAGGTCATCGAGCTGTTCTCCAGACCTCTTGGACACAGTTTCTACATCTATCAACTCCCCTATCACCGTGTTAGTCAAGATTGAATGAAAATATGTGTGAATGTGCTTTTTAACCCATGAAGTCCCGTCTTTGGTGCAGCATATCTTCCAGTAGCTTTCCAAGGAGTCCGATGACTGTTCAAGTTCTGAACTTTTGTATGTGATCTGTTTTGGATCTTTCTAAATTAAAAAAAAATTAAACAATTTTGTTGAGATATTATTTGTATACATAGAGTTCACCTAATTGAACATACAATTAAATGATTTTTGCTATATTTACAGAGTTGTGCAACCATAACCCTAATCTAATTTTAGGACTTTTTCATCATCCCCCAAAAGCAAGCTTGTGCTTATCAGCAGTCCCTGCCCACTCTCTCCTTGCTTTGGGTTTAGGTAACCACTAATCTGCTTTCCGTCTCTACCAATGTGCCTATTTTAGACTTTATATAAATGGGATTGTATGATGTATGCTATTCTGTGATGGTTCTTTCACCCAGTGTGATATATATATATATATATTTTTGGTTCATCTGTGTTGTAGCACACGTTAGAATGTAATTCCTTTTTATTGCCAAATAATATTCAAGTGTAAGGATATGGCACAGTTTATCCATTTGTCAGTTGATGTGCATTTGGGTTGTTTCCACTTTGGGGCTATTATCGATCATGTTGCTATGAGGGCGCCCGGGTGGCTCGGTCAGTTGAGCATCTGCCTTCGGCTCAGGTCATGATCTCAGGCCCTGGGATAGAGCCCCGCATCGGGCTCCCTGCTCAGTGGGGAGTCTGCTTCTCCTTTTCCCTCTGCTCCTACCCCCTCTCATGCTCTTTCTTTCTCCTCTCAAATAAATAAATAAAAATAAAAAAAAAATAATGTTGCCATGAACATTCAGGTACAAGTTTTAGTGTGGACACATTTCTTCTGAGTGTAAGATATGTAAGAAGTAGAATTTCTGAGTTAATGGTTTCTGCATTCCCATCAGCTGTCAGGTTGGTTGAAATCTCTCTTCCATTATTGCTTCCTTTCCCATACGCCTTGTCCAGGTGGGTGTGTACCTTACTATAAAAATATACCTTGTGTTTAGCAGCTTCTCTGTCATCTGGCTGGGGATTTGGGAGAGGGGGGTAAGGATTCTCTTGGGTCGGGACACCTGGGTGGCTCAGTGGTTAAGCATCTGCCTTCAGCTCAGGTCATGATCCCGGGGTCCAGGATTGAGTCCCACATCGGGCTCCTTGCTCAGCAGGGAGCCTGCTTCCCCTCTGCTTACCTTTTCCTGTGCTTGTCTTCTCTATCTCTGACAAATAAATAAATAAAATCTTAAAAAAAAAAAAAAAAGGATTCTTTTGGGTCATCAACACATTTCATTGAGTGATCCTTGTGTGACAGGCCCCCGTTCAGGAGCTGGGACTCCAGGGAGAATGGAAGGTAGGGGGAATGCGGGGACCCTGTGGAGAAACAGCAAACATAACAACTAAAATGCCCTGTGCTAGAAGGTGCTACATGTTCCGTGGAACCCCACTGCTGGGATGGAGGAAAGGAGACGTGGAAGTACAGGAGGTGGGCTTGCCAGCTTAAACACGGGTGAAGTAACTTCTGGATAAAGACCTGAAGCCACCGAGGGAGTGTGCTATGCACACACGGGGCGGGGGGCGGGGGGCGGGGGGCGGGGGTGAAAGGGGGGGCGGTGTTCCAGGTTCCAGACAGAGGGAATAGTCAGTGCAGAAGTCATGAGGTGGGAGCTGTGGGGGTGTTTGCGGGATAAGGAGGTGAGGTGGGAGCAGATGAGTTGCGAGGCAGAGAAAGACCCGGAAAGGGGTTCAGAGGGGACTGGAGGTCTTGGTCACGTGGGGCCTGCTCCGTCTTTATCCTGTGGGCTTTCTCCTGGGACCACGGGGGGCCCCAGCGCAATCCGAGCAGAGGGTTGATATGCGGAGACGTCCCTTGTTTCAGTGACCCCTCCCGGTGCTGGGTTTCCAACAGACCATGGGGAGGCAGAGGCCGGGGGCCGTGTGAGAAGCTGCCGCCCTAGGCCAGGCTGCGGGTGATGCCGTGGACGGGATGGAAACGGTGAGCGCAGACCTCCGCGTTCAGGTCCAAACTGCAGGATGCCTCGAAGGAGGAGATGGGAGGTACGAGGAAAACAATGATCAGAAACGACTCCCAGATGATTAGTCTAAGCCGCTGAGACGTGGAGCCGCCCGGAACAGAGGAGAAGGCTGGAGGGAGCCGGCATGGGCCAGCCGCGGAGGCTCCGCTCCGGACACGCTCAGTTCGAAGGTGCCACCAGGCATCCGAGAGAAGATGGCAGGCAGGCCAGTCCCGGCTGGAGAAGGAAGCGTGTTCTGCAGTGTCAAGATGGGATTTCATATGGACTTGGGGGACTGTTGTGTCATATAGGTCCACCAGTTGTAACAAACGTACCCCTCTGGGGGGAGATGGCTGTGGGGGGCTGTGCATGTTGGGGGACAAGAAGCACATGGGAATTCTTCTGTATGTTCTGTTTAATTTTACTATAAACCTAAAACTGCTCAAAAAAAGTCTATTTTTGGGGCGCCTAGGTGGCTCAGTGGGTTAAAGCCTCTGCCTTTGGCTCAGGTCATGATCCCAGGACCCTGGGATCAAGCCCCGCATTGGACTCTCTGCTCAGCAGGGAGCCTGCTTCCTCCTCTCTCTGCCTACTTGTGATTTCTCTCGCTGTCAAATAAATAAAAATTTTTAAAAAGTCTATTTTTTAAAAATGGTATAAAAAGTCATTAGACTTGAGATGGTCAGGGGAGTAAGTGTGCAAAAGAAGAGCTCCAAAGACTGAGTGTGCAGTGCTCACTTGTATGAAGAAGGGGTTGGGGGGGGTAGCAAATGTGGCAGAAAGAAAACTAAGAGAGGGGTTCAAGAGGCGGCAGGGGGCGGGTGGAGAACGGGCTCAAATATCTCAGGAGACCTAGTAGCACATTGTCTCCAAAGTTCTCTGGGCCTCAGTTTCTTTTCTTTCTTTCTTTAAAAAAAAAAAATTATTTATTTGACAGAGAAAGAGAGCACACAGAGGGTTGGGGTGGGGGAGGAGGGTGGCAGGCAAAGGGAGAGGGAGAAGCAGGCTCCCCACAGAGCAGGGAGCCCTGCTTCCATTCGGGGCTCCATCCCAGGACCCTGGGATCATGACCTGAGCTGAAGGCAGATGCTTAACTGACTGAGCCACCCAGGCGTCCCAGGCCTGTCTCCTCCTCTGCAGGGTACTGCTGACCTCTGGCTGTGCTATGCCATGAATGTGTGAATTGAAGTGCAAGGGAGATCAAAGATGGGAAAGTCCATTGGTGTCTGCTTGCTCCCTCCATGGAAATGCAGAGTTTAAAGACAGCAAAACTCATGTTGTAAAAATGTGGGTTTAAATATTGGTAGGTTAGGGGCACCTGGGTGGCTCAGTGGGTTAAAGCCTCTGCTTTCGGCTCAGGTCATGATCCCAGAGTCCTGGGATCGAGCCCCACATTGGGCTTTCTGCTCAGCGGGAGTCTGCTTCCTCCTCTCTCTCTGCCTACTTGTGATTTCTGTCTGTCAAATAAATAAATAAAATCTTAAAAAATATATATTGGTAGATTAAACCCCATAGAGATTTTGACCAGTTTCCAACCACTGATTTTTTCCCACTGATTTAAGAGTATATACACCACAGAAATTTTGCAAAACTGGAAAATGTAATAATGAAAATTAAAACCACCGCTTATCCCATCTAGACACAAATGCTAGTAACATTTTGGTATAGTTTTCTGCAAGATTTCTATACATAAATCAACTATATTTCCTCTCCTTGCCCACTGAAAAATTTCTGTATATCTGTATCCTGACTTTTTTCAAAGAAAAAAAAAATCAGTTCTTACAACTGTAAATATCCCATCATAGGAATATTTTGTCCCTTAGTCACTCCATTAATGAGTACGTATAGAATTATAAACAGCACCCATGAAAGAAGAGTTAGGATGTTCAACAGTACCCAGAAATGTTTGCCTCTCTTAGTCTTTCTTTGGGATAAATTACTAGTTGTGGAAGTATTCACTGGTCAGGTGGGTATAAACATTTTGAAAGCTTTTATACATGTTGCCAAAAATGTATCTTAACATACCTGCCTCTCTTGCCTTCTGAAGAGGTTGTAACAATTTACTTTCTTCCTTTCTCTGTGCCTGTCAGTTGCGTCACTGTTCCCAACCCCCTGCAGATTCCTCATATTTTCTTTTAAAAATGCCACTTCTCACTGCACATAGGATAAAGTTTATTTAAGCAGCACTGTAAGGGGGCACAAGAGCAATTCAGATTCCAGTAAATTTTTGTGAGCCTACATGTGCAGGGCACCTTGCCAGGTGGCTTTCATGTTTATTGCTGGCAAACACCACACCCTTAGAATGTGGGCAGCGTCCTTTCCTTGTCCAGTCCCGTAAGGCTGTTTGAAGACACTCGGCTGGGCTGCTCTATGCCCAGGACTGGTACCCAGGTCTCTTGACTCCAAGTCAGGCACTTCTGTATCTTACACTGGCCTAGAATATTCTTTATGAATGACTCTAAAATACAATATATATAATAAAGTGTAAGAAATTCTATAATATATTCAGAGCTCACTAATTTTTAGAAGTTTTGAGTAGAACAAAAAATATTGAACTTTGAAGTCAATGATCCCTCTGATATCCTAGGCTCTTTCTCCTGGTCTGGGTGAATACAGATTTT
Organism: Enhydra lutris kenyoni; assembly: GCF_002288905.1. Classification (NCBI taxonomy): domain Eukaryota; kingdom Metazoa; phylum Chordata; class Mammalia; order Carnivora; family Mustelidae; genus Enhydra; species Enhydra lutris. The sequence goes on along the minus strand of NW_019154096.1, from coordinate 69,437,763 downwards.
TCAACAAAAGATGGAACCAACAGGGGTAGGAAGAGGCCAACCTGTCTGTCCTCTCCCTGTCCAGGTTAGTTATTATCATTTGAGAAGGCCTGAGATGAGCCACACAGAGTGAGTGATGCTGCCTGGATGGTGGGCATTGTAGCCCACATGCAAACCCCAGGCAGAACTTAATCGTGTGTGTGTGTGTGTGTGTGTGTGTGCTTGTGCGTGTGCGTGTTTTCTTTTGGCAAACTTTAGAAACCATGAAGCTCTATATTTGTATATTTGGTCTTTTACACAGTGCCTGTTGAAAACTGGCTTTTGGATCTTGAGACACTTAGATATTTAAAGCAACTTTACTGAGACAGTCTCTTAACGTTCTGAAGCAGAAATTTTAAACTGTGTACATTAAACCTTGACCCTGGTCTTTATTTTTGAACTCACTATCTGATATGCTAAGAAGACTGCGAGAGTGGCTTGAAGCTCTGCTATTTTCCCCTCATTTTAGAGAAGCCTGGCTGCCTTAGCTCCGGAGGCATTCATGGGTATGTCTTAGGCCACACCAGGGCATTTCAGGACACTGTGGGGCTGGACCTGGCAACTGGCATATTTAGCTATGCCTGATGCTTCCCCACTGTGCCAGTCTCCTGGTTTCCTGTGTTAGGATTACCTGTAATTTGGTCTCCAGAACGGTTTTCTGGGGAGAAGTGCTGCACAGACACTCTTGGCATTGCTTTGAGAAAGTAGCGATCTCATTTGGATCCAGGACTCTGCCTGAGTTTCCAAGTCCCGCTCCTACAGCGGGGGCAGCTGCTGCCTGTGGTTGCAGTAGGTCACAAGGGTGTGGAAGCAGGTGGGGAGCCCACCCCCAGAGTGGGCCCAGGACAGGAAGAGGTGTTTTTAAACTGAGCTTTTGAGCTGGGTTCTGAGCTTGTTCCCGGTCCCCATAGTGACCGTCCTGCAGCGCAGCTCAAAACCCCACGCTCTTCACCATCTTCAGGAGCCAGGAAAACCTCTCCTGGCAGAAGGGGAGAGTGCAGGCTCTGAAATACTGGGAGAAAAGTGGGTTTCAGAGGGCAAGGGTAGGGGCAGCACTGAGAAGCAACCATGGAAATCCAGAGATGAGGTGGAATTGGGACTGAGCGGGTGGGTAGAACAAGGGAGGAAAAATGAGCAGAACGGGCAGCTCAGAATAGAAGATATAAAAGAAAGTGCCAGCTAGTGAAAACACTGCAAAAGGAGGGTGGCAGGGCCCGACGACTGGGGAGCGGTTTAGAAAAATAGCAATTAGCACAGCTAAAAATAAAGACCAATTTGGAGACAAAGCCGGATACACAAGGAGAAAAATAAGACTCGCCAGAAAGACAATTCTTCGCAAACCGAAAGCTCAAGAAAATGAGGCTAATGACACCCCTTTGGGGGCTGGTTTGCTCAGAAATGAGACAATAGATAGAGGGGGGCGCGGCGGGCCGAGTAGGTGACTGGTGGCGGGAGAGGAGAAATCGAGCCCGGAGCGCAAAGTGGACCTGAGTGACTCCGAAGAGTTGAGCTAAAGGCCCTGCCGGAAGCTGCACCACGTGTCCCCAAAGTTAGAGAAGTGTCCCCAACCAGTCTCTGTGAGGGACAGAGGCATCTCTCGGCAGTGGAACCCGAAGGGTTCCCGCAGAACTGCACCTAAGCCCGCCCCTGGAGCCTCCAGGCCTTGGGGAGAAGGCGCCCAAGTTCACCCACGCAGCGCAGCTCGGCTCGCTCCCCGCGGCCGGGACCCTGGCGACGCCCCACCAGCTTTCGCCGCCATGGGAGGGCCGGGCAGCCCCGGAGTCGCGGGGCGGGCAGGCCGGGGCCTGTGGGGATCCTGGATCCCGGGGGCGAGGAGGCGAAGGCCATGGGCCTCACCCTGGGTTTGCAGAACCTCGAGGCCTCGGCTTCCCAGTCCGTGTAGCGGGAGGGGACCCCCGCCTGCCGCCTCGCGAAGGCGCACTGAGCCACCGAGAGCGCTGCGCCCGCGGCGCCGTACCCGTTTCTCTCGGCTGCAGGAAGAGGGCGGGAGCCCGGGATGGTCGGAGAGCAGCAAGGCGGGCGGGTGGGGCGGGGCCCGGGGCGGCTGCTTGGGCGAGCTCCGCTGGGCGGCGGGGCCCCCGGGGCGCGCGGGCGCCCGGGCAGGGCTCCTAAGCCACAGGCAGCAGTGCGCGCTCCTTCCAGGCCAGTGCACGCCATCCCGGGCGCGGGGCTGGGCCTCGGCGTTTGGTCACTCGCGGCCGCCCTGGGCCACCCAGGCCCCCGAGGCTGGAGTGCTGGGCCCGTGTCGGGGCTGGCGGGCAGTGGGCACCGAGCGCGCCACGCGGCGCCTGGCGGTGGGGAGGGCGGCTGGGCGGGGCGGGGGCGGGCGCGCCGGGGCGGTGCTGAGCGGGCTCCTCCTCTTCGGCCTCCCCCTCCTCTCCGTTCTCCTGCTCTGCTGCCCCGCTGCTCCTCCTTCCTCCCCGGGCGACCGCGGCGATGTTTAACCGCGCCGTGAGCCGGCTCAGCAGGAAGCGGCCGCCGTCAGGTAAGCGGCTCCCCGGCACGCGGGCTGGGGATCGGGGCGCCCGGAGGAGCCACCTCGGCCGACGCTGCCCGCCCAGGGTCCCGGGCATCCTTCCCTCCCTCCTGGGTTCGGGCGCGGCTCGGCGATGCCACCCGACGAGGGTCCCCGCCGACCGCGCCACTGCTCGTTGCTCCGTCCAGCGTCCCTGCGGTCGCAGCGGCGGCGGGAGCGCAGATCCCCGAGCGGCGCTGCGGGGAGGAAGTTTGGACAAAAGGAAGAACAACAGCAGTTTTCTTTTTAGTGATGGTCTGGGAAAAGAAAGGAGATCCCATGCACCCCCAAACTTTGGAGGGAGTATGGGCTCCAGATCCGAAAGCGGAAAGTCGCACGGGTCCCTTCCCTTGGGGAGTTCTCCGTCTCTCTCCGCTGCGGGCGTTGGTGCGAATGATGCCCGCGAGGCACCCGGAGGTGGCAGGGCTGGACCCCAAGCATCGGACTGGCAGCGGGACCCGGGCTGCCCAGCGCCTTCATTTCTGCGCTGCGGAGCCGAAATGTGGGGCCGCCGAGGAGGGTGAACACTATGGTGGAGAGAAGGCTGTAGTTCGCTCCAGGGGAGCGCTGACATTACCGTGGACTTGCCCTGGCTGCCACAGTGGACCAGACTGAGCCACAGTTTGCAGGGATTTGATAGGACAGAGAATCCACGGTGAAAATGAGACCATGCCTTTGATGCCAACCGCCTTACCCTTTTCGTTCACAGTTACGGCTGTGCTCCTTTGAGCTCTTAATGTGGGCGCAGGTCTCTGTTCACCCAGTTCTGCGTTCTCTCTCCACCCTTAGGGGCGCCCTTGTGAAACAGGTACTGTTAAGGCTACTTTCCAGAAGAGGGAACCGAAGCTAGGAGCTGTTAGGTAACCAGTTAGGGGGGATGGAGAACCTTTGAAAGCCAGGTTGGCCCGACTGGAGTTCAGAGGCTTTTCTGCTACCTCCCACTCTGACGGTGGCTGCTTTAGTGCTAAGAGTCTGAACATGTTGGTGGGTCCTGTTTTCACTGAATATCCTATTTTATGAGGGACAGTGCAGTTAAGAGGAGGGACTGGGTGGGCGGGTGAACCAGACCCCTGGGACCAAATCCCACCTCCACTGTTGTAAAAACTTCGTGTCGCGTGCAAATGAGGTTCTGCAGAGTGGGAATAAAACAGCTATCCCTCTTTGAGCCCTTGAACGGAGCTGGTTTCCTGTCCATTACCTTATGCAAATCATTGCATTTAATATTCAGGACACCCTTAGTAAAGTAGGACTTCACAGGGTTATTGTAAAGAGTTCGTATGGGTGTCAGTGGGCTTGTACTTCTTTCTGGGTTGTCTGTGGGTCCAAGGATTCCTTTGGGGATGTTCCTTTTAGCTGTTCCCTGTTGGTGCTTCTGCACAGGCCTGTGGTGCAGTAGGCAGAGCCTGGACTCCAGCTCAGCTCCTGGTTCCCACCTTGACTCTATCATTCAGTGACCTGAGCAAGTTACTTGACCTCTGAGCCAATTGCTAAATTATTGGGAAATTTGAGAACTGGGTGCCAAATCACAGATAGCTTGAAATTGGCTGTTGGTGGATACTTTTACCATGGAAATGGGCAAAGACTGCAGATTAAACCTTTTTTTTATCTAGGAGAGCTGGTTTCCTGGCACACCTCTGCATCTGTTTTCCCATCTGTAAAGTGGGTTTCATAGAGTCTTGGGATTAAACACACAACATACGAGGTCTCTAGTACAATGTCTGGCATGTAATACGTGAGGAATAATGATCAGTTTCCCCCCTTTCATGTTATAAACAGAGCTGTTCTGAACACCTCTGCCTGGGTATTCATTGCTTCGCATCATTTGGGGGTATCCCTGGTTTGGGGGGTGTTATAGGGATGAGGGTTGTACCCCAGAAAGACTGGGGCAATTTAGAGACACTAGTGGAGCGTACCTCTTTTGCGGCCATCATTTTTCAGCCTTACAACATGAGATTAGGTGACAGATAGAAAGATTAGTAGTTAAGCACCATGGATTGGCATGGGGTGCCTGGCCGCTGAGAACCCAAACAACAATGGATCTTTAGGTTTAGAGTGTACCCCACTGATGGGAAAGGGCAAATGAGGCCCTGCCCTTTGGGCATCACCATACAGCAGTGCGACAAGAAGGAGTCAAGTGAGAAAGGGCATGTGGGCCCCGAGGCAGAGGTACTGGGAAGCTTGCCAAGAGATCCGTGGGACCCTGTACTGCATTTTGACTTGGTAACTTTGAATTATTTTCCTTAAACTGGCTCTCCAAATTGTATAAGCTTCCAGCCCCACAAGTGCTGGATCCAGCCCTGCAGTCCCCTGATACAGACCCAGTTTCAGTCCTGGCTCCCAGAACCTTCTATTGTATAGGCTTTTCCTGCTTTTCAGCAAAAACTTACCGGAGACCATGTCTTCAAGCTCTGAGTTTGGAGTTCCTAACCCCTAATTCCAAGGTTCAAAGTGGGACTCCCTTATTTTCCTTAAGGGGATTTCTCAAAGTATGTTCGTGAACCCGCCGGGGATGCGAAGGCCGTGGATAAAATGCAGCTTTCCAGGCCACACCCTGGACCCACTGATTCCACCTTGGGGACCCGAGGTGGGGGGAGAATAAGCTGCATTTTCAACAAATGCCTTAGTTGATTCTTGTGCCACTGAAGTCTGTCTGTCCACCCCCTCGCCCCCCACACGGACTCACACCGTCGGTGGTAGTTGTGGTGCTGCTCCCCCGGAAAGCAAAGCCGAAGCCACAGTTTTCCCTCTGCGAGCAGATCAAGGGGCGATCCGTGGGGGGAATCCCCATCCTGCCAGGCAGGCTTGGCTCTCCCCCCGGGGGCCGGTTGTACACTAGCCCATTAAACCCTTGGGACCAGTTTTTGATTTATTGCTGGGCCCAAGTTTTTATTTAAAGATGACAGTCAACATAGCAACTTAAGGTCTTTGTTTTAACAACCCCGCAGTCAGCAGTCTTGGCCTCTGGGAAAATTTTCCCTGGGGAACATCATGGGCCCTGTTGGCCTGTGGCTTCAGGGAGAGCAGTTTGGGGACAGGGAAGCCGGGCTGGGCCAAGGGGTGTTGTTTTAGACTGGTATGGTTAGCCTACAAGCCGGCTGTGTCTGGGATGTCAGCTTCGAATGCCACTAGCTCCGAATGCCACCAAGGGCAGCCTGTAGACCAGCGGCAATCAGGTCCTGCTGCAGCTCTGCCTTCTTCATTGGCTTTGCACATGACCGATGTCTCCTTCTTGCACTGTTAGAAATTTGGGGAACCCTGGCAGGTGCCAGGCAGGCCGTTTCCTGGGGCTTCCTGGGTAGACTGAGGCACACGTCCTGCTGTGCTTGAGTAATCCCCTCGGCCTGGGGCGCTGGGCTTAGAAAGTTGCTGTTTAAATTGTACTAAATTTACTCTCACTGGTTGTCTTCTGCTTCCCCCAGATAGCTTTCCTCTGGAGCAGCCCCAAGAGGGGTGGTGGGGGCCGAGGGGCCCCAGGGCAGGCGACAGCAGCAGCAGCTACCCGATAAGAGCCATCAGGAGGCATCCCCTGTGGGGGGAACAGCCCCTTGCAGACTTCCGGGGACTCATTTCCCTTCTAAGCCGGTTCCCATCCCTCCAGGGCTTTGCAGAGTGCCTGTGGGTCAGCTGTGCTGTTCCCTCTGCACGGTGTTCTGGGACCCCTCCTCGGGCCTGCCTTCTGCCCCAGGCCCATTCCCCCTGCTCTCACTCTGCCCGTGGGGGGCTGTGCATTCCCGCTTCTGCCCCTTTGCTTCCTAGGGGTGTCCTATGTCCTGAGTCTTCTTCCAAAGATGGGTCTCCCCCTGCCCCAGCAGGGCCTCTCTCCCCAGACTCCTGCCTCCCTCTCTCTCTGCCCCTGAAATGCAGGCTGTTTTGTCTCTCTGTGGACAGCCACAGAGGCCAAGGGGCAGGGTCTTTTCTGGAGCCACCACCCATTTCAGAAGGGACAGACCAGAGAACTCAAATTTCTGACCCAAGCCCAGAGCTACCTGCATGAGTTCACACAATGTCCATTTAGTCATCTTGTTAAAATATATTTAGAGTTAAAATATGTAAATGAATATGGAGCTGACAGCTTTTCTCTTTCCACTTCTCCTGCCTCCTTCTTCCCTTCCTCCCCTTTCTTCCTTTCTCTTGTCAGGACATTAAAAACAATGCCATCATCAACCATCTTTATCATTCCATAAATGAAAGGGCATTTGAATACCCAAGAGAGTAAAGACAGAATTTCATGTAAGGAAATATCCTGATCCACGGAATCTTCTAGAGGTTGTTGTGTCCAGGGAGAGGCACTGGGTGACTGAGGGACAGAGCTGACAGGAAGTCGTGCTCCCCTGTGCTCCCACTGTCTCTTGAATTTTGTACCATGTAAATAAATATAATGATCTCTTTCCTAAAAACAACCCAGGACCGCCTTGACCATATCAAGACAGCTTACGTGGTAAATATTTCTTTATCCTTATTTTCATTTCTTTTTTTTTTTTTTTTTTTTAGATTTTATTTATTTGACAGAGATCACAAGTAGGTAGAGAGGCAGGCAGAGAGGGAGAAAGGAGGAAGCAGGGTCCCCGCAGAGCAGAGATCCCGACGCAGTGCTCCATCCCAGGACCCTGGGATCATGACCTGAGCTGAAGGCAGAGGCTTTAACCCACTGAGCCACCCAGGCACCCCCTTATTTTCATTTCTTCATGAACTGGTGAAAAAAACTTTATGCCATCCTGTGGCATTGTGGGCAGACAGCCATCTGGGAACTCCTGGTCTCGTCTTCTCAATTAATTTTAAGTTCCGTGAGAAAAAGGGCCTCGCCTTTCACTTATTGCGTCTGTCACTGTCCTTCTTGCCTTTGCAGGCTCTGCAGCCCGAGGACTTGGGGCTGAGCCCCACCTCATCCACTTCTTTGCTTTCTCCTTGGAGCACATTACTTAACCTCACCGTGCCTCAGTTTCCACGTCTGTAAAATGGGCCCCTTACGAGCCCAACCTCAGAGGGTCGCTGTGACATGGAGACCAGATCTATAGCAAGTGCTCAGTCCGGAGCTATTTTTACAGCCGTCCTGCTCGCTGTCTCGCCCCCAATCTATCAGAAAACATCCATCAACGTAAACGTGAACATGAGCGCCAGACACGGCGGACCCCCGGGGGGACTCAGCTCCTCCTCAAGAAACGCACAGCCTCTCGGACGCTGGAGGGAGAATATCACTTACTCGCCCAGCCGTGGGGGCCCCGGGGGGAGTGAGGGCACATTTGTGCGTGAGTGTCAGGCCCCCCGGGGGAGGGGGGCGGCGGCACAGGGCTTCTGGAAAGTGAGGGAAATGAGGACAGGGTCTTCGTTTTCACCCCCAGAGTAGGGCTCCTGGGTAATTTTTATTTTTTCTGGGCCTTTGCCTAGAAAGTAGAGATCTAGGGAGGCTACAAATAACAGTCTGGCGTTCTGATTTCCTTCCCTCTGGTAGAAACTGGAAGCCAGTGGCCATCTGTTGTTTAGTCCACTCAAAAGAGGATGTGGAGTCTTGTTTTTCCTCCAGACCCAAGGGTGCTCAGGAGCCCCACAGCCCCCGGCCTGTCTCCCACGAAACGTCTCTGAGAAAGCAGTGGGTTTCTGGGCTTCGTGAGACTCCTCAGGTGGACCCCAGAGCATGGAACGTAAGGAGCAGCCCCCACCCCACTTTGGCAGATGTCCTCCGCTTAAAGGTGCACCGGTGCCCCGGGAGGCACCGCCCCAGCCCTTGACTTTCTCTGAGGTCTCTGGCTTCTTATTAAAAAACGCCATGAAGCCTTTCCTGAGTCCAGCCAACCCTCTGTAGCCTGCTCGCCTTCTCTGGTCTTTGATGCTTGCTATTATGATTATTTTAAAAACTTTTCCAATTTTTATTATTATATTCTGCTCGTTGCACTTCACGCAAACCTCCCCACCAAGGGAACTGCGTGCTCGAAGGGTGGTCATTCTCCGACCTTAGATGCTGGAGCCAGTAAACACTTAAGTAACGTTTAGATAGAGTGTTTCTGTGACCCACTTTCTCCAGAGCCCTACATACATCTCCAGTTGTAACCAACTGATTCTCTGCTTCTAAGTTTGGATGACTTTAAAAAAAAAAAAAGTAATATGTTTGATGCGGAATTGTTGATATGAGGTTTTAAAGATTTTATTTATTTGTGAGAGAGAGAATGAGGGGAGGGGCAGAGGTGGAGGGAGAGGGAGAGAACCTCAAGCAGATTCTGTGCTGAGTGCGGAGCCCGACACGGGGCTCGATCTCATAACCCTGAGATCGTGACTTGAACTGATACCAAGAGTCAGACGCTTAACTGACTGAGCCACCCAGGCGCCCCTGATGTGAGGTTTTACATAAGGTTCTTGGGGTGTGCACTTTTCCTTGAATGTTTACGGGAGTTTCGGTGTGTGTGTGTGTGTGTGTGTGTGTGTGTGTGTGTTGCACCAGACTGCTTTAGAATTGGGAATGAACATTTCTGCCTCTTCCTGGGCTTGAATATTTCATACGTTTTCTTTAATAATGCTAGAAGTTTTGGGGGTACTTAGGATAGGCTCTTTGATGATGTACCCTGATTCTGCTTTGAGGAAGGTGGGTGTTGAGATTTTACTAGGACATTATTTGACTTGGGAAAATTGTCTATGCAGGATCATTAACCTAGACCTTCCTGCAGACTAATAGCAGGAATCCTCGCTCTAAGCCTTCAGCTCCGATGAGTGTTACAGATGTCTTTTGAGTATGGATTTCCAAGGAATTAATGTCTGGAGAAAGTCTCTGGTAGATATGACATCATAGCATCTATAAATAATGCATTACGAAATATGCTGCAAGCCACCAGCCTCAGCCATCTGTATCTGTGAAATAATGGCTTTTGCTGAAGTCAGAAACCACACAGAACAGCATAAATGTAAATGGAAAGCGTATGTACATTGTGTTTGCATGCTAGATGGTTCTGGCCCGGTCTGGTGTGGGTTTTTGTCTGTGCTGAATTCCCTCTTGGTTTTCTCAGTCTTTTCCCACGGTGCAGTTGTCTTCCTCTTCAAGGCCGTTATGTTCTGGCCTTTGTGAGTGTGGAGATCGGCTATATTAAAAACAAAAATGGCAGTAGAACCTTACGATAAAGTGCATGGGCTCTGGAGCTGGGCTCGGAGCGTGGTCTCCCCTCTGTTAGCTGGGCGACGCTTACAAGTTTCTGTGCCTCGTCTGTGCTTCCCCATCGGAAGTGGGGATATTAAGCACACCACAGGCTCACTGTGAGGTGTGAATGATCGAACCCACAGAAAAAGCTTGAAGCAGTCCCCAGCATACTACAAACAATGTGTCAGTATCCCTTCTTGTTACTAGCTAATGATAGATTGCTCTGAGCATAAATCTATTGAAAAACAAGTATTGTGAGGGCTCCTGGGTGGCTCAGTGGGTTAAGCGTCTGCCTTCAGCTCAGGTCATGATCCCAGAGTCCTGGGATCGAGCCCTGCATTGGGCTCCCTGCTCAGTGGGGAGACTGTTTCTCCCTCTCCTCCCTGCTCGGCTCTCTCTTGCTATCTCAGTCTCTCTTTTTCAAATAAATATATAAATAATATCTTTTTTTAAAAAAAGAAAAATAAGTATTGTGCCTACAAAAATCTGATCTAAAATGTTTTAAAGACTGCAGGAGGTTAAAAAAATTTTTTTTCATTGCAAAAATATTTTAATAGGTAAACTAAACAACAAGACAAGATAAACAGAGCTGGACAAAATTGAAACAAAAGTCATCAGCGATAACTCCTTACTAGCTTGAGTGATCTTAAAGCTGCTAGAAAAGTATGTTTGACTTTTTTTCCACCTGTGCCTTCCAAGTTTAACTTCTTGTGTAATCCATCTAAAATGGCAACTTTTGTCAACAAAAAAGCAAAGAATAGTATTATACCTTTATGGCTCCAGGTGCCAGGAGTTGGGAAGCTGGGAACTCTTGGCTTTGCTTTATTAAGTTCAAGAAGTAAACCTTTTTATAGAGAAAGGTTATTCCTTTTTCTTACAATTGCTGGACTGACTGTAACATTTCAGGTGAACTTGTCTTAGGAGCCTTTACTTACATGCATTGGGAAGTAGGGAAAGTCTCCTGAGGTAATAGAAATGGCCCGCGTTGAGGGATGATCTCTAGGGCAGTGCCAGATGGCGGGGGGTGGGGGGTGCTCTGCTCAGTCTCACTGGTGGTCAGGAGCATAACTTGGAAAAGAGATGCACCGTTAAATGAGTGGAGTTTGCAAATGTGGTTCTATTTAGAGCTATCTACCTATACTGATACCAATCAAGAAAGATTAAGGAAAAAAGGCGTAGGCAAAAGCTCTTACTGAAAGGCAGTCGGGAAGTCTTGGAAAAATTCTAACCTATACTCCTGGGAAAAGCAAAAACACACATCAGACAGAGTGCGGGTGGATTCCCACAGTACGGGTGGGGGGGCAGAAGGTGGACAAAAAGGCAAGAAGGAATTTGTCTTATCCAGGGCACCAGAGCCAGACTCCAGTGGCCGTGGTTGTGGAGAGTAGCTGCATCTCGGTGGACTTCCTGAGCCAGCCCTGGAAATTCTGTGCCCTTCTGTAACCGTGTCGGGGCCAATGCAATTCATGACTTTCGATGGCAGGGAGAGGATAGCCCAGTCAAGAACCAAGAGAAAGGGCCATTTATTTGCCAGGTGCTGTGTTCTGGAGCAGACCTGGGGTTCTGCGTGGGTGGCCCTGGTTTGGGGGGATGGTCACTTTCACACCGAAGTCCCAATACTGGTTCCACCGAGCTGTTCTTCAGTTGGGTCACCTTGGGTAGGTCATTTTACCCTCTGAACCTCTATTTCTCAGTCTATAAAATACAGGGACTAGACCAGACTAGTGCGTATTGAGTTATAAGAGTTTTCGATCAAGTGAAAGTTGGCACAGAAATTTAATATGCAAAGTAATTTGAGTATAAATTAAGGGTTGGGGGAGGTGGCAGTTATCAAATGGTGGGGTCAGAAAGCTTATCTCCTATTTAACCAAGGAGCACTCTTTTGGATTTTTAAATGGGAATCCACTGAGTGTATTTATTTGCAAGATAGTGTGGCAGCAAACACTAAGATGTGATCTGGTTTATTGTTGAAAAGAATGTCAGGACCTTTAAAACCCTTTCAGACCAAGGTTGGAAACTTACGGGCAGAATAGGTGTTGTGTGACAGCAGGAGAAATTTCTGGCTGCCTAAGACTGCTCCCGGGAGCAGCCCACTTGTGTCTCTGCGTGTATTTACTTCAGAGACGATATCCTGAGGGAGGGTAGCAAGTTGTGAGGCTGTACTCACGAGCAGGAATAAGTTGGTGAAATGCTTGGCCGAATGAACCCTCTTGCAGAACTTTTTTATAATGGTGATCTCTTGATTCGATTTTTACTTTGTCGGGAAGAAACCCAGTGTTCATTGTGTTTGGAGGCTTGCCGTTCTAGCATTTTCGAAGAGAGCAGGGGAACTAATGTAATATCCACGGACTGAAGATTCACTTTAAAGAAGAATCAGGTCCATTTGTGCTGTGTTTGAGTGAGTTTGCTTCTCTGTGAAAGGAATAGATCGGTCTCGAAAATTCTCTTATGTGCTCTATCACCAGTGAGCATTGAAACACAGTCCCCACTCCCTGGCGGGCTTCTGGCTTCTGCTTTTCAGCCCCAGTCAGCCAGCGAATGTCTACAATCTAGGTGGTTCTCCCAGATGCTGGGGGACAGAGTCTCAGCCGCTGGAGAAATTAACACGTGGATTGGCCCAATAGAACAGGAAAGATCATGGCAGCTGAGTTACTGTGAAGGCCAATGTATCCGGATACAACTTTCTTCCAAAAACGTTTAAAACTGTACGGCGTCCTAGTGGTTTGCAACAATTAATATTCATAGGACTTTTCTCATTTGTCCTTTTCAAATGGTCTGCTTTGCTGATTTTTTAAATTAAAAGCGTATTTTCTCCTACATTCAAACTTTTCTTTATAGAAATAGGCATCTACAGGACACCTAGGTGGCTCAGTGGGTTAAAGCCTCTGCCTTCGGCTCAGGTCATGATCTCAGGGTCCTGGGATCGAGCCCCACATCAGGCTCTCTGCTCAGTGGGGAACCTGCTTCCCCCCCACCCCGCCTGCCTCTCTGCCTACTTGTGAGCTCTGTCAAATAAATAAAATCTTAGAAAAAAAAAAAAAAAGAAATAGGCATCCACTTCGAATGAGAAAAGGCAATGGAGAGAAGTATTAGCTATAAAAAGAGTTCACTTGATACATCATTATTTTAGGGAAGAGGGGAGAGGAATTAACATTTGTGAGGGTCCTCTGTGAGCTTCTAGATGCCCGATGGGCTTCCCGTTTTAGTATTTTGGATAACCAGCGAGACAGGAAGATTATCTTGCACACAGAATTTTGCCCCTTACCACACAGTCTGAATTGGCCGAATTGGGTTTGGAACCTGGGCCCATCCGAAGTTACATTCCATGTTTTTGTTTTCCCCCTTGACTCCAGGAAGTGACCAAATTCTGTAAAATGAGGCATGTTTGTGTTGTCACTTCCTCTCAGGCAAGTAGTCAAAGTGTGTTAGTTGGAAGTCCCCTGTCCCCTTTCCTATAGTCAAGAGACTTTTCTGCTCTTGAGGAAGAGAAGGCAGCAGGTGTGCAGGTAGAGAGTCATTCATCCATCCAATCTATACACGTAGTAATGGTGTGATGCTGAACCGTATTGGAGACAAAGGAAAAAATCAGTAATACCAATCCTGTTTTTATTCACAATTTGGGTATTTTGTTTGTTAAAGAATTCTTTTTCTTTTTTTAAGATTTTATTTATGTATTTGATGGAGTGAGAGAGCATAACCAGGGGGAAAGGCAGAAGGAGAGGGAGAAGCAGGCTCCCCACTGAGCAGGGAGCCCAACATGGGGCTTGATCCCAGGACCCCAGGATCATGACATGAGCCAAAGGCAGATGCTTAACCAACCGAGCCACCCAGGTGCCCCACATTAAGGAATTCTTTGCATATTTTGATTTTTCAAAATCTTGCATGAAAATACCATTTATCTTGATGCCTGAGTTTTTTAGCAACCCCCTAAAATCATGTACCTGCAGCCAGTGTCTCCCTTTTCCCACCCTTGGCCCAACCCCAGTGCACACTTTTATTTATGTGCCGGGCAATGAGCTACATGTGTTGCGGATACAACATAAAGATAACACAGAAGCTTTTGGACTAGTGCGTCAGTCACGCAAATCATCACAAGACAGCGCGATAATTACCAGACTGTGCCCAAAGCATAATGGGGAAGCAGCCACCATTGTGGCAGGGTTCTTGGGAGGAAGTCCTTGGGAGGCTTGAGGGCTGGCCAGAGGACACGTGGGTGGGGGAAGGATGGATGGAGAGTGGTGGGAAAGGACAAGGCCCCCTTGTCATCGCTCTGAGCCTCAGTTTCCCTCACATGTAAGATGGAGGAAATGGCAGTGCCTCCTTCCTAAGGTTGTCATGGGAACTAGAATGGGTTCCCCGTGTTAAGTGCCTGCCATAGATTCTGGCACGTAACCTGTATTAGCCACAATGGTGATGACGGTGACCATTACTTGCATATATTTTTACGTGAAAGTATCTTTGGGCCAAATACACAGTCTGAACTTTGCTTTGCAGACATCCACGGCAGCGATGGGAGTCCCAGCAGCAGCCAACAGAACCCCAAGAGCACAGCCAAATGGGCAGCCTCTCTGGAGAATCTGCTCGAAGACCCAGAAGGCGTGAAAAGATTTAGGGTTTGCCTTTTTCATTGTTTACTGGGATCGGTGCAGCCTGTGAAGAAGGGTAGACACCTGTTGGGGGGAACACAGGCTGGTTTTTCCCTCTGTGTGTTCCAGCCTGAGAATAAGGACTTCTCACTTGTTATGGCCAAGGGAGAGACTCTCTCCCAGATAGCCTGGGGCCAGAGCGGAGGGGCACGCACAGGCTGTTTCTGGTTTTTCTGTAGTTGGATGGGAGGGAGAGGGGGTGATGGGCAAAGAGGTGCTTTGCTTATTGGCAGAATCCCCAAAGCCTTTCCAGCTCTGTGACCCCTGGGAGGGGGTGGTCTGGGTCTCTGATGTGAAGGTTGGTTCTCTGGGATTCTCGGGATTCATTATGGACCCGGTGAGAAAGGAGGACAACGGCTGGAGAAGTGAAGTTGAACTCCGAGAGGAGGGCTGATGGATGGGGCGTGTCGGCGCTGCCTAGAAAGAACCCACTGGCTGGCAGAAACCCCAGGGGTCGGTTAGAAGAACCACATGTGAATTTCAAGAGGGCCCTATATCTGATCGAGTCCCACCGCCTTCTGCCTTTAAGTTTTGGCTCAGGTCAGCGTTAGCCCTGATGCTGTTGGTCCCTGTTGCAGCACCGGGGGAGGGGGTGGGGGGCTGGGCTCCTAACATTCCTGGACATCTGGCCCCTGGGGGCACCGTCTAGATCTCAGGGAGGACCCCATTCTGCACCCAGTGGGATGGCAGGCCGTGCTGCTCACCCCCACTCCTGCCCAAAGAAAACACACCTCCAGCTTAACATAGTTTTCATTGTGGCATTTTTAGACATGCTTAATTTGTTTCTTTTCTTTTGTTTAAAAAAAAAATGGGGCTGATTTTAGAGGAATGTACTTTGTTTAAACACTGTCTGGAAGGAACTAATATATCTCCCACTTAAATTTACTCTTTGGTAATTTATTGTCATCTTAGACTTCTGAGTAAATTCTTGTTTCATTTTTAGTCTTCCTGACGATGTCCGAGTCAGTAAATTCAAATGCATATGAAATTCTAGCTTTAACGTTAAACATACGCTTTGTTTTTCAGGATGGAGTTTTCGAAGGGTGACAGAACCATATTCATTAGTCCCATTTTGCCAAACTGGCCCTTGAAGGAAATTACTTGTTATTTTCTTTCCTTAAAGTAGAACACTGCTTGATATTTTTTCCTCTTTTTATCCATAGGAATTTTTAAAAAAGGAATTCAGTGAAGAAAATGTTTTATTTTGGCTAGCCTGCGAAGATTTTAAGAAAACACAGGATAAGAAGCAGGTATGTCTTCGAGTCTGTAATCAGTTCTTGAGTTCTTCAAGTTCTTGATCATTTTTTTCTCTCTCATTATGAAGTTACAACTGCCTTTCCAACAGACTTTGAAATTGCCTCAAGAAATCTGAACCATATTGGATTTGGGGAAGACTGAAGCTTCAAATTATGCATTGATCAAATATTAATAATTTTTCAAAGTGTTAATTTTAAATTTTTTAAAGATTTTATCTATTTTTGAGAGAGAGAGAGAGAGAGAGAGCGCGCATACGGGCTGGGGGGAGGGGCAGAGGGAGAAGCAGACTCCTTGCTGAGCAGGGAGCCTGATGCGGGACTTGATCCCAGAACCCTGAGATCACAACCTGAGCCGAAGGCTGACACTTAACTGACTGAGCCACCCAGACATCCCAAAGTGTGTTAATTTTTAAATGGAGCTGTTCCAATGGACAAATAGTTAAAGTAAAAATAACGATTTCTGTCATTTCAAGTTTATCATTGCACATGATTTTTTTTCTTCATGAATAAGTTATGAGGATGCTTCCCCAGAGTTTGACATGTCGGCATTTTGTACGGATGTAGTAAAACGATAAACAGATGTGTGGCGATAAAAGTGCAACTCGAATCAGATAGATTGTCAATTATTCAACGTATCTTACAAAACATCCTGTAGTTGGCAGGCGTCCCGCATAGAAAGTTTCTGACTGTTCTCCTGGGTAAATGTGTGCTCTTTGCAGGAGGTAGCCTTTAATTCTGATGTCAGCAAATTTTCTGTCCTTAAAGGTTGGGTGCAAAGGGGAGGTAGAGGAGATTATGGGGAAGAAGGCCTGTGGGTTGGGTGTGTTTATGAGGTCTATGCATGTGTATTTCTAAGAGGCTACCAGCTACATGCCTATAAGGGCCAGTGAGTAAACACGAATCCGTGAAGCTTTTGGTGTGAGGCTATAAGGAGTGGTGGGGACTGGGGCCATTGTGGATAGCCGGCCCCGCCTCCAGGAGCTGTGGCTGATTCTGTAGCTGACTTTGGCAGTCAACACTTTGCGGCCTGTGGCTGTCTGGTCTTTCTGTGCTTTGAGTTCTGCCCACTTAGTCGCTTGCCCACCCTTGCCCCCCAGAACCCTAAGGGACTGGACTCTTCTTAAGGCATCTTCCGCCCAGTGCTGCCTGGTTATCCAGAGAAGCTGGATGTTTGGATTCTTAGGAAACCATTAGATTTTATAAATGTTGGAACTAATTTGTAGAAAACGTAAAACCTTGCCTGCCAAACAAAACATATCCATGGGCAGATGTAGCTCATGGCCTGCCAGCTTTTGAGCCTCTATCTCTAAACCTGGACTCTGCGAAGCCAGCGGCCGTTACATGTTTGTAGACAACAGCTTGGAAAATGTTCATCATTGATTTGTTCAGAGTCTTTTCCTGACTCAGACACACTTCCCCCAAGATGGAGCAGGGAACCTTCCTTCTACCGCCTTCCTCTCTGTGGGGGCAAGGATGGATGCTAAGATAGATTTCTTTTAGCTCAAATTTCCTAGGTCAGCCTAGAAAGGCTTCCAGGGAAGACCCTTGGTATTTGATTCCTTCAGGCTTCTCGTCCCTGGATGACTTTGTTTGAGCCTCCTGGGCAGTGAATGGCCTCTAGGGTAAAGCGAGTGGGTGGGTCCGCCAGTCCTGGAAAGCTGGGATCCCGCCCTATGGACAGAAGTGCTCATTGTTTTCCTTTGGCCCCAGCACTCAGGGCAGGGCTTGGGGGCCACTGTCCGGAAATTCTGGACTATGCAATTTGATTTGTCCAGCCTCGGGCTAAAACCCTAGGTGAAAGCCGAGCAGGCAAACTGATATCCGTTCTTCTGCTATATTCTTTGTGTGTCAAGGGTGAGAGGGGCCTACGGGTCGGCGTCTCTCCCTCCACCACTCCGCCACCATGGAAGCTGAGGCCCCCACAGCTGAGCTGGGACTTGGACCAGCATTCCGAGGTCACCTGGGTGCTCTCCCTGCACACCAGGCTCATGTGTTCTTGGGTTCAGCAGAGTCCACCAGATCCCTGTGGAGGGCCTGCTCAGGGCCAGGCCTTGTAACGAGTGTGGGAGACACGCGGGGACAAGACAGATGAGCTTCTTTAAGGAACAGGCATCGAGAAGGAAAGCAGCTTTTTAATCAAGCTTTTGCAAGTGTGCTGAGCAGAGAAATGCAAAGTGGGGGTTCTCTGGAAGCCCAGGCGGGGGTCGGTGGGGAAGCAGACACCTGAAGGGGAGTTTGGGTGTGGGGACAGCATGGGGAGAGGACAACCTGGAGAGAAGAGCCAAAGGAAGGCCAGGTGGTGGGAGAGTGGCGCTTGAGGCACAGGCCAGCTCTGCTGGGCTTGAGGCTGGGAGGGAGGTGAGGTCAGACCCAGAGAACCTGAGTCCAGGTGAACACTACAAGGCTACAGGGCTGGGTTATACTGGCCCATCCTCATCCCACAGACAGTGTTTCCAGAATCTGAGAACCCCTCGCTGTACCCCCACCCCTGACACCCAGCATATGACCCTGTGAAGGTTCGTGTCTTGAAGCCTAGAATGTGAAGTGAGGGCCTCACCCCCCAGCCGCCTGAGAAGACAGCAGTGCTGGGAAGGAAGCAAGCCTCCGTGGGGCCTGTGGGGCCCTGATCTCGGTCTGGGTTATCGCGCTCAGCCTCATGACCGCCCCCGTCCTTCCAGAGGTGTGGGCTGGGGTTTGGGAGAACACGTAACAGCTTTGCCTACGCTGCCTGGCTCGGTGCTGTCGGGGCCAGAGCACAGACCCGGGGCTCAGACTGCAGAGTCTGTGTGTTCTCTGGTGGGTCTGGCTATAGGGGAAGTAAAACCAGGAGTAAGCTCTGAAACACTAATTTTAAAAAGTGGAGGAGGACAGAGGCAGGAGAAGTGAGTCCAACCGAGTTTCACAATAAGACGCGCCTCGTCTGGTCCGGTGGAGAGTCTGTCGAGGGTGGGCCTCTACAGTGAACGGAGGCAGTGGAGGGATCGGTGTGAACCTCATGCTGCCTCCATTACTTTATTTTTTGAAAAAAGATTTATTTGTTTTAGAGAGAGAGCACGAGTTGGGGGGGGGCGGCAGAGGGAGAAGGAGAGAGAGACTCTCAAGCAGACCCCATGCTGAGCATGGAGCCTGACGTAGGGCTCCATCCCGCGACCCCGAGATCACCACCAAGAGTCGGACACTTAACCGACTGAGTCACCCAGGTGTCCATTTGTTATTTCAAAGAGGCCCTGTGCTGGCTTGTTTTTTCATTCTTTTACTAGGATTATCGCGCTGCATCTCTCCAGAGTCCTTACCAATTTATCTGACCTCTTCTGGGTAGAGTTTCTTTATTTCCTCTCTGTACTGTCTTGTCTTCCCTCTACCATGCAGGCTCTGGGGGTCTGAGATCTTGGTCTTCTCCCCACTGTATCCAAGTGCCTAGAGCAGCCTGATGTCATTTACTTCCTGTTCTCCCCACTCAGGTCAGCAGACACCTGAGGACCCACTGGGGTGGGTCCTGGCCCCCTCCCCTCCTGCCACGGTGATGGCCCTAGGGACAGACATGTTTCTCAGAAGCTCCAAACAGTGGACCCACGCTGTGCCCCTGCTGCCTGCCCTGGCCCGTGCTTTGCCAAGGGAGGGAGAAGGTCTTGACAGGGATCCGGCTTTCAGGAAGTTGGGAAGGGCGACACCCCGCACCCCCGCCCTCCTTGGGGCTCTTGCGGTGGTTGTACCTTTCAGGGGGTTCATACCCAGCAGGCAGCTTTCAAAGCACTTCTCTCCATTCCCAGTTTCTTTATGGCTTGAAATTTTCCTGTAAAGTGCCTTCCCCATGAATTAGAATGAGAGATGGATCTATCTTCTCAAACCGAGTGGTGTTTATGAGTGATAAAACCTCAGGACAAGCTCCAACAAGGTTTTGGGTATCCCTGATTCATTCATTCATTCATTCATTCATTCAGCTGCATGGCATACTGGGCTTGTTCACTCTGTGACAGTGTGGAGAGGGACATGGCAGTTTGTACAGATTTATAAAAACCAAGCCAGGAATGGGGGTGGGGAAGTGGTGGGGCAGTGCAGGTTTCTCTCTTCCTTCCTTTCTTTTTTTTTTTTTTTAAGATTTTATTTATTTATTTATTTGACAGACAGAGATCACAAGTAGGCAGAGAGGCAGGCAGAGAGAGAGAGGGGGAAGCAGGCTCCCTGCTGAGCAGAGAGCCCGATGCGGGGCTTGATCCCAGGACCCTGAGATCATGACCTGAGCCGAAGGCAGAGGCTTAACCCACTGAGCCATCCAGGCGCCCCTCTTGTGCTTTTCTTATTCTTCCAACCTCCAGCGGCCTCTGAAACGCCTCCCAACACGGTGTCGCGTGGGCTCAGGCCTCTCGGTTCGCCTGTGCAGCTGGGGCTCCCCCGGGGACCTGCCTGGGGCGCTCTGACCGCAGTTGCCACCGGGGCGTCCCCAGGCCTTCCTCGGCCCCCACAGGCCTTCCCTCGGCCCCTCGCCTGCTTCGGGGACCCAGGACATCCCCCGTCCCAAGTCGCTCCCTCGTGCTGGGGCAGCACAGCCAGCAGTAGCCTCCTGAGGAAGAGGACATGGCCTGTGGACATTTAAAGATCTGGTTGAGTGAAAATGTTATTTTTTCCCTACTCTCCCACTTTACTGATACTGTGATGGAACGGAATTGAATTCTAGGTTGACACTGCCTTAGACCTTTGAACCCACTGCCCCATTGTCTTCCATTTGTGTTAAGAATTAGTATTTTATATGTAAACTCTGTTTCATTTGCTCTTTTCCTCTGGAAGAGCGTACGCTCTTCTTTTCATCACAAATATTCTACAGCTGTAGAGGCAGAAGCTCTGGGGATTGGGGTTCATCCCCTGTGTGGGCGTTTTGTGGAGCCTTCTAATCCGGAAATGTAGAGTTCTGGGCAATGTTAGGGTGTTAGGATTGTCATGACTTTTGGTCACTCCTTTCCGTCTGTTTTCTCTGGCCACTTTCCCAGGGACGGCCCTGCTCTCCTGGATGGAGCGAGACCTTCACTTTTACCTTGTTTCCCTCTTACTTTGCTCATCTCTTTGGCTTTTGGTTCCTACTTCTCCTTTGGAGATTTCAACTTTATTTCCACATCCTTCTGTGGAATTTTTTTCTGCTTTTGTTTTCTCTAGACTGGGGCCCCATCGTCTCTCTGCGATGGCCGCAAACCTGATATGCATACAAACCACACGGACATCCAGCGTGCGGGGCTGGGAGGATTTTGTTGGGGGTCCGGTCCTTGGTAGGGTTCCGCTTAACCATTTGCTGTCTCATCCTTGCCCTCCTCGTGCCTCTGTTTGGCGGCTTCCCTGAGTCGGTTTCTTTAGTGGAGAAAACTCTAGTCTCCCATAGAGAAGGGAGGGGGATAACTGCTCTGGGTTGGGGGGCATCGGGGCTCTGGGGAGGTCTCATGGCTTCTTTCTGTGGCCCTCCTCGTCCCTTCCGTCTGGGGCACCTGACACCCCCAAGTTCCTGCTGTTTGCAGACGCTCCCATTGGCACGCCCTCCCCACCCCTGCAGGTGCACCTTTGTTGTCTCTGCTCTTGGCAGAACCGTCCGCCGTCCCTCCAACTGCTTTCCATTTCCTGAGCCAGTTCTCAGAACTATTCTTGCATCGTCTACTTGATATTTTCTTTGCCTCCTTCTTTTTTCTGAAGCTGATATGAGTAAAGGTAGTGGCTCCATCCTTAAACTTTCTCCTGTGTCCTCTCCTGCAGTCCATCTCTGGCTGAGGGGCAGGAGTGGACGGGGACCGGCTGTGCAGGCGTGTGCGGGAGGCCGGGTGAACCTGGTGCACAGATCTCGGTGACAGGCGCAGTTTTGGGGTGAGACCGGTGTTGAGAACCGGTGCCTTCCAGCTTCCCGGAGTAGAGACGGCACTGGCCAGGAGGGGCCCCTTTGCTTTTTGGTGTTAAGTTGGAGGTGTCTGTGGGACATCCAAGCCCACATTTCTAGAAATCTCCATGGTTAGTAGCTTGGGGAGAGAGGGTTGGGCTAAAATCTTGGGAGAGCCCGTGGTTAGGAAAGCATCCCCGCTAGGACAGCGGACTGGGGACCCCAGAAATCATGGGGGAACAGAGAGAGAGGAACCTACAGAGGAGACAGAAACAGGAAGGTGTTGGAGGATGCTGAGAGAGCAGGCAGGGGCCAGAGAGCAGACCAGAAGAAGGTCTGAGGGACTGAGGCACCAGCACACGTCTGGGAGCTGCTGGGAGGCTGAGCCGGCGGTGGGGGTGGGCAGGGGGAGTGTGGAAGCCAGACTGAGGAGGCCAAGGAGGGGGGCACGGAGATGATGGAGATGGAAAGTGCACTCTTTTCCTTTGAGATGTGTCAGGAAGAAGTCAGGGGGTGGGGAGGTCATTAGCGATAAGGGCACATGGAGTGGAAGGTTTTCTTTTCCCCATGGAAAAAGCTTCAGTGCCCTTAATGGATGGGGGAGAGGAGCGAGGGCAGTCAAAACAACCCTCTTCTGAGCTCTGGAATGCTGATGCTTCTGTTGTCCTGAGTTGATTGCTGTGTCTAGGGCCGATACTCAAGCGGATTTGCTTCTCAACACGCATCTGCTGAGGGAGCAGCGTTTGAGCACTGACTTCTGCCTGAGTCTTGTTAGGGCTGACGCATCACCAGGCAGGAAGGAAAGCCCCAGATTCAAGCAGCGTCTGGGAGAAGCTCATCTGGGGGCAAACGCTCCCACAGACGGGCCTCAGGTTGATGCCAGGAGTCATCACCTGCGCCCCGGGGGCGGGGATCCTTTTCCAGCACCTTCTGGTTGGGCAGGGTCGGACGCTGGGCCAGTCTGCTCTCCATGGAGCAGGTGCCCTGCTGGAGGCTGGCAGGGCTGGGGAAGGGAAGCCATCCTTCCAGCTCATACCTGGAACTGTAGCCCTGGGCCGCTCCACCACTTTCTGTTCCCGTCCCGGCGGGAGCTAGAATAGGGTTAACAAAGCTATGGAAACTCCACCAAAATAACTCAAGAGACCCGGTTCTTCTTTTTTGTTAAGAGTTCTCGGCATGGGCATCAGGCCTTCCCGTGACTGGCTTGTGGTCTGCAGTCTAAGGGTTTCCAGTCTAAGGGTTTCCCTTTTCAGTCACGCTTCCTATTCCAGCCCAGATAAGCTCTGGGGCTGAAGCCAGTCCCCTCTGTGTGTTCAGCCAGGGGTGGGGGAAGCCATGGACCAGGTTGGCCCCAGACTGTGTGCCTCGAGGACCCCACAATCTTTCCAGACAGACTCAGGGGGGGTGGCTGGGGACCTCAGGGTGAGTGAGGCTTAGCACCCCAGAGGCTAGCATACCTTCAGGCCCCCAACCTGCTTCCTTTCCTCCTGCCCTGCCCCCCACCTCCAAGCCTCAAGCTACTCATTACACTTCTCCTTTGCAGAACCACCCAAGATAGCCTGGATTCATCTGGAAAACATGTGTGTCTGTGTGTGTGTGTGTCTGTGTGAATGTTCAAGGGGGAAGGGAGCCCCAGAGTGATTTCTATTTCCAGAGCTCTGCATGGAGTTTGCTGATCAGACTAGCTGAAATTGTATTTTCATGAAGTATTGTTAAGACAGGAAGTGGTTTCCAAAACTGCTCCTCGCGGACAGAAGGGGTGGTGGGAGTGAGGCTCATGACTTCATGGAGTGGTGATGGGCCTTGGAAAGGCAAGAAGCTCCAGAGCGCTTGGATCTCTGCGATGGCCTCAAGACTTGCCCCTTGGAGAAGCCCCGAGAGGCTCCTGTGTTGTTGAGTTGGACATCAATTATTGCCAGTTCTTGGCAATAGTTGATCCAGAAATGACACTGTGGCCTGAGACGTTGACCCCATACTGTCAAGACTTTCTTTCTGGGGGGTAGGACTGTCATGGCGTCTTTTATCAACTAGTCCCTGAAACCAAAATCAGTTAAACTCCCCTCCTTTCAAGGCTCCTTTGGAGTCTTCCGGTGGTTTCTAGTAGTCTGAAAGTTTCCAGAGCTTGGGCTTCCCTGAGCCGAGCTCGGCAGCCTGTGAGGGGTCCCAGGTGGGCTCTCTGAAGACAATGGCACTTTTCTGAGCCTCAGGAAGCCTCCCTGCCCCCGCCCCCAACCGGTCATGGCTCCGTGGCTGCAGGTCAGAAGCATTTGTCTCCCGACTTGGTGTGGGGCGAGGTACTGGGTAAGTGTGTGATGTTCAGAGAACCGACCCCCATCTTCGTCGCCAGTGAGGTGCCTCCTTTCTCTAGGAGGAAACAGAACCCTCTGGGGGTGCCCTGGAGGACCAGGCGGCCTTCCACAGCTGCTGCAAGCAGACGTGCTGTTTTTGAGACCGAGCTCGGACGCGAAGTGTTTCTGCTCCAGGGTTTTGCAGCAACCTGAGTGCACGTGGGCGTATCTTTCCCAACTGTGCGTAGAAGCATTTTAAGGGCCTGTCTCCACTTAGGACTGATGCTTTCCAGCAGGACTGCACTCGGGACTCAGGGCAGCAGCAAGCCTTCTCCCCTTTGCTTAGACTCATATCCTGGCACCAAAACATTCCCTGTCCTGGAATGTGGACCGACTGGACCCCTGGAGGGGATGATGTATCTCACGGGTGTGGAACAGGGACGAGGTGGGGGTGGGTAGTCAAGACTGGAATAAGCCACATCACCTTTCCTCTGTGTCCTCATCAGGGAAGTGGCGTCACCAGGAAATGGCCCTTTGCTGGATGCTCAGGGGATCAGGGAAATGGGGTCATGGCTGTAAAGGGCATAGTAGGTTCTCGAAGACTGGTTGGCATACTGTGCATGGTTTAACTTGATGTTTTTTTATGTTTATTTCTATGTTTAATTTTAATTTTACTTTTTTAGAGGGGGGAGGGGCAGTGGGAGAGAGAATCTTAAGACTCCACACCCAAGGTAGAGCCCAATATGGGTCTCCACCTCCTGAGCCTGAGATCATGACCTGAGCTGAAATCGGGAGTTGGACCCTTAACTGACCATGCCACCCAGGCGCCCCAAACTTGACTTTTTTTAATTGCACATAGCACAAATCTTACCCCTTAACCATTTTTTTAGGGCTCTCAGCTTTACCGTTTTAAATCATTTTAAAGTACACAGTTCAGCGGCATAAGGTACCTTCACACAATCCAGTTCCAGAAATCTTTTACTGCCCTGCAGAGAAACCCCTTACCCGTTTGTAGTCACTCCTCCTCGCCCCTCCCCCAACCCGGGGCTACCCCTCAGCTTTCTGTCTCTGTGGATCCGCCTCTTCTGGATATTTCATGGGAATAGAGCCATGCAGTGTGGGGCCTTTAGGGCCGGGCTTCTTTCTCCTTCATTTGGGGACCTCCTAGGATGGTCCTGAATGGCGCAGACTACCATCCACTCTGGGCCGGGATGCTTTCTGTCTTCATTTCTGAATGGATAATGTCGAAGTTTCCTGACAGGACAAGTGGCTTCAGATGTGTGGCAGGGATGGGGGCAGGGGCTGGGCCCAGCACGAGCCCTCCCACATAGCGCTTAGCCCCGGGATGGCAGCCAGAGCCCCAAAGGGCTACGGGGCTGCTTTTCCCGCAGCTTCTGGGTCTGGTGGTGTAGAGAACTGGGCTCAGGCGGGAAGGGCTGGGCTCCCAGATAACAGGCTCCCCGTGTCTCCTCCAGATGCAGGAAAAGGCAAAAGAGATCTACATGACCTTTCTGTCCAGTAAGGCCTCGTCACAAGTCAATGTCGAGGGGCAATCCCGGCTCAATGAGAAGATACTAGAAGAACCGCACCCATTGATGTTCCAGAAACTCCAGGACCAGGTAATCTGACTGCCTCCCTGCCCCTGGATGTGACACTTATTCCCAGGCTGGAAGAATGTTAGGTTCCCCAGAAGCTATCTCTCCGGCTGGGCAAGTTGAGGCGCACTGAAGGGCTGTGGTTGGTGAACGAGAGGGGACTGGAATGCCAGGCTTGGGATTTGACCCGTAGGAGGCTCCCTCAGGCCTGCCTATTTTTGGTCTACACACAGTTTGAACCAGCAGGGTTATCTTTCTTCTTAACCCAGATTAGAAGGAAGGCTGGAGCTATTCGAGGGACTCACACTGAGGAAGAAACATGTAGTTGCTGAAGGTAGAAACAGAGAGAAAAATCTAGAAAGTAAGCACAAGGACTCACAGTGGTAGACACCCTGGGGCTGTTTTTGTGCCAATATCTAAGCACAGCCACCCACTTCTGGGGGCCCTAGGCTGTGAGTGAGTTCACAGTGAGGCTCCTGAGTTTTAAGGAAAAGGTTAATGTTGGGCACTCTATTCCACTTAAAGCAGGACAAATTGAGTTTAAGAAATGGACCTCTAAGGGGTACATTAGTTTTCTGGCAAGCTTTTTTATGAGCTATGCCAGTGGTAATAGGAAAAGGGACGAAACTGCACTCCAGAGATTTTAGACATGAGTTTGCAGATGTGACTCTTCAGAGTGTGCTTACGAAATGTTACCTATACACTTGTCGACGAGGGAACACGGACCAATATCGAACTTCTGCTGGCGCCTTCTGGGGCGAGGGAGCAAAGGCCTTCCTTGACTCCCAGGGGGAAATTAGCTTTTAGCTTCATTCAGCAGCCCTCCAAGGTGAGCAAGCCCAGACCCATCTGGAGGGCTTGATCAGACAGACGCTGGGCCTCACCCCCAGAATTAACCTGCCAGTGCAATGGTTCCCAGGTGGCCTGAGACTTTGCCTTCCTAACAAGCTCCCAGGTGACGTTGCTGCTTCAGGTCCTGGCACCACACTCTGGGAACTGGTACAGTGCCTCAGTTGGCCTTTTTTGGATCGTCTGGAGTAGAGAGCCCAGAGCCTGTGCCGGCATCCACAACATCCATCTTTGCTCAGTGTCAGGTTAGGAAACAAGTATATTGGTAGCAAATACAAAGGTGAAAAGTGGTTTGAGAATGTTTTCAAGTTGACATGGTGGCAATAGGGCACGCAGTGCAAACTCCGTGTGAATTGAATCCTGAACCAAGTTTAGGTGTTGAAGGAATTCCAGTGGGTGTGGGTGACTTGGTGAGGGCTTCCTGGAGGCGGTGGTTTTGAGCCAATGGGAAGGATGCCATGGACATGGACTTGTGGCTGGAAAGGAAGTAGAATGTATGGTGAAAAGGCACTTCTTGTGTCCATAGCTGCATGAGAATCTCTGCCCCCACCTGGACTGCTGAGTCTTTTTTTTTTTCTTCTAAAGATTTATTCATTTATTTGAGAGAGAGAGAGAGAGAGAGAGAGAGATCGAGCTGGGGGGAAAGGCAGAGGGAGAAGGAGAAGCAGATTCCCTGCCAAGTGTGGAGCCCCACGCAGGGCTCGATCTCATGACCCATGAGGTCATGACCTGAGCCGAACCAATGAGTCAGATGCCCAACCGACTGAGCCACCGAGGTGCCTGATGGACCTCAGAGTCTTTTAAAGCTTCCCAGGGAACTTGAAAGTACAGGCAGGGTTGAGAACCTGGACTGAACCCCCTGTGTCCTGGATATTTTCACTAAGAGCAGTGTTTATTGTTCAGGGGTACCTTCAGCGTCTCATGGCTACTTGGCTTGTCCCATCTCATTAATCTTCTGCATGCATTATTATTACTCCCATTTTGGTGATGCAAAAAGCAACGTTCAAGGAGACTTACTGGTTTGTTAGTACAGAGTTACACAGGTAGCAGGAGGTGCTGGAGGCCAGATGTGTTCTCGTCCACCTGCCTTCAAAGACCACACACTCTGCCACGCCCACAGCCTGGATACGTGGGGGCCCCTCATGGCTCTTCAAAGCAGCTGGAGCAGAGGGACTGGAAAGGCCCGGAGAATACCGGCCACCCCATCTTCCAGGGCCACAGAAGCCAAGATAGTAGGGAGGAATGCAGTAGGTTGACGTCACTCCACTCACTGGGACCTCAGGCTCCCAAGGACCCAGATGTCCTGCAGTTAGGCCTGAAGCACGTCTCAAGGTGGAGCTGGACCCCTGTGACCAGCCACACTCCACTTGCTGCAGATGCTGGGAGTTTTTGCTGGGACGGAAAGGAGGAAACACAAGGGACAGAGGCCAATCTTTTTTTAAATGACAAAGAAAAAAATATTTTTAAAAGATTTTATTTATTCATTCGAGAGAGAGAGGGAGAGGGAGACAGACAGAGAGAGCATAAGCAGGGGCAGATGCAGAGGGGGAGGGAGAAGAAGATCGCTGCTGAGCAGAGAGCCCAATGCGGGTCTCGATCCCAGGACCCCAAGATCGTGACCTGAGCCGAAGGCAAATGCTTAACTGGCTGAATCACCCAGGTGCCCCCAAAGAAAAATATTTTTTAAATTACCCTTATTTAACTATAAAAAGTCATACATGCTTAACAAAAGAAGCTTGGAAAATCAAAATATAAAGATGAAAAAGTTCATAATTCTATACCTGGAAAAAAAACCCATAGATAATGTTTGACTTCTAGATTTTCCATCCTTCTCTTTCTTGTAAGTATACATGTGCCACAGTGCAGTTCAAAGTGCTTAATGTGAAGAAAGCACTTGTGTCTCCTGTTGCTAAAAATTCACTTATTTGAGAGGGAGAAAGAGGCACCATCTTCCAAAGGCACAACAGGGTGGAAACAAGGTATTTGGAATCTGAGCTGATAACACAGGGAGCCCCTGGGGAGGGCTTCTGCGTTCTGTTCCACTTCGGGAAAACTCTGCCCATCAAAAGCCTTGCTGGTGACCATCAAAATGTGTGCTCAGCACGGCTTGTGGCTCTCTGCTTCCAAAAGACCCCCCTGGAGGACGCTGTTTTTCTAAGTGCAGGAGTTTGAAGCCAGGAGGAACCTACGTAGAACCAGGAGAATTCACCTAACTCAAGCTCTGCCCCACTCGGTGGCTCTGGCTTTGTCCAGCCTCCTGCTTCCGCTCCCCGTCCAGCAGGGAGACATCAGGGAGCCTCAGCCCTCCTGGGGTGGGGGGGGCAGGACATTAGGTCACAGCCAGAGCCTAGAAGGGTGGGAAGATCCTCCATGAGCAGTAAATTAGAAGACCACTTGTCCGTGCGTCTGATCTGAAGCAGGGCTTCTTGGGTCTTCATCCAAGTCCTGTTTATTCTTGCTGTACATGCGGTTCCAGCAGTCTCGGCGTCTCAGGTCACGGCGGGCTGGAAATGCTGGTGGAGGCCGTGCAGGGATGGGCAGCAAGAAGTGACAAGTGACAGGCAGAGCGGAGGCAGAAAAATGAAACTAAACATGAAACCGCAGTGATATCTGGAGCCACCGAGGGGGCCCCGAGCCCCACGCACCACACCGAGGGCATCCCTGTGCCGTGGGACGGTGACACCATTTGTGATCCTGATCCCCCAAAGCATCAGGCTGAAATTGTGGTCGGCGTGTTCTGTGAAGGATGTGTTAGACATTTTGACATCTTTTTTTTTTTTTTAATTAAGATTATTTATTTATTTATTTGACAGAGAGACACAGTGAGAGAGGGAACACAAGCAAGGGAAGTGGGAAAGGGAGAAGCAGGCTTCCCACTGAGCAGGGAGCCCGATGTGGGGCTTGATCCCAGGACCCTGGGATCATGACCCGAGCCAAAGCAGACACCCAATGACTGAGCCACCCAGGCACCCCAACATTTTGACATTTTTTTTAAAGATTTTATTTATTTGACAGACAGAGATCACAAGCAGGCAGAGAAGCAGGCAGAGTGGGAGGAGGAAGAAGGCTCCCCACTGAGTAGAGAGCCCGATACAGGGCTCGATCCCAGGACCCCGGGATCATGACCTGAGCCGAAGGCAGAGGCTTTAACCCACTGATCCAACCAGGTGCCCCAACATTTTGACATCTTAAGAGAAGTTTGGGGGCTTAAAACTCCATCCCTTTGAAAACTTATGGAAGTAGAGAGATCATTCTCTGATTTAGCTCAGTTCATGCAAACATTGTGTGCTCAACACAATGCTGGGAAGGCCAGGAGCAGGCGGCAGGCATGGGGGTGGGGGTTGGTGTTGGACTGTGGCTGTTTCCTTGGAACCTTAGCCTAGAATCAAAGGACAAATTTAAGTTGTGGGAAGCAGGAAGGAGGAGGCGACCCTACAAAGAACTGTTTTTTTTAATGAACTGCAATTTCCTGCAGTGTCTTTTCTCCCCCCCCCCCTTAAAAAACCCTCTGCTGGCAGGTCTATTTCCATTCTGGTTGGTTTGCTGGTATTTGTTCTTTCACTCATTCCCTTATGTTACCATTTGATGGAGAGCCTACTATGTACCAGGGACCATGCTAGGAGCTGTGTGTGCAGAGAGGAAATCAGCTGCCATTCAACCACAAAGACAGAAAAAGATAAATGCTATGAAGTAAATACAGCAGGTGGTTGGCTAAGAGTGACTGGGAGGGGCCTACTATGGGTCCTGTGGTCAAGGAGGGCTCCCTGAGGAGGTGACTGAGACTTGAGTGGCAAGGGGAAGCCAGGTAAGACCTTTCAGGGAGAGGCAACAGGAAGTGCAAAGGCCCTGGGGTGGGGATCTACTAGAGGAGGTCAGTATGGCTGGACTATATAGTCAGTGAGGAAGATGGTAGAAACTAAGTCAGGAGGGACTGGCTGGGGTTAGGCCTTGAAGCTGTGGTAAGCAGTTTACTTCCAAGGATTTTGATTGGTAACTATTTATAGAATGTGCCAGTCGGGCTAATAAGGTTTGGGCCTCGAGCTGTGCAAGAGGATGGTGATGACTCGGTGCAGAGCCATCTCTATTCAAGCTGTGACCCTACAGCCTCCTGACCATGGCTCATCATTCGTACCCAGATGGCCTGACACCTGCCTTCTTTCCCTCCCGCACTGCCCATCACTTCCTGGATGCTGAGCTCAGACTTCCCGTCATTTTCTCTGCATGTCAGGTTAGCTGGGAGGGGGACGTGGGGGCTCTTGTTCCAGTCCGGCCTTCCCTTTTCTTAGTGAGCCCCTTTTCTTAGTGTGACCTCTGTGTCCACCTCTGTACCATGGGGCTTTTGGCCAGCTCTGCTGCCCCTCGGACCTGCCCGGTGACGCCGTCTACAAAGTCAGTGCCCTGATGTTACAAAGTCGCTCCCTGCCAGCCACATCCTTTTTTCCTTAGACCCAACATTTCCCCCTTTCCTTTGACTTTAGAATTTGGTAGCTGGGAGACTTTGGGTAAGATGCAGTCCCTCTCTGGGCGTCACCTAAGATTCCTGTTTTGTGAAATGGAGGTTATGATAAGACACTTGGGAGGCGAAATGCATTCGTTATCCCCGGTGTGTTTACTCAGGACCCTCCGTGGGTGGGGCTGTGCGTGTCCTTTAGAATGTCACATGAAGATAAACTTTAACTTCGTGTAGTAGTTCTTAACCGGGGACGACTTGGCTCCCCTCTGCCTCCCCCCTTGCAGGGGATCCTAGGCACTGTCTGGAGAGAGCTTTCTGGCTGTCACAACGGGGGTGGGTGGAGGGTACCACCGGGCTCTTTGGGTGGAAGCCAGGATGCTGCTAAATGGGACACATGGGACAGCCCCGCACTACCCAGAATTATCCAGCCCCAAATGGCCACGGTGCTGAGGTTGAGAAACCCCGGCTTGATGGGACTTCCAGATCCGTGGCAGAGTGGCCGTGCCTCACCCTCCCCGAGCCTCAGATCCACACCTGAAAGCAGCTGGAGCCGGACCTGGAGCCTTCGCTCTCAAGTGAGAAATTTCACCCCAGGGGCAGGTGACCCGACTAGCCCGAGGTCTCCACGCTGGGAGAGGGGAACCCATGTGGGCGTGGGGCTTCCTGCACGGCCAGGCCGTCCTCCTGACCCTCCGCCCTACCGCCTGGCCCTGCCCTCCTCCTCCCGGCCTGGGCCGCCACCTTCCTTTCACGCGCGCCTCACAGCAGCCCCGTCTTTGGCCCTGAAAGACCTGCCAGGGCTCTTGCCTTCTCCTTTCCCACATCCCTCTCCCCGGCCCCGCCAGGCTCTTCTGTCCCGCTGACCTAGCTGATTCTAGAACATTCCTGTCAGTCCCTCAGGCACCAAGTCAGCTACAACACGAAGGGATCAAATTGGTCACAGCAGCCTAACATGCTTTCCTTTGTACGAGACATGACAGCGTCCGTCCCTGCTGGCCTTGTCGGCTCGGCGGGCTGGACACATGGCTGGGAGCTCCAGGGAGGAAGGCTGGCCCAGGGGCCCATTTGGCCAGCAAGAGCCATGAGCACAACCCCTTACTGTGTCACCTAAGATTCTGAGCAGGTTCATTTAATTTAATTTTTAAAGATTTTACTTATTTACTCGACAGAGACACAGCGAGAGAGGGAACACAAGCAGGGGGAGTGGGAGAGGGAGAATCAGATGCCCCCTGAGCAAGGAGCCCGATGCGGGGCTCTATTCTAGGACCCTGGGATCATGACCTGAGCCAAAGGCAGACGCTTAACGACTGAGCCACCCAGGTGCCCCTGAGCAGGTTAATTTCAAAAATTAATTTTAAAAAAGATTTTAATTAATTAATTAATTAATTTAGAAAGAGCACAAGTGGGGCTGGGGGCACCAGAGGGAGAGAATCTCAAGCAGACTCTGTGTTGAGCGCAGAGCCCGACATGGGGCTCCATCTTACGATCCTGAGATCATGACCTGAGCTGAAACCAGGAGTCAGACACTTAACCAACCGAGCCTCCTGGGCGCCCCTGAAAATGATTTTTAGTAGATAAATAACTACATGTTTGTTGTTGAGAAGAAAAGAAAATTCACATAACCCAGGAGGGTCTGAACTAAAGCGTTAAAACCCCTTAGGCTGTGCCTTCCCTCTCCCTCCTAGCAGTAATGCCCATGTGTTTCGTATCCTTCCAGACCCTTCCCTGAAGGGGTAAGAATGGCATGCCTTGAAATCTGCTCAGTGACTTGAGATCATGCCATGTCAAAAGATTTAAAACACAACTTTGCTCCTAGAAGTGTCTCCACACCATTTTACACACCTTTCTCGCCCCGAAGCCTCTGGTTTGAATTCCACAGAATAGCCAGGTCGGTTCCCCCTGGGCCAGCGAGGAGACTGGAGGCGACGGGAGGGTCAAGTTCATTGCACGTGGCACCTTGAAATCATTGTTTTCTGGGGCCATGAAAGAGAATGTTCCCGAGGGAGCCAGTGCCTATACCTAAAGCAGGTTTCGAGTGCTGCCAGGACCCTCTCGCCCAGGTTTGGTGCTAAGTCTAGTCTGGGGAAAGCAGGAGGGAGGCAGCCTTCTCCACCGGAGAGGAAGTTCTCAATCTCTGATGCTTAAAAGGAAAAAAAAAAAAAAGTAGAAAAGACTTTAGTGAGATGTCAGTGCTCCCAGCCACATCCTTGACAGAGAAAGGAACCATGCGTCCGGCCCCTTGTTGGCAGTGTCTTTACTTTGAATTTCCCCAGAACCCAAGAAGAGAGAAACACTTCCTTTTTAGACATCAAGACGAAGGGGTGGGCCGGTGGGTGAGGAGCTGCCATGCTTCCGGGGGCAGGTCGGGGTCCACACCCTCCCCCATGCCCTGGATCTCCGAGTCCACAGTGATGGCTGGGCCTGGGGATTCTGGGCGCCTCTGTCTCGTGGGTGCCAGCTGACACCTGCCCCTGGATTAAATCCAGTCCCGAAATTGGCATTTTCCAGTGAGCAAAGCCCGAAAGGGCAGGTTGTGGGTTTTCATTCAAATGGAAGAAAAGTTGGCTCCCTGCATCTCCCACAGCTGTTTTCCTCAGGAGGGCAGGAAAGACAGCCTTTGAAATACTTTGAGATTTTTTTTTTTATATACCTTTAGAAAGGTATTTAGGGAAAGAAGGTTGGGCAATGCTAGAATAACTTTTAAGTCTCTTCCTTGGCAGAAAGCAAAAGAAAATACTTTCTCTCCACGTAGAAAGCACATCATTTGGGCTTGGGATTTGAGTGTGATGGACTCCAGGAAAAAGTGGACCAAGTGCTCCCTGCTCCATGGGACAGCACCAGAACCATGGGCCTGTGAGGGGTATCGCCCTCTAGCAGGGAGCAGTCCTTCTCGGTCCATGCCCACCTTCTTTCTGGAGCTTCAATCTTACCCGGCATGGCGTCTGTCTCTGGCAGCCTGTCTGGGAAGCAGAAGAGAAACTTCCACAGCCTGGCTGGTTGGGACAAGAGCTGAGCTGAGCTGAGCTGCTCTCTGCCGGCCGCCCTCAGACCTTCTGAGTGGCACCCCACTCAGAAGACAGGGAGGCGGTCTTGAACTTGTACGGTGGGGACATCCCTGTATGTGCCCTGCCTCACGGCCTCTGGTCATTCCATGGCCTGAGGGCTAGAGGGAGGGAGCTTGCTGTCTTCATGCTTTCTGTCGGTACCCGTGGGTAGGAAAGCATGTGTGTGGTCTGCGTGTGTGGGCAGAGAGCACGTTCCAGAAGGTGCAGTTAGGCATGGCGCTTGCTGCCTTCTTTCAAGACCCCGGTTCTTGAAGCAAATACGAAATCTCATGAGAACTTCCTGCTGCATTAAAGGCTTTATTTCCCCCTTGCATCCAGCTGAAGTAACATGGCAGAGGGGTGTGGAGAGGAGGGGGGATGCGCACGGAGGTCTTTCCATGTCCCTGCTGTCTCAGAGGCGTTCAACGATTAGGTTTGAAACACGCTTCTGAAGACAGAGATGAAATCCCCACCGAGGGGCCTTCAAGCCTGGTGAAGTGTCCTGCCTTCTCCACGGACGAAGGTGCTTCTGGAAGGGCGTCCTTTCTCGGAACGGCAGATTTGGAACAGCCTCCAGTTGGAGCACCTTGTGGATGTTGTCCCTCGAAGAAAGGCCAAGCCTAATCAGTAGCACCCTGGAACCTGGGGACGGAGGGACCTTGGTTGGGTGGCGCGACCTGGCCCACCGATGCCCGTGGGCAGGAGGGCTCCCTTTGCCCGGATCACGGAGAGTTTCCCCTCCAGCTGCCTGCAGGCGTGGGCCCAACACAGCGGTGCTGAGTAGTTTACCGTCGAGGCAGGCCGCAGACAGATGTGGGGCCACCAGAGCCTGCAGCCTGTCTCCACCCACTGCCTGTCTCTCAGGAGGACAGTCTGTCTGCCGCGTCGCTCTGCTTGGATGCTGTCTGCCCACTGGAGCCCCATCCCCAGCCCCGATTTGTCTCCATCTCCTGCTTTCTCTCTCCCGCGGACAACTTGAGGTGTGTTGGAAGGTGATACTCTCCATTCAGGCCCCGTGAGGCCAGTTCTCCCCATCAGAGAGGGACCTTCTGGAATACCGAGGGCCATCCCATTTTCTGCGCTCAAGTAGGAGTGAGCGGAAATCAAGAAGTCGACTGTTGGTTTCCAAGGGCTGTCTTAACAAATGGTTCTAAACGGAGTTGCTTAAAACAACAGAAATCTATTCTCTCAGTTCAGGAGGCCAGAAGTCTGAAATCGAGGTTTTGGCAAGGCTGTACCCCTCCCGCGGGCTCTACGGAGGAATGCTTCCCTGCTCCCTCCTGGTTTCTGGTGGGGGCTGGTGTCCCAGTGTTCCTTAGCTGGTGGTTGCTTTGCTCTGATCACGGCTTCTGCCTTCATGGGACCTCGTCTCTCTGTGTCCCTCCGTGTCTCCTCTCCTCGTCTCAGGAGGACACCGCTCCTTGGAAGACGTTCTCATCGCGAGATCCTCAACTAACCCTATTCCAGCTAAGGTCACGTTCTGAGGTTCCCGGTGGACGTACACTTTGCGGGCCCCCCATTCAACCCACTACAGTGACTTTTAGGGATATTTGTTCCCATTACACATACAAATACATTTAAAAAAAATTTTTTTTAACGTAATCTCTTCACTCAACACGGGGCTCAAGCTCATGACCGTGAGATCAAGAGTCACACGCTCTTCTGACTGAGCCAAATAGGTGCCCCCACAGATACACTCTTTTTTTTTTTTTTAAAGGTTTTATTTATTTATTTGACAGAGAGAGAGATCACAAGTAGGCAGAGAGGCAGGCAGAGAGAGAGGAGGAAGTAGGCTCCCTGCTGAGCAGAGAGCCCAATGCAGGGCTCGATCCCAGGACCCTGAGATCATGACCTGAGCCCAAGGCAGAGGCTTAACCCACTGAGCCACCCAGGCGCCCCTACACAGATACACTCTTGAGAAACACGTTTGGGATCATTGTTTTTCATTTCAGCACATTTTTAAAACTGAGTGCTTAGACATGTAACATTCACATGTTGCATTCTTTCCACGTCTAACTCCTGTTGCAGACTTCATTTTCAGTGACTGCCTCCTGGTCTGCCAGGTGAGCGGTGGGACAGCCTAGCAGTTCCGAGTACGGGCTCGGGGCAAGGTGGCCAGCATCCGCATCCCACCCATCTCTCTTGGGTTTCTGCCGACCGTGTCCTCTCCAAAACCTGGTGTTGGAGTCCCAAGCCCCAGGACCTCAGGACTGTGTTTAAAGATAAGGCCTTTTAGGAGATAATGAATGTAAAATGAGGTCATTGGGGGTGGGCCCTAATCCAGTATGACTGGTCTCTTTCTAAGAAGAGGTGTTTAGGACATAGACACAGAGGGAAGACCGAGTAAGGACACAGGGGGAAGACAGCCATGTGCACATCTTCCTCAGCTCAATATGGAGCTACAACCTGACAGTAAGTGGAAAATACTGCAAGTTAAAGAGGATATTAAACACATCTAACCTACCGAACCTCACGGCTCAGCCTAGCCCCCTTGAACGTGCTCCCAACACTCACATTAGCCCACAGTTGGGTGAAGTCATCCAACGCAAAGCCTATTTCACAGACGAAGTGTTGGATATCTCACGTCGTTTATGGAATACTGTACTGGAAGTGGAAACAGAGCAGCTGTATGGAGGTAGGATGGCTGTCAGCGTGAGCTGTTGGCGCCCATGGTGGCAGGTCCGCATCACCAGAGAGGTCAGACCACCTATCGCTTGCCTGGGGAAAGATCCAAGTTCAATGTTCCAAGTACGCCTTCTACTGAATGTGTGTTGTATAAAGTCAAAAAATTGTAAGTCGAGCCACCCTAAGTTGGGGCCATGTGAAGCCCGGGAGAGAAGCCTCCTAAGACGCCCGCCCTGCCAACTTCTTCGGTTTAGAGACCCAGCCTCCAGCACCGTGAGAAAGAACTTTCTGTTGTTTGAGCCCCACAGTCTGGGTTACGTCTCATGGCAGCCCCAGCAGATGGACATGCCACCTGTGGGGCAAAGCCCCGAGTCTCTGAGGCCTTGTCTCTTCTCTCTGCAAGCAGGTGTCATAGGGTCTCAGTGAGGGTTCGACAGAGAGGATGCTCCGTGCGTGGCCTGGTGCTGGGCTGGAAAGTGCCCTCGGCGGGGATGGTACCTGCCCCCCCGCCCCCCCCGCATGTTGTCAGCCCTCTGTTGCTGCACATTGGATGGTTTCTGTTCATTCACTGGGCGAGGATTTACAGGACCCCAGTCACGGCCACTTGCTCTGTGACCAGTGAGGCTGTGGCCTGGGGTCCACAGCTGGAGACACTGCCTTTGGGCACTTTCTGGGAAGGGATTTTTAGGAGCATTCTCTATCCTCCAGCTGTTTT
The DNA here is from genome assembly GCF_002288905.1 of Enhydra lutris kenyoni. Taxonomy (NCBI): domain Eukaryota; kingdom Metazoa; phylum Chordata; class Mammalia; order Carnivora; family Mustelidae; genus Enhydra; species Enhydra lutris. Next base: position 69,400,767 of record NW_019154096.1, on the reverse strand, counting down.
CACTCAGCAGCCCCATGGGGGTCCCTGGGGCTCAAGCCCCCTGTTCCGTGCACTCCGAGGCCAGTGCCCAGGAGACCCTTTGCTGGGGGCAGGGATGAGCTGTTAAGCAGCTTGCAGCCCCGGAAAATGTGGTTCTTTCCTTGTTCCTTCTCCTACAGGGGTCTCATGGCCGCGGTCACTGCCTGGTGACTGCATAGCTCCAGGAGGCGGGTGAAGGCTCCTGGCAGAGGGAACCCGAGCCCAAAAGCCTTCCTGGGCATTTCACACCTGCCCATGGCAGGGAGTGGCCCTTATGCTCCTGTTAAATAGTTTGCAGCCCTGTCCCCTTGCGTTCACTGGCACCCTGGAGTGCCGAGAGCCTGTGGCCTCTGGGGATCTCCTGGAGGCTGAGTCCTGCCTGCCCTGGAGCAGCCCCCCTCAGCTGAAGCGACCCCCTCTGTCCCCTGCCTGCTCCGTCCCTGGGGGCCTTTTTCTTCTCTTCTCTGAAGTGTGAGCCTCCGAGCACGGCAGGCAAACAGGATGCTGTCCTCCCACACACGGAGACTTCAGACGAGACACTTGGGTCCAACCGCATCCTGCTGGCAGTGCTGGGTCCCATCTGCTGCGGACCTAGAGTGGGAGGGGGGGGGTGCAGGGCTGGGTGCCAGGAGGGGTCCTCACGAGGCGGTGTTCGTGAGACACTCTGAGCCTCGCACCAGACCACCAGGGCAGGCACGTCAGGGAGGCCCCCTAGGAGCTCTGTGCCCAGGGGGGAGCGGAATCACGCAGGTGCCTCGGGGCGGTCCCACCTGCACGGCACACTCGTGGGAGGCCGCCAAGCGATAATGGCATTCCTCATCCCTCGCCTTGCCCTTGGCTCTGATTTTTGTGTTTTCTGGGAGGGTTTTTGTTTTTTGTTGTTGTTGTTTTAAAGTGAATGATTTCTCCAAATGTCAGCCCATCAGGCTCAGATTGCAAGATTGCTATAAAAGGTGACGGTCTTGAGAGGCACAAGGTGGGGACTCACGGGGGCGTGTCCTTCCTGAACAGCTGCAGATCCGAGGCAGGGCTGGAGGGCACCTGGGGATGGGCAGGCCATAGTGCAAGAGTTTAAGGAAAACACAAAGTCCTAAATCTTTCCCTGAGCAGTGGACTCAGACGGCAGCAGAGAGATTCAGGCGCTTCTCCTGTGGGTGAAGCCGTCTCAGGAAAAGGACGGTATAAAGGCAGAAGGTTCCAGGTCTCCCGTCCCCCAGGCAGATGTTCTGAGTTCTTCAACTCTATTCGACATTCAGTTTTCAAAATAGTTTGCGTGTGTGTTGGGAGAGGTTGAATTTAAAAGATGTCAGGGTCTTACCACCCACTTGATAACCCCGCCTGGCAGTGAGCGACATTCTAGACAGCCCTGGAACTTCCCACTTGTTGAGCCCATTGCAGTGCAGGAAGCAAAGACACCGGGGTGCACGGTGTGGATTTTTCTTCTGCAGAAGGTCCTGAAAATTCAGTTGAAAGGTTTGAGAGAGAGAAACAGGAGGAAGATTTCTCAAGAGACCGTATTCTGCAACAGCCGGAAAATGCTTCACTTTTTTTCCACCGATTTCGTAGGGCAAGGGAGGAGGGGGGCAAAGGATCGGGTGGGAGTGGAGGGGAGGGGATGCTGGGAACAGGGACCATGGCTAAGAAGAGGGGGCAGTTCTCTGAGGACCTGCGGGGCAGGACGCAGCCTGATAATCCAGGAGAATTAGGCTCCGTGAGGGGTCCTCCCTTCGTATCTGAGAGTCCTCGCTTCCCCAGAGCTGTGCTCCTGGGCTGTGTGAGCGTGCCAGGGTCCGCCTGCCACAGCCAGCGGCTGCTTGCTTTAATTAGGGCCTGTTCCCGGAGCCTCTCCTTGCTAACACCGTCATTTCACTCCCCGGCCTGCCTTCAAATAGCCCCATTTTGTTTCTTGGCATCATAACAGGCAAATTTGAGATTTTGGATGCCAGACTTCTGGGGTGGGGGTTCTTAACAAAGTTGGCATCATCTGAGATGACAGTGACCTTTCCAGTCACCGCCCCTTCTTCAGGAATGGTTCCTGTTCTGCCAACTCAAGTTTCTGGAGAAATACATCCCTATTTGTTATCTATCTGCGTTATCTAACCAAACAGAGTGGAGATTCGTAACGGACCTCTTGATACAAGGGTGTGAATCAGTGCTGTGTGCATTTGTACTTCCAAGGAAGATAGAGTTAGATTCGTTCGTGTGGCTAACTATTATATTCTGCTGAGTCTGTCTCCTAATGATCAAAACCACCCAGGAAATCTTCCTTGCCCGGCACCAGACTTACTTGCTTTGTGGGTTTTTCACGTAGCTGCCCTCTTTGGCACATGATAGGAATTTGATACACATTTGAGAGAATGACTCATGGTCCGATTAGCCTCTCAACCTTAGATTCCTTTTTCCTTTCCTCCTTTAGATCTTCAACCTCATGAAGTATGACAGCTACAGCCGCTTCTTGAAGTCTGACTTGTTTTTGAAACACAAGCGAACTGAGGAAGAGGAAGAAGATGCCACGGACGCCCAAACTGCTGCTAAAAGGGCTTCGAGAATTTACAACACATGAGCCCCGAGGGGCTGGCAGGACTGGCGGCTTTCAGAGGCGAAGGAACTCCTTCCCTTTCAGGACCGTGCAGGATTTATAATTGCTTTGTTTTCTGTAAGGACTGAAATGTACAAAACCCTCCCGTGGGATACATGTATTTTATTAACTGCTTGACCAGTGAGTTTTGCATGATGACTAATCTTACATAAAAAACCAAATAGCTTTGAAGTTTTAGTTCACATACACACACATGAGCAGAAGAGTCCTTAAACACTGGATGCTTTGAGCATTTCGTAGCTTGATTAAACGTCGTCTAAGGCCACCAGGTGAAACTTAGAACCCCCTGTTACCCTTTACACCTTTGCCCGGCCTCTGGGGGAGGGGCCGTGCATGTCCACGGATTCACTTGGCAAATCAGCTCGAGAATGAGTTGCTCTGACAAACTGAGGCCCCTAGGGGTGTGGGCTGTCAAACACCTTTTGGGTTAAGTACTCGTCAAGAGTAAGTTCACGGCTGAGAAAAGTCATCACTCGCAGCCTCTCCAGATTTGGGGAGTCGTGTGTGCGCACCCCCAGAGGGTTATTTCTTGTGTGTGGGTTTGTCTTGGTGTTGCCTACAGTCTGTGACATTTCATGCAACACAGATAAATAGTTCATCTTGACAGAAACAAGATCTCGACTGGAAGAAAGAGAAATGCAAAATTGGTCAGGGTCCCTGTGGCAGCGCAAGGCAGTGGTGAATGGGCTCGTGGCCTGTGCCGATGATGGAGTTGAGGGTGTCCTGTTCTCCCATAACCCGTCTGGGAACACATTGGAACCCTCTCCTCTGCCCTACCCTTTACTGGACTTGTTAACTCAGGGCTTAACACTTCAGCAAGGGGAAAGAAGTACTTTTTGAAAGTCTCTTGGGTAGAGAGGCTGTGAGTGAAACCCTGCTTGGCCTGGGTTGTCCCAGCCAGCCCAGGTAGCCCCCCTTCGCCCCTTTGCGAGCAGAGCCCAGCAGAGCCCAAGGTCAGGCACGGTTCCCTAGTGCGGCTTGCTCCCGCCATCCGCTGCCGGACCTCTCCAGCCCGTTAGCCAAATCTTCAACTCCTGTTTGTACAAACACAGCGACCACACTCGGTTACTTGTGAGCCTTCCCGCTCAGACTTTCCCATTTGCAAAACTCCCTGATGTCAAGGGTGACTGTGCAGTTTATTAATCACACAGGATCGCTATGAGAGAGAAGGGAGCTGAGTTTGGTCATTACGGGATAACTGGCGGAGACAGGATCTGTCTGAGCGAGCCAGCTGGTGACGATGACCCACCCCTCGTGTGACAGCTTTGCTGTCCCCCTGATTCCCCAGCCTCAATTGTCTACTTGCTGTGGTTGAAGGTTTCCTGTCCATCTTGGGCCTGGGGAAGGGGCGGCCTTCAGGGAGCCATTCACTGCTGAGAACCAAGTCCTCCGACCGAACATTCGCCAGAAACTGCAAATGTTTGGTCCCCTTGTGGGGGGTTCTCTGCCTTCCCCAGGATGTCCAGACAGGCCTGCTCTCTGCCCGGGACGAGGTAGTGACACTGAGACAGACAACCAAGGGACATGCCATCATCAGCTTGCAATTGCAGTTTCCTAACCAGAAAAGTGCAGGGCTGCACCCTACCCCACCACTGTGGAGAGAGGGTAACTTGGGGTCACAAGAGAGTTGAGCAAGCAGCTCGGTGCTCCCTTTGGAGAGCCTTAACGGGGCAGGTGCCGGGCACTGCAGCGGGGCCGGGAACCCTCTTAACCCCTGGGCTCAGAGACCCCTTAGGGTGGTGGTCGCTTTATAAGTGCTCGAATAAAGTAAACGGCCAGAGTCAGCCCCAAGACAGTTGACAAAGGAAAGCCTGTCACGTGGGAGCCGCCTGGAAAGCTGGGTGCCCGGGAATGCGAGCCACGGACGTGTCACCGCCCGCGTGCAGTCCTGCCACTTCCTCCGCCTGCTCCTGCCCGGCTGCCCACATCTCCGCCAGCTGCAAAGCTTCCTGAAGCTACGGTGAGAGCAAGCCGGAAGTGGGGGAATCCGGGCAGCCAGACAGAAAGTTCTCCCCAGCTCTTCCCCTCACCCTGTCTGACCGCCCCCTCACCCACGTGTTGATTAGGATCTCAGTTGTGTCTACAGGGAGCCAGCGACTAGGCTGGGTGCCCAGATCCCCGGGGGTACAGAAGCCGAGAGGAGTCCTGGGCTCGTGGCACTCGCAGGTGTATCACATGGAGGCTTTGTTCTGACTCAGGTGTGGTGAGGAGATCAAGAGATGATGACTGTTGCAAAGGGAGTTTGTTCCGGGTCCTGAGAGGAGGGGAGGGCCATGCCACGCAGGGCTGCCCGGGGCACCACCAGGCCTGGTCAGGAGGCAGAGGGAGCGACAGGAAGCTGTGGGCATAGGGCATCTGTTGTGGTTTCCTCAGGAGGGAAAGCAAGGCAAGCAGGCGTGGGATTGGCCAGTTTGAATAGCCTCCATGGGCCCTGGGGCCCCAGGGCTGTCCCTAGCTGTCCAGTTCCTGGGCCTAGGTGATGAGGGCAGGTGGCCCAGAGGGCAAGAGCCCAGGGAGGACCCGAGAAAGGATGTGGGTGGGAGGTGAGCTCTGGATTGGCTAGTTAGCCCCAGCGGTTTGCTCTCTCTAGGAACTGGCCAGCCCTGGAGGGATATCCCTCCAGGGTCAGCAAGGTCCTCCATGTCAAGGCATCAGAAAAAAATTTTTAAAAAAATGCTTAATACAACAGCCTGCGGGGTCTCCCACTCTCAGCTGGCAGGCCACAGAGGTGTGTGACAGGGCAGCTGTTCCAAATCTTTCTATGCAAATGCCTAGGCAGAGCGTGAGTGTCCCCTCCAGGTGGCTGCCGGCTCTGTCACTCCCCATTGCCTATGATGGCCCACTCACAAATGCTCTGTCCGATGCATAGTTTGTGCCCTGAGCTCCCCTTCCCTTGCGCAGAGAGCATGGTCTGGGTGACGTTTTCCTCTGTGACCTCGCAGTCCTTAATGCTACCACAGGATCCACTCTCTGACGCACACGTCTTTCTAAGAGTGAGCCATCGTCCATGTCCTCTGCATGGTCCCCACTACCCTGCCTTTTCTCTCTTTTTTAAAAAGACTATTTATTTGACAGAGAGATAGAGAGCATAAGCAGGCATAGTGGCAGGCAGAGGGAAAAGGAGAAGCAGGCTCTCTGCCAAGCAGGGAGCCCGACACAGGGCTCCATCCCAGAACCCTGGGCTCATGACCTGAGCCAAAGGCAGCTGCTTCACCGACTGAGCCACACAGGTACCCATTACTACCTTGCCTTCTCAAGGGCAGCTCTCCCACCTAGGCATGGGGTGGGGAGCTCACCTACATGCAGAGCCCCCATCCAAGTGCTTCTCTCCCACTGCCTCTTACACCAAAGCTTAAATAGTAGGGGAACTCGGGGCACCAGGGTGTCTCAGTTGGTTAAGTATCTGACTCTTGATCTCAGCTCAGGTCTTGATCTCAACGTCATGAGTTCGAGCCCTGAACCGGGCACCATGCTGGGTGTGGAGCCTGCTTTAAAAAAAAAAAAAAAAAAAAAAAAAACAAGTGGAGGGGAGGGGAACAGCTACTTCCCTCATTTTAGATAAGGGAAAACCAGAGCCTGTGATCTGAGTCAAACAGGAGCCTGGCCGTGAACGGTAGAGTCCGAGGCTGGAACCGGGCATGCATTCTGGCCCCCGGGCCCACCTCTCTTTCAGGTCCATCCTCTGCCTGGACAGAGGCTGAATGACACCTGTTGTATCCCAGCCGAATACTGGACACAGGAGTGACCAGTGCCCCCGCCGTCCCCAGGAGAGGGGCCGCTGGGATGTGCTTGGCTGGTTGTGCTCCCTTTAGTCTGCAAGCTCAGTGGCTTTACTCTTTCCCCTAAATATCAGGACGTCAGGCTTTACGTGGACCCTGGTGAAATGACGGCTTCCAAAAAGGCGAGAATGGCTGCGCTGTTCTTGGGAGCATCCGAGTTTCCTTTCAGGTGCATTCTGGGAAATGAAGAATTAGTTTGGCCAAGTTTCCAGTTGTGGTTTCGCTCACGAGGACAGAGGCCCCTTCCTGTGTTACAGCGTCGAGGCCTGATGGATCGGTACCCACTGCCAGGTCCCAGCTCGGAATCTGGGAGCGCACTTTGTTTACGACCTCTGTAAACGGCCAGGCAAGCACAGTCATGACTCACCGACTCCCATTATTTACCTTCATTCTGGCTGCAGATGTTCTAGAACTTGCATTTATTTAAGGCTAAATGGTCTTGTACCATTAGTGTCCAGGTTTTTAAATTTGTGTTTCTTCTCAAGGTTAGTGGCTTCTATCTAAGGCAGTGGGCGCCGTGAGAGGGCGGGCACCAGGGTTAGGAGGGCAGAAGCCTCATGCAGGGGGGGCAGGATCACTGTCCAGGTGGCTCCCAGACCCTGGGTAGAGCAGGTGGACTGTCCTCGGATTCTCATGGGCGTCTGCACACTTTGTGAGCCCAGATTTGATCCAGCAGGAACCTGGGGGGCCCCCTTCTTGGGGCCTCTGAATGAGGGGTTTGTGGGTCATGCCCTCACTGGGTGTTTGGCAGGGGGCGTTCACAGTGCTGCATCCGTCTGGGGATGGGGACCTTTGTCAGTCCCCACAATGCCTCTGGGTAGGGGCACCTGGCTGTGGCCTGAGAACCTCCCCTTTCCTGTACTTCTATGTCTGCTTCATCAGTTGGTCCTCTAGATTGTCTCCAAAATAGAGCCCAAATGTGCCTCCCCGTGTCCACAGCTCAGCCCCAGACAGGCCGAGGTGCCTCCCTTCTCGCCAGCCCCGAAGCCCAGGACAGCCTCCCTGGTGGTCCGTCCTCTGCCCTGCACTCCTGCTCCCTGGTGGTATCCAGTAAAGGCAGGACCCTCACCGTGCTGCTCCCCGTACAAGCCCCTGCCATGTCGAAGAAGGAAAGTTCAGAGGCCAGGAGAGACGAGCCCAGCCCCCCTCACCTTCTGCCCCTCCATGGCTCCCCAGCCTACTTTCAGATCCGAGAGCAGGGCACCGATGCTGCTTTCCACGGCCTCTCCTGAGCTGTGCCCTCGTGACCTTGGCATGGCTGGCTCCATCCCTGGTGTCAGGCCACATGTTAGTTCCTGGGAGGGGGCTTTCCTGAGGACCCCGCTAAGCCGTCCTTCACCCGCAGGCCCATTCCCAAACCCTTCGGAGCCTGGGACATGACTGTTTACCTGTTACAGGTGTGTGCCCTCTCCCTAAGGACCAGGACCTAGTGTGTTTCACTGTGTTCTCAGCCATGAGTCCAGTGCCCGGCTCAGAGCAGCCACGTAGCAGCAGGCCCTCCATAAATGCTTCTTGAATGAGCAAATGAACGCCAAACGGAGGATCATCTTGACATTTGGTTGATTTCCTGCACAGTCTGGCGCCTTGGTGTTGCCCTTGCTAATGGCCGACTCTCATGATTGTCATAAAAATGCAGAATTGGGAGGATGGGAGAGACCCACCATTTCCTGGGCACCTCGCACAGGTTGGGGTGAGGCCTACTGGATGATAGGACACTTCCACTGTATCCCAGGGGAAATGCTCTTCAGCGATGTGGAACCTGGACCACAGGTCATGGCCGATAGTGGTGGGATTAGAACACAGGCCTTTCAGACACCCCCCTCCTCCCCACCCAGGGCACCACCTGTCACTGTCCCAAGTGGGGCCAGATTTCAGTTCAGGCCAATCTCTGGCTATTCCAATTAGAGAGAAGAGAATCTCCTCCCTGTTCTCCCAGGGAGCAGGCCACAACCCAGCCACTCTTGGCCTATTCTCCCTTTCCTTCTGCAGGATGTGCAGAAGGGGCTTTGCCACAGCGAGGAAGGTAGAGTCAAACACTCCTTTCAGTGGACTGGTTTTGTATTTGTCACCAACTTTTTTTTTTTTCCATTAGGGATACATCATGACCATCTTTCTATGCCAGTAAACATAATTATACACCATCCCCCCAAAAAGTCCAGATTCAAGATTATCTAGGGAAGATAAATGTTTCCCTTGAGCTAATTCCAGTACAGTTTATATGCTGTTTTGCAACACGGGCAAACTGTTTTCTTCTTATTTAAGCATTTAAACACTGTTTTTTAAACTGTTATGGCATACAGATCGCCTAAGAGTAACAGATGTCTGCTTGATAGAGATGTTCCCAGGAAAAGAATTTGCTGCTTCTTGGTCTCCAGAGGAAGGATGCCTTTGTGGATATGTGGTTTTTGGGCCACTTGCCCCCCCTCAACCCTCCTAAAAAGAAGGGGGGAAGAAATCCAGTGCTGAAGTCTGTTCAGTAAATATCTGTATTCACAGAGCCTGGTGATGGTAGAGGCGAGACCCTGGTCCCCCAGACAAGTTGATTCTGCCCCTCCCTGAGGGAATATTTCTCTGAATTTTTCTAGGTGGATGAGGTCACTGTCCATGATCTGGAGATAGGAAAATGTGTGTCCGTTTTTACTAAACTTGTAGCTTCCTCTAGAATCTTAGCAGTGGAAGAAACTCAATTATCTCTATTATTATTATTGTTATTATTTTATGATTGGTTAGCCGGAGGATTTTGGTTAAGATCATGTCATGGAGTTTGAGTGTCTTAATTCTAACCCGAGCCCATCTCTTTTTAGCTGTGTGATCTTGGACAAGTCATAGATCTTTCCAAGCCTGTGTCTGCACCTGTTTGATAGGGAAACATCAGTCCCAATGTAAGATTCAAGGAGATAATTCATGTAATGTGCTTAGCCGGTGCCTGGTCCTTAGCAGGTCAATGAATATTAGTGATCCAATAAATACTAGTGATTGTGTGGTCCGTCCAAGGTCACACAGGGAGATTCCTGGTCTGGGGTGATTTCTGACTCCTTGACTGGGGCTCTTCCCGGTGCTTTTTGGCAGCAGGGAAAGACCAGGGCCAGGAAGCTGGATCTGCATGTCCTTAACGTGACAGAAGCTGAAAACAGGTGGATCTCCAAGCCGGAGAGGGTGAGGCCTCAGGAAGAAGCCCCAGCAGAGGGCAGCCAGGAGAGTGAGGAGAGACCTGAGTGGGTCTGGGATTCAGTAACAAGGCCAGGACATAGCTCCATTGTCCACCTGGAGCCAGGTTCATAGTCCTGCCAAGTGGCCAAGTGCAAGGGAAGGAAGTCTGTGGGAGGGTCACTGACAGCAGGGTTTGGCATCCCACAAGGGAAACGCGGTGAATAGGGAGCCAGTAGTCTCCTCTGGAGGCCTTTTGCATCAGGAGGATGGGGAAGGGAGTCCAGGTATCCTTTGGGGAGCCTCTTGTAGCCTCGGTGACTTTCCCTTGGTGTGCATGCCAGGGAGGAGCTGCCTGGTGCTTTGCAGGATGGCCAGGGCGCCCCCAGAGTCCTCGGGGCAGAGGGACCCAGCTGGACAGCCTTTCTGAAGTTCCTGGCTTGGACTCACGGGGGAGCTGGTGAGCTGTGGAGGGAGTGAGCAGGCAGAGTCCCTGCCCCTGGAGTGCCCTCTGAGGCCCTGGGCACCAACCTCCACCCCCTACCACTACCCTGGCAAGTGCACTGCAGTCCTTCCTCCCCAGGTCCAGATATAGAGGGGTTTCTGTGCCAATCAGCTTCAGAGAGCACAGACGCAGGGGTGAGGCAGCCCTGGAAATACTGGGTCTGTGCCCTCTGACCAAGGTCACCACCTTGGCATCCAGGTGTGTCACCAAGACCGGGACTGGGCAGGAAGGTAGGGCAGCTGCTCTACCCTTCTTGGCTCTCACAGTCCCATGGCTGCTCAGGCAGGACGACGATGACCTCCGCCCACCTGTCCCCTCTGCCTTCACCTTGGCCTCTGCTGGCTCTAGAGACTCCAGATAACCCCCTGGGCTATCAGTGGGAGACGGTTTTCTTCATTTCATTCATTTCTAAAGTCACTGTTAATTTTTTTTCTTTAAACCCTTGGTAAGAATATTTTGATGCGAGTTTATTACTTAAAGAACTCTAGGACTTGGTGGGATAAACGGCCCGCTACTTAAAGTTACATTAACAACGAGATCAGGAACTAACTGCCATGTGCACAGAGGCTTAAAGGTTTAAAACGGAGATATTAAGTCTCTCTCCCTCTCCCATGGCTGGATTTTAAATATATCTCCAAATCCCCGTCTTTTACCTCTGGTGTTTGTTCTGAGATGTAATTATTATTTCTGAAGCTTCCATATAGATAAGAGGCTAAAATTTTACTCTTTCTTCCCCTGTTCTCTGGGATGCATTATTATTGGGTGGGGGTGCTCTTGAGATAAAACTAATGTTCAGTAGACAAATCTTAAGTAGGGGCTCAGTGGATATGAAGCACCAGCAGCATCTGGGGTAGAGTTTTTAGGGGGACTTCAAGAAGTCCGTCCCACAGGAACACTGACCTGAGCCCTGGGACCAGGGGGGAGTCGAGGAAGCCAGGGTTCCCACTCTGCTTCTCATCCTTCCAACCTTCCATGTTTTAGTCTCTCAGCAGATGGAGAGTGTCCCTGCCCTGTCCCCAACTCCTTGTCTAGCTACGCGGAGCAAGGACTTGCACAGAGCTCCTTCAGACCTTCTTCTGACCTTTTTTGCCATTAGGGAAACCAGTCACGTGGCAAAAGTCTTTAGCAGTCAAGGCGCCATTTTGCCTTCGTATAATTTTGTGGCCAATTTGGGAGAGATTTTCACAGGATTTGGCCATGTCTCTTCATCCCTGCTTCTTCAGGGCCGACAAATTGTCTCGCTCAACTCACCACTAAACCATGATTTAAAAACATTTTATAGGAATAATTTCAAAATCTTTATAAAAGTTTAATTGTGATTATAAAATTGTCTACACTTAATAATTGTTGACATTCTGACATGTTTCCTCTATCTGTTCATATTTTTTCCCTGAATGATTTAAAAAATTAGATAAGATGGTTCACCTAAAAGAGCATTTATTACACTTCATAAAATGAATAATTATTCCTGATATCATCTAGTACCTACTCCGTATTCAAAGTTTCCAAGCTAGAGAACACTTGGAAACGTCCTTTTTCCAAACCAGGATCCAATCAAAGAGCAGATATTGCAATGTCTCTCAGACCGGCCTCCCCATCTTTTTAAGTTTTTACAGAATGAAGAAATCAGACTAAGTGTAGTTTAAAATGCCCTACATTTCATTTCTTATCTCTTCCTGCTGTCATCTAACTTGTATTTCCTTTACTTCCGAGGATGAGATAACTTGCTCTCTCTTGACCTTTCCCGTGAGCCCAGAGGCTCCTGAATTTTATCAGTTCACAATGCCACTGGTGTCTCAGGAAATTTCACAGCATCCTTAAGTTAAACAAACAAAAATGTAACTATTCCATTTATTTAAAAGGTCCAAACAACTTCGTAAGTATTTTTGTTTAACAACTTAGCAGCTGATTGGGGGGGGGGACAGAAAGGAAAACCTAACACAAACTGAAAATTTACAAGCATGTTTGTTTCATTCAAAAATAACCAAGAATACTTACTAATGGCATGTGAGGACCTGTGGGCCCCACACAGCTTCTCAGACCTTGGAATCGGATCGATGCCACCAGCCTTATGAAAACAGTGGTTTTCATGTGGGACTGACTTTTTGTCACAGCAACAACCCAAAACCAGCTTTGCGAAGATAGGACTCCACGGAAAGGAATGTAGCACGATCTAACGTTGACATTGTGAACTAACATGCAAATTCACAATGTTCGTTGTCACTGTCTTTCCCTTGAAAATTAAGAGCGTTCTGGGGTACTCCTGTTGGTTTGCTGTGGCATCTGGGGGCCTCCGTTGGCAGCTGGGGATGGCGAATGTGGTTTCTGGTAGCTTCCTCTGTAAGGATTCCCAGTTGTATGAAGGTCACGTGAACAAGGACAGATGGTCAGATGGATAGAAACACTGCCTTCTAACCTAGAGCTGCACTTCCTAAGCCTGCTTTGCTTCAGAAACATCTCGGAAGCGTATTAAAATGAACACTCCTGAGCACCCCGCCCCTGTCCCCCCATTTAACCCAAAGACCCTTGTGCTGGGACAAGCCTTCTAGCTCATCTCTGACGGAGTTCACTCTCAGAAGAAAATGGGGAAAGACAGGAAAACAGCATCAATGCCAGCAGAGCCTGGGTCTTGCTCCAGCTGAGGGAGGGAGTTTGCTGGCCTCAGGACTGCCTCGCACTCCCCTGTTCTCTCGAACCCTGCACTGGGTAAGCACATCTCATGTGACAGTCCCCAAGTGCTGGGGTGCGTGGCACCCAGAGATGAAGAAGTCCGGCCCAGCTCTTGAGTTCTGCCCATGGGGTAGGAGGAAAGGGGTGCGAATAATGGATCTTCAAGGCACCACTTAGGGTTGAGGGAGGTTTAACTTAATGGGGTCGGCACAGTGTTCCAGGGCTGTTGAGTGATCCTACCACCTATTTTTCACCTTCTCATTCCATAGCAAATAAGACAATTTCCCCCAAATCTCACTGGGGGTGGGGAGGGGGGGATTGGGGGCTCTTTTTCTATGCAATTATCAACATTCCCAGAGTGAATTATTTAAAATTCTAAATGGAAGTGCTGGGGGTCTTTCTAGGGTTTCTTTCTTCATTCCTTCATAAGTTTATATCCCCCAAGTTTATGCAGATCTTTCCAGCTCACACCTACATCATCTCCACGGACGTGAAGTGTACCCGGCGAGGCCACGCGGCCCCCATGGTAAGTGGCCGGCTGTGCCCGGGACCTGCCCTCTGCAGCAGCTGCAGCCGGGAACCCCGCTCCTTCTCCCTCCTCACTGCGGCGACTTCCCCGTCCCCTGCTCGGGAACAGTTGCGGCTGCAAATCCGACAAGAAGCCATCGGAACTCTGGTCGGTCAAGGTTCAGTCGTGTGCCTTAAAAACATTTATCTGCTCAAACATCTCGGGCACGTCTTTTACACTAGGCACTGGGTAGACACTGGTGGGTCATTTCTTTTGACTTTCTCCAGTCCCCCACAGGGACCCTGCCACGTGGGGCAGGAAGAGGCAGACCCCGGGGAACGAAGGCCAGGGTGAACTTCAGGAGGGTTTGCTGGGAAGAAGCCAAGCATCCTGGGCTCCAGCGACAGGAGGAGCGTCCCCTCCCTCCAGAGACACTCAGGCAGAGGCCTGGCACGCACGGGTGGGATGTGGCCGGCCAGGCGATGGCAGACATCACTTGCGATTGTACTGACCCTTGAATCCTCTTGCAACTCTGAGAAGCTGTGGGTTTACGTTCTGGAAGATGCTTCTTAACAAAGACAGGAACTCACATCTTCATCTCCATCCTGAGGGAAAGCAGGAAGTGAGCTTAAAGGAGATTTAAGACAGAAGGAATATCCCAAGAGGCAAGATTTGATTCAACATTTCTGTAAGCTCTTAAGTTTGGACTCCAGAGAGCTTGGAGGACACCATCCAAAGAAACAATTTCAGTGGGATAATAAATATTAACCCAGGAGCCTTCCTCTGTTACCAGCTGCCCGTGAGAATCCCATCCCTGCCCGTCGGGTCACCCCCCCCCCCACACACACACACACAGAGGAAGGGCTCTTTCTGGCCCAAAGAGGTTGGATAGAGCCACATAACCCAGAAAGGTGAAGAGGGAGGGAGGGAGAAGCAGGGGGAGGTGCAGGTCAGTGGGGGAGGGCGTGAGGGAAGGGAGTAGAAGAGAAACAGGGATTTTAGGAAGTTCCTGGACCTCAGCATCTTGATCTCCTTCAGCATTTGGGGGGAACAAGAGGAAAACACATTGGACTGTGGCTCTTCAGGGCTCTGGGACTGGACCGTGTGGATTCTGGGTTTGATGAAATTTCCTTTATTAATCCTTGGGCTTCATGAGGAGAGACCAGTGGGACTAAACCCTTGGAGGGGTTAGTGCTCGGTGCTGTGGGGTGTGGTCAGGAAGGCGCTGGTCACTTGCTTTACCTTAGCAATGGTACGGTATTCCAAGTTCCCTAAATAACAGCTCGCACCCCACAGGTCACAAAGCGCTCACTCCTCCAAGTGCTCTCCTTTGAGCCTCACTGCAAGTCTGGAGAGAACACACAGGGTCCCTGTGCCCATTAAGCAGATGGCAAAAGTAAGACTCAGAGGCAGATGTCACAGCTGCAGGGAACACCTGAGTATTTAAGCTCACTTTTTCTCCCCGTGAATCTGGTGCTTCTCCCACTGCCTGCCCTTTGGGCACGAGACTATCTCTCTAGCCAGACTTTGGCCTGAAGAGTCACCAGCCTGGCCTGGCTTCTCTGTTCCCAGAACAACTCTCAAGTAACTGGAACACAGGCTGAATTCTCACCCTGGTTTCCCCCCTGCCCTCACACCCAGCCCTTTCTTTGCTGGTTGTACGCAAAGAGTTTTTTATTATTTTTTTAAGATTTTATTTATTTGACAGAGCGAGATCACAAGTGGGTGGAGAGGCAGACAGAGAGAGAGAGGAGGAAGCAGGCTCCCTGCTGAGCAGAGAGCCCGACGTGGGACTCGATCCCAGGACCCTGAGATCATGACCTGAGCCGAAGGCAGCGGCTTAACCCACTGAGCCACCCAGGCGCCCGGCAAAGAGTTTTTTTTAAAAGGTTTTTAAAAACCATCGAATTGTTTGTGAAAATGAGTGACAGTACATTTGCCAAAGCATTATGTGGGTGGTGACATCTTTGCTGTCTATTCGGCACAAAGAGACGATGCTGCTAATTACATTGCTCCCGCCTGGATGTGCCTCTCGGCACGGTGACTGATGCTGGTGTGCTCAGCTCAGCGGTGACAGGGACAGGGTCCAGGGAGCCGGGGCCTTATAAGCTCTCCCGGGTGTTTGCAGATAGCCAAGCATACACGGTGGAAGTTCTCATTTCCGTTTTGTTGTTGTTGCTGTTGGGGGTGGGGTAGGAGAGGGGGAACAGGGTGTCTCTGACACAAATGGGTTGGGGGAAGGCCACATACGTGGCCACCGAGACATGGAACGATCCACTGAGTCACTTGCGGCAAGTTCAAAGGATACGCCAGGAAAATTTGCAGGTGCTGGTCGGAGGCATTTGGAGTTTGGATGAAAAAGAAAAGCAAACAAACCACTTGGCAGCTCGTCTCAGAGGACTCTGCACAGCCCTCCTCCCCCAAGACCCTCCTTCGGGGGGTCCCCAAGGAGGCAAGGGTGCCGGCAGGGGGCAGAGGGACGAGAACGAGGCACAATAACATGAGTTTTCTGAGACAACTCTTTGGGCCACTTCTACGTGAAATGGAAGGGGGCATGCTGGAGCAGACGCCACATCAGAAGGTTTTATGAGATGCGACAGAAGGAAAGAATTTCCTGATGTCCCCGCGTTGCTCAAGTTCGGGCTGCAGAAACCACACGGTGTCCTCAGAGGTAGAACGAGTTCACTGGCCTAGTTTTTATTTTCACGGAGCAGACGCAGGTTCCAAGATGCTCTTCAGCTCAAAGAGCTTGGTTCGAGTGTCCCAGAGGTCTAGAGCAGGAAGGGGCTGAGCGGTGTCTTTTCTCCTCCAGTTCAGATGCTGAGAGGCAGGAAGCCCGTGACCCCCCACGGGCGGTGCCCCCAGACCCCCCCAACAGAGGCTGGCAGAGAGCGTGAGGCCCCGCTGTCCAGGCCTGCGTCCTTTCCACTCTACCTCTGGGTCCTTGTAGACTTCAAGTTCACGCACACCACCGTTAGGGCTTCTGAAATCTGGAACAGGTTTGTCTCTGGAGTATTTTCCTAAAACAATGTGCCCCTTTGGCTCATGCTGCCAAGCCCCGGGGCTCTTCTCCTGGACCTGTAGTTCCATTTCAAGCCTGTACGCTCTGCGGTTGCCTCCCTTCCTGCCCCTTCTGTG
Source organism: Enhydra lutris kenyoni (assembly GCF_002288905.1). Taxonomy (NCBI): domain Eukaryota; kingdom Metazoa; phylum Chordata; class Mammalia; order Carnivora; family Mustelidae; genus Enhydra; species Enhydra lutris. Next base: position 69,384,403 of record NW_019154096.1, on the reverse strand, counting down.
GGGGCTACGTGAGGGGGTGAGGAGGCTGTGGCCAGGAAGAAGGGGGTGGTTCCAGAACGGCAGCAGTAGGGCCCCTTGTGCTGCTGCATTAGGATGGCCTGGATGTCACCGTTGGGGGAGGCAGGGGAGGGGTACTTGGGACCTCGCTCTGTCTCTCACCACTGCATAAGAATCTGCAATGATCTCAGAATAAAGGTTGGCTTAAAACCCAAACAGAGCAAAGCAGCCACAAAACCCCTGCATGTCTGTATTAGTCAGTTATGGCAGGATACTTCTGACCACGTACATTCTCGAGAAAGGCTGCTTCAGCTAGAAGCTAGCGGAGAGCCACGATGGGTCCGCATAGAGGCTAACCGGCCCCAGGCCCTTTAGGAAGACAAGCTTGGCTCCGGGGTAGTGGTTCTAACATGCAGAGCTCCTCGGAATTACCTAGAATTAGAGCAGATGCCCAAGCCTCGTCCTGAAAGTTCCCTGGGCTGGGAGGGGCCCGGGAACCTGCATTTGAACATGGCCCCAGGAGGAGTCCACAGAGGCCGCTTGCTCATTGACTGTTTCCCAGTTCCTTTCCTTCCCCAGAGTGAGCACGTCCCCGTGCCGGAGTTGTATGGGTTGTTTCTAGATTTTAAAAAATACACACCCACCTGTGCTCCCAAGCCCACGCACAATAAATAAACGAACACATACGCATGGGATTCAGCCCTTTCGGGATTCTTTTTCTGGTCGTTACTACAGCTAACATGAATCAAGGACTCAGTGCGGACGTGCTACTCGGCTAGGCACTCCGTGGGGATTAGCTCGCTTGGTCCTTAGAACTCCTGTGAGAGAGAGAGAGAGCAAGTACACGGCATTCGAGAATCGTGCCCAGTGTGTCGCAGCCCACACTCGTTAGACCCCGCTCTCTAAATGCTGTGGTCTGAATGTTGGTGTCTCTCCCGAAAATTCAGAGGGTGAAGTCCCAACCCGCATGTGACCGTGTTTGGAGATGGGGCCCTTAGAGAGGGGATTCGGTGGAAATGAGGTCACGAGGGTGACCGACCTAATCCAGTCTGGCTGGTGTTCCCCTGAAAGGGGGAGATGAAGATGCGGAACCACAGTAAGGACAGAGTGGGAGACGGCCACCTTTGAGTTGGGAAGCGGCCTCAGAAGAAACCAGCCCCGCTAACACTCAGTCTGGGCCTTCCGGCCTCCAGAACTGTGAGAAAAGAAATCTTGGTTGCTTAAGCCCCTGCTCCACGGGACTCTGTGACTGCCCTCACAGACAGGCTTTCCTTGTGGCCAGAAAAACTTAAAAATAAATGGCAAGGAAATTCTTTTCTTCAGATGCCAATTTACATTAATGCTGGGTCTGAACACCACCCCAGAGCGTCTCGTGTTTGGGGGGAATGGTGTGCATCTAATCCAGGGCCCCCAAATTTTCTAGGGGGATCTTTGGTCCTCATTTCACCAGAGGCTTACGTAAGGCCATAAAGTGGGCGGGAGGGCTAAGGCCTCGGTGAGGGTGAGGTGGAGTGGGGGGCCCACCCCGGGAAATGCCCAAGATTCATCCCAGAATCCCCAAGAGGGCCTGCTGGTCGCCAGCGTTGCCCAGCCCGGTCAAGGCAAGGTCCGCCTGAGGCCACTCCGGTCAGTCGGGTTGGAGCTTTATTTTCTCAAGTTCCCGAGACCCAATAGACCCCCTAAGACCCAAAGACCCGCCTTTGGTTCCATGAGGCTCATCGTGCCTGTCTCTCCGCTCCTGCATGTCAGGTGAAAACCATGCTTGGTCAGAATCCCCCGTGGGAGGCCCCTGAGAAGGCACGAAGTTGAAGACCAACATGTCATGCTTCCTGCCAGGGAGGGACAGATTTCCGGGTCTGAGGACAAGCTGATCAGACCCACGCATCCCCCTTGTTCTTACTCTGGGGGAGAGGCTCCCTGCGTGGCATGGGGTGTGGGATTGCCTCAGTGGTTAAAATGGTCATTTCTCACTCTTGGGTCAGTGGAGTTGAAGGTCTACATTAAGTCATGTGACCTCCTTGTCCTCAAAGGCTCTCAATGGTGTCAGGGTCCCTGTCCCTGAGCCCTGATCCTGCATACATCTATTCCCTGCCCCCCGGCCCCCTCCTAGGACTCCGAGTTGACGTGCTTCAGTCCAGATAGGCCTCCCTCTTCCTTTCCCAAGGCCATCCCCACCGCACGAACCATAAGCTGCACAGAGAGAGGACATGACCTTCTGGGGCTGGGGTCCCTTGAGCCAACAGCACCCATGATGCTTCAGTGGCGGGGGAGGGGGTCTGTTCCTTCAGCGGCCACCTCCCATTTCCTCTCCCTCACTCTCCACTTGCAGCAACAAGAATATATTTTCTTTCACCTGTCTGGAGAAAAACAATACATTTATTTGGTTTGGTTTACAGCTGTTTTTAAACAAATAAAAACATGTTATTCTGGCTGGCTGCCGTCCCCAGACTGATCGGGACTGTTGAGCCTCTTTTCTGTCCTTGCTGGGGGAGGAGGAAGGGCGCCCAAGGTGGAACAGGAATCGAGGGGAAAGTGTTTCCAAACCCCTGGGGGCTGGAATGGATGGAAGAGGGACTCGGGGGGGACTTCTGGCCCTAGAGGCCATTTGTGTCCACCCCAGTGATGGCCCACGTGGTGTCTGGAGGCAGCAAATGCCCTTGGGAAAGCCAACCATGTGCATCTCTTCTAACAGCCCCATTCAGTAACATCATGTCAGCCACGATGGGAACACCTGACCCCAGGAACGGCCCATGCGGCCATGGGGACTCCCCTCCCCTAAGAGCCGGTTGTCAAACCTTTATCAGCACACCGCTGAGCACTCCCGGGCACAGGAGTCTCTATCACAGATAGTGACACCTGTCTAGCTACCTAATTCCTGGGGCCAGTGGGGGCTCATCTGCAGGACAAGAAACACAGCCTCTGCTGGGTGGGGGGGGGGTAGATGGGAGAAAAGGGGCTCATGGTGAACTCAGACCCGGGGGTGGGTCATGTGGACGCTGGGGGGCAGGAACGGATAAACACCTATGAAGCAGATTCAGGAAGACAGAGATAAAGTTCAGATGGATTCTTCTTTAGAAAATAAAAAGATTAATCTTAAAACTCACTCCTTCAAGAGCTTTTCAGAATTTCCACAAGTTAGGTTGCAGGGAGGTGTGATGTCCCTGACGCCACCCAGTCCTCCAGAAAAGGTCCCAACTCCCCACTTCTGGGCCAGCCGCTGAGAGGACAAGGCCTTTTCTGAAAGCACCACCCACAGTCTGGTCCCCGAGAGGGATCCAGCCCGGCCAGCTGCCCCACCTCCTTGCCGTAGCTTGCTACTTTTTTTTATTTTTTTTTTTTCTAATTTTTAAAAAGATTTGACAGATCAGAAGTAGGCAGAGAGGCAGGCGGGGGGTGCGGGGGAAGCAGGCTCCCCACCGAGCAGAGAGCCCTATGCGGGACTTGATCCCAGGACCCTGAGATCACGACCCGAGCAAAGGCAGAGGCCCAACCCACTGAGCCACCCCGGTGCCCCACTGCATTATGTTTAAAGCACCTCAGCTTTTCCCATTCACTCGGCTGAATACTGGGGTATCATTTACAAAAACACAAGTGAGATCCCTGAACTACGCTTTCCAGCCTCAAACCCACTTGTTGTTTTTGGCATCCTCAGAGAGGCCCAGGCTACTGGGAAGGGTCCTTTGTAGCTGGGCCAGTGACACGGCCCAGATGCTCAGGCCTCTTCTCAGGCGCAGGCCAGGCTGCACAGAAGGACCTCTCTGACTCGCTGGACACCTGGTGTTGGAGTCTATCACCCTCCTACTGCTCTCTTGTCCTCTTTGTTGTTGCTGGTTTGGACCTTTTGTGCAACTGGCGTAAGTCGGACTGTAGGATCCAAAGCTACATGGTGAGGAGGTTGGCAGAGGGCCCTCGGTTAGCTCTGTGCCAACTTCCTTCCAGTCAAAATGGGGCTGGACAGCTGGAGGCCTGGACGTTGCAAAGGAGCGAACTTGGACGATCTCGGCCAGCTGATGAAGGTGCCTGGGGCCCGGGGCCACTGTGCCAGCTGGCGCCGGATACCATGGGGCGGCGTAGAGACAACGGACAGGACCCGATCCTGCCCACTGGATCTGAGGCCAGCCGCGCTGTCAACCGGGGCCCCAGGGCCCAGCAGCACCTCCTGCCGGGCATCATGTTTGTCCCCATTCCCAGTGAACGCCCGGGTGTCAGACAGGTTCCTGCTAGACGAGGGTCTCCTACCAACTCTACCTCCTGGCCCCAGGGCATTTTCTGCACACGGTCCATTCTAGCCCCGGCGTGTGGCAAACTTGGCCGATTGCACACCGAGGTGGGCTGGACGGCCTGTGGGAAACACTTCAGCCCTCCCTGCTTGGGCGACAAGCAGCTCTGGGATGACAAAGGGCCTTGGAAGGAAGGGGCCCTGGGGGAGAGGATGCACAGCTCGGTAGTTACTCCATGTGGGATGCGTTAGAAGGAAGTTTAATAGGCCAGATGAAGGGGGGCCAAAGCTGCTGTTTTGAGGGGCTGCCGACTGCTTCCCTGCTTGGCTTCTGGGGGCTTGGCTTGAGCCCACAAACCCCACCTTCCTGAAACCTCAGATGGTTGGGGTTTTGGTGCACAGGGAATGGGCTTCCCTTCAGAGAGAGAAAAACCTAGGAGTGAGGGGCAGGCTGAGAGGAGGTGGGGCGGGAGGGGAGCGTGGGTGAGAAAGACAGACACACAGGGACCTTGGGAGAGGGCCCAGAGACAGGAAGTGACAGAGATGGAGAACCCAAGCCAGGAACACAGTCTGAAGAACCACTCAGACATGAGAGAAAGGAGCAGAGACAGACGGACACACAGACAAGGAGAGCAGGACAGACGGCTGACACTGTTCTCCAACCGGCCCTACCCCTCTCAACAGTGGCCCTTCCAGCAGGTGGCAGGAGTCTCTGGAGTCACTGACCCTGGGGGGCAGTTTGGAGAATGAACAGAGCTACCCCTTCTCCTGAGGGGGCCCGGGGAGGCATGTAGGGCACCTAGAGGCTCAGGGGGGCCCGGGGCACCTCCAGCCCAGCTGCACGCCCCCCACCACAATCACTCCCTCTCTCCCACTCCTTGGTGGTCCCCAGAGGGAAGCAAATCTGGTCCCTAGTCCCTCCCACAGGGTCAGCAGAGGTGTGTGACTCTCTAGGCCCTGCCCAGTTCTCGAAGCCCCCTGCAGGTCTGGGACTACCTAGAGAACCTCCCTTGGGGTTCAGGAGCCCATCTTTCTCCAAGCCAGTTCTCCTTACCCCCCAGGTGCATGCTCCTTAGCACCATGCTGAGAAAGATGCTCCTGTCCTCTTCCCTTTCCTGCTTCTCAAGCTTTGTAGGAACAGGGGGCGGTGGGGGGGGGGGACTGAGAGCTTCCGTGAATGCTTAGTTTGATTTGGTTAGGGCGACGGGGGGGGCCCTTCTGGGTTTGGGGTGACTTGCCAACTTGCCTGTGGCCTCGTTGTCCTGCCATTGCTTTGTACCCAGGAGGGTCCCATCTCAGACCCCAGGCTCACGCCTCCCACTGCAGAGCCCCCAAGCCATCCAAGGGCCACCTCCAGGAGAGGCAGTGCCGACTGATCGCCACCGGCTCCACCCTGGGACTGCACCAGCCCTCTGCGGAGGGAACATAAGGCAAGGGGACCTGACGTTACAAAGATGGAAAGAGTGGTTGTGAGAAGCTCTGGTCCCAGGACCAAAAGGACGGTTTGACACTGGGCCCACGGAGAGGAGGTGGCCCTCCTTGTTTGACAAGAGGCCTCTGTGGTGTGGGCAGAGCTTGGGCGCTGGCATTAGTGGTGTTTGGGGTAAGAAAGCTCTGGAACCCACCTAAGTGATCATTTATAAGAGATGAATTGAAGGACTTGTGGGGCCACACCTACAAACCCCACGTAGATAAAATGTGCAGAGGCAAATCTAGGTGCGCTGGGACGGACCCAACTTCATGACGCACGGCTGCATGAAGACAGCCGGGGGCACGTGGTCTATACAGACCTCATTTCCAGTAAGACGGAGAGGAATGTGTATATATATGCAGAGCCTGTCTCCAGAGCTTCACAGGAAATAAAAACTCTTCCACTGGTAAAAGGGACAGTTTTTACCAAAAAAATAAAACAAAAAAACCCCCCCAAAAAATACAAAAGAAAAAAAAAGATAGTAAGACCAATAAAAGAAACAGTGAGTCCCATGGAATCAGGCAGACTGGTTTTGAGTCCTGGTGGGCTGATTTTGGGTGGATTCTTTTCCTTCTCCACATCTCACTGTCCCCATCTATGAAATAGGGATAATAATCATAATGATTGACAGGGAGATGGGTAGTTGGGAGAATTAAGTAAGAAATGCACTAAGTATGGTGCATGACCCCCTAAGTATGGCTACCTTTATCTTTATTAAGACCCCTCATACAGGCCACTGTTCCTTACAGACCCGAAGGATGTGGAGAACCCCTTTTTTCTATGAAACTTGGTTGGGGAGCTGTGAATGTCCCCCGGGTGGCCAGTGGGCAGACAAGTCTGAAACCGGGTGGTTCTCTCCACTCGGGGGCTGTCGAGCTCTGACTGCCTTGAGGTGGGACACCCACAGGTCCCTGGACTCGCCATCTGGGGCCGCAGGGACGAGACCACCCACCCACCTTCCATGGTGCAGGCACAGACGAGGATACAGGGAGGAAAGTGTCTCCACCATCACCCGCTGTGTGGTTTGGCACAAACAACACACCCTCTGTGCCCGGTCTCCTCGCTCCAAGACGGCTATGACCTCCTGAGCTGGCCCACCCCTTGGAGCTGAGCAGGTCTCTAGAGCTGGAACCAAACTATGAAATGCTTTGTAAAAGACACTGGCGCCCAGAGGAAGCGCTTTCCCCAAGATCACACAGCAAACATGTTGAAGGGTTGTCTGTTTCAGGCTTTTGGAGGACTCCTAAGGATTTGTTTTGGGGGTAAAGGCTCTGTTGCTAGAACAAGTTTGGGGAAACCACACGTCCTGCTTGACTGCCTCCCCTCACACCCTGGCTTCCTGGGGAACAGATCATTAAAACCAAAAACAGGGATGAAACCAACAAGTTCCAAAGAGCAAAACAGGAAATGGCCCCAGCTGGTCTTACAGACCCCCTACAAGCGTGTGGGGCACCATACCTCTGTAACAACTGGCAGCCAGAGAGGAGCCTGGTGCTGACCTTGGGGACTTGCGGGAAACAGTACTCACCGCTGTGCTTGGATTCTGTCCAAGGGAGGCCACTGCGACCTCGTGACGGAATTCAAGGGACATCACCACTGTCTTCCCCAAACCCTGGGCAGCCCCATGCATCCAGCCTCCAGCCACTTCTAGGTCTTTTATTTTGAAATCACAGATCACATATCATGTCATCTGTAAAGATTTCAGTGTGTAGCTCCAAACGTTAGGGACTTTTTTTTTTTTTTTAAGATTTTTTATTTAGTTATTTGACAGAGAGAGAGAGATCACAAGTAGGCAGAGAGGCAGGCAGACAGAAGGGGAAGCAGGCTCCCTGTTGAGCAGACAGCCCGATGCGGGGCTCAATCCCAGGACCCTGAGATCATGACCTGAGCTGAAGGCAGAGGCTTAACCCACTGAGCCACCCAGGGGCCCCACATTAGGGACTTTAAAAAAAATATGACCACAGCAATATTGCCATACATACACACACAAATATTTAAAAAAAATTTTTAAAAATAAAAACTATTTGAGAGAGGGCAAGAGAGCACCAGCTAAGGGAGAAGCATGCCCCCCACTGAGCAGGAAGCCTGATGTGGGGCTCCATCCCAGGACCCTGGGATCATGACCTGAAGGTAGATAATGATGGGGCCAGCCACCAGCCCTCTGCGGCAGTTGGGGGATCACATGCTCTGCCACGGATTTCCACACTGGCTCCTCTGTGGAATGCCCGTACTTCTGCCCTCCTTTAGTTTACATTTTTTAACAGGTTAAATACAAACTTTGAATTTTGGAATAATTCTAGAGTCCCAGCAAGTGGTAAAGACCATATGGAGGGGTCTCAGTTTCCCCCAATGGCTGCCTCTCACGTCACGACAGGACAGCAGCAAAGCCAGGCAATGGACATTGGTCCGAGGTATGTGTGTAGTTTATGCCATTTTTGTACATATGTAGATTTGCGTGACCACCACTGCTACCAAGTTATGAAACTTTTCTGTCAACACCAAGATCTCTCCCGTGCTGCAGTAGCCCCCAACCCAGGCTCTGGAAGCCTCCTACCTGTCCCCAGCTCTGTAACTGGAGAATGAGCTCCATCCAGATTGTGTCTCAATACACCTGTCCCTCTTACTGCTGAGTGGTGGTCCACGATGGCAGACGTACGATGATGTAACCACGCACTTATCAAAGGCCACTGGTTTCCCTGCTTTATGATTTTATCCTGAGCATATTTGACAGACTTTGCATTTATTTCTGGATTTTATTTAGTCTCTGTACCCTGTCTGGAAGGGAAGCCGCCTTAACGCTGGGACTTCCTCCTCTTTCGTTCATTGTCGAATTTTTAGGGCCAGCAGCCAGGCCGGGCCTGCAGGAGGAGGTCGGTAATTGTTTGCAGAGGGAATGTTGCCTGGGTTCTAAGAGGAATAGCTTTAGAGGTATGGACCTTAAGAGACCTGCCCAACGTCCTGGAGCCAGTGGGTTGCCAGGCTGGGTCTCACACCAGTGACCTTGGCTCAAGAGCCCCAGCCTTGGCCCCATGCTGGGCCCCGCTCCATCTTCTCTGGCCAAGCATGGGCAGAATGATTCCCATCTCTGTTTCCCCTGGCTTAAAGGACAACGGCAGGGGTTTTCAAACTGGAACTTTGCGGACGACCCTCAAAGCCAAAGGAAAATAAACAAGGGAAACATGAGAACTTATAGTGTTGAACCTGTGAATTTTTTTTTATTTTTTAAAGGAGTGTGTAGATTGAATGAGATGAGGCATAGAAAATGCTTTGGGTAGAGCCTGGGACATAGCGTGTGCTGAGTGAACGGCTGCCCTTCCTTCCCTAAGTTCCTGAAGCAACGCTAGGTACTGCTGGGGTGCACGAGCACAGAAGCAATTCATACCCTTCAGGAATTTGTCATCTAGCCGGGGAGACAAAGAGGTAAATGGACTTGGTCTTGAGTAAGGCATATCTGGGGCGTAAGACACTATTAATACAAGGACTATGTTAATTTCCGTGACTGCATTTGTTCCCTATTTCTGCTGTAACAAACGACCACAAACTTCGGAGCTGCCAACAACACATGTCTAGGGTCTCTCATCCTGGAGGGCAGAAGCCGAGAGTGGTTCGGCTGGGCGGTCAGGTGTCCCTGGCAGGTTTGGGTGGGGGGGCAGTTGGAAGCTCCCAATACTCAGTGCTCTGGGACCTCTACCAGTCTGGAGTACATTGATAAAATGTTTTTTAAATGGTAATAATAGGAATGAAAACCATAAAGGAAAATAAGCTTCATATTAAGAGACCCCCTGGACTCTGGCCCTTCCTCCAGGCTACTCCATTCAGTTCTACCCCCCGGCTCCCAGATGGCAGGTAGGAAGCATGGGGGGACCGGAGGCCCTTGACAGCAAAGCAACACGGGGGACCTTGTCAGGGTGAACGAAACGTCCTGTTATCTTGACTGGTAGATGAGCCACTGTATACGTTTGTTAAAACTCACTGCATTGTACACTTACAATGGTTGAATTTCATTGTATGTGATTATGTGGTGATCAAGCCAATGAAAATCATTCTCAGAAGGGCTTGTTCAACAGCCTGACCTTGAAGCCCTTGCTGCTCTGGTCTATGCTGAAGTTTTGGGGAGGGCTCAGGAGCCCCGGACACTTCTCCCTTTGGCCCTGTAGTCAGTTCTTTTGTCCTCCCGCCTGAGTCACAGCATGAGGGACTCCTAGTGCTCTGGGAACGGGCCCCAACTAATCCCCAGGTGTTTAGGGAAAGGATCTGGTCCAATGTGAGCTCAAGACATCAGACGCCCCTCCCGCAGGGAGTTGTGCAAAGATGAATAGAGATTTTCAGATACAATCCGCTGGGCTATTTTGGCATGCAACTGGTGGCCATCAGGAGCCCTGAGGGCAGGAGGCACAACCCAGGGGTCCCTAAGGGACCCAGGGAGCCGCCTCTGCCAGGCACCCCCCAGGACAGCCTTGAGACCCAGGTGCAGCTCTGGAGGTGCCGTGATGGCTGGTCAGGGCCCTGGGAGCTGGAGATCGCCAGGCAGGGGCAGTCTGACCTCACCCAGAGCCTGGTGACCCGGCCATGCTGATGTCCCCTAGCACGGCTCCCCCCGGGGGAGTCGGGGATGATGGCTGCTTCTGGTGTCACAGAGGCTACAGATGGCCCCCCGGGACGGTGGCCCTGCCATCCTCCTGCATCACTCTTTGATCCCAGCACTGCCCTCTGGGGAAAATCCCTGTGGTCGTTCCCTATGGCTCCTTACACAGGCTCAGCAGCTCGAAGCAATACGCAGTTGGCTCTGGAGCTCAGGAGCTGGCACGGGTGTCGTTGGGTTAATATCTCGTGTCGGCCCAGTTACCTTCCTTCTGGGGATCCCAGAGGAGAATCGGTTTTCGGGTCTCTTCTGGCTTCTAGAGGCCGCCGCAAACCTTGGCTTGGGGCCCCTTCCTCCATCTCCAAGGCCAGAGATGGCCAGTCAAGTGTTCTTACAGCGGACACCAACTGTTCTGCCTTCTCTTCCACGTTTTCCCTTTTTAGAGATTTGAGAGAGAAAGCATGTGCGTGGGTGGGGAGGGGTTGGGGCAGGGCAGAGGGAGGGAGAGAATCTCACACAGAGCCCACCACCCCCCAGAGCTGGAAGCAGGGCTTGATCCCACGACCCTGAGATTGTGACCTGAGCTGAAACCAAGAGCTGGACACTCAATGGACTGAGCTACCCAGACGCCCCCTCCTCTTACACTCTTTATAAGATTTTATTCATTTATTTGAGAGTGGGAGAGGATGAGCAGGGGGCACGGGAGAGGGAGAAGCAGGCTCCCGCTGAGCGGGGAGTGCAATGTGGGGCTTGGTCCCTGGGACCCTGGGGTAATGACCTGAGCTGAAGGCAGATGCTTAACTGACTGAGCCACCCAGATGTCCCTCCCCTTTCACTCTGAAGGACACTTGAGATCCTATTGCCCACCCTTCACCCCTGGGAACTCAGAGCAGCTTGCCGATTTTAAGGTTAGCTGACTGGCAACCTTCATTCCATCCCAGCCTTAACTCCACCTGGCCACACGACGTAACAAATGTGGGTTCCGGGGACCCCTGTCCTGCCTGCCACACTCCCTCGAGGAGCTCATGCTCTAACGGGGGAGAGAAGCTTATCAACTGCTGAGTTCAACACTGCATGGGTGAGAGCACGTAGGGAGGACAGCCGACCACGCAGGCAGGGTATCGCTCCCCAGAGAAGGGTGGCCGACGGAGGACCTGAATGGCAAGTAGGGGTCAGTCAGAGGGCGGCGCAAGCCGCCGCACAGCACGTGTAGAGGCCGGGAAGTGAGTGGTGAGAGGCAGTAATGGGGAGCTACAGAGGGTTTTGCCCAGGGGAGACATGATCAGCGTGTGCTCTGGTATGAGGGTTCTGTCTGTAGCCCTCGGCCCCTCTAGGAAGCTCATCTTCACCCCGTATACTAAGAGCAAAGCCAGAGGTGGTCAGCCACAGAGCCGCTGCTTCGGGCGTGAGACCCCTCCCCAGCTCACTTGCCTTCGTCTGGGCCCGGGCCCCTCAGCCACAGGCTCTTGCCTCTTCTCCAAAGCCACCGGAACCCCACAGAGGGGCCTGGTGAGGAAGGCCCCAGGTCTTCAGTCCCCCCCATCTCCCGAATAGGAGTCCTGTGTTTGTAATAGACGCTCCTGAAGGTGGGACATGGAAGGAATTACATCACACGGTGGGGGGCACGCAGCTTGATCCTGGGCCTAACACACGCCCATGAGCCAGATAATCTGGGAAACAGGCAGAAAAAAAGTTATTAAATTTCCTTACTACCTAGAGCCCACTGACCAGTCCTTGAAACAGGCGGAGTGACATTCCTCTGGGGACTCAACTGGCTCCTCCTTAACACTTTGCTAAGGGCAAAGGGCAATCCTAGCCTGACCGACCCCTTCCAGGATCCTGTAAGTCGACGTTAACATAAAAAATCCTTTGGAAACTTCTTTATCTCTAAACCCTCCAAGATACGTGCTGGCAATCATCCCCAAGCATAGGGCCCACCGATAGGTTTCATGACTAAGGTTTTATTCGACGGTAATAAATGACCTTTTCCCAACAAAAGCTGGCCCCTCAAGGTCCTGGAAACCTTGCTTTCAAAATTCCTTAGAGACTTACACCATCCCTGACTCCCTCCCAACTTGCAAGTATATAACGGACCACTCCTCACAACCCCGGGGCAGCGACTCTTCCTGCCCACGGGTCCTGTCCCTGTGCTTTAATAAACCACCATTTTGCACCAAAGATGTCTCAAGAATTCTCTTGGTCGTCAGCTCTGGACCTCACCCCACCGAACCTCACTCATATTCTAAAACTTCATCACCAAGACGTCCAGAGTCAGTGCTTCCTAGGTGCTTCCCCAAGGACACACCCCAGGTCCAAGCCTTGTCTCAAGGTTGACCCTTTGCTGGGAGCAGCTCCAGAGCCAACCCACCTCTCCCACCCACTTCCCAAACGTTTAGTCACCCAGAAGGTTGATCTTGTTTTCCAACTGGCCACTTTTGCCCACTAATGCGGCTCAAGATCTTAGCACCTAGACACGGTCCTGAGTTCCTCAGAATATTCTCTGCTGGGGGGTAGGGCAGGCGGCAGGGGGTGGCATCAGCACCACCACCCAGTGGGTTTTCACCAAATCCCCTCCGTAGAAGCCTCCAGAACTTCTCCCAAACTTCAGGTGTGAGACTAGTAATGAATCGCTGACCATGCCCCACGTCCCAGAGAGCAAGCCTCAGAGCCAGGGCCACCCCAACCTCTATCTGGAAAGGGGACCTTCTGCAAATGCAAAATTAGAATCATCTGTCCAGACTCCTGACGGGGCGTCCACGTGAGGATGCCGAGCATCTCATCCCTGCCCTGCTGGTTACCCAGACTAGCAGAAACGAAGAAGCTGGTCTGTCCTTAACTGGTTTGTTGATGAATTTGCTAGTCACTTTGTCGGCAGCTTCCCTCTCCCTCCCATTCTCTCTGCTGGAGACCACTCCACTTGGGGGCAAATGCTTATTCCTGCCACATTATAGGGGAAAACCCATTAGAGGAGTAAGTTTTCTGTCTTGGCTGCCTTTTTGAGAATGAATTAGAAGGAGGCAGGCTTGGGGAGAAGAAGATCATTTCCCCTCGTCCTGGCGCCTCCCCCCCTCAGTCAGACATACACAGCCCCCACCCGTCTTTGAAAAAAGGCACAAATAATCCAATAGAGGAGTTATAAGAAATCATAAAACATGCTCACTTAGACCCACAGAAGGCAGAAAAGGAGGAAAAGAGAAGCCAAGAATGAATGGAACAGATAGAAGAGAGCTAATGAGATGGGAGATTTTTGTCCACCCGTAGTATTAAAGCTTTAAGATTGTTAGTTAACATTTGGTGTAATGTTGGTTTCAGGTGTAGGATATATCGACTCAACACTTTCATACAACACCTGGTGCTCATCACAAGTGCCCTCCTTAATCTCCATCACCGTCTCACCCATGCCCCACCCAACTCCCCTTGGTCACTGTCAGTTTGCAGTCTACAGTTAGGAGTCTGTTTTTTGGTTTACCCCTTTTCCCCCTTTGTTCACCTCTTCTCTTAAACTCCATACGCAGGGACATCATAGGATATTTGTCTTTTTCAATGTCTTTCCAGTGATCTTTGTCTTGTCTTTTTCACTTAGTATAACACTCTAGCTCCATCCATGGTTATAAACAGCAAGACTTCATTCATTCCTTGTGTATCTTCTCCCAGTAGCTGAATCTATTTGCTTTGAAGACCTATTTCCAAGTCTGGGCAAAAGTCAAGTTTTTTTTCCAGACTTCGATAAGCTACACAATATTGGGGGTCAGAGGTGTGGCCTCCATCCCTCCACCGGCCCAGTGTTGTCTTGTGGGTAATTTACTTTGAAATAGGTTATGGAACAAAAAGTGGAATAATACTGGAAATTGTGGAAAGTGTGGAAATTAACTTCAGTCCACACCTGTGCGTCCTTAGTTTACCCAGACTCTCCTCAGGAGTCCACAGCTAGTGGACTCAGAAGCCCTGAGGATGCCCCTCCCCCTACTTGTTTATCCATGACCAGGCTCCGACACAGACCCTCCAAATTCCCATCCTTTGCCTCAAATGATTAGCTGGACCCCCATTTCCCACTGATCCTTCCACACAAAGTGCTTGGTAACCAAACTTTGGTTCAGGTTCTCTCCTTGCTCCAGGACCCTGAACTTTGGCCCATCTTCAGCCTGAGCCAACACACAGCCCCTTCGGAGAACAGGTTGGCCTCAGAGTAAGGCATGCTCTTCTAGAAATATCTGGGTGTGGGGAAGTGGGACTTGAGGAGCCTTGTTCCCTCCTCTCCGTGAGGTAGACCCCTTTCGGCCAGACCCCAAGACCCTGTAGTCCTGAGGGTCAGAGCGTCCTCCCTCCTGCGGTAGCTCTACTCCCTGCTACAACAGCTGCTTTCAAACAAAGGCCTCTCCTCACTAAAGCTAGATTTGTTTTTCCTTTGATACTTGCTTCCAAAGTCAAGTCTGTAAGACAAGGCACATGCAGCGAAGTCTGGCTTCTCCATCTGCTCCTCACCCTGTCCCCTGTTGGCCATCTTTCCCTAGAGGTAACCTGACTTTTCAGTTTTGGCTTATCCTTTTTTTTTTTTTTTTTTTTAAGATTTTAGTTATTTGAGAGAGAGAGAGAGTGCACCGGGGATGAGCGGCCAACAGAGTGAGAGGGAGAAGCAGGCTCCTGCTGAGCAAGGAGCCCGACGTGGGCCTCTGCCCCAGGACTCCGGATCATGAGCTGAAGGCAGATGCTCCCCCGACTGAGTGAGCCCCCCAGGAGCCCCTCCTCTCATTTTTAGGAGCGCGCGGCCGTGCACTTATATACCCTCGTGTCCTGGCTCCTGTTTTTAAAGATCAAAGGCAGCCAACGATGCACAGCATTTCCCGTTTACAGTAAGAGCCTCACCACCTGCGCCGGCGGTCCTCGTCCTCTCGCAAGGCTGCGGGCAGGGAGCGCAATGAGGTTTCCAGGCGAGGAAAGCGCGGTGTAAACCAGCATCACCTGCAGGCCTGTGCCCGCTCCCACCCCGGAGTGCCCGATCAGATGCGGGCGGGAGGTTGAGAAAGCCCTGGGGGTGGCGGCCGCGGCTGGTCCAGGGGCTGGAGTTTGAGAACTGCTCGTGCGGTTCTGTGCAAATGGGAGTATGAACAAGACACGTCTACTTCTGAATGCAGCGCCTGAAGGGGACAGCAGTGGGAACGTAGGTCTTGCTGGGACTGCAGACCTTGACCGGACGTGAGGTCGTAGGTCTCGGGCCAGCAGCTTCTCCTGGGAGCGTGTCAGAAGTGCAGACAGAGACTCCGACCTCCTGAGTCAGGATCTGTGTCTTATCACACGGCCCAGGTGAGCCTGCGCTCCTCCCGGTGTGACAGGCTCTGTGCCTGGTGGTTTATCGGCCGGCGGTGGCCTTCGTCCCTGGGATACAAGGTCCGGGAGGGCAGGGACTTCGTCCGATTTGGTTCTGAGCGCCGTGGGTAAAGTAGGAGTTCAACAGACACCTGGTGAGTGAGTCGGGAGGAGAACTCAGCCGCTAGCCGCCCGGCCGGGCCTGTTCGCTGCTGCTTCCGCCACAGGCCGTAGAGCAAGGCCCTGACAGCTGCCCAGGCCGGCAGTGAGGCGGGACCAGGAGTCCTGGCCGACCCCAGCTTGAGTGCCTGTTCCCAAGGCCCCGACTTGCTCTTGTCTTCACGGTCTCCGGGGAAGGCAGTTAGATCCTGACACCCCATGGACGCCCCTCCTGGAGGAGGGGTAGCAGCCTGAACCTCCTTGGTGCCCTGCGGATGCCCGCCTTGGGCCTTTCCTGGAACTGAAAGGGTTGGAGACCATTTTGGTGCCTGCCCTTACCAAATCCACAGCGGCCTGGAATGAGAGGACGGAAGGGGCCGGGGAGGGTGGAAGCAGTGAAGGAAGGGAGCCCCCTGCCCACTGCGGCCTGGGAAGAGCTCAAAGTTGCCGGGCAGAGGGGTGTAAATGGTGGGTGGGCTGGTGATAATGGGGATGGAATTTCTCAGACCGTATGTGCCAGGAGGATGGTGGTTTCTGCCTGCTGGGGAGGCTCGCTCAGGCAGTGGAGGTTTCTGGAAGACGGGGAGACGGTCCCGGAGAGAGCCCCTATGATGGGACCCCCGGGTCAGAGGTTTGGAGCACAACTTTTCCCCCAGTGAACTCTCTCTCGTGGTCAGGGGGAGGTCCGGGGGGCTTCGGGTGGGGCCAAACCGTAAAAGGTTAAGCAGGACGGTGGGTGCTGACCTCCTGGGGGAAACAGCCGTGCGCAGACAGAAAGGCATGCAACGCTATTTTCATTAAGGAATTTATTTCTCTTAAAAAAAAACAACAGTGGTTTGATCTAGATACAGCAGCACAGTGACCTATTAGACGGAACGTACAAAGATTCAGAGCAGCAGAACAAAAGCCACTATCTTCAGGAATGACCTCCAAAATGGAACTATTTTCTTTCAGCGTCAGTGTGAAAATTTCCCTGAAAAAAAAAATAGAAACCTTTGGATACTAGGATTATTACTGTAACACTACCAACAGCCACTAAGCTCTTCTACTTGAGAACATTTGCTTTTGATCTATTACAAAAATGACTTATTGACGGACTGGAGAAAGACCTCTAGATTCTTCTTTTAGGAAGTGTCTTTCCGTCCCGGGGAGAGCTAGCTTTTCAAGTGTTTGGACCACTGTCCGTGGCACGAGACCAGCGGAGAACCCGGCCACACGGAGCAGGCTCTAACCCGCACACTCCAGTCTTCCAAAGCCCACGGGCGAGGGGCTTCTGGGGGTGAGGCTGCCCTGTCCTGGTCCCTTGTGACAGAGAGAAGTGAACTCTCTGCCGGTCAGGACTCAACTCTGTTGCTTCAAAATGCACCGCGAGGTCACACTCCTTCTTTTTCCAACAGAGGCTGTGAAGTGAGGAGGTCCTGTCTCAGAAGGTGGGGCTGGGAGGACAGGAGACCACGAGGTTGTCCTTGGACGGTGCAGGTGATCGCAGGGACCTGGGAGCATGCAGCAGCCCAAGAGGAGGGCCGATGTCGCCGGAGTAGCCCTTCCTCTTCATCTGGGCTCAGGGGGAGGGTGGGAGCCTCCTGGTTGTCCGCGAGGCCACCAGTCCCTTTGGCCAAGCCTGGGATGCCAGGCACAAGGAGGCAGTGGTGCTCCCTCCAAAGCGAGGTCTGGGTCAGCAGCTCACTTGGGAGGGTTGGTGGGAAGCCGATGATGCCCCGAGCCTTCCAGGAATGGACGGGGTATAGAAGAGTGGCAAGGAGCTTTGATGGCGGGCCGGGCTCCTTGGGGGGCATGGAGACCCTGGCCACTCCGAGGGCATGCCCTGCACTGTCGTTGGGGCTCCCTGGGCTCGCGGGCAGCTGGCCGCAGCCGGTCGTGACTTTGATGCCAAGGCGGCGTCCACACGTGTCCCCAGAACGCCCGTGTCGCGGCAGGCTACTGTCAAGTGTGCATAAAACCCAGAAACCCTGCTCTCTCCCACGCGGCTTGCCCCTCAAGACTGAGGATTTGCAAAGAGCAGTGCATTGCAGGGCACGAGCCTCCTGGGGCCTCTCGAGACGCAGGGGTGCTCAGCAGCTATGCCGGTGAGCAGTTCTCGAAAGTTCACGGTTTAAAGAGTGATTTTCCCGGCCTAGGAAGAGTGGAGAATGGGTGACATGGGATGGGGAGGCCTTCCCCATGAAGGCAGGGCTCAGGCGTTGGTGATATTGTAGGTGATCTTATGGGAGTGCCCCCCGCCCCCGGGGGGGGCTCTATAAACATTTGTCGGTCACGGTGCTCGTGGCAGAGATCACCCTGTCCCACTGGAGACAGCAGCTTGTCTCCTGAAAAGTGGAAGCAGAGATGTTTCTGTAGGGCCCTGCCTCTCCCCTCAAAGGCACAAGGTCAGCGAACGTCCGGGGAGGGAAAAGTCACACTTGGAGAAAGGCCCTTCTGTGAAGAGCTCAAATGCTGAGGAGGAAAAAAAAAAAAAAAAAAAATCCATTCACTGCCCAAACATGCCTCATCCCAGACAAGAGGTTGGGGAGAAAGGTGGGGTTTATTTGGTTGTTTTCCTAATTTAAAAATATCTTTTAAAAATGCAGCTATAGGAAACAAGATAGAGGAGAAGCTGGGGGAGGGGTAGGACCTTGGGGGCCTCGGGGACTGGGGCACTTGGTGGAAAGGAGGCTGATTTTCAGGCATTGTTTTAAATAATGACTTCCCTTCTCTTGCAGGAAATGAAGGTCCAAAAGGAACGGGAGGGAACAGCGAGACGGTGGCTTCGGCGCCCCAGCCTAGGGCATGTGCTGGGGACAGGCCGCCAAAGCAAAGGAAGACCCATGTCACTTAAGAGGCCCACGAAGGCCTGTGCGTTAGCCTCGTTCCAGCTCCGGGATGCAGAAACACACGGAACAGTCTGATGTTTTCCTTCTTGCTCCTTGAGGATTCTGCGCTGCCAACGGCCAGCGTGGGGCTCGGAGGCATGAAAAGAGACGCTTCTCAACACCATTCGGTAAGCGCGCAGCTGCTGTGAGTTGGGCAAAAGGAAAGAGGGAGGGTGGGAGCTTGGGCTGGTGACCGTCCCAGGAAGATGACTGTCCTTTCCATCAAGAAAGGAGGGTCAGCAGGAGCTTGATCTTAAAATATTGGTCAAGGAGCTCTCCACTTTCTTGGCAAAAACAAGTATGGCTGTTTGCATTTCCCTCGTACGCAGTTCGGGAAAGGAAACAGAAGCAGCCTCGTGAGGCCAGAGCTGGTCTTGAAGAAACTAATTCTGCATGTTGGAAGGATCCTCGGGGAGCCCAGCTGTTGTTTCTCTGCCGTGTGTTTGTCGAGTGACCTAAAACGGTCGGTCCCAAAGGCGGCCCCTCTCGGGTGGTGAGCTCCAGGCCCCAGTGGCCGCCTGAGGGAGGAGCACGGACACAGGACAGGAGGCTGCCATGCCGGCTACGCTCTCCTCCCTCAAAGCTCATGCTCCAAGCTGCCCGGGTCACAGGAAGAAATCGTTTTGGGAGAGTTGCGTCCAAAGCCCCAGTGAAGCTAAGGCAGCAGTGCCCTTCCTGGAGGGTATGTTAGAATGTTCTGGAGAGTTTCTTAAAGAGGCAGATTCCTGGGCCCTACTCCCAGAGAATCCATTCCATAGGTCTGGAGTGGAACCCAGGAATCGGCATTCTGACCAGAAATGCCAGTGCAAGTAGTGCAGGACCCACACTGGGAGGAGCCCTGGCAATGGCCGGGTAGCCGACACCAGGTCTGAGTGAGGCTGACTCGATTGCCAGGGACTCAGCCAGGCAGGGGAGCAGGGGTGTCAACCATTCCCCCTCCGCTAGGGCAGGGGGGAGGTGACACTTTGTGGAGCCAACAGGCCAGTGGCTCCTTGGTGCTGGTTGGCCATGCTCCAAGGGCCTGGGGACTGCCCTCAGAAGACCCTGGTCTGGGAAGGCCACCAAGTCCTCCTGCGGGCTATTTGCGCCTGAAGTTTTGAGATGCCCTGTTAGAGCTCGCCTTTGTCCCACCTCTCCCAAGAAGTGACAGTGAGTGTGTCTTGGGCTTCTGTGGTATCCCGGCCCTCTCCTCAGCCACGCCATTGCTTGGAGAGCCAATCCCACCCATGCCACCTAGGCCAGGGAATCTGTGGGGCCTTGGGAAGCTCTCCAGACCCTGTGACCCTGTTAATGCCTAAGGAATGTGCTTGGAGTCCCTGGGCAAGCCTCCCTCCCCCTCTACGGACTCATTCAACAGCACCCCCCTGACCCTCTCTCACTGATGCCTCCCTGGGCCACGGGATTCAGGAGAGCTGGGGTTCCCTGACTACTCCTTGTCATCAAGATGCGTCCCTTTAAAAACAGAATAAAACAAAAATCCCCAAAAGTAAGCGTCTTGAAAACATACAGGTTTTAGCCATCAGAACCTGTTTGAAAGAAAGAAGCCCAGCTCTGTGCGCCTTCCAGAAGGAAGAGGAGGCCAAGGCCGGAGAAACACAGGCACCGTGTGCCTCTAAAGGAAACATGAGCATTGGCCCCAGGTGACTCCAGAGACCCCATGGGGGACAGTCTGATGGGGCCGAAGTCCCCAGTGTGTCTGGAGCACCTAGTTCAGGTTGTTCTAAGCCAACAGCATGGTGACATCAACGTGAGGGAAAGGTTACAGAGATGGATAAAACCAATCCTTTAAAGGTGGAATGTGAATCATTTTCTACATTTAATAAAAACATTTTCTCATTTGAGGCTCTGGAAGTCTTGAGTCACATTTTTTTTTGGTAACCCCTCCCCACCCCCCGCCCTGCCCACTCTAAAACGTCTGAAAACACATGGCTTAACAGTGGCTGCACAGAATATACACACCCTCCGAGTCTGACTTTCATTTAAATACAAATATACAAAATGTAAACTGAGACGATAGAGAAATTTACAAAACTTTTCTTTAAAAATAATAAAGACAAAATTCAGTTCTAGGTATGACGCTATCGAACTACGTGCAAGTTGTCGTATCCGGCTGGATTTCTATTGCAATGTTCCACGTCGGCTTGAGGGCCACCTCTGGAGACAGACCTGAGTGGAAATCTCTTTGAGAAACCTGGAGGCTCTGCGTCGAGGAGGTGGGCGGCCTCCTTCCCGGCTCCTGGAGAGCTCTCCCCGTCCACCAGTTCTGCTTCTAAGGACAAGGGTCTAGGCTGGTCCCACCGCGGACTTCAAGGCCAGAGCTCCAACTAGCTGCTTCCGGTGGAGTTTGAACTGACGTGGTTTGAATTTATGTGGTGGTTAAAACTGGTCTTGGGATTGGGTGAACTCCTGGAATTGTTTTGATGCTGGAGGAAAGAGCGGAGCAGCGGTGGGGGGGGGGGGGGGAGAGAGAGAGAGAGAGAGAGAGTCAGTCCTGGTGGATGCATAAGGGCCTCTGAATCTGAAAACAGGGTCACAGTCAGGGGCTGCTGCCTTGTGCCTTCTTCCACTGCAGACCCAAAGCCAGGGGCCACCCCTTGGGGCAGGGGGACAGCTATGGGATTAAGAGGACCCCAAGGCAGGGAGAGGGCGGCCCCTCCTAGAATATCTATGGGTTCATTACTCTAGACCCAGGGTCTGAAACCTGTCGCTTAGCTGCGTGACCTTGAGCAAGTTACTCAATCTCTTGGCTGCCTTGCATGCCCTGTGGGATACGAGATGCTTCTATACTGGGCAGGCGGAGTGTGACATGAGGCAGGGCACAGAGCGGCTCAGCGAGCACCGGACCCGAGAACCAGGAGCTGCGGGTTCTTACAGACCTCCTGCTGGCCCTGGGCGCTGACCTTTCAGGAGGGCCCACAGAGGATGGGGCGGGTCAGCACGGCGCCACCCAAGTGGCAGGAAGTGGCAGGGCCAGATCTGAACCCCGGGTCTGTGAGTCTCAGTAGCAAGTACATGGTAGGGACCCAGCCGTGTGGAAGGGGACAGTCCTTTCTTTGGGGAGCTTCAATTTTACTCGGTGGAAGCATTCACAAGTTACGTTTTTATAGTCTACAGACAGGAGTCTGTTTTGGAATGGGATGTGAAACTCACATGACACTTTCAGGTCAAACCCCAAACTTGCCCTCAGTCTGCCTTTTCTCTCCATGTGCCCGATCCCTGCCGCTATCCCCAGATCCTTCATATGGGCTTACCAGCCCTGTGACCTTGGGCAAGTTCCTTGACCCCCCTCAGCCTCAGTTTCCCTATCTGTGAAGTGGGGTAATAGGAGCCCATCCTGGTCTCGTGCTGCACTAAGACGCCCAAAGGGCAGGATCCCGGTCTGGCTTGCTGGTGCATCTCAGACCCTAAGGAAACAGCCTTGCACGCGGGGGGCACTTGCTCCATACTGGCTGATCAACTGGACAGCTGAATTAGGGCCCAGGCTTTCGTGGAGAGTAAGAGAAGCCCTCAGAAAGCACTCGGTGCAGAGGGAGGTCCACAGCAGAGTGCCGGCAACAGTCACCCCCATTCTGTATCAGAGCGGAGGTGGGGGAGCTGGGTGCCTGGGGACCCGAGCTGCACTGCCTCTCCTCCTTCATCCTCCTGGGGAGAGGGTCGGCTCCCTGGGGGTTGGGGTCGGGGCGAGATTGGGGGGGGATGTAAATAATGGAGACTCCCAGGCGGTTGGATGGACACACTGGGGCCAAGCCTTCTTCAAGGCCCGGGCCAGGAGGGGGGCGCTATTCTGGCCGCCTTGGGCAAGGGGGATGAGGTGAGGGCCTCAGTGGGCTCTCACAGGCCTGCAGGGACATTTCTTCGATCTGGCCTATGTGGAACCCTCAATCCAGGGACAGGCTCTGAGGAAGAATGCCTTTTCCCAAGGGGCAAAGTCTCCTGGGGCTGCCAGCTGGAGGCCACAGCGTCCGCCCTGGGGGGTCCTGTCCCAGAAGCCATGAGGTTCTGTAGGGACCTCCTCTCCCAGACACGTTCTGCCTGCTCGTTGTCACGTGCCGTCATCACCTACAGAACTTGAGTCTCTACAAGGGCCGGACAGGGCAGTCAGTTCTCCGTCGGGGAGATTCCGCCCCCAGAGGACATGGGGCCAGGTCTGGAGACATTTCTGATTATTCGGGTTGGGGGGATGCTACTGGCACCTGGTGGGCACAGGCCACAGAGGCAGCCCCCACAACTGAGACAGCATCCCGGTCATCCACAGTGCCGAAGGCCAGGCCCCTTGGTGAGCGGTGAGCTTTGGGCTGGCCCTGCCCCTTCCACCCCGCGGATCCCCTCACTGGTCGGGGCCCCACACGTAGGGAGACGGCCACGGGTCCGGTGTCAGGGAGGTACCCGGGCCCAGGGTGTCCAGGGCCTGATGGCAGGCCAGCCGGGCACGGAGGGGGCGGCTCTCACCTGACGCTTGAAGATTCTCTGGAGCAGCCCTTTCTTTGGCGGCTCTGGAGGGTGGCTTCTGTTCAGGTCCGCTGAGAGGGTACCGTTGGGTCCGAACACGTTCAACTCCTTAAAGCACTCGGTTTCTATCATCTGGGGAAGCAGGGGGAGGGTGCGTGAGGGGCTGCGTTGGTCACTGGGGCTGGACGGGAGTCCCAGCGACCGCCACCAGCCCTGAGCCTGCACCCAATAGGCCCTCCACTTGCCCCGTGTCCTTCAGGGGCCCGGGTCCAGGCTCAGACCGCTCCCTGCCTGCCACGGCCTGTGCCCTGTCGGTCTCCCCCAGCTGCCTCCACCGACGGGGGTGAGCTCACCGTCCAGCTGCCAAACCCACGCCTCATCTCCCTCTTTACCCCCCTCCAAGCCCAGGTCACCCACATGTTCTGCGCCCTTTCCCTTGTCGGGTCCCCCCCGCTCCCCTGCCCCATCACTTCCATCCCATGGAAGCACACGGGCTTCCCTCCGCTCCAGCCACAGTCCCTGTTCTCCTCTCTCCAGCCAGACCTCCCAAGACAGTCAGCTGGGCAGCCACGTCCATCCCGCCTCCTATTCCTCTTCCGAAGCCCACACCAACGGCGCCCTAGTCCAGGCCTTGTCCTTCCGGCCCAGTGGCCCCCTTCAGGGAGCTGACGGCCACCACCCTGCTCACCTCGCTCTGCCATGGGATGGGCACGGAGCCCGTGGAGAACTTGGAGTAGAAGTCATCGTCCGTGTGGTCCAGGTTGACGCCTTTCACGGTGGAGAACTGCTCAATGTCCAGCACGTCCTTGCAGTACACGGCGCGGGGCTGTGGGCAGAGCACTCGCTTAGTCACATGAGGCTGCGCCCCACACCTGGTGGCCCCAGCCTCAGGTTCTGATGGGTAGCGGGGGGGGGAAGGGGCGCCTTTCCGGGGACTGTGCTGCTCTCACAGATCTGCCAAGGGGCTCCTTCCTGCTGTCACCCGCATACCGGCTGCTGGTCACCCTCTCTCCAGACGGTGACGGAACACGGCCTCTCCGACTTCACATTCCTCCGCACCTCCGGGGATGCCCACTCCCCCAGCAGATTGTTTCCCCGGAGCCCACAGGCTCAGGATTTCCAGGCATCTCCATGGGAATGAGGGCAGCCACAACTGGGGCCTCTGGC
This sequence comes from Enhydra lutris kenyoni, assembly GCF_002288905.1. Classification (NCBI taxonomy): domain Eukaryota; kingdom Metazoa; phylum Chordata; class Mammalia; order Carnivora; family Mustelidae; genus Enhydra; species Enhydra lutris. The sequence goes on along the minus strand of NW_019154096.1, from coordinate 69,360,185 downwards.
CCATCCTCCACAGAGAGAAGGGATGCCGGGGGCTCAGGGCCACAGAGCCACGTGGCCCAGGGAGGACCTACCGCCCTTCTCACACCACTGGGCACCTGGGCTCTACAGCTGGACAGGCCTGGGCTGGGCTCCCAGCTGTGGTGCTTGGAAACTCTGGGAAAGTCACATACCCCCTTGTAGGCCTCAGTCTCCTCACCTGCAAAGTGGGGACAGTAGAGGCACCTATGCATGCGGCTGACGGCAGTGCCTGCCACGGAGCCGGGCCCCAGAACCTCGAGCTGCTGCTGTTTCAGCACACATACCCGCCATCCTCCCTCACCCCCTGGCCCTGTCCTCCTGGAGCTCAAGGATTCACGCAGTCAAGGTCGTGAGTGGGTGCACAGGCTCAGCCTGGGCTTGGGGTGGGGGGCTACTCACGTCTGGGACGAAGGGAGGGTCCAACATCCCGGCTTCTAAGCGCTTGAAATTCATGTTCCTGAAGAAAGGGTGTCTCTTGACCTCAGAAGCCCCCTCCTCCTGGCAGCCCAATCTCTGCCTTGCATCCTTGGTGAGCAGCTGTGACAAGAGAGCCCGGAGAGGATCATGCCTGGTGGGCCTTTCCTCCTGCTGAAGGCCACAAGGGGCTTGGGGCTTCGAGCACTGTGGCCATGTCTTTCACGAGTGTTCCCCCTCCAGCCTCTGCAGTGCCCACATCACCCCAGGCACCCAGGGTGGTCTCACACTGGCGCTGGGCTCGGGTGCCTGGGGCCTGCGGGATAGCAGGAGTCCCGTCCGCCCTCCCCAAGGTGGCATGCCCACCTCTGCAGGCCTCCCTGCTCGTTTACTCAACTCCTAAGTACTCTGCAGACGTGTTCCTGGTTGGCGCACACCACTGCGCCGAGAGGGAGGAGGGGCACCCATCAGGACAATACAGGGACGACACCACGCGGCAGGGGAACACAACCTGGCGGCCAGTTTGCGGGGGGGGGGGGCTGGCTGGAGGTTTCCCAGGGAAAGGGTGTTTGCAACAGGCTTCCCCGAGTGGGGAGGGCATCAGGGGGAGGGTCTGCGCTAGCAAGGGCAGGGCAGGCTTGGGGAACATCGGCCTTTGAGTCTGGGTGAAGGATGAGGACGTGGGGACGGCTCAGGGCAGAGGGGGCGGGCTGGGGAGGCTGCTGGAGGGTCCTGAAGGCCAGGTCAGGAGGGTTTTGATCTGGAGGTAGTGGGAAGCGACGGACGGTCAGGGTGGAAGAGTGTCCTCGTCAGAACCAAGAGGTGGGAAGGTTCCTAGGAGAGGAGGAAGCTGCAGGAGCAACCAGCCAGGCCTAAGATGTGAATGAGGCCGGGAGGCTGGCAGGAGTGAAGGGGGGTGCTGGGGGTGCTGGGAAGGGGGTAAGATGGGGCCGGCTGTGATGCCGGGGGGCCACCAGCTGACCAGCAGGCATCCCGTGGTCAGGTGACCCCACCTGTGCTTCTCTTCCCTGCCCCACTGAGCACGGCCTGGTGTGCTGCTGGGACCCCTGCTTGCTTTGAGACTGAAATCGAGGTGGACGGCCTGCACCCCAGAGGGTTCCAGCCCTCTCCTCCTCCAGGACCCCGGCACCCGCTGCGTGCTTTCTGTCCACACGCATTTGCTGCCAGCCGTGTGGGCTGGGCTGTGGTGGACAGCCAGTGCGGAGGTGGGCCTCCCGGGGCTCGTGGTCCAGAGGGGGAGGCTTGCAGGAACCATTCCCCGGCCCCCCATTCCCCTTCAAACAAAGGAGTCAAAGGTGGCACGAGGGCAAGCACTAGGTCACAGCCTAGAAAGGATGGAGCCCTGAGAGCCTCTGTCAGCTGTGGTCCAGCGACACACCATACCACCCCCCGGCTGGTTCTGCCCAGAGAGTGGTGGTTCCGGGCCTCAGCCTCTCTTTGCCAGGGTTTCTTCCTTTCCACAAAAGCTCCAGGAATCAGCTCTGCTGGGCCAGGCTCCTCCTTGTTCTGAGAAATCCCAAAGAGGCGAGTCTCCTTGGGTAGAGGCTGGACCTCCCAGCTGTAGACCTCAGAGCCCGCACGGGTGGGCCAGACAGAAGACACAAATAAGGACGATAAAGGCCGAGTGGGCTGGGTGGGATGTGCCAAGCTACCCATCAGTTCCTGCTAGAACCCAGGGCTAAAAATCCAGTTTTTATGTGAAATCTCTCCAATTTTAAATCTTGGCAATGAACCCACTATTCACCTATTTCTACAACACCATGCAGGCTGAACATCCACCAACACGCTGCCCGTTTGCAACTCTGGTATCAAGTGGACACCGGGAGAAGCAAGTGGGAGAGGTGGGGGGAGCTGGGCAAGTGGCACAGGCAGGGTGGGCTTCCTGGAGGAGGAGAAGGGATGGGCTGGAAGGCCGGTGAGGCTGAGATGGCTGAAGGGCCAGTGCTGGGACTCAGCAGGGATCTACAGGAGGTCTGGGCCTAGGGACTGGACCAAGGGCCAGGGCAGTGACATGCATGAATTTCTGGACATCAGGGACAACGGAAAGGATCTTGTGGCTGCCAAGATGGAATGGGGGAAGGAGCTGGCAGCCAGGGACCAGCTTCCTTGCGGTCTGTGGAGTAGCCTTCTCAGACAGGCAGGGCTGGAGCTGCCAGAGTCTAGAAACTGTTCCATGCACCCCAAGCCTTCATGGTTTCCTCAGAGTCAGGCCCTGTCCTGAGCTGGCGCCTCCTGGAGGGGACAGGGCCACCCTAGCTGCCAGACAGACTGTGGTGAGGGGTGCCGGAAGCCCCAAGGCTAGAATCCTAAGACCTGATGGGCATTTGTAATAAGAGGAAGCAAAGCCAGGGGCCCTTGTCTGTTCTTCCAGCGGAGAAAGATGAGGGGACACTGGTTTGACATTTGACACCCATGGGCCAAGGCCGGTCCAGAGCCTCAGGCTCTGCTCACCTCCGTTCCCTTGGTGGCCACCAGGGGGCAGCAGAGGGCCAGCAGTGCCCCTGGTCCTGAAGCCCCAAAGCTGGGCACCAAGAACGATGACAGCGGACAGGGAGGGGGCCCTCTCCAAGTCTCTGTCCTCTCTGCATGTCCCATGTCCTGCTGGGGCTGCTCTGCTTCTCTGAGTCCCCAACCCTGACCTGGGACATTTGGTGATGCTCTGACCATGGCTGATGACTTTCCTCTTCCCTCCTCCCAGTTTGGTCCCACTGGATAGACACCTTGCCTCCATAACCAAGTATTATTGGCAGCCCCCAACCCCAGTTTTCAAACACCCTTAGGACCCCGAAATTCCACCTACCTGACTTCTGCCTCACCCCTCCTGTCCCCCTCCCCGACTCCGGCTGCTGTGACTCCCTGGATTTCTGGGAGCCCTGTGCGTGCGGGCAGGTGCCCGGCTGCGGGCCAGCCCCTGGCCCTGTGGTTTGGGTGGGTGTCTGCACGCACACGCGCCATCCCTCCTTAGGTCTCCCACACACCTAAGTGACAGATCTAGGCTCTTCTCCTTTGGAAGTGGTCAAACGGTAGCTCTTGCCCCAAAGCCTTCTTCCCGCGGCTCTGACATCAGACCGAAGCCGGCAGGAGGAAGTGGTCAAGCAGCAGGTAGACGGCCCCAGGAGAGGGGCCTTCTCAGGGCAGGGAGCACGGCACATGGTTCCTGGGCCACTAACAGGGCAGCCTTGGCTCTTCTGGAAACAGAAGCTTTGCTGCATTAATCAGCTCCTCAGGCCTGCTCTTCTCTATACTCCAGCTTTGTGGTTTACGTCCATGGGTCAGAGAGCAGGCAGAGGGCAGCCTCCAGCCTCAGCCCTGCTCATCTGCTGTTCTGGCGGCAGCAGTGCCCCAGGGAGAGGAAGTCCATGGGCTCAGTACTCTGAGCTCAGGCCCTCCTGTCCCCACATGGCTGGCACTGGGGGGCAGTGGCCTACAGTGGGGGTACAGCACACTGGGCCTGGCATCAGAGGAAGGAGGACCCCAAGCTGACACAGGCAGAACTTGGGAGCCTGAGAGCCAGGCGAGAATGGAATTGGGCCACACCCCGCCCCCAAAGCCTCTGGCCAGGGTTGGGCCCACCCGGGCTGAGGGGAAGGGTAGCAGGCCAGGGGTGCGCTCACTGCCAGCTTCGCTTCTGACGGCTCCTATCACTGCTTCCTCTAACCAGCACCCCGGGCCCTGCTATCTGGCCCTGACTGCCCAGCCTGTCTGAACATCACTCCCCACCTGCCCTCTCTCCCTGTGGACGGTCAAATCCCACTACCCATAGATTCCTGTCATGTGGGACCTAAGCCAGTGTGACTAGCATTCCAGGTAGTGGAAGGAAAACTCTGTTGTAAGATGTTCAAAGGCTGAAAACACCACCACCTCACCACCTGTGCTGCACCTGCTGGCCTTAGCCAGCGCCCAGGGATCCAGAGTTTGAGGCTGCGGGGGGCCAAGGTCAAGGGTACGGGATACCCCAAGATACCTTTCTGTCTTGGGGGAACTGGCTGCGATCACCTCCTTTCCCCTCCACGATGATTTCCCCCAACAAAGCTGGATGGAGGGTGTCTTATGCAGTTCCCCTCAGTCCCCTTCCCTTGTCATGGAGTCTCTCTGTGACAACCTCGGTCCACAACGACACTACTCGCTCCTCTGGCCTGGGGGCTTCCCGACTCGTGCCCTAGTGTGTCCTGACCCTACCTGCTTCAGCCCTGTTCACTGCTCTCGGCTGGGCAGGAGGGGAGAGGCTACTAGACACCTGGCCCGGGGGGAGCGGCTGGCTCACCAGGAGCTCACCATTTTGCAGATGGACTTGGCCTCCTCCGAGAACTTTTGCGAGTACACCTCCTCTGTCTCCAGGACCCGGCGGTCCACTTCCTCCCGCTTCACCTTCTCTTTGCGGCCCCGGAATGGTGACTGGCCCTCGATCATCTCGTAGATGAGGCAGCCCAGACCCCAGTAGTCGGGGCTCAGGCCGTATCTCTGGTTGTTCAGGACCTCCGGAGCTGCGGGCAGAGGAGTGGATCCAGGAGGGGTAAGAGACAGCGGGTGGCAGGACAGAGTTGGGGCACAAGAGGCCAGGGCTGCCAGTCATACCGACGGAGCCTCAGGCCGTCCTGCACCCAGCAGTGATGGTGCTGCTCACAGAAGGCCTGAAGCTTCATGGCAGGGACACGCTTGCCCCTGCTGACTCCTACTCGCCAACGGCCATAAACACCACCTCCTCCAGGGAGCCTGCCCTGACTGCTCTCCTCAGTGCTCCTGAAAGGCTCGGACTATGGCTTTAGAAGCCTGACCCCAGCAGACGGAAATGTCCCTCCCACTAGAATCCGAGCTGCCTTATTCACTGCTGTGTCCCAGCAAGGGGGGGTGACACCTGACATGGAGTAGGTGCCACGGCCATATTTATTTCTAGAAACGAAGGTGCGTCCACCCAAAGTAAAGATGATTTTAAGTTTACCTAGAATTAAAACCACCTCTCGCTATGGCTTCCCTACTACTTCGATGAAAATATTCTAGATTAACCATCCAAGTGTGAAAAAGATGAGCTTAGTATCATCAGACCCTCACAGACATTGAGAGGCAAAAGCCCGTGAGCCCGTGAGCCTACACCAGATGCCCTGCGGGTGGCCGCAGGCAGTGCCCCATGCGAAGGGAGACAGATGTAGGTGTCCACAAACACCGACTGCCGCGTCACCTGTCCAACCATCCACCCGTCCATCAGCAGCGGCATGGGGGTGCTCACAGCTGCGCATATGGAGGTACACCCCCCACAGGCTCCCAGATGACACACAATCTGAAAGGCATCTTCCGGCAGCAGAGACAACATACAGAATCGGCTGCAGGTGCCGTTGGCACGAGCCTGGCAGGGGATGACATCCCCGGCTCCCAGAGCTTTCTGGAGCCCCACTTTCTGGGGTGAGTGGGCGTATGTGTGTGAGACACCATGCGCAGGAGGCAGCCCAGGGATGTCCTTCACTGGGAGGGGGATTCCAGGGGAGCAGAGGGAGCTCCGGGTCTCTTCCTGTAGCCCTCAGGATGATGGTCCGGGAGTAAGCGTGCGAGGTGAGGGGCTGGGGGCGGGTCAGGCCTAAGGCTGATCTCTAGTTAGCATCTTACTTAGTGACGTGGCAGGTGGTGCACTCCTTTCTGGGTATTTCTGAGTGACTCCCTTCCTCTCAGAGCCTCTCTGAGAGGCTGCCTGCCAGCTCACCAGCCCCCCACCTTGAGATCAGCCTCCCCTGAGCGGCGCAGTATGCCAGCACTGACCTCTGACGTGGAGAGTGGCTTGGCTTTGCTGTGCAGGCGGGGCTGGGATGAGGGGTTCAGAGAGCTCAGTTCAGGGAGGCTGAACCCTGGGCCCAACACGCCCCCACCCTGGCTAGGACCTCCCACTGCCCACTGTGCCTCTACTGCTGCTCAGAGTTGCACAAAGAGGCTGGCGGCCCAAGAGGTGGGCTTGGGGAGGGGCCACACCCTTACTCACCCATGTAGCCGACGGTGCCCACGCGGCCACGGATCAGGTCTCCCTCAGGGATCTTCACAGCCAGACCCAGGTCCGAAATCCGGATGTGGCCTGAGTGAGGAGAGTAGCGTCAGCAGGTCCCGGGGCTGGCTGTGTGGACCGCTCTGGGCAGGGCCACACACCCCCTGGGCAAGGCTCACGGATTCTCGAGTTTTTGTCGGTCTGCAAGGAGGGGCATCACCATCAGCCCCTCGGGGTGACCGCAGGCCCCTGGGAGAATCCAGGCATCAGAGCACGTGGGTCAGTCATTACTTTTCAGGAAGAAAACATAAACTAGGAAAGGATGGCTGGACTTGGCTGGACAATGGCCAACTACCTCATAAAATGCCCTTGTGGGCTTTTGGGAAAGCTGAGATCACCAAGTTTAACACGCCGTGGCCTGATTCTGGGATTGCTTCATGGGGAAAATAGGAGATTTTCCTGAAATTTTATGATTTGCCTAAGAGGTAAAATTAGAAAGCAACTTGGGAAGCAACTCCCTGTCCTGTCTTGTTATCTTTGGAGAAACAGAGTAAAGTCGTCCAGGCCTTGGGAAGACTGAGAGATGGTACTGAGTCGGGGACTGACCCCCAAAGGCTGAGACGACACAGTGCTGAGACAGAGCTCTGTCTCACTGTTGTCTTGTTCGGCAACCCACCCAGGCCAGGTCATGGCCACATCCGCCCCCTCTTCCTTGTCTATGCCTGCCAGGGCCCCATAGCCTGGACCCCAGCAAGGCTGAACATCAAGGACCCTCCCCACCAGGCCAGAGCTGTGTGGATTCCCTGGCTCAGCAGCCCCCAATAGAAGGTGGCGGGGGGAGAAGAGAACACACAGGTTCCAGCCATTGGGCTGCAGACCAGGTTCTGAGACCAGCAGGGAACAAGAACCCCAGTGTGCACTGGGTTCATCCGAGGCAGGCCCGGGGCCCTCTGCCCACTCCTCCACATGGTAGCACCACACTCAAACCTCCCTCTAAGGTCACCAATGACCTGCCTCCCTTCTTCCCTCCCCTATGCCTGGGGCTGCCTGGTATCTGGGGCATGCTATGGGGGGAGGCTCTGGTTTCTGGTCTCAGGTCCCTACTGATACTGCTGGGTGACCTTGGCAGGTTGGCTCCTCTAAGCTTTAATCCTGTCATCTGTCAAAGGGGCCCAGGGATGCTGGCCCTGCCCCCTCTGCAGATAGGGGAAGATATAGTCAGGTAACAGGTGTGAACACCGTTTCCCTGCTGTGCAAGGTTGAACAGCTGTGAGGGGTTACTGTAGCTGCTCTGGTTACCAGTGGGTGTGTACGTGTGTGCGCACACACATGCACACACAAGCAAAAAGCAATGGTCATGCACGAATAATACTGAACATGTCTAGAGCGGGTTGTAGCTGGTGAAAGTTTCCCTTCAAGTCATCCTGGAGCCTCACCACCGTCCCCGCCCTCTGGAGTGGGCAGAGCAGGGCCCACTGTTTCCAGGTCACAGGCGAGGAAGACAGGGTGCAGGGAAGTCATGTGAGAGTTAAGTACTTGCCCAGGATCTCTGAAATTCCAGACCCCTCGATCAGTACCCTCTTTCTCCCTGTCTCTCTCTTCCTCTCTTTTGGCCAAGCCACGCTACTTCTTCATCAAGGAGGAGCTTTTTCCACGCCCACTGCCTTCCTTACGCACTCGGGAGTGGGGGAAAGGGGTGGGTACTCCCTACTCCCCCTACTTGCCCACTGCCCTCCCACAGTCCCAGGGCTGTGCCTCTGAGAGGCTCTGCTGGAAGGCCCGCTGTTCCCTTTGGGCTGTGACGCTTATCTTGACTACACAGCAGGAAAGGGGTCTCCCAAGTTGCTCCCCAACTTACCGTAATCATCGAGCAGGATATTTTCAGGTTTCAAATCTCTGAAAGAGAAGACGGCAAGCACGTGAGTGTGGGCATTCTGAGCATCAGGGCATGGCCACCTGGGTTGACCTCTTTGCGTGTCTCCTTCCTACCTCTTGGTTCATGCTGTCTGGTCTCTCTCTGGATCCAGACAATCCTGGACTAATGTCCCTCCTCCCGCTATCTAGGACAAATACCGCTGTTTCCAGGCATCTTCTCGACCCTGGCGATGACTGGGAAGGGGTCAGGCAAAGGCTGATGGCCCCAGGGTGGAGTGTGGCTCTGGCTGGCATGGTGAGAGACCCCTCCAGGGCTGGGATCACCTGGAGGTCTCAGGATGCCCTGGGATGAAGGCAGAGCGAGGCCCGGGAATTAGCGAAGAGAAGTTACTGAGAACACAGTACCAGCTGCAGATCTGGGGCAGAGAATTGTCCAGGAGGGACCCCCTTTGGGAAGGAGACACCTGGAGCCTGGTACATCTCCCAGTCCAGCAGTGACACAAGCCTGGGAGAAAGCGCAGCGGCAAGGTACAGCTGTAGGCGTGCCCCTATCCTTCTGTCCCTGCTGTCTCTTCTCTTTGATGACATCATCACTGTTCATAAGATTGTGTGCCCCTCCTCCATGGAGGTTGGGAGGCAGCAGAAGTTTCTGGTTTTACTAGCAGCAGGTCCTCTCTGTGGGTAAAAGAACAGCCAGTGGGATAGCGTGTGCAACTCAGTTAAGCCATTAGCATCTGGATTGAGGATGCAATTCTCAACCAACGGGCTTTGCTTATTTAACTGATGGCAGCTGTCCTCGTGGAGAATGGTTACTGTGTTCAAATCCAGTGGGGCAGCCTCACTAGGTGATAATGGGTTTGTACATAGTTATTCATTACAAAATACTTTGCTACTGTTATTTAATTGGCATTCTGTTGATGTGCTAACAATTCCAAATAAGGGCAAGAGCCACCACCTGAGCAAGCCAGCAGCTGCAGGGTTGGAAAGATAGCTAGCCGGCTAGCAGGCACGGGCCAGAACCCAAACCTGCAGAGAGCCCGTGGCAGGCAGTGGAGGCCAGGGAGGCGCTGTGGTTCTCTTCTTCCAGAGAATAAGGACTAGAACTTGGAGGCCCGCCTTTCTTTTTAAGTGAAAAGCAATCAAGTGGGGAGTTCTTTTTTCAACCCATAGGGAATTTTTTTCTCTTCTCACTTGAATGAAAACAGAACAAGAGCCTAAATGGAGAGATGGTGGGGGTGGTGTGGGCGAGGGGAGAGCCAGTCATCAAGGCCATTCCTTCTTGTTTTCAAAACTATCTTGGCCAAGAGCTCTGTAGCAAAGGTTTTCACGTTGGGGTGTGCATGCCTGCTGGGTCTGCGGGAACCATCCAGAGGGCTCCCGTGTGCTGCCATTTTCAAGAATACCGAAAGAAGAAAAATTCAAGAATTTTCTGCCTTTCTAGATCCTCAAGACAAGAAAGCCCTGTCCCGGCATTCTCTGGGATCTCCGCTCCCACTTGCCCTTTCTCCGTGGAACCGACTCCAAGTGACAGAAGAAAAGCAGGGTCCTTCCCGCTCTGTGACCTTGGCGCCCTGCTCCATGGTGTGAAATCCCCCAGGATCCCAATTAGAAAAGGGTTCTACTAATAATCATTACAACGGCAACTCAGTGGACGTTATTTTAACACTTACAGCCTGTGGTCAAAGGAAATTTAAAAAAACAAAATCTTATCTATCCCCATATCGCAGGGCTGCACGCTGATCAATGACAGACTTTTGGGGGGAAATGACATTATAATAACATTCTGTGAGGATGGAAAAAAGGATGATAGAGAATCCCTTGCCTTTGAAGAATTTTCACGCATTTTTAAAAGCATAATGGTGGAAATCACTTTGCCACAGCGCTCAGATTCCACTGAATACCTTTAAAAGTGTGATGGAACTGTTCAGTTTCAAAATACTAGCCCCTATTTTAACAGACGATAAACTATTTCAGATGTTTCCGTAATGTATAAGGGCACACAGATTTTCAAATTTCCTGGAGAGGGGCAGTGAGAAAAGGCTGAAGACCACCACTCGTGGAATCCATCCAGAGGAACGGAGTGGGACCGGCGTCCGTTCTGCTGCCTGCGTGTGTGCTGACCCCACCAAGGTCTTTCTGGAGCAGGCTCACTGCGCTTCCCGCACGCTGGGCTGGAAGGGACGCGGGGTTTGGCCCGACTCACCAATTCTGACAGAACATCGCCTCCTACACTTGGCCCCCAAGCAGTCCAGGGTGAGAGTCTCTATGGCAATGGCCAGGCCCTGAGTCCCAGGGCGGGGTGCCCGCCTGACGGAGGATGGGGTGGGTCTCTGGTGGCAGGACCGGATGGGGAGCCGGCTCACCTGTACACCGTGTTCTCCCGGTGGAGGTCTTCCAAGCCACAGAGGATCTCTGCCGCGTAAAACAAGGCTCGCTCCTCCTCGAAGCCAGGGTTACCCATGTTGTAGATGTGGAACTTGAGGTCACCCCCATTCATGATGGTCAGAACCAAGCACAGCGCGTCCTTGGTCTCATAGGCATAGGCCAGGTTGACCTGGGAGCACAAGACAGCACAAAGGTGAGGTCCCAGCGACTGCCACCCACTTTCGCTCGTCCTCCTCAGGGTCTGTGAAGCCAGGGCGGGGGGGTGGGGGAGAAGGGTGGGAGCGGGGTCCTCAGCAGCTCCATGCCACTGCCCGGCACCCCGCCAGCCTCATGGTGCCCCTGCCCACTGCCCCTCTTGCCTGAAGCAGGACACACGTCCGGATACTGTGGTTCCAGGTGAGGAGACAAAGTGGGGAGCGCAGGCTGGTACTCTGCCCTTTTAGAAAGCCTGACGGGATGGGGTCTGTGTGTTTACACAGACAAAAAAGCCTGCATGTGCTTCATTCAGGGAAGACTGGGGGGCCTTGTTGGCCAGCCAAGAAAAGCAGGGCCCAGATGCCTTTTGGGCTGGGGTCTCATTACCACAGGGACACTGGGAGTGGGCTCGAGAGGTGGCCGGAGGGACTCTGTGAAGGGGAACACAGTTCGGCAAAGTCTGCCTCTGCCCGCATGCAGGACACATCTGGTCAAAGGGACCATTAACAGGAAGGACTTAGTTCCCTGCTGGTGGAGACCAGCTCAAGGATGCAGGGGGGACCATGGGGTTGTGGGAGATGCAGCAGGGCTGGGTCTGAGGCAAAGTCCGCTGGTGGTACTTGTCCTTCTCCACACAGGGAGCCAGTCCAAATGAAATCTGGCCACTGTGGACCAGGCTGGGCACAAGCAGGGCCATAAAACTTGGAGGCAAGGCCAGGAACAATGGCAGTTATTTCTGAGGAAAGGACAGAACGCGAGCTGAGCAGGAGGGCTCTGGGGACGGTGCTCAGTGCCAGCTGCCAGGCCGGCCCTCCCTCCCACACCTGCCCACAGAGACCTAGGAGGGGCTCCTGGAGGGCGCTGGGTGAACTCCCTCCTGGGGGCAGTGGACGGGGCCCAGTCGAGGGTGGTCCAGGCCCTCGAAGATGTGCCACCCCGTTTATCAGGCAGACCACTCTCTTCCCCTCTGAGTAGCACCCACTGTCACCGACCCTGGTGAGAGCCGGCGCTGCCCCTTCCTGCAAGGATGAGGGCTCCACGGGCAGCATCGAGGGAGTGACCTGTGGTCCCCACTGAAAGGGGCTGGCAGCACAGAGGGAGGCTGGGGGCTGGGGGCAACCTGAGAGGAGACCGGGAGATGCATACTCCCATCGGCTTTGAGTGTCGCCTTAGAAAACCACACCCTCTGGGGAATGACAAAAGCATTAGGCTGCCAGCACCTCCTGCTCTCACACAGCTGGTGGGTGTTCGACCGGCACAACACTGACGGAGAGCCGTTCGGGAACTGCTACCAAATGGGAAATGCACACGGCCTCTGATGCCACAGTTCCTCCACCAGGAACCCAGCCTACAGACACGCTCCTGGATATGTGCCAAAGGGATGTTCAAGGCCGGACACGGCAGCCTCACTGGCTGTGTGACCTGCGCGCAGGGACCCACGGGGACTGGTTGCGCAGACGCCGGGTTATCTCCGTGCTGCACGGCAGGGAGGGGGGTGCACAGCATCAAAAACAGAGCTACGGCTGCAGGTTTGGCCACAGGAAAGGACCTCAATTCAAGGGGAGAGCACTGCAGCTTAGGGTGTCTGGTAGGACTCCACTGGCTAAAAACATCAGAAAGCCTCTTCGTGAATCCCCCATGCTCGGATGGTTACCCGAAGAGGGAGGCTTTTGTTTGTATCTCAGACCTCTCTGTGCTGTGGGAGTTTCACCCTGTACATGTTTTTTTATAGTGACATGTGGCAGAGGGATTGAGAGCTGACCAAACACCCACATGCTCTTCCACATTTCCCTGCAGCTGGCTGGGCCCTGGCAGTGACTAGTTCTGGCCCACGGGCTGTGGGCGGTGTGAGGAATGTCCCAGCGGCTGAGGCAGCGAGGGTCCCTGGACAAACCCACCAGCACACGCTTGTAAGACTCTAGGTGGGACAGCGGTAAGGTAGAGAAGGGCGGCTAGATGTGGCTGGTCTCTGTGTGCGTGACAATGGTCTTTCTTGTGTCCAGCTACTTGGGGCTGGGGGGTGGTGTGTTACCGCAGCAGAGCCCGGCCAAGACATGGTAACAAAATGAACACAAACAAGATGGCACCCCTCCAGGATATCGACACTCAGGTCTCCCCCATGGTGAAACCAGCCTACGGGGGTCTGTGGGAACACAGCTCCTTGGCTGGGCCCAGGGCAGGCTGCTTTTTCCACTGAGGAGTTTACAAGGTGGTTCTGGAGAACAGAGGCCTTGGTCCCACACACAGAGGGGAGCCAGGCCAGTTTTGAGTGATTGGAGCAAGTCAGCCACGGTTGGCCGTGGGGAGCCTTGTGATGGAGGGAAGGCCTGGTCGCCTTTCCGCTGCTTCATCCTCTCACTGCGGTCCACTTCCCTGCGGGCTGGGGACCTGCCACTCTGGAGGACCCCCCCTTCCCAAGGGGTGGGAGCCCTGGTCACTAGAAGGGTGGCCTGGCGCTGGGCCCTGGACACTCACCACGAAGCGGCTGTTGACCTTCTCTAGGATCTGCTTCTCATTGAGCGCCATGGACTCCCCTTTCCTTTTCTTGATCCTCTTCTTCTCCAAGCGCTTGCAGGCATACATTTTCCCCGTGGCCCGAACCTGGCAGGCACAGACCTGAGATGCGAGACAGAAGCCAAAGGTATGGGACAGGTGAAGGCCGACCCCAGGCTCCTCCATGGCCAGGATGCTGGGTCGGTAGGGCTGGGAACTGATGTGCCAGAAGCCTGGCCGGAGTGTGCTCCCAGTCACAGGACCTACGGATGCCGGGCCTTGGGCCCACTGCTGCACCAGGCCCTGCCCTCAAGCACTGGCTTCAGTGTCCCTTGGTTCCCTCCCTCTAGCCTTCGGGAAATCCGAGCTTTTCAAGGTGCACAAGCAAACATTTCATGCCGCTGTTTACATAACCGGCCAAAGCCTAAAGTGCTGTCCCTCTCTCAGAGGTAACTAGAGTTTCTCTGTCCCAAGCTTCCACCCAGATGCGGCCATTGCTAGCTGGGGACTACACAGCACCAGCTGCTGGGAAGACAGGCTTATTTGGGTGTGAGACCCCTAACAACCCTGACTCTCTAATTCAGCGAAATAGGAGCCAAACCATTTGGGTTCTTGTCTTCTTGGTTCCACCCCTTTTTTGGTTGTTTGACCTTGGCTGGGTCATCAACCATTCTGACCCTCAGTTTTCCTCATCTCTAAAATGGGCATATCAAGGCTTGCCTCACAGACTGGGACGATCAGATGAAGTGCAACAGCACATATTAATGGCAGCATGGGGCCAAGATTCTGGGGCCCCTCATGCCCTCACTCCTCCGTCCAAAGACAGCCAAGAACGCCCACTGCTCCCTCCAGACGCCACCCTGAGATTGGCCCCAAGCGCACCTCCATCCCACGGGCCCTGCGGCCAGCCGCCTTTCCCACCCCTGCAGCACCTCCTGTTCCCGGGCCCATGCCTCACCTTCCCTCCCCGCCAGGGGGCGCAGGACACTTTAAGCCCATCCAGAAGGGACAGAAACAGGGACAGGAGTAGGGGAACTTCCCACTGAAGACGCGGATGTTCACTCACCTCCCCAAAGCCCCCTTTGCCTAGTACTCGGTACTGCCTGAAGGTGTTTTTGGTTACCGGTTGCCTGGAAAAAAGCAAGAATCCAACACTGGTCTCATGGCGTTGAGATGCAGAATCCACAAGAAACGGACGACTGCAGCCCTGCGTGCCCTCCAAATCATCGCCGCAGACGGGTCCCTCAAGGACTTGCTCTGGGGCTGGGCGTTCAAATCCCAGGCCACCCGCCCTCGGTCCCCTGCGACTTGGGACCCAAGCAATCCTCGCTCACTCGCTTGGAGGGAAGAGCAGAGGCGTGAAGGGGCTGTTTCATGCACTTTCCGTGTGGCTCCCTCTCTCTCCAAATGAAAATGCAGTGGCTAGGCTCAGAAAGCAGCTGTGCTCTCTGCAGGGAGAAGGGAGGGGGCCAGGAGCCGCGCAGTTCGGTGTCCCAGGGAGGACACAATAGCCCTCCCCACACCTGCACATCTGGTCCACCTGCCCAACTCTTGGCCCCAGGGGGAAAGGGTGCTGGTCACCTTTAACGCAGGTCTCCAGCCCTCCCTCCACCAAGGGCCCCTTCATCACAATTCCCCCCCAGCTCTGCAACACTAGAAGCTCCTGTCTGCCCAAAGCTCTATTTACGAAGTAATCATTGCTTTGTATCTTCTCGCCCCCATTTTTTTTAAAAGATTTTATTTATTTATTTGACAGAGAGAGATCACAAGTAGGCAGAGAGAGAGAGAGAGAGAGGAGAAAGCAGGCTCCCTGCTGAGGGATGATGATGAGGGACTCAATCCCAGGACCCTGGGATCATGACCTGAGCCGAAGGCAGAGGCTTAACCCACTGAGCCACCCAGGAGCCCCACTGGCCCCCATTTTAATTAGCTAAAGCCTTTTATGTCTAATCAGACAGACCCTCTGATCCCGAGGCAAGGGTGGGACCTCACGGAGTGAACAAACGGCCATCTAAAATCGCCCTGAAGAACTCCAAGGTGCAGGCAGCCTGGGCTTGGTCATCACCGGCCTGTTTGGCTGAAAATAGTCAGCTGCCCCCAATCCAGCTTTTCTGAGGTGTAACTGACAAATGGTACCCAACTGATGCTTTGATACAGGGACACACTGTGAAAGGATCACCACAATCAAGCTGTCACCTCCCATGGTTACCATGTTCCCTCTTCCCTTCTCACTGGTAAGAACACTTAAGAACTCCTGTCTTAGCCAACTTCAAGATACAGGACCATGAACTAGAGTCACGTCACTGTACGTCAGCTCTCCAGAGCTTATCCATCTCGCAGAACTGAAACCTTGCCTCCCTCGACCTCTATCTCCTATGACCTCCACCCCCCACCCCCGGCCCCTGGCAGTCACCAGCCGCTCTCTGCTCCTAGGACTGGGACATTATCTGAGATTCCACATCTAAGTGAGATCACGCAGGATCTGTCTGTGTCTGGCTTATGTCACTTAGCAGAACGTCCTCCAGGTTCCTCAATGTTATCACAAATGGCAGGATTTCCTTCTTTTTTCAGGCTCAGTAATATTCCATTGTATGTATCTACCACGTTTTCCCTCCCACGCTCACTGCAGCATTACTCACAAGGGCTAAGAGATGGAAACAACCCAAGCATCCTTGGACCATGAACCGATAAAGAACAATCCGCTTTTAGGAGGTCAAACTTAGCTCTTGGACCTCCAGGACTATTTCTGAGCATCCCCCAGCCCCACCGCAGGGGCTGGACCAGGGCACACGCTAGAGGATGCCTGAGCTGCCCCACATAAGTGGGTCAGCTTGAGAAAGACCGGGGAGCCTCTGGTCACCCAGCAGCTCCTGAATGAACCCTCTGTTGCAACCCTTCTTGCCGCCGGGTCCCAAAGGTCCTCATGCCACACCTCTCACAGGACAGCCCCGAACCCCCCGCCCCTTGGTGGCTCTTTCTGGCAGGCCCGTCTGGAGCTCATGAGCCCTGACTCACTCTCTTCTGTTTCTTTGCGGGGGGGCGGGGGGGCGGGGAGGGGTTCGACACACGGATTACATCCCCGCTGGGAGCACAGGGCCGCCCCCCAGTGGACACTCCCAAGGCTCCGGGTCCTCCTGCCGACGAGCGGCCCGCGACAGCAAAGCCTCCATGTGGCTGCATGGGCCATGCGGCCCTGGGCAGCATCCCTACAGCCGCCCTCGAAACCACATGAAGGCGCCCGGGCCTAACAGTTTACGATACATGGAGAACAAACAGTCGGTCGGCGTTACCACAGAGCTCCTCTGCGAGGGGAAATGAGTGTAATATAGTCTCCGAGGAATTTCTCGGTTAACCTTGGGAGGGAGAAAATCCCTTTAATATTTCAACAGTACAGCACGAACAGGCCATGATCTTGTTAGCAAAAAAAAAAAAAAAAAGGAAAGGGAGGAAGTGGGGTGCTGTCAGTCATTCAGGGGCATTTCTAGGCCAGGCTCCTGCCCTAGTGGCTTCAACAACTTAATGCCCACAAAAGGGCCTAACTTCTTCAGAGTTAATACACAGATTTAAAAAGCCTGTTTCTCCATTTCAAGTAGCCAGGAGAGACAAGCAAAGTCAAAGCCAATGGCCACATTCTATTGAACAGAGTGCTGGGTGGAGTAAGGGGAAAGGACTTGATCAAAGGGCCTTGGCTTCAGGTTCCAGCCTTGCCAGGCCCTTGCTGTGTGACCCACGACCGATCGATCAACCTCTCTGAGCCTTGTATCTTCAGTAAAACGACTCTGAAAAGGCATCTGTATCCCAAGGCTCTTTGTAAGCTGCTGTGTGTCAGATATCGTTATTAGAACTCTAGGAACAAGGGTGCATGGTGGCTCAGTCGGTTCAGCATCTGCCTTCGGCTCAGGTCATGGTCCCAAGGTCCTGGGATCAAGCCCTGTGTTGGGTTCCCTGCCCAGTGGGGAACCTGCTTCTCTCTCTCCTCTGTTGCTCCCCCTGCTTGTATGTGCTCACGTGCTGTCAAATAAATAAAATTTAAAAAAAAAAAAAGAAGAACTCTAGGAACAAAGGACATCTCCCTTCCGGAGTCTTTAGGGTAAGAGTCCCCACTGCGTGAAGCACCTCGCACAGGCACAGTGTATTCCGCACAACTGCATCAGGAGGTGGGACGGTCCCCACTGTGCAGGTGAGAATGTTTAGGCTCTGAGAGGGGACACGAGTTGCCCAATGTCATGTCGGTAAGTGGTGGCTCTGGGGCTGGGATCCCAGGAAGCCTGCTGCAGAGCCCATATCCAGTGTCTCAAGCCTACACTGCCGCCCCAGGAAGGTGGGCAGAGGTCGGGGTGTGTGGCACACAGCCTGGGCTCGGGAGTGGGGGGCAGGGGGTGGCGAATACGTCCCCACCACACTGTCCTGTGATCATCAGGAACACAAGAGCCAGCTGTTCCTTCCCATACCAGACACTTGAGGGTGACAGACACAGTGGCACTGATGATCTCACCGACAACCACGACAACTGTATCCTGCCTTTGACTTCCCGGGGCCAGATGGATGACCTCTGCTGAACACTTGCCTTATTGTAGGCATGGACCACGCTTACCTCTGCTCGTCCACACCCAGGCCTACGAAGGCACGCGCTATTATGATCCCCATCTCACAGATAAGAAAACTGAAGCGGGGAGGGGTGAGCAGCCCTTGCTGAGGTCCCTGCGAAGGTAGAGCCAGGACGCAGACCCAGGCTGTGGACCCCAGGGCCCTCAGCAGGATGTCTGCCCTGACCCTCACCTCCTCGGCTCTCCTGGAGCCACTGTGCGCACGTGCAAGGGGGCCAGTGGCAGCTAGTGGCCCCCAGAGAAGACTGACCCCTGCTCCACTGTCATTCCCACCAGTCGGGGTGGACAGAAACGAACCCCCCGTGGTACAGAGCTGGGTGTTTCCCTCTGGGCTTCCTGAAGTGGGCAGGGGAGAGCCGTGGATGGCCTCTTTGGGCAACTTGTCCTACAGCTTCCTATGTGTCTGTAGGGCACTCAGCCAGCAAAGGTGGCGACAGGCAGAAGCAAAATGGCTCCTGGCTCTCTGCCCAGAGGGTGCCCAGATGCCTGTGGGGGGCAGGCCTCAGGCACATGGACCCCTGGGCTGTGGAAGGGGATGCTCCTGCCCTTGTCTACCAGTGCAGCCCAGCACAGATTTAACGCAGGCAATGCCCTGTTCTGCCAATTCTGAACAGTGTGGTGGGCAGAGCCCTGTGCTGGGGTCCTGGGCCGGGGCCTCCCCCCAGCTGCCCTGCTGGCCTGCTGTGTGACCAGCCCACGCCCTCTGTGTGGCTCTCCTTCCTCTTCAGTCACACAGAGGCCGAGTTACTGCCATGTCTGTGAGAGCACTTTGCAGAGAAAAGGCAGTAAACAAAACAGGAAAAGATACTCAATTTTATCCATTATTAGAGATGAGAAGATAAACAAGAAGGAAAGCCTGCTGCTCACACGCCGGCCAGGAAAGCACGAGAACAGTGTGGGTGAGGCTGAGGGGAAGCAGGCACCGAGACACTGGCGGGACTGGAAACGGGGGGCAGCTGTCTGGGAGGGTAGCTTAGCGGTCCCTCACGGTTTCACTTTGGCCGAAATTCCTCTGTGGGGATTTCTATGGATTTCTTCATGTACTTCTGAGAGCACATGAAGATGTATCTACCAAGCTATTCGTTATTTAGGGAAGATTGTACACAAAACTGAGAGCAACCTCTATGTCCATCCACAGGGGACTGAGCTAAACTCGTTCATGAGTCACTCTGTGACTCACTCGGAGAACACAGCAGCTCTTCATCTGCGGACAGAGAGAGAATCCCCCAAACAGTGAACCAAACAAGTAAGGATAAGTACGTATGTATTTATGAGAGTGAGTGTGCGTGTACACTTTAATAAGCACAGAACATTTCTAGAAGAGCCAAGAACTTAATCAACAGGAGGATGGCTAATTTTACTTGAACCACGGAGCCACGGAGGTAGCTGATTTTTCTGAGCTCTCAGCTGGAAAGCCCGTCGCCCCACTTCCCGCGCACGCACGCGGCACACACGTGCAGGGGGGCTGTGCCGGGAACACTCACCTTTCCAACCACTTCCACTGCAGAAAGCGATCAAAATACATGCTGTCCAGATACTCATGGAAGGGCTCTCCCTTCAGGTAGTCGTGGACAGACCTGGCTCGGAGGGAAGAAATGAACATTTTACAATCCTGGCCTGAAGCCGACGGGCAGAGCCATGGATACGTATCCGCAGGGTAACACCTTGCCTCAGAGGCCCGTCTTCCTACCAGAGTGACCGCCTGATCCCGTGGGCCCCACCACGGCACGGCTCTAGGTGCAGGCTAGAGCTGTGAGCGTGAGGTGGGTGTTGTGATGTGGGACAACCGTCAAAGAGAGGCCTACAGAAGCATGTTATCAGGACAGAGAGTTAAGTGAGGCCCCTGGGGGGCTCATGAAGGGACTCTTGAGCTGCTGTGAGAACGAAGAATACTTAAGCTGGAGCAGGGGAGAGTGTGTGCAGGGATGGGCAGAGTAGGGATGCAGCGTTTGGAGGGTCCAGGCTCTGGATTTGGTCCAGGACCAGAGAAGCCACTGGGAGCTTTCCATCGCCGCAGCAGAGTTGACCAGTCGCCTGCTGTGGGCCAGGCCCCCGGAAGCTGGCTGTGGTTAGGGGCAGATGGGCTTCTTTCCTTTAAAAAGCCATGACGCTGACCAATGCAGCCCAGGCACTTGGGACGTGTGGGTGGGGGTGGGGGAGCAGTAGGCACAGTGGGGGCCATGTTGGACCCGGTCTCCTGCCAAACATGAGGGCAGGGGCCAGTGTAGGAGACTGGGATGTCCATTCCCTCAGGGCCACAAGGACAGCCCAGGGGCTTCACCTGCTGTCAGATCTGACCCTCAGCCAGCTCCAAGAGGACAGCAACCAGGTTTATTTCTGCTTGTGTGTTGTGGGGGGGGGGTTCCTCTCCTCGGCACCTAACAGGGCTGGGCCCCAAGCTGGCCCTCCCTCAATGTCCGTGCTCAACATGGGCTCCAGCTCTTCCCACAGGGCACAGGGACACTGGTTTTCATGTCCTCCCTGCCTGGCTGTCAAGCCCTGTGGAAGCCAGGCCTGGGTTCTTGCTCACCATGGCAGGTGAAGCACCTGTCACGGTGCCAGGCACACAGCAAGCTCCCCACTGTCTGTGGGGCAAAGGCTGAATGGGGGCACACAGCAAGCCGTGCGGGGTGATCAGGCTGTGGAAGGTTTTTGGTGTGCCGGCACGTGTCAGCTTATGAAGCAGGGTACCTGGGTGGGCACAGGCACATGTGTGTGCCTACTGGCTCACGCCTTCACAGTATATGTGCAAGGGACAGGTCAGGGCTTCCCTCGTGTCTGGCCAGCAGCACACCCCCCGACTTGTGTCCTATTCCGTCAGGATGGCCGTATGGCCTGCAGACAAGGTAACAGGGTGCGGCTAAGGTGGCCTCCAGCCCCCTTCCTGCGGCAGCGCTACCTGGCTCTGGCTGCTGGAGGCAGTGGGGGGTGGGCGCTGGGAAGGACTCCCAAACCACCCAGACGGGGTCAAGTTTTTGCACATTCCTCTGTCTCAACAGCCTGGAGAGCCACTTACTTTCAACGCCCTTTGAGATAGATGTTTTGTTTGGACTTGGCCCTTTGGTATCTTTTCCGATGGTAAAAACTATACAAACAGCTGCGCGGCTTGGCTGGGGACCCTGGCATGGCAGACCTGCCCTGGGGCTGGCGCTCCAGGTGGACGGTAGGGGTAGCCCCTCTCCAGGGCTTCGTGGAGGCCCGGCCTGGGCAGGGAGGGAGCACTTACTGTGCACAGGCAGAGAAGAGTTCCTTGGAGGGCCTCTGTAGGAGCTTCTCCTCTGTCTGGGAGACCAGGTCCTGGCCAACCTGAGCAATGAAAACTGGGGACTGGAGGAAGAGAAGAGGACATGTCAGTGAGGGGCAGGCGTGGGGCTCCTCCTCTCCCTCCTGCCCACTCCACTCCAGGCCCTGAGCCACATGCCACATTCAGGGGCACGCAAAGGTTGCTGGGGTGAAAGGCGGTGAACGAGCCTAGACTTAAGGCCAGGTTTCTGGCTCTGCCACTTTGAGTCTGTGTGACCTCGTGGAGGTCGCTAGGTTCCTCTGAGCCTTGTGGCCCTCATCTGTGGCACACTGAGAATGATGTCCCTGTGTCCTTGGCTTGGGGTCAGACCCAAACAAGATGTATGTATGGAACTGTCCCGCATGGACGGGTTGGTCAGTCAGCCCCTGGCAGCCTGCAGATGCCCCTTCCCAGGCTGGGCCTGTCGGCACAGAGGGCAAGGTGGACACCTGCCCAGCCTCAAGGTCCTGCATGAGAGGGTCTGGAAAGGGTGGAAGGGCCAGCAAAAGCACAGCTCAGCAGCAGGGTGGGGGGGTTGCACTCCATGGGCACAGCTTTGACAGGCTGCCCTGGGTGGTGGTGGCTCCCATTCCTCCCTCCCTAAAAACCCGTATGAGCAAGACTGCAGAAAAGATGCTCGAAGTTGCAGAAGGAGCCCCCCCACCAAGAAACCGAAAGCCCAAGCACTGGTTTCCCCCTCTGGGGTCACTGTGTGCTTCCATCTCTGCCTCTGTTACACGCAGAAGCTTCTGCAGAGATGGCTGGCTGCTGGGGTGCGGAGGTTGCTTCTAAGACTTGGGGAACTTTCTTGGGAACCTGGCAGCTGAATCTCTTGGGGTAACTCTGGGTTCTTTGAGAGCAATCAAATCCTAACACAAACCCAGAGGCCATGGGCAAATTTGCACCATGAGAGCCGACGGCCAGGCAACTTCGGTTTGAAGGGCCCATGCCAGGCACAGAACAGAGTCCACGGTACGCACGGTAAGGAGCCACCTGAAGCTGTGCTTGGTGCCAGGATGTGACCCGAATCGGGGAGGAGTCAGCAAAGACCAAACACACATGCTGGGCGGGAAGTCATGGGGAGAAACCCCCAGTTCTTGGACCTCAGAAGAGGCAGCTGGGTTGCCCACCTGTACGCACTCCGCTGCACCCCTGTTTTGCCATCAGACGCCGCCCTGGGAAGACCCGCCCTTACCCGTAGTGGACCGAACCTGGCATCAGGCACGTTGCGGGGGCGTTAAAAGGTGAAGCCAATGTGGCCCTGACTGAGCACTTTTTCTCCAGGAAGATGGGAAAGACAGAAATCAGGTAATACCCTCGTGGGAATCTCTCTCGCCTCTCCAGGCTGCGTGTGGTCATGTATAAAAGGGGCCCACTGACAGACTTTAAACCAGCAAACTTCTTTTCTCCTCCTCCAGATGGATTTTATCTATAGACCCACTATTTAAAACCAACGGGTAGCCCAGGTTTGCCTCTGCCGAAGGCCAGCTGTGGTCCGGCACTGCGAGAAACACCTTACATGTGCTACGTCATCTAACCTTCATCATGGCTCCGCGAGGTGAAGATGCTATAATGTTCACTTCACAGACGGGGAAACGGAGGTCCAAGAATTTCAGTCATTGGACACCAGGTCACCCAGCCGAGAAGTGGCAGACAGGGGACTGGAACACAGGTTGGGAGGGTTGGTCTGGAGGGAGTCTGGTTGAAGATGGTGGGGCGTGTGGGTCCCCTGTGCCCCTCTCACCCATTCCCCACCTCCCAGGAGCCCCTCAGGCCTCAAGGTGGGCAGGGCACAGTGCGGCCCTCCAGCAGAGGCAGCAAGAACTGAAATGGAAGACAACGTGGCTCAACGCCATGAGCCCCCCCCCCCCCCCCCCCCACCGCCGCGCTCAGAGAGGGAGAGCATTACCGGGCAGGGTCATTTGGGAAAGGCTTCGTGGAGGACAGGATCAGAGCAAAGCGGAATCTGGGCTCAGACTTCCACCCCACCTGGGCCTTCCCACGGAGGACCATACTCTGCTTCCTCCCCAGCCAATGGGAGGGGCAGCCCAGGGTCTAGGGGGGATCCAGCCATGTGCATGGAGTCCCACTGCTCTCGTGCTCCGCGGTGGGTTGGCGGGAGGGCTCTGGGGATGCACCCACGGTCAAAGCCCTAATAGGACTTAATGAGCAGTTTGACGACCATGGGTTTAAATCAGTCCCTGGCTCAACATGAAGAAATGAAGCGATTCCAAGCAAACCCCCTTTCAAGTGACTCCAGAGAGTAGCGCCTCTGCCAGTAAGGGAATAAGAAGCTGTTGGCCCGTTTAAGTTAGGAACTGAAACCCGAACTTGCCAGGGGGGTGAGAGGAGCAGCTGCCCAAGGGGACATTTCCATGGGACATTTATGATTTGCATCGACGGAACTGGAAGGTATTGGTCTTTTCCCTCCAAGTCAGAGAAGTCAGTTTCCAAGGGAGACCCATGAAGGCAACTCTCCCTAGCCCGAGTCTAGCACATCATGGAAGATAAAGTGCCCCCAGACACTCAGCGTGCTCTGGGGTCCCAGCAGCTGCAGCCGCTGCACACCATCCCTGTGGCTTGAACGCAGAATTCCAGTTTCAGATCTCATTCCAGGAAGCTAATCCCTTCTGGTCCCAGGAGGCCTGTGAGGTGGGCTAGGGAAGGGAGGGGTAACCTTGGGGCCAGGTGGGCTCTGGACAGGACTATCACGTGAGAGGGCTCAGGAATGCCAGGAGAACTGTGGTTAGCTCTGTGGCTCTTTCTAGCAGGAACTGTCCCTCTGGGGGGAAGCTGAGGGTCAGGGTGGGGAGAAGGCTGGGGACTGTCCTCCTCCATGTTAAAAACATACCCCTAATTTCTAATCAAACACAAAAAGCCCTAAGGCCCTTAGATATTGGCAGGGCTGAAAGTGGCCAGGAGAACAGGTCTTGGTGGAGGTCTCTGTTACAAGTGGCCCTGGGGTCTGGGACCCTCTCAGGCCAGCAGTATTTTGAAGTGACACTTTATTTCTTTGGTCACCAGATGGTCTCAAGCAGCTCCAGCCAGCAGGCCTTGACTTTTAATACCACAGTGTGAATTTAGGCACCAAGTTTCCTCCGAAATGTGTGGAATTAGCTCTTGGTGGTACCGCTTCTGAGGACAGGAGGAAGAAATTGGGGACAGGGTTTCTCTGCTGGAGGCCATCACGAATGGCCTCCTGATGGTCTGGGGCACGGAAGCTCAGCAGCTGGCCAGCCTCCAGGAGATCATATGCCCAGCCCAGCCCGGAAGTCCACTCTGATGACAAAATGACCCCCAGCTGCTCTTAAGGATTGCTCCGTGGCCAAGTTCCGGGACAGCTTAAGACAGCACGACGCGTCTTGGGGACATGGCTGTGCTTACTGGGGGCTGCTGTCTCCCTTCTGGCCAGACTGACAAGAAAGGACCCCGCTTCCCTGAGGAGCTGTCGGCTGCAGGGAGCGTCTGTCGAGCCCCCGAAATCACCCGGAGCAAGCGAACCTGCACCCTGCTCCCCTCTTTGGCTAAGGCTCCTCTCCACCGCTTCCCCCCAAAGGTGCTGGGGAATAGAGGGGGAGTAACGCTCGGGGGTGCTTTGTCCACTCTGAGTCTGTGCCTTGGTACTCAACCAGGAAGCAGGTGATGCCCGCCGCACCGAGGCTCTGCCCTGAGGGCGCTCCGATGCCCTCCCTCACTGACTTCACCGCCAGAGACAGGAAGCGCCGGGCGGCGATAGCCCAGGCCCAGCTCTGCCTCCATGGCCCGGCAGCACGCCCACAAGGTGGCGCTACGGAGCCCCTCACAGCGCTTCATTGCGCACCCTCCCCACGGGCGGCTCAGCCTCCTGGGCCCCGGAGTAGGGAGGCCAGATGGCACACCTGAAATAATTACCAAGTGATTCATCTCAGACCTGGGAGCGTGACCTTTGCAGTAACAGTTGAGGGGGAAAATGAGAAATCGGCCTGGGAGGGAGCCCTCGGGAAGGAAGGCGAGCGTGGGACCTTGAGGGAGAGGTCGGATTGACACAGGTGGAGGAGGCCAGCATGGCACGGGCAAAGGCCAGGAGGCTGGAGAAGGCAGGGAGGGGGTGCGCAGAGAAAGGAGGACTCATCTAGAAGATGTTAAACAAGCAGCCGACACGGGTGCTGCCATCTCTGTGTGGCTGGTTCTCATGGACCTCTGCATCGTTTTAGCCCAAGGGTGGCATCGAGAGGGCAATGCTGCGTCTGGTCCCCAGGGCACTGCTGTCTCCCTCTGCACTGGGACGACGGGCAGTAGGAAGGGACGTCATTTCCTGCCTGAGTGAGGAACCCCACATGTCTGAAAACCTTGCTCCTGAAACATCTGCTGGCTTCAAAGTCTCTGGTTTAAAGACGTCAGACTGGAGAGGGAATCAGCTGTATGTGGCTGGTGTCTCTAGAGTCACCCGGGGATGGAGGCATGCGTGGGCTGTGAAAGGCTCTTCGGAACTACCTCCCACACCTCCTTAGTAGTGGTCAGTAATCCTGAAGCAAGTGCCCCTGGGGTCACCCTCAGAACCTTCTGGAAACACATACCCTACACTTGTTCACAGATTCAGGACCCGAGGTGGAGCAGGAGGAAGAGATCACAGAGGGCTCAGCTGATTCCAGTCACTCATGGCACAGATGGGTTACCTGAGACAAAGGACCAAGAAGGGAAGGGACCCCTCCAAGGTCACTCTGTGGCCCATGGTGCAGCCAGGATTAACACCTGGAGAGGGTCCATGGCAGCGCTGAGCAGATCGGAGCTGCAATGGCCCTGAACCAGGTGTCCTGGGCCAGCTCTAGGGGAAGGACATAGCTTTGGTCTCATTGGTCCCACTCAAATCCAGCTTGTGCCCACCTCACAGATGGGACATGCACATACAGCAAGCCTAATCCTGGTATCTCTCCCACCCACCCCTCCACTCTGTCTCCACCTCACCGCCCTGTATTCAAGAATTCTCTTCTCTCACCTGCTGCCACTTCCTCTTGCAGTGACACAATGGCCCCCAAGGGAGTTTTTCCATACCACACAGCACAGATGGTCCCCACTCCAAAGGACAAAGCCCACTGCCCTCTTGACCCTGACCCCAAATGCTCGTCTCAATCTGCTTTTCCCTCCAGCCTTCTGCTCATGGACACTCACTCCACACTCGTCTCTTCCTGGGAAGCTCTAGCTCTCTAGCCGCCGGACCTGTGCTCGTTCCCTTGGAAGAAGCCCTTCCTGCCCCATCAGGGCATGTCCAAATTCCACCCAGTCTTCACGACCCCCTTTAATACAACCTCATCCAAGCTGACTTTCTGAGCAGGCAAGACCTTCCACCCAGTCCCACCTCCCAGTGCAAGTGTCACCGACACCATCACTGCCGTCTCTTGAGCATCTACTGTATGTTAAGTCCTATAAGCTTTACGTGGGGTTATCTTTTTTGATCCTCTCAATTAGGTTTTAACTATTACAATCTCCATTTTAGAGATGCAGAAATAGGCTCAGAGAAGTTAAGTAACTTGCCCAAGCTCAAGCAGCTAGCATGGGAGCAAAGACACGAGTCAGAGAGCCTTATCACTAGGCACCACCATGTTCTCCAAGAACGTCACCGTCCTTCTCAGATCTTGTGAGGTCGGGACTTTGGTCTTGGAGGCCCACGGGGGCTGGAAGATAAGACGAAATGGACTCTGTGTGTTTGGGTAAACGCTATTTGTATAGTGGTGTTGGACGTACCACATGTGCACGCACACGCGCACACACACACACACGCAGGCTAATGGCCAACATATGCTTCGCTTCACCATATGAAAACATCCCACCGAAGAGCTCCGTGCTCATTAGCCGCGGTTCCATCAGTGAACAAAAGGTCAGCCCAGGAGACTGTCCGCTCTATCTCCAGACGCAAGCACTTAGGGCTTAATGATGTGTATATTTTCATATGTGGGCAGCTGACATTCCCCATGTAAACTATTTGCAATTTCCCAATGTGGACAGACTCCACTTTCAGGAAAAGCTGAGCAGGATAAGGGGTTCTGGAGGGCCCCCTGCCTTCCAAAAAGGGCTGCTTAGAGGTTTGCCTGTCTGGCCCATGCCAGAGTGGAGGCAGCTGTTCCTTGGCGGGGCCACCCCCATTTCCCACTTCTCCTCCAGGACAGGAGCAGGGGAGGGGCACTCCCACAGCCATACCCCGGCTACCCCTTGACCCTTCACAAGGGATCTGCGTCAGCCGTGGGAAGCCCTCATATGGAGCCGCCAGGGCCTGGCTGGGGGCAGGGGCGGGGACAGGGACAGGGGTGGGAACCAGGCCTCCAGTAGGAGCCAAGGCCAGAGGTAGTTGTGGGCGCCTGCGAGGGGGGCCGGCCCGATAGTTACTGGCCCTTCGATGTGAGTTTTCCCACAAATGTATACATCTCTTGCTCCCCAGAACAAGGCCAGCTGGTGGAGTTGGTGATTTAGGGTCACGGACGTGGAAACTGAGCTCCAGACAGCTCCTTGAAGGGCAGGAAAGCTGCTGGTTCCCGTCTCCTCCAAATTGGCTACGATGCTCGGCGAGCAGCCAGGACTCCACACATGCTTCTAGCAGAACAGTCAGGAAAGGGGGATCTGAGATTCAAATCCAGGCCCGCCCGGCTCCAAAAGCTCTGATCTCTCTGCTCTGCTTCACTGATGAGAACTGATGATGGCACACAGTAGATGCTCAAAGTATCTGCTGAATAAACGTGCGTGCATTCGCATTCACTGCAGGGGAGAGGCAAGCGGAGAGCAGGAGTGTCTTCCCCACCAGAAGCACCCTCACCCTCCGGTCCACCCTAACTTCACCACAACTGGGCCAGAGTTCTTGGGGGTGTTCCAGTTACAAAGGGTTGGAGTGCCTGTCTCAGGCAGACACTGTGGGCTGGAGGGTTGGGGGAGAACCTGGAGCTGCCCTTGTGGGAAGCGTCCTGGTGCCAGCTTCCCCAGCCCATGTACAGCCGGGGGCGCTCTCCAGTTTCATTTCATCATATCCCCACCCTTCCAGTAAATTCCTCCTTTGTTTGAGCAACTGGGAGTTAAGTATTTGCCACTTGCTGCCAATAATCCATACTAATTCACTACCTGTAAAATTAGGAGGTAGGGCAGGGGACTAGGAGGACCCTCCAAACACGACCCAAAGCACCAGAGGCTTCCTCTCTCCTCGCTTTTTCCTCCTTGCTACCCCTCCGACTGGCTGGTTCTGAGTTCTGGGAACTAACTCGGCCCAGCCTGCCTGACTCTAAGGACAGGCCCTGGGACTAGCAGGAGGGGGGTGATGGGGGCTTGTTTCAACCCCAAATCCTGGCTTGAAATAAGACCTGCTTGTCCAATCACGACCAGGAGACAAAGGAGGGAGTTTACTGAACGGCAGCCTTGGACAGAGTTTTCGTCACTCAAGGGCTGGTTTAAGATCCGGCTGACAGGAAGAGAAAGCACCATTCTTCCACCTTTTTAATCAAAACCTTCCGCGGCATGTGGGAAAGCCACTGTCGTGCACTCTGGGTCCGTCTGGAGCAGTTCCTCTCTCCCACCACGGCCAGGCAGCAGACATGATCCACGAGCCCCAAATAAGAGCAGAACTGAAGGACAAAGTCGGGGTTTTGTTTTCTTGGTCACTGGGAAAGATAAATCAGCCCAGACAGAAGCCTGTGAGCAGTGCCGTGGGCTGTGGCTGTCTCCACGCAAGATCTGATGTCTGTGCCCTCCCGCTCTCAGCCGAAACACCCCCAGGTCCTCCCCGAGTGTCTGCGTGGTCAGCCTGACTTGTGGCCTGGGCGCCATGCCAGATGCAGCCCCGCTGGGCAGAGACACAAGGCTGGACAGGCAGCTGGTGGCCACAGGTCCTTGGGGTAGAAGGCAAGAAATGGATTGTGAAGAAATCGTGAAGAAAGAGGCACAAGAAATGACTGTGCCTCTTTCGAGTTCTGAGGGAGCTTATCGCTTCCCCTCAGGGTGGGCACAGACTCCAGTCAGAAGCGAGTCACTGGAGCAGAGAAAGCTCAAGCTTCAGGCTCTTTACCTGCAGTCCTGGGGGCTACAGAGAGCTCTAAGTTGGGTGGGGGGCAGGAAGCGTTCCTACAGTGGCACTTCTGGTAAACCGAGATCTCAGGTAAAAGGCCCGAATCTCCAAGGCTCTAGTCATTGGTTGTGATTTCTTTTCTCATTCTCAGGAAATACTTTTGTACTTAATATTCTTTTCCATTTTGTAAGTGGACGGTCTCCAGGTTATTTACGCTTCAAGCCCCCTCCAGACCTGGATCCTCCGTCTCCAACAGACAGCACGGTGTCTCAGAGGGGCCTTCTCCAGAGGGACCCCCGGGGGTCCACCGTCTGCCCGCCACCAAACTGTTAGGAGCCAGATCTTCACCTTTATCTTTCCATGACGAACAGCCAAAGACCCAGAGTCCGAGGAGCTCCGGGGGGCTCCCTGGAGCTTCCTGCGGCAGGAGGAAAGGGTGCAGAAGCGGACACCCAGACATGGTGCTGGGAAGTAACCTGGCGTCCTCTGTGAGGCCCACAATCCCACTGGGACACACATACACGCGACCACCCTGGCACTCTCCCTGTCTTTGGGCAACAACCGCTGGCACCGCTGTGGAGATAGCCGGTCATCCCGCCGGGCCGGGAAGACACTGCAGGGGCGGGAAGGGTCTTTGCAAGCAGAGCAGAGGCGGTGCTGCGAGCGGTCGGAAAGCCAGGAGCCTGCTGCTTCTCCCGACGGGGTCCAGGCTGCTTTAGTCCCTCGGCCACGCGGGCTCCCTGACGGTCCATTCTGTGCTCGCGGCATGAGCTCCACCCCAAGGACCTCGTAGACCACCTTACTTGGCCAAGGGCACGAAGGAGTTCAAGACCGGCGGGGACAAAGGATGGCTGAGAGTGACGCAGCCTCTCACCCGCAGAAGCAGCCTCATCAGACACGATCGGCTTCGTGGCGGAGGGGAGGTCTGACTCAGGCCCGAAGGATGAAGGGGGTTTGGCTGAGCAACGAGGAGGACCCTTCATGTTTTTAGCTGCTGGGATTTGCATACTGAGAAGGATTCTGAGAAGCCCACGGCTCTCAGAGAATCAGTTCTTTTCCTGACACTTTTCTGGACAAACTTAGGATGGCAGGGTCACCTGTGAGGACCCCAAACAGCAGCGTCACAGAGGTCACCAGCCGAGTGAGGGGCCCGGAGGCCAGGAAGCGCTTGGCTCCAGCCCTGTGCGATGGTGCCCCGCTGACCTGGCCACCCCCAAGTCATAGGGCGTCACGTTTCCGGGGTCAGCAAAGTGGAGAAACACAGCCCGTGAGAAACAGCCACAACCCTTCAAGAAGGAAAAGCAGATTAGGGCCTAATGGGTCTTGACCCGTATTTCCTTTGCTGTTCAAGTGGCTTTGCAGAAATGAGGAGGAAGGAGTCTTAAGGGTCGGAAAGAGAGAGAGGGACATTTTTAAACATTGGCAGAACTTAGCCCGGGGCCCAGAGCACTAGGCAATTTTAATGAGAAAGAAAGGAAAATACATGAGTGACCCTGACCCAGGCCTCCACTCTTTACGTCAAAAGCTAGAACCGATAATTCACAAAACAAAACGTGCCTGGGCGGGAGTGAGGGACCAGCCGGGCTCTGTCAATTTGATAATCCCTGGCCATGACCTGTGGGCCCAAAGCACTGGATGGGAGATGACGTGCTGTTTACCCAGGCTGCGCTGGCTGTCGGGGCCCTCTGGAGGGTGACTTTTTTCCTGGCAAGTTGCTTGAATCCAGCCCTCTGTGCTCTGGGTGAGTGCAGCCGTGGGCAGGTAACTCGGAGCAGAGCTCTGGTCAGAAGGGGCCGGTTGCAGGACACTCACGGCGGGGAGTGTCCCTCATTCCTTGTGCGTGAGAGGCCACAGCACAGCAAGCCAACTTTCCATCTGCCAGAATACCCTCCCTCCTGTTCCTCGGCTTCCAGACTGGCTTTAGTTTGAAATTGTGTTGGAAATATCTTGGCCTTGGAAGATTTTTCTCCAGTGAAGATTTCATTCCATGGGGCTTGGGAATGAAGGAGGGGCAGGACTCTCCGAAGATCCAGGGAATTGAACTGAAACCCCCCACTCCCTACCCCCCATGATGTCATTGTTCTGCCCAAGGCCCAATCAGGCCCCACGGTGAGTCAGCGGAGACCAGCATGGCTGCCCACCCAGGGCAGATCTGGGGGTGGGGTGGGGAGAGACTATGTCCTCAGGAAGCCTAAGGCTGATTTCTCTGTCTCCAGCCACTCTAAAGAGAGGAATGCTGAGCAGGAAATACTAAATACACACACACACACACACACACACACACACAGAAATGGGGATCAGAGGCAGAGCTGGCTCCACCGGCATCAAAGAAGCGTCCCAGTTTCTGACCTGGAAGGTCAGGAGAAAGGAAAGGGACCCAGACGGGCATGCTGAGAGGAGCCCCTGCTGACACAGCAGCCTCAGGGATGTCAGAAGGAGCAGAAAAGAAGTCAGGCTGTGGGCGAAGAGAATTTGTTTTCCAGGAAAGTCATGAAGAGAAATAAGTATGTCTCTTTGAAGGACAATGACACAGTTCTTAAAAATGCCGGCAGAGAGACCGTGACATGAGACCACGCAAATGACACGGTACGAAGTGGAAGCCGAGCCCCAGGTTGGCCCTGAGCGTGGCCAGCAGCCGGACAAGGGTCGGGAGGTGGCAGCCAGTGTGCACAACTCACAGATGGCAGCACCTTGTCCTCCCAGACCTGCTCATCCCTGCAGCACCTGGGAAGCTGATCTGGGGGGGGGGAGGTTCTGTCTCTGGCTAACTTTAGAGAAGACAACGCAGTGGAGGAGACAGAGCACAGGCTCTGAATCAGACAGACTGGGCTTGTAGCTCAGCTTCATTCTCTTTCTGTACTTTCTTCCTTTTATTGTAAAATATTTGTAACATAAAAATTGCCATTTCAACAATTTTCAAGTGTACAGTTCACTGGCAATAAATATATTTATAATGACAACCATCACCACCATCTTTTTCCAAAATTTTCTCATCACCCTATTAAGCAGTAACACCCCATCTCTCCCTCCCAGGAGCCCCTGGTAAACCGTAGTCTACTTCTGTCTTCACAGATCTGCCTATGCTGACATTTCGTATCAGTGCAATTACACAATGTGCGGTCTTTTACGTTTGGCTTCTTTCACTTTGCATAATGTTTTCAGGGTTCACCCACGTGGCGGCCTGTGTCAGGATTTTGTTCTTATTTACGGATGAATAATATTCCATTGCGTGGACAGGCCACATTCTGTTTATCCGTTCATCTGTTGATGAGCACTGGGTTTCTTCCACCTTCCGGCAACTCTGGATAGGCTGCTGGGAATGTTGGCATGCACGCATCTGCTGGGGTCCCTGCTGTCCATTCTCCCAGACTGCCCCTCAACAGCTTCGGACCTCTGCCAAGCATAGAAGGCCAAGTGTGTCTCCTACACAGCACGCCCAGGAAGATGGGACAAGAGAGAGGTGTAGAACATAGAGCATATGGTAGGTGCTAAATTAACCTGACCCGCTCACACCTGCCCCATGAGAATCCACCCTTAGTAAAGGAAAGAGCTAACAAGATTCCCCTTCAAGGGTCTCCATTTAAAAAGCACGGGTGCTAAGTGATGTAACTTTCAGCACCAGCAGCTTTTCTGCTTTGCCTGGATGCTCCAAACATTGCAGCATTTAGACACACATAAACCCCCAAAATAAGAGCCTTGGGAGAACTGAAGACCAGCTGTAGGCCAAAGACAGTAGAAATCAGAAAACGAAGTCAGTTCCTTCCAGTGCCTTCTCTCCAAGCTTCCAGCATAGGGTTGTGGAAAGCCTGGCAAGGAATGGTCCTGCCTCCTCTCCCAAACCATGCGAACCTTGGAGGGGAGGGGTGCAGCTCCTCTCTGGGCCTCAGTTCCCTCACATAGGGAATGAGAAGTTGGGCTTAGCTCAGGTTTTACAGTTGGGTTCCACTAAGCCACGAGTGTTCTTTAAAAGCCAGGATCTGGGGAGGAAGAGGGAGGCAAAAGGGGGTCCAGCCTCCAGGCCGCTCAACCGTGGCTGGTCTCTGTGTCTTTGCATACTGGAAATATGTAGCTAAAGATATCCACAAGGCCCTGGACTGGGTACCTCAGCCTGAGACTGCCCTGGG
Source organism: Enhydra lutris kenyoni (assembly GCF_002288905.1). Classification (NCBI taxonomy): domain Eukaryota; kingdom Metazoa; phylum Chordata; class Mammalia; order Carnivora; family Mustelidae; genus Enhydra; species Enhydra lutris. The sequence continues at coordinate 69,326,785 of NW_019154096.1, read as the reverse complement.
TGCCTGGGCCCACCCCAGGAGGTATCCTCTATCCCCTCAGGGTATATGGGAGGAATGATGCACCAGGATGGGCTCTCGGCTCCTCTCCCAATGTACCAGGATTTCTGGAGGCTGAAACCTCCCTTCAGAAGGCAGCTTACGCAGCAGGGGACCTTCATGGGGAGCGGTGCCGTGCTGGGCACTGGGGCAAACTTGAAGTGACCGAGGAGCCCTCAGAGGCCCTTCTGTTCTCCAACCAGTACTCTAGCTCCCTGGTGAGTGCTCCTGGGTCATTAAGAAACCCTCAATTAAGAAGAGACTTAGGCAGAGTCCAAGGCAGGGAGCCAGGTTAGGTCATCTTAAGAGAACAGGATGGGGTAGGGTCAAGAGCACAGATGGAAGTCTCAGCTTCCCCATCTCAGCTATGTGACCTTGAGTGAGTTACTTAACCTCCCTGTGTCCATCTCTTCATTTTTAAAATGGAGACAACAACCCATGGGATAGATATGAGGCTGAAGTGAGTCATTTAAAGCCCTCAGAATCCTGTCTGGCACACAGTAAGAACTGCTCCTGGGACCGCAGGGGTGTCTCAGACGGCAACCGGGCCAACCTCCTCACTCTACAGATGGAAACTGAGGCCTAGGGAGACCAGGCATCTGGCTGTGAGGAGAAGGAGAAAAGGCAGGCTTTGGGGCTCAGGCCTGGCTTCAATTCCCCACTCGGCCCAAGCTTGGTGTCCTTGGGCAATTCTTAACCCCCCTCAGCCCTTGCTTCTCATCCGTTCAGACAACCGCCACAAGGACCGAGTGAAACAGGGAACATGAAGTTCCAGGCATGCAGCAGTTGCTCAATAGATGCTAGCTCCCTTCTGTCTTGCCCCAGCATAGCTAGTAAGCGCAACTGTGCCTTTATTTGTTTTGCATTCTGCTCTCTGCTGCTCCCAAAAATGGAAGAGGAAGATGTCCAGCCTCCCCTTCCCCACTGCTGCTTGAGAAAACTCAGGAAGTTCCTCTCTTAAGTTTTCTTTTCAGTCCTCTTCGACAGAGTCATTTGGCAGGGCTGTGGCGAAGTGGGAGAAGCCAGGGTGCGGGCCCAGCTGCCCCCTCCCAGCCCCGCTGCCTGCGGGGATCCTGCCTTGCAGGATCCTGCAAGGAGAGGCTCAAGCGAAGGCAACCTCCGAGCTCACTGGATTCACTGATAATAGGATGGAGATGCTCTTCTAGGCATCTTCTGGGAGACAGATGAGGGCTAAGCAAGCTAGCAGAGATGAAATGCTGGGTCCAGCGCCAGTGTCTGGAAGCCCAAACCCCATGGAAGATGGGGCAGGCACTGGGAAGGGAGTGATCTGTCCCAACCACCCATATCCCATGCCCCAGGTTGCCGTGGAGACCAGGAGTGGTTAGCCATTGGCAGACTCTCTAGGCCAGCTCCCAGCCAGTCCCCAGAACCCAGGAAGGGAGATGAGGAATGAGCCTGACTCCTAGTCCAGTGCTCCTGGCTCCAGGCCATGCTCTCTCCAGCAACAAGCCAACGTTTATAAAGTGCATCTCAGTTGGGAGGTAGTTAGCCCAGCAGTTTCCGAAGATGATGGGACGGTCTTAGGGGGTGCAGGGACACAGTTAAATGACACTGAATCACTCAGTGAAAAAGGTATTCCCTGTTCAGTTCTCCTTTGAGCCTCCTGTCATCAAGAAGAAAGCCTCAGTGTGGGGCACCGTCTTGCTAGCACATCTCCAATACTCACTAGTCTCTTCCAAACAAAGAGAAAGGTGGCTTTAGGCTCACAGCCTTAAGCAGGCAAAAGAGGCTCTGGGTGGACTTAACGCCACTTTCCCAGTTAGCTTTCTGTATGACAAATCAATATTGGCTTTCCAGGCATGTTCCTGACACAAAGTTTTCTTCTGAAACTCGTTTATTTTAATTAATTAATTACTTTTAAAAAGATTTTATTTTTAAGTAACCTCTGCAACCACGTATGGCCCAAACTTACGACCTTGAGATCAATGTTGCACGCTCCAGCGACAGAGCCGGCCAGGCGCCCCAAAACTCATTGATTTTAAACAGAAAGACGTGAGTTAATTTAAAAGAGAAAATACTTATATAACTAATTGCAAGGGCGGTCTGTAGATACAGCAGAGACTGTGGAGGGGTGGTAAGAAGGAAGGCTGGCCATGAGCCCATCTGTGCGCCATATTTATCGTCCCCATACTCAGACGGGAGAACGGAGGCTCCAGGAATGTACAGCAGGAAGGTGGCAGAACCAGGCTCCACAGGCTCCTAAGGGCAAGGACCGAAGCTGCTGATGGCCCCCAAGGCAGAGAAACAGTCCCCGCCGAAAAGCTAGCCACCTTGGACTAGCTCAGACTCCTAATCGGCTGCCCGGGCCGGGAAGGGGGAGGTGCCGGTGAAGTGAGCAGGGGGCTGGGGCCCGGAGAAAGAGGAACTTGGAATAATTATTATTTCCTTTCATTCAAGCTCTTTACTTTTTACAAGGTGGATGTTTTCCGGAGAGCCACACCAGCACTAGGAATAGATTTCTTTTGTGCAAAAACTCAGGCTGATGGGTAACTTCCCTTAACAAGAACAAACTTCCCTGCCTTACCTTATCATTGTTTACAGAAGCAAAGAGGCCTGTGTCTGTGTGGGGCCCAGAGAACAACATCCTGCCAGCAGACCTCCAGCAAGAAATGCCCTCCAAAGCTGCCTGCCCCCGGCCTTTTCCAGCATCCCGCAGAGGCTCCCAAGCCGGTTCAAGTCAGAAGTCTGCCCCAACCCACCAGTGCACCTTGGTGTCCCTGCCCCCTTCAACAGGACCCTCCATCAGGTCTGAGCTGCCCCTGGAGTCTGCTGGGAGCTACCCACCAGGTCTCAGTGCGTGGGGTGGTACAGCTCGAAGATGGAGACTTGGCACCACTGCTCATGGACCCAGTGAGTCACAGGTCCAGACGGGCTCCAAATAACACTGCCGAAGCAGGATACGCAGGGCCTCACCTGAAGCCCTGCCTCCACGATTTGAAACCAGCCTCTTCCCTTCCCAGACTTTAGTTGCCTGATCTGTAAAATGGGTACACTAACACCCAGCTTGGAGAGTTGCTATGGAAAATCAAAGAGTAGATCAGTATGATGTCATTGCAGTGTTGGACACAGATGGCCTAAAGGACAGGATATTGTTATGTCAACCGGGAGGACTGGAATAATTGGGAAGGACCAGGCCTGGCCCTGCTTCTCCCAACAGGCAAGGGGGCTTGGATTCTCCAGAGGAAGACAGATTCATGGGCCTAAGATGTGCTACTATTTGTTTACTTTGTCCCTATATGCTCTCTGTTCCCCCAAACCCTGAGGCCTTCTGACAAGGAAAGATAAGACAAAATGAAAGCAAGTCATTTAAAAAGAAGTACTGAAAATGAATCTGAGTCTTATCAAAATTAAAAACCATTGTGCTTCAAAGGACACCATCACAAAAGTAAAAGGATAGCTCACAGAATGGGAGAAAATATTTGCAAATCATGTATCTGATAAAAGACTTGTATGCAGGACATACAAAGAAGGGTTCGGATTCAGCATTAAGAAGATGAACAGCCTAATTTAAAAATGAGCAAAGGATCTGAATAGACATTTCTCCAAAGACGATCTAGAAATGGCCAATAAGGACGTGAAAAGATGCTGAGCACCATTAGCCATTAGGAAAATGTAAATCAAAACCACGATGAGATACCACTTCACGCCCTCAAAGATGAACACAATTAAGAAGACAGAAAATGCCAAGTGCTGGTGAGGATGCAGACAAATGGGAAGCTTGGGCACTGCTGGTAGGAGTGGAGAATGGTGCGGCCCCTTCAAAAGCAGTCTGGCAGGTCTTCAAAGGACTGAACACCAAGTTAGCTATGACCCAGCTACTCCACTCCCAAGTGTCTACCCAAGGGAGATGAAAACCTACATCCAGGTGGAAACTTGTATGAATGTTCACAGCGGTATTATTCATTCTAGCCTAAAAGTGGAAACAATCCAAGTGTCCATCAACTGATGACAAGATCCGTAACAATAGGGTCTATCCATACAGCGGGATATCATCTCACCATAAAGAAGACTGAAGTACACACACGTGTTACAACACGGATACACCCTGGAAACATTATGTTCAGTGAAAGAAGATACAAAAGGCCACACACTGTATGATTCCATGTAGACGAGATGTCCAGAACGGGCAAATCCACAGAGACAGGAAGCAGATTAGTGGGTGCCTGGAGCTGGGAGGAGACGGAAATAGGGAGTGACTGCTAATGAGTACAGAGTTGCTATTGGGGGTCATAAGGTATCCTGGAAGCAGACAGTGGTGGTGGTTGTACAACTCTGTGACTATTTTAGGCCAACCGAACTATACACCTTAAAAGAATGGATTTTATGGTAGGCGAATGGTATCTCTATAATACTAACATTTTACAGTCCGAAATGATGGATGATATATCACACCGCTTTCATTATCACCTATTATTATTTATTACTGTAATTAAAAATACGGCCCAGCCCACCCCAGCTCAGAGCAAGCCTGCCCCCTCCCCACCCCACACGCAGCCCCAAACACCTATATCACCTCTGGTCTGTGGGTACCTGGAAGGTGAACTGCCCAGATCGCTACAGAGCCCAGCACACAGATCTGATCCCACCAAGGGGCCTCACACCTATGAATATTTCTAGGACATGGCTGTCTCACCAGCACCAGAGGACCAGCCTGTCATACAATGTTTTCGGTTTGGGGTTTGGAGGGCTGAGAAGGCAGGCAGGAAGCTGTACACGCCGTACGCTGCCCCGAATCCTTCAGCCTCCCTTGCTGACCAGGACCTCCAACGAGGCAGTTAATGCTCATGCCCTTCCTTCACTCCTCTCCTCCCCTTTGGCAATGACCACAAGGCAACATCTTCAAGATGATGGGGCCGGAAAAGCAGCCAGGACCCCTGGTCTTCACCCATGAGAGTTGAAGACCTGATCAGACTGTGCATGAGAAAGACAGAATCTCTGCCGTGGGACGCCCCTGAGATTTGGGGGTTAGGATTAATCATCCCGACGAATGAGCTGCTTTCTGATGAGCCTGGGCTCTCTGGCCAGCCTCTGTGGCTGGGGGCCCTCCAGATCCCTCCTTGGCCTCTCTCAACTCCACAGCTGGAGTTCATGTCTGAATGATTTCCTCATTCAACAGCCTAATTTTGAAAGCACAGAGAGGAGGGGAAAGTCAGATGCTAGCCACCACCGAGTATCTAACGCGGACCAGCTCCTAAATTCAGTACTTGCTGGTGTATCTGTGACCCTTACAGCCACCCCGCCCACTTGACAGACGACCCGCCCGAGGCACTGGAAGGCTAATTAACTTTCCCAAGGCCATGCAGCTAAAGCAAATCAAGTCTGGCTTCCAACCCAGGTGTACCTCGTTCTAAAACGCCTCCTCAAAACGCTCTGCTGCCTCCGTGTTAGGGTCCCAACACTTCTGGTGCGCTCCAAAGCCCGCCCAGGACTGGTGTCTCTAACAGCCCCAGAGCGAAGCTGGCCACGTTTGGGCAACTGATGCAAAATCTGGGCAGCGTCCAAGGAGTGGGCTTTGCCCCCTAGGAAGGAAGCTTCTCACCAGGGCTGGAAGAGCCTCATCACACAGGGAATGAGAACTCAGCTCCAGGCATAAAGCTCCGGCTTCGAGCAGGGACTTTCCAGCCAGACTCTCAGCAAACACACCGTGTCAGACACGGGGGAACACAAGCCAGCCAAGTGGCAGCTCCCCAGGAAAAGACACGAGGCAGGCAAGGTGAGGGGCCCACAGAAGGAAGCTTCCCAGGGCCCCCTCACTGTCTCATTCAAACCAGCTCAAGAAGATTGAGAGCCAGGAGTCTGACACGGCACCAGTGCAGGGGACCCCCACAGAGAGCGATGCCGTCACCTCTGCCCCATGAGCTAATAAGCCGGCCACCTGTAGCCATGACCTTCATCCTCTGCGTGCTCTCTGTCTCTCTCGGGTACGGGGCAGCCACTCAGGAGCTCAAGAGGAAAACCAGGGAGTCACCTAGGACTCCTTCTGCCCATTCTCCTTCATGCCCTACACCGGCCGTCCCCTAGGAGTTCCCTCTTCCTAACGTTTCTGGAGACCCTTGTGCCACCATGTCCCCAGGGTGGTGTGGCCCCCAGCATGGGGCACGGACACTCCCACAGTGCCTGCAGCAGCTCCCTAGATGGTCCTCTGGTGCCAGGAATCCTTTGTTTGGGGACCATCCTGCGCATCGTAAGGCGCTCATCGGCACCCAGGCCTCTGCCCATCCAATGCCGAGCACACGCTCCCAACCGTGCCAGTCCGAGCCATCTCCGGATGCTGCCGGCTGTCTCCCGGCGGGGCAGGACGGCCCCAGCTGAGAAGCACTGCTCTGTACCTTTGCCCATGAAGGGCCCTTCTTTCCTCTCATTCCTGTCTGGCCTTCCCCTCACCACGTTAACCTCTGCTGCAGCCACATCACCTCCCAGAAGGCTCCCTGGCTCCGTCAGGCCGATGGAGGTCAGCTTCTGTGCGCACACTGCTGCCCCTGCTCCATCACACAGCGGCGGACTGACCCACGGATGTGCTGTCACCCCATCTGCAAGACGGGCTCCTCGGAATCCCCGCGGGGGCACGGGAGCACTGGCCGTGGGTCCCTGGGTAAGCACAACAGGGCAGCGCGCAGAGATCCCCCCAGGTAGCTGTGGTAGCGTCTGATGAGACGCAAGGGGCTGCGCGCAGCCAAGGTGTCTGGCTGAGGGACACAGAAGGGAAAACAACAACAGAGCAGGGTCTAGGTGGAGGGCCTTGCAGGAACAGCCTGAACAAAGGCTACAAGGTGTGGTCGGCGAGATGAGGCTGGGAATGATGTGGCCAGAGCCCAGGGTGGGGCTTGAGGGAGAGGTATCAGGAGAAGGGATTTTGAAGCAGAAGGAAACCAGGTCCTGAAGACCTTCGGAGGTCTTCTGCAGCCGCAGAGGTATCCAGCAGGATGTGAAATTTAGGGGGGAAAGATTTTATGGTCAAACAAGTTTGGGAAATGCTTTGTCTGCAAACAGCTTTCTCTACTGCAGGACTTCTCAGAGCCTTCAGTAAGCTCACATGCCAGGTGAATCTTTACAAGCACATCCTGTCCCCCACACAGAACTGACTACAGAGCCTCTCAAACGATCAGCATCCTTCGGCCTGCCCTTTGGAAATGCTGCTTGGAGCTGAGACACGGGAGCTGCGACGTAAATAAGAGCTCAAGGTAAGGACAATCTGGGTTTGGGGACAACGGCTCCGGGAGTTCTTCAAAGACCTCAGGGCCAACACTGGGGCCCAGCCACTAGCCTCACCCAGCCCCTGGATCCCCAGCCGTGGAACGTCTGCAGCACTGAGAGGTGAAAACAGCTCCGGAGCGATTGTCTACAGGAAGGACTGGGAGGCAGTGCGAAATTTATTGTAGGAAAACAGTCACCCCGCGGGACTGCTTCGACCACCTCCCCCAGGCCCCTGGGCCACAACATATGGTGTGGTTTAAATTTTTTAAATTGTGGAGTACTTAAGGAAAAAATGTTGGCAGGCTTGGAGGCACTTGTAAAACCGTCTGAGGTGATGAAGAGTCTGGGCCGCATCCCTCCAGGAGATGGAGGCAGTGCTGAGCAGGGGCAGGGAGGCCCGGAGAGCCGGACGGGGGTCGCCAGGTTTCTGCTGTGTAACAGCCCCCTGCAGTGGCCCCTGGGTGGGCCGAAGGCGCCAACAAGGCTGGACAAAGGAACCACGTCATCCTCACTGTGGACCACAGCCGGGCGGGGGGCAGCAGGAAGGCAGTGAGGGACCAGGTGTGGGAATCAGGGCACCACGGGGTTAGGGCAGGGGAGGCTCAAATCCTGGCTGCAGAACTTGGGATAGTGACAGCCCCTCTGGAGCGGGCCAGCCGGTGTGCCCAGGGCGGCTCCTGGCCCTGACCAGCATCTGGGGCTTTTCTGAAATGTGCAGAAGGACTGGACTGCTTGCCCATCATGTGCAGAGCAGCGTACGCTTATGAAGGAAGTAGAAGCAGAGAGACACCAAGGAGAAGCAGCGTGAGGACAAGTCCGGGGCGGGGTGGTTTGGGGGGAGCGGGAAGAAGTGACAGGCGACCTCTCTGGGTGCGAGGCTGAACAGGCAGCCCTGAGACGGCCCTGGCCGCCTGCAGATGCCGGAGACGAGCACTCCTGCTCCAGAAGAGACCCGGTGTGGCACGAGAGACTCCGGGGTAGGGGGCGACCCCAGATGCTCAGGGCCCCCTTGGCCTCCATAACCCTCGAGGGGGCAGCGAGGGTATGGGGGGAACCAGACCTACCGAGGACCCCTGGAACCCTTGCTGAAAACATCAAGGTGGGAGTTACAGTCCTCAAGGGATTTCCATGTTACATCGATAAAACATACAAATCTATAGAGATGGTCTGTATGCGCGGGGGAGAGGAGGCCTGATTTTAAACTCTGAAGGAGTTACCGTGAGTGTAAAGGCGTTAGGTCACCCTGGATGCCCTTGCGAGGGGGTCATGTGCTGTCAGAAACCCCCACAGCCTGCAGGAGCTGCCGTACATGACCCGGATTCCTTGTGTCCACAACCCTGTCTCCGAGCAGTGGCAGCAGACCTCTGAGACTGCATTCTGCCTCAGTGCTACTGTGAAGGGACCCGGCTAGGTGACAGCACCCCCAAGAAGGCAGACTGGCAGGGCAGGGGCTGCCTTTTATCCCAGGGCTCAATGTCACGTCCAGGGGGTCTCTACACCCCATTGGCAACACCTCTCTCTCTGACCAAAGCGTCTCTCATCTTCCTCATTGTTTGGTTCTTATCTTGAGACTCACTTGTCATTCCCTCAGTGTAGGCTTGGAGAGAACGGAGTCTGTGAAGTCTGTTTGCAGGGACCTAGTGACATTATTTTGTCAAGCCTCCCCCCATTTTATAGCAGAGAACACTGAGGCCCGGGGAGATGAAGACCAAGATCACGTGGTAAATTAGGGGTGAAGCCATTTCCTGACCCACATGCCTGTGTGTTGCCGCCCCCTGCCACACTCTGTGAGGACGGACCCCAGGCTGCGGTAGCCCCAGTTCCCTGGCAGCCTGGGGACAGAGGGCGTGCCCAGATGCTGGGTAAGGACAGAGCCACCGCTGGTTCACAGGGGTCCAGGACACACCCAGATGCAGGTCGCATCTCAGGCTCCTAAGGCCTCTAGGAGATAGGTCTGGCGGGGGGACCACTTTTAAGAAACAGAAACTGAGGCCCAGGGAGGGAACATGACTTAATTGTGTGGGTAGAACAGCTGGGACTAGAACCCCAGGCTCCCGAGGCCAAGTTGTGAACTTGACAGAGACCACGTTTGTCTGTCAGGTTGGAGATGAGAAGGAACAGGCTTCAGGGAAGCACGGTCTCCAGGCCCCGGGGGGTGGCGCTCACTCTCTGCCTTCAGCACTGGGGTGGGTGTGCCCCTGAAGTCGGGTCCTGGTGGCCCTCGCCCTTCAGGAGACTGCAGTACGCGCTCCCAGTACTCTGCATTCTGTGTGTATCAACCACTGCTGCCCCCACCGGCACAGCCTCAGCCACTTCCTCTCCCTCTTGATCACCCCCAGACCCTGCCGCTCTGCACCAACCTCTCCAAACCGCCCCTGCTGTGCCCCTTCTTTTGGCCGGGCCGCCCCGGTCCAGCTACAGACACTTGGGTGTGGGCCATGGGCAGCGTAAGGGTCCTGGAGGGCCTGGGGCCCAGCAAGCGGACTCCCCACCCCACGCCGGGCGCGGCCTGGCCCACCTGCCTTGGCCTTGCCCGTCCGGGGCACTCTCTGAGGGAGGATGAGAACGCCGGATCGCTGGAAACCAAGAGCAGCCTCTAGCTCTCTACGGGGGCTTTACAGCTCCCCATACGGCCTGGCTAGGATCTGGGGCCCATATTCCTCCTACTGTGTGTGGGGTTTGGGTGGTGGCCTCTTACCTTTGGAGTGAGGTACTTGGTCATAACTTCCTTCCCTTTTTCCCCCAGTTTTTCATCTGGAGTAACTTCATATTCTGCCTGAAACAGAAGAAGGAGAAGAATAACAGATCTGCTCCTGGGCTGCTTCTAGTTACACAAGCTTCATGGCCCCTGGAGAGGACACCATGGAAGTCAAGTGACCACTCCCTCCCCCACGGAGCAGGAAGCTGAGGCCCAGACTGGGGAGAAGACCTGGCCAAGGAGCCCCAACGTTCAAGGCCAGCCTACTTACTCCGCACCATCCGCGGACACATGCTCATTAGCACAGGCGCTCTCCTCTCCGGCTGCCTGTGAGGCTCACTGAAGCAAACACCGGTGCTCGGGCCCCACCCCACCCCACAGACTCCGACCCTCTGGCCAGGAGGGCAGGGCTCTGGGCAGCTGGGTTGAGAACCACTGACTCCGATAAATCACAGGAAGCCACTGGAAAATAACGAGCCACCAAACTACAAGGTCCCCGAGAGGCTGCCTCGGGTCACTCAGACCTCACGGCTTCATGACCTTAGATGATTTCCTTCACCTCCATAAAGCACAGACTGAAGAAGGCCCCTCTACAGGGCAACTGTGCAGACAGAGTGTGATAGCGTTCTCAGCCCAGAGCCAGGCACATAGTAACACTCGATGAACAGTTGCCCGATTATCACCGTTGTCATTATTGTACCTTGTAAGACAAAACGCTATTAAGGATGCCTCACCTTTTGCAGCTTTTCAGCTTATAAAAAGAACATACAGAAAATTTTCAGATGTTCAGAGGGTGCACACACACACAGAGGGAGAAAGACAGGCAGACTCCCCGCTGAGCAGGGAGCCCGATGCAGGGCTTGATCCAGGACCCCAGGATCACGACCTGAGCCGAAGACAGACGCTTAACTGACTGAGCCACCCAGGTGCCCCTTTTCAGATATTCTTATCTGAACCTCAAAAAATCACAGGCAATGATTCGGGAGGGGCTGGTCTCCCACTATACCCCTCCGTCTGCATATGACGAGCAGGAGGCTCAGCAGACTTGGCCAGAGTCACGCAGAGGAAAAGCCGGGCTGAGGCTTCCGTCTCCAAACTGGAGCTCTTTCTCAACAATTCCAAGGAACTTAGGACTCCAGATCGCTGGCCAAGTCAGCAGGACCTCCAGAAGACAAAACTTTTTATTTTCTTTGACCGTAAGAGGGGCTCCTTCACTCACATCTGATGTACTTGCCAAGAGGATAAAAGGCCTCAAGTTAGCAAGAAGCCTGGGTAAGCCTGCCTTTCTCATTTAGACAAGAGAACTAATTGCAAATTGTTTATAACCACTTCAAAATCCACCACCCAAGGATTTGTCAACCTCGGTCCAAAAGTGAAGCTATTTCAAAAGGGAGAGGAAATGACATCAACACAGGCTGAAACACCATGAAGGTAGGTGCCCGGCCCTCCAGACCCAGTTCACGGCAACCCCCCAACCCAGTGTCTAGGGTCCAATCTCCCCCAGGCCAGTCCAGAAGCCCCTCCAGGAAGGAAGCAAGGCAGCACGTGGAGCGCCTGTGGCTACAGTCAAGCACATTTCCATCCAACTGCGGTGAGTTTTTCCTGTGTTACCATTTCTCTTCTAATAGAGAATCAAGACTCAGTGATATTTCTCCAAGGAAAAATGTTAACGCTTCAGTCATTTGGCTCACAGAGCTATGGGACAGTCATTCTGGAAAGAATCCAACCCCCTCAACTTACGGAGCTGGACACCAAGGCTCAGAGAAGCCAAGACTGGGCCCAACACCACACAGCTGGTGGCGGCAGAGCCAGGAGAGGAGCACAAGCCTCCTGACTTCCACGGGCCACCTGCCTCAGTGCGTCGCCCACCTCAGTGCGTCACACGCCTCAGTGCGTCACACGCCTCAGTGCCTCCACACCATTAAGACTAGCCTTGTGGGGCTGATCGTTTCTTGCTGAATTGATTTGATTGATGATTTCCTGAGACTATTTAAGGGGAGAAGGTGGCTCTTCCCCCTTGAGTTTTTCCTGTTATTTTTTCCCCGATGCTCCCCGACAATCCCCCCAAACTAGCACACACGTGTGCACGCCCGACACAGTATGGAGCCTCACCCTCAAGGTAGGTATTATTATTCCCAATTAACAGATAAAGAAATTGAGGCTCCGAGAGCACAAATAACCAGTTCAAATGCAGCCAAGCGAGCACGTGAGGGGGCTGGAAGCTACGTCTCCAGAGGGGCTCAGACTTCTACAGCACGACTGACCACTCTTTTTCTAGGGTGAGGAGAGAAGCACCTAGTGTCCTGCCACCCTGGAAACCCGCCTAGTGGTCTGGCACCATGGGAATCTACCCAGACTGCTTTGCAGGACCCAGACCCCGGGCAAATGGCCGACCACCTTTTGGGGTAACTCGATCCCATGCAGAACCCTGGATTTGCACTGTCCCAAAATACATCTGTGAAGGCGGCTCTATTTAACCAAATGGAGGCTTGAAGCTCATTAATCAGCCTCAATAACCAGCTGAAAATATTATTGCTCTGGGTACTAAAACCCACGTTAAAAAAATAACATCACTTTCAGGTCAGCTGCCTCCCAGCAGAGGCCCGGTTGGGTGGCTGGGCGCCACGGTTCCACAGGGAGGCAGCCGGGAGCACTTGGGGACAGGCATCCCCAGCCCAGGATCAAAAGGCCTTTCTTTGAGAGTCCATGTCAGGTCACCACCACTTGAAGAGCACTTGTGTTGGGAGGCAGAAAACCAACAGAAGGCTTCCAGCTGGGCTTTCCACACTGATTAAGTCACCTGGAGTGACAGGCCATGTCTCCACAGTGACCCCCGAGAGGCCTCCTATGGAGAGAAGGTGCCACGGTGGTTCAGCTGGGTGGGCAGAGCTCAGGCAGATCACGCCACCCGAGGCGGGGGACCACCCGAGGCGGGGGACCACCCGGGAACCCGCTGCTAGGGGAACACCCTTGCTCAGGTAGTGGGCAAAAGCTGCTGAAATCAGCTGCGACCAGAAAACATAAGCAGCAAATAAGAGGTTGGGCCAATAGCCCAGAATTTTACAATTAGCGTTGGCTTGGGAAATGGCAGCCAGACAAAGACTTCAATGGAAAGAGAGAAAACCACATGCAAGGAATCTCCCCACGGCCTCCATCAGTAAGGGAGTTCTCTCCAACCAGAGACAGTGCTAGGTCTTATCCTCGTCCCCCAACAGAGGGGACATGTGCCATCCTCTCTGCTTTAAGGCCCATTTGAAACCTGGGAGCTCAGCCCTAACAGCCAGAGCACCAAAGACCACCTATGCCAATCCACTCGGAGGATCCCTCTCCTCCCCAGATGCGTCCGAGGCGCTCATTTCATGAGCCTCTCCTCGGACTGTGATTTACACCAAATGCAGAAATGGCCTTTGGGGATGAGATGCTGTTATAACACAAAGAGCAAAACGCTACATTGAGTTTAAGGCAAAAAGAATTATTTCTAGACCTCTGCCCATCAAAGAGTATAAACATCGGTGTACATCCTAGTTTATAAGCCTAATATTTCACCCTCTTGGTCTGCTCTAATTTCAACATCAATCTCAGAAAATGTCGGTGAAAATATGTCCTCTCTATTAAAACACACTTCCCTCTGATGATTTTTAAAAACACGAAGACCACAGCCAGTGAAAGGGGACCTGCCACGTTTTCGAAGCAGCCGGCCCCCGTTTGCAGAGCAGAGTCACAGCCGGATTCCTCTCGGCCTCTGACTCACTCCAGATGCCACCTCCTCCTCCTGGGAGACCTTCTCCGGCCCTGACAAGAAGATGAAGTCAGAGATGCTATGAGGTCTTGCCACCTCTGGCTTCTGTAATTACTGACTGTGGTCAGCTTTTCCAAAGTCCTCGCGGCAGGGACAAGTGACGCGCTTGGCTGGCAGTGCTGCTCAGCACGGCCCTTTCTGGAGAAACACCCAGCTCCACCCACACCGGCCTCGGCGCCTTGCCTGTGCTGCCCCTGCGGGCTGGAGGTCTCTGTCTGCCCCTCTGGAGTCACTCTCTACCCGGGTGTGGGGCAGGCGAGAATCAGGATGGGCAATTACCCCCCTGCCACCTGGGCATCATGGTTCCCTGCCCCCTCTTCTGAAGACCCAGCTTGCATACGCTGACCTGCGTCAGTCCCTCCCCTTGTCCCTGCGGACGCGGAGGCAGCAAAGGCTCCCACTTACTGCGTCAGTGCTACTGACTTCCCCATCCTGCTAAGCACTCCATCAACAGCCCTGCACTCGCTCGTGGACAGGCTGTCCATCTCCTGTCAGGACCCTGACCGAGCAATCCTTCAGATGGCTGGGCCCGGACCTTGCCCCCTCTCTGCTCCCCAGCTAGAATGAAGCAGCACTGCAGGGGGGCGCATCCCCCAGGAGTCCCAGGATCGGGTGGGTCTAGTCAGCCCCAAAGCTTGTATCTACCTTGGCAGACTATTTTCTGGTCTCTAGCTGGCATGAGGTGCCTGCATCAGGAACAGAGTCACTGGCCCCCCTCGGGTCAACAGATGGGATGGGACCAGAGAGAGAAGAGAGGGAGGAGCTGACCCCTGGCTATGTTGGAGTACAGCCTGAGAGTGGGAGGAGTGACTCCAGGGGGACCCCAGACCATACTGACAGCACCGCAGACACCAGCTTGTGCAACATAGCCTGGCTGGGGCAAAGGCTTAAAAGAAGGCAGGAGGAAAGGGGTGTCACACTTTTCCCTTGGGGGAGGTTACAAATCCACCAGCTGCTGTCAGAGTCCTTTGCAGAGGGGTCATGCTATCCCCTCTTGCCTGCCCCATCATACTCTCCCAAGAGCCTCAGCCCTGAGTGGCTCTTTCTCACCCTCTCCAATACCCCTGGACCCCCTAGCTCCTTCTCCTCCTCCCCCAGCCCCAGAATTATTTCTCTGTCTTCACTCTCCAACAAGGCTCGTAAGGCTGCCATGGACAGGCCTTTGACTCTCCCTGTTAGTCTTTCAGTTCTAAGTGAAAAGAATCCCATTCTAGCCTAGTTCAGGCAAAAACCGTTATCTCTTAGCTCTTAGAATTCAAGGATGGACTGAACAACCAAATTGTGGGAGAAATGAAATGCAGCCAGGCCCCAATTATCAGGAACCAGATATCAGGAACCAGAAACAGGAGCACTTCTGGAACCCACTTTGTGTGTGTGTGTGTGTGTGTGTGTGTGCGCGCGCGCGCGCGTGCACGCACGCAGGCACGTACACGTGCCTTGTTCTCTCTCAGTGCTGACTGGCTTGCTCCAGTGGCACATGGAAGTCAGCAGCTCCCAGGCTTTTTATGTTAAGCATTCTCTACCAGAGAAGAACCTCCACTCAAGTGTATACATCCCAGAGAAAGAAATCACTGGCCTACATTGGCTCACAGTCTCATCCCTACTCCACTTGACTGTGAATGGGGACAGGGGGGTGGTTACACCCATTAGGAACATGGCAGCTCCTGGGAGAGTCATGCTGTTCAGGACTATGGGTGGGGTACCCAGGAGAATGGACAACCCGACAGAGGTATACCAGATGGACCCACTGTATAAGTGGTACTTCTTCAAGATGACCCTGTTCCCGGGGTCGGGCTTTATCAACTGTCCTGAGGGTCTCTATGTCCATCTGAAGAATGATTACTCCCCATACCCCCCCACCCCCGCCTTTGGGGAGAGCACAGAAGTGATAGAAAGACAAGACAACTACTGGGTATGACTCATCAATAAGAGAAGTAGAATCCTTGACTCCTCTGGTGAGGCCTGGCAAATCGTTTCATTTTACAAATAATTTCAGGATAAGCGGGCATATTTAATGCTAAGTGATAGCCCACTGATTTCAAGTAATTTCCTACAGTTCTATGCTAAAGAATGGCTTGAAGTGCCTTTTAGCATTTCCTGATACAAGACTTCATTTGCTGTATCCCCCTATCTAGAGCTGCCAGTCTCCAAGATGGGGACGGTAATGATCCTTGCCTCTGGAGAAGTCTCTTTCATACTGGAAAGAGCTAACGTGTGTCAACATCAAAATATTGAGGACAGGACAGTATGGAACCTCTCAGGCTAGGTCATAACAGACACTGCAGCTTCTAGCATGCTCTCTGGAATCACTGCTGTGGGGAAAGCCAGCCATGGGACAAGGACACTCAAGCAGTCCTGTGGGGAGGTTCACATGGACAGCAACTGGGGCCTCCAACCAACAGCAACCACTCACCTGCCAGCCAAGCACACACACTTGGCAACAGATCAAGCCTTGAACGACTGCAGCCCCAGCCAACATCTTAATAGAACCTTTTGAGAAAAGCCAGTAGCATCTTGGTAAATCATCCAGAAACTCCTGACCCACAAAAGCCACGAGATAGGTGTTTCTTGTCGGTTCAAGCTGGTCCATTTTGAGATTATTTCTTATACAGTAACAGGTAACGAATGCTTACATATGTGAACTCACAGCTAGTATCGCTTACTTTATTAAAAGCTCTCTTCATTTACTCATTTCTCAATCCTTCATTTAATCAGAAAGCAAGTTCCATGAGGGCAAGAACTTCCTTCTCCTCCTCAGCGTATAGTCTCCAACTGCTAGAACAGAGGATGATACACTACAGACATCCAGGAAATAAGTGCTAAACAGCTGACTGGGTACATGCCACATCTCCCCAACCCCAAAGAGAAGGGACCTGAGAACTTTCAGTCATGCTGCCCAAGCGAGGGGACAGGAGGGTTCCAAATGAGCTGGCATGCCACCAAAGCTTCCAGAAAACAGGGGAGAGAAGAAGTACATCAATCTTGACGAAGTCTGTGGAAAGGCCCTACTGGCCTGTGGAGGTTGACACTGGAGCCCCTTCTGGTCCCGACCAGGTGGGCAAATCCTCTTTGAGGTCAAATCAAGTCACAGCTTTGACTTTGGTCTCTGATTCCATTTCTCTGTGAGAAGGGCAATGAGGGAGTCCTTCTCAGGCTCCCAAGAGGCCCTTGACAACTAAGCTGAGGGGTGTGTTACCCCTGCGGCCTGCTGAATGACACACGGCAGTTCTGCTGCTCCTCCGTTACCCAGTCCCCGCTTTAAAACAGCCACGGGTCTCCTGCTTGACTCGAGAAACTCAAACATTGGGACTGTGCAGGACAGCAGCGTTTCCTGGGGACTATGTCAGAGCCTGATGAGGACGGGTTATTTTTAATAAATCCCACTTGGGAGAAATTCAACATAGAGGTGGGAACGGTATGGATGGTGCCGGCTGAGCCAAGGAGCACCGGGGCTGTATGCGGCCTCCTCGGAGTTCCAGTCAGGGTGGAAGGAAAAAACCCATTTCAGGCGAGGGCTGCGCCAGCCCTGGAAAACTCAATAAAGCCTTCCTGCGTAAAAGAGGTGTTCCAAAGCCTGGTCATTTGACGTCAAGATGGGTGATGAAAAGGCCCTGCTAGTTCCCAGAGATGCGGACAAAATGTGAGGGGCGGGGCCGGCCTCTCTGAGTGGCGACGGCGTTAAGGCGAATGTAAAGAACATTTGTCGCATCAACACAGGGAGCCAGACTCACATTTCCTTTCCAGAAAAAGAGCTCTTGGTACTGGCCCAGCAAAAGGGAACGTCTGCACGACTAGAATGAAAATGGGCATCCATTGGATTTTTTTTTCTTCTTCTCAAACTGACTATAAGCGTCTAACAAGACACGTGGCTGGAAAATTCCACTGGCTCCTGGGTTTAGCCTTGCCCTGCTCTGCCTCATCAACTTTCTAGACGAGTCTCAAAGCTGGCAATGCCTCATCTTTTCCAAATGGGAAGCAGTCTTGGTCCACGGCTCGGTCTTTGGTCCTCACCTTTCCTTCCACATTCACTTCCTGGGTCAGCTCACCCAGCCCATGGCCCTAAATACCAGCTCTACATTGACAACTCTCCATCTTCCATATCTAGCCCAGACCTTTCTTGCAGACACCAACTTGAACATCCATCTCCCCTCAATCATCTCCATTTGGATGTCCGAGAGACCCTCCGGCTGAGTGTGCCTAAAATGGAGCTCCTGGTCTTCTCCCAAACACACCTCCCACAGCTTTCCCTTACTCCATCCTTCCATCTGTTCAGGTCAATGCTTTGAAGTCATCCTTAACTCTTCTATCTCACCCACAAGGCATCCAAAAATACTATTCACTCTGCCTCCAAAACATGCCCCAAATCCATCCACTCTCACCACTGCCAAATGCTTCCGCGCTGGCTTGAGTAACCATCGGCCCTCGCCTGGACCACTATAGTAGCCTCCTATCCGAACTCCTGTGCCCACCCTTTCCCCTCCAATACAGGAGCCAGAGGGATCCCTAAGAATCCTGTAAGACCATGCCACTGCTCTGTTCGGAGCCCTCCACTTGCTCCCCGTTTCACTCAAAGTCAAAGTTCTTTAATGGCACAAGGTCTTGCATAATCAACAACTCCCCTAGACCCCTCTCTGCCCTTGCTCCCTCCATTCCAGCCACAGATGCTGGGCCTGTAGGCCTTGGCACTGGCTGTTCCCCTGCCTGCCTTGCCCTTCCACCACATACTCCCCTGGCGAACTCTCACAGAGGGGTTCAGCACCCACCCAGAGCCAGCATTGCTCCTTTGGTCTGTCTGTGGAGGCTTCGTGCCTGACTAATAACACCATTCTGCCAGCACGGCCCAATAACGAGGCTCAGGTGCAGTTTGGAGCCAGCACCTAGAGCAGAGGGCACAACAGGCGGGGTGGCTGGGGAAGGCTTCTGAGAGTAGAATATGAGAGAAGAAGGAACAAGCAGGCATTCTCCTAAGGGCTACGTGGGGGGCATTTCAGAAATCAGGAGTGAGGAAGCCAGAGCCGAGAGACTTCAACCTCGGTGGTGGCAAGTCCAAAAACGCAGGGCCCAAGAGAGACCCGGGTGAAGGTCAAGGATAAATAGTGCAGGTGGGGGCCTGGCCATGGAAGTCCTGGTATTCAGCCTCAGAACTTGGGACTCTATCCTAGATGTCAGTGCTTCCCAACCCTGGATACACAGTACAGCCAGGGGCAACTTGAAAAATGCCGATGTCTATTAGAAATCAGGCCCAACCCATGGGTAATGAGCAAACTGTGGTCTCCAAGTACCATTTCCCAGTAGAGGAACCAGGGCTCCTTGGAGATACAAAGGACTCTAAATCTAGGGCAGGAAAGATACAACATGAGCTGTAACACCGCAACCTACAGGATAGCAAACAGCGGCCCGTGACGACTGCATCCTCTCAAGGGCTGAGAATCCAACCTGGTGGCCAACAATGAGATCCCAGAGCGTCAGTAAGGATAATGACCACCACATGCCGAAATGCATCATGTATAAATCCACACCTTTAAAACAAATTGGTTACTACTACTGGAAGGTGCCAGTGAACCGATCCGGTATTTAGAAAACATAAATACAGGGAAAGAATGAAGCAACTCCTCCATGAACTTTACCACCGGGTAACCAAATAGTAATCAAAAGGAAGTGCCCCAGTTAGCAAATGAAAAAGGAATGACAAAATGAGAATGTCGCCGCGCTGCAACCCCTACTTAATCAACACATTTGGGGACCGCCTAAATCGGCCGCCATCTCTGACAGAAAGCCAAGCAGGGAGTAACGTCCCCTGATGGAAGCACAAGAAACCACTTATGAAGTCACCCTGCTCCCTGCCAAAAAACAACAACAACAACCAAAAAACCCAACTGAAACTGAATCTGGTCAAGTTTCTTGATTCAATCAGCAATTTGCAAGCAATTCAGAGATACCCATTACATGACACGTGGGATGACCGCAAATTCACACTATGGGACACTCTTAAGGATGAACAAGGAGAGATGGTTCTAACCCGTTAAAACACACACTTACAAAAAGTGAGAAAGTTGGACATTTAAACACTAATAGTTGATGATAATAATTACTTTTCTTAGAGCTGCACGAAGGGTATTGTGGTGATTTTTTTTGTGTGAGAAAGAGCCCTTATCGTTCAGGAATACTGAACGGAAATGCTCACAGATGAGATCCTATGTGTGAGATCTGCTACGAAACGCTACAGGGGGGCAGGACCTGGAGAAATAAGACTCGCCGTGAGTTCATAATGGTTTGAGTGGGGTGAGGGGTGCATATATTGCTCTCTGACTTTACTTTTAACCATATGAAATTATGAGAAGTTATGAAACTACTAGCCTCCCCCCCCACCCCCTCTGAGATTCAGATTAATGAGTCTGGGCTTCAGCCTCAGGCACTGGTAATTATTAAGGGTCCCCAGGTGTTTCTATTACTCAGCCAAGGTTGAAAACTCTTGTAGTCACTATGTGAGACATGCTGAGAGCCTCCACTAAAACCAAGACAGAGGCAATGGAGGAACTGGTCTGCGAGGGGTCAAGGAATCAAGCACATAGTCCTGGATTAGATGGGGGAAGGGATGATGAAGAGAAAGGGGTCAAGGACATTCCAAAGTTTTTAGGCTTAGGTGACTACGGGTGCTGGTCACTGGATTCAGGCACATGTCAGGCCTAGTAGGTTTGGGGATCGAGGGGAAGGTGACTTCTGGGGGAGCCACTCGGTGGGCAGTTTGGTTTGTAAATCTAGAGATTCACACTGAGACCCCGAAGCAGACACAGAATCCTGGGCCCCACAGGACTACCCCCTAAACCTAGACAGAGGTTGGGATGGCTTCAGCCAAGAGTGGCATCAGGGCCTCTAGGAAACAGCAGCATCTTGGTCCCCTGCCCTGGGAAGGAACTCTGGAAATATCCCATTCCTTTCATGGCTGGTTTCCATTCCTTGCCCTCCCACCCACTGTCCACCTTCCCTGGATAGACACCCAGAAGGCAGTCTGCCAGGATGGGGTGCCCTGCCTTCCTGCACAAGTGCTGAGGAATTCCTGCATAGTCCTACATCCTGTTCTAACAGCCCATGCAGACGAGGCACCGTTTGTGTAACAAATCAATGACTGGTAAATCTGAAGGAAGTCTCCATTCGGCGTCAAACGTGTCCATGCATGCCAGCAGTTGCTGGAGCCAGCAACTGTCAGACTGGCTTCAATGGCCAACATATGTTCTTTACACAAACGTCTACTTAAAGCCTGTATGTGCCATGCTCTGTGCTACGCAGGGGTGAAGGGGAAGCCCAGGGTCCTGGTCTCAGGAAACTTACATTCTAGTGGAAAAGTAGACAGTACATAAGCAAACAAACACAAGCTTTGGAATTTAGAAAATGGGTTTTCAGCTGGAAGAAGGGACCAAGGAATCCGACTGTTACCTTGGGGTGTTACCCAACTTCCCCAGGCGCCACCTTGCATACTAACCCAGGCTCCCAGAATCAGAAAAATGACAGCACTTCCCTTTAAAGCAGCAGTAACTGAGGCCCAGAGAGGGAGGTGACCTCTCCATAGTCACCCAGAGGGTGCAGACTTGCAGACAAGTCAGCATTCTCAAAGTCTGCACTGGAAATTTCTTGAGCAACAACTTCATTCTTCACCGTTCTAAATGATGTGGTCTATTTTTTCCTCTGGACAAAAACAATCACTGATCACAGAGGACCAAAGGGCCTCCCCAGGAGCAGGGACTTACCACTGAGTCCAGGAACTGAATGTAACACTCCAGCCCAGGTCTGGTTTCGCAGAACTGCCGGAAAAGCAGTCTCCCAATTGGCTGCTTGTCACATAAACTGCAGTAATCTCTGTCTGGAAACAAGAAAAGAAGAATGTGGTGAGATGCAGGTGAGAGGGAGGCAGGGCCGTCCAGGCAACCCACACCTGGATCCCGATCCCAGAGGGATGGAGCAAGACGACTGGCAAACTCTCAGGACCCCTCATTTCTCTCCAAGCTGTGCAGACTCAGAGGGGACAAGGGCATTTTAGAGGATGGCACCAGTGATGCCCCAACCTCTAGTCTTAGCTCACTCCCCCTCTCCGATGCCCTGATTCCTGTATGCCAGATGCCAGCAATTCCGGGGACAGTGACGCCACCGCCTGGATGGCTGATCACCATGTCACACTGCCCACTTAGTGACTGGATAAGGGCGGCAGGCATGTAATCCAAACCAGTTCCAACTGGAGTGGACCACACTCTGTGCTTGGACACACTGAGCAGAAATGCTCTCTTTTCCTCTGAGGGCTGGGGTGCACGGGTGTAAGACCAAGGTCAGCTGCAGTGCCCTTGATACTGCAAGGGAAGCTCCCATGATGACGAGGCTCACACACACAGGAGGTCAGGGGTGGGAAAATGATGAAAAGTAAAGGGGTGTCCTCGCGGTGTCACGAATCTCTGGATCAAGCCGTGCCTGCAGCTCAAACCACATCTGAAAAGTTTATTTATGAGCTTTGTTTAGGGCAGTTTGAAAAGATTTAAAAATTACTTGTAATTCAAAGCACTTCAAATTATGAAAACCCTGCATTTTCCAGCTGAGCAGCTAGAGGCATGGAAACAAGAAGCGACCAGCCCTCAGGCACACAGCAGCCAAGAGAGCTCCAAAGAGGAAATGCAGTGCGAGACTGCAAGCCTGGAGGCCCGGAGACCAGGTGCTGGCCAATGACTTGCTATGTGACTTCAGGCAACTCACTTGTTCTCTCGGGGCCTCAGTCTTCCTCTGGACAATAAAGGTGTCTGTTGGAGGTAAGATGGGGGCTAGGGAGGGTGCTGCAAGTGGTACCTTCTGGCTCTTCCTGCGATGATGCTAAAGCCTCTGCAGGAGGTTTCTCTGGCCAGAAAGATGCTCAATGGACTGACTGTGTCATGTTACCTCTCCAGCACTCATCGCTGGACCTTTGATTGTGTAGCTGCACTAGAAACAGTCAGCTGTCCTCGTGGGCAAACCAGGAAGAGGGTGAGTTAGACCTCAGGAGAGCCACCCGAACAAAAGGAATGACGATATCCTCGCCCAGTGCAGAGGAGGAACACGGACAATCATCCCCGGAGAGGGGATTTCTCTGAAGACAAGGAACACAACAAAAAGATAGGACCACAACCATCATGTCCACTCACTTTCACACCCGAAGAGTTTATCCACAGCAGGTAAAGCTGTGACTTGTAGGGAGGATGGTGGCTGTGAGCATGGGCTCTGGAGCTAAATGCCTGGGTTCAAACGCCAGCCTCACTGTGCGCCTGTGTGTCCTGAGGCATCTGACTTAACACCTACATCCTTCAGTCTCCTCATCTGTAAACTGGGGACACTAATCATACCTACCTTCTAGCACTATCCTGAGAATTAAATAAGACAATGCATAGAAAAGACTCAGAACAGAACCTAACGTACAGAAAATGCTTACTAAACACCACGTGCTACCATGGAGTTGGTGGGTCTCTTGCTCTCCATTCCCATTCCTTCAAGGAAATCTCCATCCCCACGACCATAAAAATCCAGCCTTAGGCTCTAAGAATGACACATGATGGGCATGTGACCCAGTTCTAGCCAACCAGAGCCTTCACCTCCCAGCCATACGATAGGGTGAGGATGGGCACATGATTCAGCCCTAGCCAATCAGAAGTCCTTATTTTTATCACAGTGAAAGGTTCAGAAATAGACATGTGACTTGGCCCCCAGCCAATCAGAGCTCCCTTCTGTGTCCAGGCCACCATGATAGGTTCAAGGCACATGACCTGAGTGGGTAGGAGTCTTCTAGAAGTTAAAGGAGAGATGCCGTTCTTCCCTGGGATGCCGAAGTGTTAGGCTCAGTCAGCCAAGTGCTGCCACAGCTGTGTTTCCCGCTAGGCAGTGAGAACGCACAGCGAATGAAACGGGGAAGGCGAGGCTGAACGCAGAAGAAGGAAACTCGGCGCTGCGACATCGTAGGAGCCCCTGAAGCCCGCCTCAGTGAGGCCAGCCTGGTGCCGGCCCTTTCATTTCGCCGACAGAGTGGGGAGTCAGCTGGCTTGGGCTCGTGTCCACGGCGACTTGGACTGCAAGTGACGAGGCGTCCAGGCTGGACAGATCTGCAGCCCGCTTCTCCTCTCATGGGTGAACGGCCTGAGGGCAGCCACTTTTTGTGGGATTCACCAGTCCTAAGTACCTTGTGTGTAAGGCGGCACCCAAACATCTCCTCCTCTCCCGAACGGACACTTTGGTCAACACGGAGAACCGCCTTCGGGTTCCCTTCTTGCTCCGCTCCCCGAGTGCTCTGGACTGTTGCCTTAACTCGGTGACCTCTCCCCGCGCAGACGGTTCCCAGAGAGCCGTTCCAGCGGACCTTGAACCCACCTCAGCGTGGGCCAGAATTGGTGGGGCGGCGGGGAATGGGCTGCAGTGCCAGCCCTCAGGGAGCTTGGATTCCACTGGAAAGGGTAGAGTGTGTGGGTGAGCAGACAAGATCCCAAGTGACAGTAATAAAATGTCAAGTCAATGAGTGTTATCGTCAGCCACAGCAGGGAATCTGGGAGGAGGGAGCCGAGAGGGTGACAGGTCTGTAGCCCGCACCTGTGAGCGTGATGCCGGTAGATAGAGCCTCCCGCTCCCTCACTGCCTCCCACCCGACCTGATTCCCGCCCTTCCCCCCCAGGTGAGGAAAACAAACTTCCTCACGCTTTCCCAATCAGCTGAACCTCCCCAGCACAAACACAGAATGGAAGTACATTACCCAGAGTTAATCTCCAGTTTTATTCAATTAGGGCAGACAGACCCACTCGGCTTATGTGATTTGAGCAATGTGCCCCACCCCATTTCCAAAAGCAATTAAGAGATTTCATGTACCATCTTGTGATTCCTTAAGGGTTCATCTGACAGGATTTTTTCTCTCCATATGGCATTTGCTGTCAGTATGGAAACAAGGCCGTTATAAACTCACAGCACAGTAAACACCATGTGATTCCAACACAAGCTGTCAGCACCTCAGTTCCGCGCCTCTCCCAGCTGTACAGAGGATCCCAGGCAAGAAAGCCACTCACTGGAAGCCCAGAAAGAGATAAAAGAAGTCAGTAATCATCTCTTTGGATTCTTTTTTTCCGGGCTTATATAAAGATAAATGGGCCTATCTTCTGAGGAAGCATCGTCACCGCCACCAACAAAATCAGAGTGCGACGTCTGCAGTTCCTTTAGAAATGAAGAACGAGGGCACAGAAGGGAGACTAGGAATCTGGAAGTTGATCAGCGTGATGGGAGGAGATGCACATTGCCATGTGCAAACCCAAGGTGTGGGTCGCTTCTACAAAGTGAGATGACACAAGTTGGAAGCTTGGGGAGGTCTCCAATACATCTTCAGAGCAGACTCTCTTTTCTTGGTTTCTACAGAAGCCTTCCTATCGTTTAAATCCAGCTTGCAGGGCCCTCCCCCCCCCACATCCCCCTCTGAAGTGTGATCTGTTGGGTGTGGTGGGGAGGGCCATCCCGGAAAGAAGGGCAGAGCTTTGTCTCTGTCTCTGAATGTCTCTCTCTCTCTCAGGCCAGGAGAACCCTGAGATGTTATGCACACAGCCATGCATGCACTGTCCACACACACACACACACACACACACACACACTCCAGCTCTTTTAGAACATGAGAACCCTGCTTTGGGCTATGTGCTTCATTGGCCCTTCTCTCCAAGCCAGAAAGAAGCTGTCGTATAAGTTATGAGGGGGAATCAGACTCCTCTATCCCAAAGTATCCACCAATCATGTAATTATTTTACTTTTCTGGGTCGATCATTTAACAAACTGTCTCCTGAGGTCTCCTGATTTTTGATATAAGAAGGTTTCTTCAACTTTAAGACTCTCTTCTTGAATTCATCACCTGGGGGGGGGTCTGTATGAGTGGGAGGAAGCACACCTTATATTTACTGGCAGGTTAATGATCCAGTAAGAGGCTTAGAGTTAACAGCTGGTGGTCAGTTAGGACCAAGAATGGGATGTGGCCTTTGTGATGTGACGTTTGACCTTGGCCATGGTAATAGAGGTCTAGTGGACATGGCAAACTGAAGCATATTTAGACAAAGGTGACTGGAAATAGGGAAGGGTCTATGAAGCCCCTCATAAGCTCTAGGACACTGAGCTGTGTTCTTGATCAAAAGGAAGAGTGCCCCAAGGAGGGGTTGGGTTCACCATGCACACAGGAGCATAGTGGGAGGTAACATGTTGCAAAGGCAGACTGGGCCGGGGAAATAGCTGGGCTCCAAGGCCAAGGAGACTGGATGGATTCAGTGTCCCATCAGGGATTACTGATTTTAGAGCACATGTGATTCAAGTAGTCCACAGAAAGGTGGATGACAATGGGGTGGAAAGCAGAGAGCCTGAGACATGACAAGAGAAGGTCACTGGTTGGGGAGCCATTGATATATGGATAGGGAGGGCACAGTCCCTTTGGTAGGACTCCTGCTTTGGTGATGAGCTGGACTGAACTGACTTTAAGAAAACCACGTATGTCATTGGTGTCTTCAAGGATCTGATACCTCCTCAGCATGCCCATGAACAGGAAGGCAGGATTGCCACACTTTCCTCTAACACTGAACTGAATTCCAGCCATGTCTTCAGACAGAACCATTCCTTCCTAGGAGATAATCCCTAATAAGCAAATGGGCAGATGCTTGCTGAACCCTTACTGGGCACTGTGTTCTGGGCCTTGTTATGAGCATCCCTTAGAGCAGACAAGGCACGACACACTTTGTCATTGTCCTAAGAAGTCTGCTTAGTAGTCAAGGCAGGAAGGAGGCATGTTCACAGACAGGGCTAGTTTCATGGACATGAAACAAAATTGTATAAGGCAGGCCTGCTGGGAATGATCAGGAAGATGTCTCAGCATAGACGGCACAGAATGCTCTGGTGATGGTGGGCCCATGGCAGAGGTGGTACCCATGGGAAAGCACCCTGGAGCATGGAATGGGAGTTGACCACCTTGCTGAGAGCAATGCGAGCAGAGACCGAGTGCTGGGGAAGAAGGAGGAGGAAGATCAAAGCCTGAGAAATGGGGCCAGAAGTTGGGGTGGGGAGGGAAAGGAGAAGCTATAGTGAGGAGGCAAGTCCCCATGTGAGAAGTCAGGAAGGCCAGGAGGGCATGGCCAAGCATGGTGGAAGGTGTGTTTAGGGAAAGAATTCAGGGCTAGGTCTGTGACCACCACAAGGAACAAGGGAGTAGACCTTCAAGAATGGCTTAAAGTATTCAAAGTTTCCTCAAAAAATTACAAATAGAATGACCAGAGGATCCAGCATTACCACTTCTAGATATTTATCCAAAAGAATGGAAACCAGGATTTCAGAGATACCTGCACTCACTCCATGCTCATTGCGACACTCGTCACAATGGCCAAGATGTGGAAATAATCTAAATGTTCAAGGACCAATAGATGATTTTTTTTTAATGTGGCATAAACATTCCATGGAATATTATTCAGCCTTAAAAAGGAAGGAAATCCTGCCATATGGGACAACTAGAAAGGACCTTGAGGTGCCAAGCAAAATAAGCCCACCATGGAAGGACATACTTCATGATTCCACTTCTATGAAGTATCTAAAATACACAAACTCTTAGAAACAAGGGAAAATGGTGATTGCCAGGGGCTAGGGGATGGGGCAATGGGGACAGGTTGCTTGATGGGTATAACGTTTTAGTCCCACAAGATGATTAAATTCTAGAGCTCTGCTGTACCATGTCATGCCTAGTTAACAATAGTGTATTTGCACTTAAAATTTTAAATTTTAACAGGATAGATCCCCTGTTAAATGTTCTTACAAAAATTTTTTAAAAAGAGAACGGCTTAAAAAAATAAACAGAAAGTGATGGTTGCTTGGGGATGGGAGATGAGGCAAGAAGGGACAGGAATCAGAATGTAGTGTTGACTGAGGGTGTCAGCAAATAAATGTACTTGGTAATGAACGTAACTGCCTGGGAATACACAGGCAAGCACGCGGGCATGTGCACATAGATCTGCTACAAGCATGTCCTGAAGGTCTAGGCACCGCCAAGTCACTTTCAATTTTACCCCACATAGTCGGGCATGACACCAAGTTACAGGACAAGGGCCCTGTCCTCACCGCTACCACCTCATGGTGTTGGGTGCTGAGCTGAGAGCCTCTCCTTGTCTCCCAGCCTGTTCTCATGGCACCACTACCTCAGGACTACTAGAAAGGATACCCGCTATAGACTAAATGTTTGTGTCTCCCCAAATTCATACAAAGAAACCTAATCCCCACTGTGATGGTCACTGAAGGTGGGGCCTTTGGGGTGATTAGGTCATGGGGGTAGAGCGCTCATGATGGGATTCATGCCCTTATAGAAGAGATTCCTGAGAGCTCCCTCACCCCTTCTGCCAAGTGAGGACACAGCAAGAAGATGGTCATTTATGAAGCAGAAGGCAGACTTTCACCAGACGGCAAATCTGCCAGGACCTTGATTTTGGACTCCCAGCAACCAGAACTGTGAGAAATACATGTTCATTGTTTAAAATACCCAGTCTGTGGTATTCTGTTATAGCAGCCAGAGTGGACTGATTTGCCGCATAGTCTTGGGCAAGGCTCCTGACCAGGGGCCCGGCCGCCTCTCGTCTCCCGCAGGCGGGCACTCCGGGTGAGGCTGTCCATGGCCACCATGGATGAGCACCACAGGAGTGCGCCCGCCCGGTCTCAGCACTCAGCAGACCCCACGTAAGCTGTAGCCCCTAGGCCCGATCTTAGGTCCTCTAGAAGATGCAAGAAATGGTGGCTTTTACTTCTCTGAAGGTTCAGGAAGAAAATGGGAGGTAGCTAGTGAAAGGGGACTTGACTCCACATCACCAAAGAAGGCAAAAGCCGCCCCTCCTGTGGCAGAGCCATGGCCTCCCAGCTCGGATCGGGCAGGGGCCGGGGCTCTGCTGGCCTCCTCTGCCTCCCCGGGAGTCTCCCTCTCACAGAGAAGCCACATGTCCCCACAGCACATGGCTGAGGTTAGACTCTCACAACCCGGTCAACTTCACGACTCCCAACCCCTGGTGGACTCAGAAACAGGAATGTTATCGATAGTGAAGAGAAATAAATGCTGTCACTGTTTTCATTCTTTTCGAGTGACATGAAATGGGAACATACTTTCTTAATTAAGAGCTGTGGTATGCGGACGCTTGGAGGGCAACCAGATTTTCCCAACTGAAGGCCAGAACACAGGCGGCGAGGACAGCGTGGCTCCCCTCAGAAGGCCACAAACCCAAGTGAGCAAGGCCGCCACCCCCTCCCCCGGCCGGGAGAGTTGGCGACAGTCCCTGCTTGCGGATGGGGAGCAAGGAGAAGTCGGGGCTTGGGGGGTGGGGTGTCGCTGACTGGAACCTGCTTGGGACTGATTTCATTGTTGCCCCAGGCACTCCTTGAATTGGGGCCAATGAAAATGCACGTTCCATTGCAGAAGTAAGAGCAAGAAAGGCGGCTTCCTGAGGAAATGGAAACGCTAACACGGCTCACACCGGAGCCCTTGGAAATGAAACCACATGTTTATTGTACATGGGGGGTGGGGGGGGTCCAAAAGCGATTTCTGGAACCATCTTTCTACTAACTGGAGGTTTATATTAGTTTGTGCTGTTTCATTTTCATTTTATTTTATTTAACATTGTTTTTCCAACGTACCAGGGGTCGGGTGTTGCTGTTGTTCTTTCTCTCTTTTTTTTTTTTTGGTTTTCGTTTTTTTTTTTGAAGGGTGGGGAGGGGCTGATAGGTCCTAAGGCAATTTAGCAAAACAGATGTGAGGAGACTGGATTAGGCAGGGCCCATGAGCCCTTCACTTTGCTGTACTCCAGGTCTAAAACAATAAACAGAAAAGTGATTTGAAAACAGCTTTCTCTTAAAAATTCCTGCCAAAGCTGGAAAAAACAATCGAGTGTTTGCTCTAAGGAAAAAGCTCTCTGACGTTTGAAAGGCAAGATAGCATCACGGATAACGGCAATTCTTCACAGCCCACCTCTTGGAAGGAGCAAGGGAGGAGAAGGGAAACATTTGGTATTTGGTTAGCAACAGCTGAGTGGGCTCCTAGTGCTTCAAGAGAGATGTTTTCATGTGAAAAGAAAATGACATATGGCACATTACACAAACACACCCAAGCCAAGCCCCATCTTCCTGTGCCTTTTGTCCCCCTCATTCTGGTCTCGAGTTTTACTGAGAGTCTGGGAAGGAGCGGCGTGGGGGCTGAGCTGGACAGGACACAGAGCATATGCTGTCACTGCGGGGCCCTCTGGGCAATAATGGGGCCCCAGAGTCAGGCAGTGACCTCTCCCTCGTCCTCAAGGCCAAGAAAAGCAAACAATTTAGATATTCCCTTGCAGTGGTAATGAAACTAAGAATTGGGTGGGTAAGTGGAGGAGCCGGTGGCCTCAGTGGACCCAGGCAGACAGAGGAACTGCAGGCGTAGCTGGGATAAGTTGGGGGCCCAGAGGGAAGCAGGTTCCAGGCCTGGCTCTTTTACCCACCATCTGCAGATGAGAGGCCCGAACCCCTGCACCCTGCGCCCTCTCCTACACTACAAGCCCACCGCCCTGGGATCGGAAGCCTTCCTTTCATGCCAGCACCAGGTGAGCGTGACAACCAAGAGGTCGGCAGAAGGGCACCTGCTCCATCAGCAGTGCGGGCTCTGGAAAAGGCCAGGCAGGAAGGAGATACACCAACGTGTGGCCTCTGGTCCTTTCTATTTCTCTAGATTCTCAATATTTTCACAAATGGGAGGAACGCAACTATTCTAAAAACACAGCTGCAAAACCACTGTGCCACCAGACATGACCCCTGTTTGGGTGCGGGGCCTGGGTCATAAGCCAGGTGCTCAGCACTCTGTGTTCACCCTGAGTGGCCTGGGATGGAACCTTCTGGAGAGCTGGGACCAGGCCTGCAGTGGTACCAGCCACTGGGACAGCTCCATCAACAGTGCTCTCCCTTCTTGGTGACCCAATGCCCTCCCTCGCTCCACTATGCTCACAACCGTCCAGAGGCCACTATATTCTATAGTCACAGTCTTTCTATAAGCTTTTTTCTTCTTGAAAAGACATTTCCATACAGATACAGGCAGTTTTAGAAACCGAAACACCCAGGCCAACTGCATCAGATCTCTGGAGATGGTGTCCGGGGTGTTAAAGCTCCCAGGGTGATTCCAGCTCTGTGTTCGCTCACAGTCTAGCTCACCTTTCATCCCCAGCCCCCGGGTCAGAGCCTGGCCGGAGCAGGGCGCAGGTGTAGTGGTAATGAACCAATGATGGAACAAACGAACGAATGAATCAATGTCATGTGGAGGCCACTGGCTTCCCAACGGGGGAGAAGTCTCAGGCCCACACTCCCTTGACGCAGCCCCAGTGCTGAATCTGCCACAAATGAAGGTCTCCCTGTGTCACCAGATGATAGAGTTGTTCCTAGCGGGGCTTCAGTCCAAAGGAAACAAAGGGGCTTGCAGTGCCTGGGCCCGAGGTGATGTTGGCCAGGCTGTGTGCTGCACTTGGAGGGGAAGCCGTGGTGGGTCCAGAGCCCCCAGATGTGAGGTGGCCCTGAATGTGGGGCCCTGCCTGACTTGCTGCTTTCCAGAAAGCTTGGCCAGGGCCATGGGAATAGAGCCGGGGGACTGGACTTTGCCTCCAGCTCCTCCTCTGATCCCTGCATGACCTCAGACCCATCATTGTCCCTGGACCTTGGCTTCCCCTTTTCCAGAATGAGCCCGATGAATGACAGGAGCTTCAATGTTCCACCTCCCAACTTGGTAGTTCCCCAGGGAGATTGTGAGGAGTCTGGTGGGGTGGAGACACCACAGAATTGGGCCTTTCTCCAACATCAGAGCTCCGAGTAGAGTACATAACCTTTGGAGTCCTTCAGCCCACAAAGCTGCCTTCCCACCCACATCTGCACTGTGACCAGAGCAGGAACAGAGCAAGCATGAGCTTAAAGGTAGTATTTCTAGAAGGCCCAGGAAGGGTGATGTCTGAGGGCCAGGAGCCCTGGCTTCCAGGAAGCCCTGGCTTCTGTAGCAGCCTGCCACAGTTTGCTGGGAGGCCCTGGGGTTGTTAGTCCCCGTCTCTGTATCTCAGTCTCTCTCGAGGGCTCTTCCAGTTTACCCCTGGGTAGCAATGCCTGACCCAGCCCTACTGTGAGCTGCCGTGGCCTGGGAGGTGAGGGCGGCGGCTGGGCCATTCAGGGCCCCGGGGACTGGCTTCACCTGGAGCTATGAGCTAATGAAGCTAGAGCCGCAGGAGGGCGGGGCCAGGAAGTGGCGGGGCCCACGCAGGCCAAGGCAAACAGCAGCCTGCGTGCAGAGAGGCGGCCCCGCTTCTTCCTGGGCCATCGGCCAGGGCCCAGTGAGGCTCACAGCTGTGCTGGCCAAAGGCACTTGAGAAATGAATGCCCTGGAAGGTGAAGGCAACTGACGATCTCCCGAAGGTCCAGATGTCTCAGGGTCTGAAGACCCCAGCTCCAGTGAGCCCCAGCAGGGACTCTACCAACCTTAGTCGGTGCCCTCCTGGGGACCGGAAGCACAGCACCTGCCAAGTGTCCAGGGCTCTTTACCAGCATCACGTTAAGAGTCCATTCTTAATTTGAGGCCAGACCTGTCCTTCCGTAAGACCTGCTCCCTGGCCCTCATTCTTGGGACACAGAGGACAAATGTTAGGTGACAGATATTCTCTGCTTCTGGACTTTTCTCTCAGGTAAACCTCTGTTTTCCCCCAGCTGCTTCCTCATGAACCTAGAATACCAGCCACCCGACACACCCAAACTCTGTTTCCCCGAGGAACAGAGCTGGGAGGCCTTTGGCCGCTAGAAACTGATCCAGGTTTTTGGTAATTAAACATGAGACCATGTCAACAACTTCCACCAAGCCATCTTTGCCTAAGTCAGCCCCAGACCCAAGAGGGGCTATCTGTGTTGGGGGAGACAGGCATGTTTGCGGCGCACAGAGCTCCCCCAACGTCCGTGTTGCAGACAAGAGATGGAGTAGGCACGCTGCTTCTGCAGAAACAAACACAGAGAAAGCTAGAGTCTCAATTCAGACTTTGCTCAGCTGAGTTATAGGTCAGGGGTGTCTAGATTTTAAATATGGATTTTTTATAGTATTTGGCAAAGCTTGTTTTCAGAAAGAAATGACCTTCGGGCCAGAGAGTGGCTTTCCCACTTTGCCAACTGATGTATAGTGATAATCATAGAAACAGTAAGAGCTAACATGAATGGGGCACTTTCTGTATACCAGGCCCCTAGCTAGACATTTTACATGCTTGTCTCCTGCAGGCCTAAATAGGCCTATGAAAAGGCTGCTATGATCAGCCTGTTTTCAGATGAAGCCAAACAATGAGGCACTGAGAAGGGTTAGGCCTTCAGAGCAGCAAATGACAGAGACAGGATCTGAACTCAGCTCCTTCTGATACTAGAACAACTGTTCTGGAACTTTGAGTTTCTAGGGACCCAGAGCAGCAGCCCATAAGGACCTGGGACCCTGAGAGGTGGACAACATCTCACCAGTGACACCATTTGGTGACCTCTGGGAGCCCACGGGGGAGGGTGCACCCTTGTAACATAGACATACCCATGACCGGTGGTCATTCCACTTCCGTGGGCCCGGGACTGCTGTGGACACCGTATCTGGGAGCTCCAGCCACATACTAAGGACTAGAAAAGCTGTGACAACTGTGGCTGGCGATCAGCCGGACAGTTACACTCCGCAGGCTGGGCCAGCGCAGGAGAATTATTTGGAATGCCCTCTCTCCCCCGACCCCCTCCTCCTCCAGAACACCTGACCCAAGTGTGCTGTCCCCTCCCTGGCTCTGAGCTCCTGAAGCTCTGATGCCTGTGGGACACCTGTGATCACATAACTTCTGTGCTGTCTCATTCCTCTGGCTGCTGTCCTCCGACTTGGACTTGGCTCCCCAGTTGAGCTGTAAATTCTTTCTCCTCTGCCACCCCCTCTGCACCCTCTGCAGAGTCTGGGACAGTGTGGACACTATGAGGTCACCAATAAATATACGACTGATTAAAGCAGGAGCAGCCATGAGAAAAGTCATTCACTAGGAGCCTGTTTACACTTCTTTTGTCAAAACAAATCCTTTGCTCCTTGAAGATAGAAGTCTTAAAGTCCTCGGTGTCTAGAAGTAAATGCTTGGCTTTTAACAGGGGGTTGGAACTGCATTTCATAGCACATTCCTGGGCGCAGACCTACATGGAGGCAAGTCCTTCAGCCAACAGGACAGAACTCCAAGCAGGGCAGGACCCAACCCGGAGCAGACAGGGCCCAGGCCGCCTGGTTCCCCAAGAACCCCAGCGCCGAGCGCGGAGCCTGGCGTGCAGCTAGCACACAGTGACACTGGACGAGCGAATGGATAGAATACATTAGCGACCTAACCTGTCCATTCTCTTGCTCTTGGTGATACGCTGACATACTTATTTCCAAATTCTGCCCTGTGCTGTGTCAAGTCCATGAATGGGTCTGCCCATGGGAAATGAAGCCCCTTTCCAGCACTGACATCGCCCCCCTCCTTCAACATGCAATAGTATCACAGCTGGAGAAAGGACGCGTCACAGAGCATGAGACCTGGCAGAAAACCTGAAGAAAAGCCAGTCCAACACCCTCCCCTCCCAGATAGGGAAACTGAGGCCCGGGTGGGGAAAGGGTCTCAACTTACTCATCACCCCAGGACTTGCTCAGCTGCCTCAGTCGCTCACAGGCCCTGGAATAGTGTCAACAGGGAGCCAAAGTCCTCTAGTAAAACTCAAAGACCCCCACCCAAGAGCCCACCCCCAGGTCTGGCACAGAGAGAGACCCAGTCAAGCCTCTCAAAACTCCCTCCTGGGACGTGGCACTTGGAGCGCCGTGAAGTGTAGCTGCTTCCGTCAGCCTGGAGACCTGGAGGTGAGGCTGGACGGGGGCCTCACGCAGATCGTCAGGGCTGTGTGTCTGCGTGCAGCCAAGGACGCTTTGAATTGTCAAGAAGAAAAAAGCAAAAGACCTCATGCATTTTCATTTTTATCTAAGTAGAGGGGCATAATCAGTTTGCCAGCGTGCCGTACCACCTCTTGCCAAAACCCACTTATTTTAAACTAAAGCTTTCTCAGCCATCCAAGTACAGAACCAAAGCACGCAGGCCCCAAAGGCACATGCTTTTCTTTGGTCCCGTCATTCCTTCTTTCTTTCTTAAGAGCCCCACATATCTTGTAGCTGTCTAGACCGCCCAAGTTCCGGCTGAGCCTGGAGCACAGCCCTCTGTTAATGCTTTTTCTCTTCCCTTTGGCTCCCGGCTTGTAGTAGACATTTCGACAAATATTTATCCGACGCTAAGCCTCAGAGGTATCCTCCTCAGCTACTCAGCACAAGACAGATAGCCGGGAACAGAAAAGAAAAAAAAAAATGATTGGGATGATCAGAGAACACCCCTATTTCTAAACGGTCTGAAAATGTAACCCACAATGGCTGTTTGTTTTAAATTGCTCCTTGCCAAGAACAATGTTCGGATGACAGAAAAATTCCACACTGGAACCTCCAATGCTTACTTATTTTTCATTCTGAGCACCTGCATGGAAAAGCAGCTTTGTTCAGAAAATGTAACTGGTAAAAGGGACGGGGAACTCACAACAGCTCCTGTTCAGCACGCTGGACCAGAACGCCTTTGAGGACGTCTTACTGGGGGGACCTGGGCTTTGACAGGCCAGGCTGGGACTGCATTTTGCTCTGAGTCAGGGCCAGGAGGTGACCAGAGCATCACAGGAGGAAGGCAGAGACCTTTCCTTGCAGACAGGCGCTGCATGGGGGCCAGCGGCAGACAAACCAGACCCATGCGTCGTTGGAACCCAATCAGGAATGTATGTTGCATAGCCCAAGGGACCCACAACTAGGAGAGAATCCAGTTCCTTCCAAAAGGGGCTCAGAATCACATTTCCAATGGAAGTACAGCTCACAGACGTCATCCATGGTTGGGGTTAAGCCAACAGGATACCCTGAAGCTCTAGTCCAGACCAAAACAGCTGCAGAGCTCCACCCTCAAAGGGAATCCTTCTGGACCTGGCTGCCTTTTGGTGGTTGGCCACAGAAGTCTCCAGTGCCCTTATCGTTACAGCCAGATTTGTTCAGCACATTAACTGGGCTGGATCTGATAAGCCAGGACCCCCTTCTCTCACCCCTCCTTTAAGACTGATTGACTGAGCAGCTACTTGGTGCCCGGGCTGTGTTAGGCCAGAGGATCAAGAGATCACCAGAAATACCTAGCATCCCAAGCACCCAAGAAGCCGGTCCAGCTCTCGGCTCTTTCCCTTGGCGCTAACCCAGAAGTCCTCCAGGATGAGAAGCAGTGGAAGGGTGACAGGCAGAAGGATGAACTCATCTCCTAGCCACCTTTGCTGCTAGGTGTGGCTCGATGACCAAGTTTGCAAAGGAATGTGCCCAGAAATCATGGCTCCGAGTTAGTTCTGGATTATGCCCTTAAAGGGAAAGGGTATGTGCCTTTTCCTTCAGTGTCCCCCTTCCTATAGCCAGACATGCCTAGAAAGCAGTCACAGTGGGCTGCCATCTGGGACCAGGAGGAAGAGGGCAACACCTGAGGGACAGAGGAGACTGGAAAGGAATGGTCACACAGAAGTTCCATCGCTGCCCTAGACCCCTACCCATGCCCTGTTCCAGGAGAGAGAAATGGCTTCTCCCTTGTTTACACCGGCTTAGTCTGCATCTTTGGTACAGCAGCCAAACCTGTACTTGATCCGACCAACCATGTACCCGCTGTCTGACCTTTTCCGAGACGCATTTTCTTGGTCCTCAAATGGAGATCATGGTAAAATGACCTACCTCCTAGGTATGCCTCCATCAAGGCGCTTAGCATGGAGCCTGGCACGTCCTAGGCCCCCAGTAAATACTGTCCAGCCACTGTTATCATAAGGGGCAGCCGCTGGACGTTCCCGCCCTAATCCCCTGCGCCCAGCCCCTTCACTGCCCAACCAGGAAAGAGTGTGAGCACACCCTACCATTGAAAGGGTGAACCAGAACCACTGCTCATCCCCCAGCTTTGTCTAATAAAATCAGGCGCCGTTTCACATGCTCCTTTGCCACAGAGCGGGAGACCGCCGTGTCGCTTCAAACACAAAGCACCCACCCGACTCCTCCTGTGCGAACCAGGTGGCTGTAATATGGTTCTAAGGGCCCCGGGCTCCTCTGACAGCCCCTACACATAAGCAGAGAGAGGACTATTTCCTGATAGAGTAACAGCACCCACGTCTCAATACACTTGTGTTCTTTTCTGAAGATGGTGACTCGAGGGGCACCTGGGTGGCTCAGTGGGTTAAAGCCTCTGCCTTCGGCTCAGGTCATGATCCCAGAGTCCTGGGACCGAGTCCCGGATCGGGCTCTCTGCTCAGCAGGGAGCCTGCTTCCGCCTCTCTCTCTCTCTCTCTCTGCCTGCCTCTCTGCCTACTTGTGATCTCTGTCTGTCAAATAAATAAATAAATAAAATTAAAAAAAAAAAAGATGGTGACTCGAAAGGCAGAACATTATTCCTCCCTGTTGAACACAATTCAGTCTTCCTCCCCTACAAAATCCTGGGTCATCCACATTAAAAGAATATTTTAGTAAGAATTACAGTTCGGATGCTGGAAGGTTCTGAAGTCAACAGAACTGGTTTTGCTGTATATTACATAAAATAAACACTCTGGTTCCAGGAACTCAAGGGAGCACACTGAGAACCACATTTGTTTTCCCAAGATGCATGTGTTGTGGCCACATCAGACTCGTGTGTCTCTAGGGTTCCCAAAGGGCACAGGCGAGGGGCAATCCCAAGCTGACCACACCAGCCCCTGGGCTGATACTGCGTTTACTTAGGAGGGCTGGGAAGGTGGGTGAGCTATGAGCACCTGAGGGGCAGAAGCCCATGCAGGCTCTGACCCCAGGCTCTGTGTAAGTGGCTAAACACCAGACTGTATACAGGGCAACCAAGGGTTTCCTGAGAACTGACGTTCCTGTCTTTAAATATGGATTTCCTTCTTGTAGTATCACTGCCTCCAGTGGTCACAGCACAGAGTGGGGGTGGCCTACAGTTGGGGCCCACACTTCCAGGAACCGCCTTTCCAGTTGGAACCCCCTCGGAGCCTCACCCAGGGCTAGGCACCAGCATGGGCCCCGAGTCTGGGCTCCTGTCACTGCCCCTCCGAGGCACTCAACACAGGGGATTTTCGAAATCTGCCCGGGGTAAGATTGCTTGATGACTTACTTCCCTCTCCACCTTCTGCCTGGAAATGGAGCCCAAGCCCTGCTCGTTGGGTTCAGGGCTGTGCTCCCCAGAGCGAGGCCTGGTGCGAGGCAGGTTCTCAGAAATGGGAGGATGAATGAACGGCGACCAGGGTTTGCTGAATACGGGAATGACTTTGATCATGATGAAGATGAGGCCCCCCCATCTAGGCAGTCAGAGAGCGGCAAAGACCATCCGCTGACAAACGTGTGGGGTCACCTGCCCCCGTGCGCCCACCCGGGCATCGGCACACGCCTGCTGTAGTAAGTGCACGTGTATTTGGCAACCTCTAGGAGCCAAATGCTTTTAAGACTCGCTTCTCTCACTTAATGCTACCCTGTGGGGTGGAGAGTACTTCCCTCTAGCACAGCCAGTCTAAGGGACTTGCCCAAGGTCAGAGAGCGGCAGGGGAGAGGCTCACCCTGGGGAGCTGAAGGGAAGGCAGAAATTTGCTCTTCCCTAAGGGGAAGCCACCGTGTCCCAGCAGAGAAATAGGCAAGCCCCAGGCTCAGAAACCCTCAGGACCTCCACCAGGGGGGAGGGGAGACTCAGAGTGACACGGGGCCTGGGAACAGGGAACAGAGGATGACCCCAAGCAAAGGGCTCTGGGCCAGGTGCAGAGGAAGAAGATAGGGATGGGAGATGCCGGGAGGGTAAATATTCTCGTAACTAGAGGGCTGCAACCACTTTAAGTCCTTCAGCATGGAACTACAAGAGGGGCTTCTCCTTCTCCTTCAGGCTGGGGTTTACACTCTGAAGAGCAACTTACCGAACACCTTTGGAGCCCACCAGGGGCCCAGGTGAGCCAGGCGGAGGGATAGACACAAGAGAGGCCAAAGACAGGTTCTGCACCCCTCAAGTGGATGGGCTCACAGACTTCTTTGGGGGAGGCCCAGGCACTGTGGAGAAACAGCAAGTTCCACCACAAGAGCAGCCCCCCCAGCCTCCCCAACCTCTCTCAGCCTCCCACAGCCTCTTCCAGCCTCCCCTAGCCTCTCCCAACCTCCCCCAGCCTCTCCAGCCTCCCCCAACCCCCATTCTCCCCCAGCCTCCTCTAGCCTCCTCCAGCCTCCCCCAGCCTCTCTAGCCTCCCTGTTCTCCCC
The DNA here is from genome assembly GCF_002288905.1 of Enhydra lutris kenyoni. Taxonomy (NCBI): domain Eukaryota; kingdom Metazoa; phylum Chordata; class Mammalia; order Carnivora; family Mustelidae; genus Enhydra; species Enhydra lutris. The sequence goes on along the minus strand of NW_019154096.1, from coordinate 69,287,677 downwards.
CAGCCTCCTCCAGCCTCGCCAAGCCTCTCCAGCCTCCCAAGCCTCTCCAGCCTCCCCCCAGCCTCCTTGCAACCCTGCCTGGAACCCATGTCTCTTCTGGACTTGGTGCATGAACCCAAACTTCTGCGCTGGGAACACTGTCCTCATTCTAGAAACAAAGACACTACAGAAACTTAAATTTTCTAAACCTGGCAGCGAGCACTCCTTCCCTCAGCTGAATCTGGCATGTGAGTCTAAAAGAGGGGGACAGATACAAGGTGAGGAAGGCAAGAAAATTGACAGCAAGGACCTGTCCGCACAATCTTGTCCTATCACAGTCCATCTTGACGGAAAGACCGGCCTCCCTGGCAGCGGGGCCATGGCAGCGGGGCTAGCCACCACGTGTGGCCACCCTGCTCTGCAGATGTCTCTCTGCTACAGGAGGGCCACCTGGGTCCTCAGCTCTGCTTTGGCCTGCCTAGGCCCCTCCCTGCTCACCTGGAATTCCATCCCCCCATTCCCTTCCACGTGAAAGACCAGCGGGCCCTCCTACCTGAATGGCTGCATCAAGCTATAGCTCCCTTGCTGGGCCAAGATCGGAACTAGAGGGTCCCCTCTTACCACAGCCGCAGAGAGAAAGCAGCTCCCGGAAAAACAGCCACAGCTCATCTCAATTACTGGGAGGGACTGCATATGGGGTGGCCTGAAATGGGCCAGATTCTCCCTAAGCACACATGCTACCCAAGTCCAACATATGTGTGTGCACACACCTCCTCCAGGAAGCCTTCTTGGATTGCCCCAGCCCCATTTCCAGGCTCCTTGCACAATCCCTCCAAAATGATTTCCTTGATGCGTAGTAGCAGCTGTCTCCTGCTATGGCCTGGGGGGCCCAAAACAGTGAAAGGGGCTCAGGGTATATTGTGGGCCAAGTTGTACCCCCCCACCAAAAAAAATTCCCATGTTGAAGTCCTAACCGTCAGTGCAACTGTATTTGGAGACCTGGCCTTTATGGAAATAACAAGGGTTAAACCAGGTTATAAGGTAGGGCCCTCATCAGAGGGGTGGTGTCCTTAGGAGAAGATAAAGAGACACCAGAGATTGCTCTCCCCCTCTCTGTGCACACAGAGCAAAGGGCCTATGAGGACACAATAAGAAGGCAGCCATCTTCAAGCCAGGAAAAGAGTTCTTGCCAGAAATCCATCCTGTCAGTACCCTGACCTCAGACTCCCAGCCCCGAGAACTGTGAGAAAATAAAGCCCGTTGTCTAAGCCAGTAAGCCCATGTCATTTTGTTCCGGCAGCCTGAGCTGGCCGATAGCAGGCGGGTGATCAAAAGAGCAAGGTCTGAGGCTCAATACTGGCCATTTATAAGCTCAGTGATCTGTGACAAATCACTTGGCCTCAGTTTCCTGGGCTGTGAAATGGGGGCTACTAACCGTCTATCCTGCCTTCCTTCCTAAGAGGCCTGTGGAGGCCCTGGGAAAAGGTGGCCAGACCGCAGGGTAGGAGTGCTGGGGCGTGAGATGGACAGCAGCTCAATCCTGGCCCCCCACTCACCACCTGGGTGACCCCAGACAAGTCACACGATCTGAGCGGCTTGCATAAGCTGAGCATTTGCTGTGTGCTAGGTACAGCACTGGGAGTGCGAATACTGCTGTTCGTGGGAGGGACAGTCACACACTACTTTAGGCACAGCCTCCAAGGCAGGGCCAGCCATGCCTTCTGGGCAGCCTCCCCAGTATGCTGCCTCCCAGCCCTCACCACTGCTGGCCGAGGGACACCGGCTGGTGCTCCAGGAACTGGAGAAAGCTGGCCCTTTGCTCCTTTCCACTGCACGATGGGGACATCAGCTGGGGCCTTGGAAACAAGGGGCCAAACTATTCTAGGCCACCTGTGGCACTATCCAAGGCTCATACACTTTCCACACCAAAGCCTCTCTCCTTTGGGGTGTCACTGACACAGCCACCCGGGAGGATGAGAATCTGCTCAGCAGACACTTCCCAGCCTGGCTCAGGAGGCTTCCTTAATAGCTGTCCAAAATCCAGTCCCCATGGGACCGAGGTAGGAGTCAAGAAGTGCACCCCCAGGCACCTATCACCATGCTGACGGTTGTGGCCCTTAAGGACAGGAGGCCTGATATGCCACATGGCCACGACGGCAGGCAGGGAGCTGAGTGGTGGGGAGGGAACCAGGGGTCCCTTGCTTGCATGGAAAGAAACACATGCAGAGCTGTAAATGGTGGGGGCCAGCAGAGGAGGGCTGCGTTTGAGCTGCCATTGCTAACGCTGAACGAGTTTCAGTCAGTCTCTGGCCCCTGGACACAGGTCTCTGGAGAACAGCCAAGAATAGTGCACCAGAATGAAACATTCCACACCAGGGCTGGAGGGACCCCCTCCCCGTTATTGGTCATAGCTCTCCCAACATCTCCCTGACCCCAAGTACCACCTAGCACAGGACACTCCCATGTGGGCCTCAGCCTCCATCTCCTGGGGGCCAATTTGTAGACACGACACAGGTCCTTCTAGACACACTTCTCCGTTGTGCTGAGGGTCTCAGACTTCAGGGAATTTGCCCAGAGAAAGGGAACAGCTTCCAAATGCAGTGGAAGGTCAGAGCCCACCCTGTCTCCCATTTGTTGCTTTATCTTTGCAGCATAAACAAGCTTCGCCTACATTTATGGTTAAATTGGTCAAATCCTATTCCTCAGCCAGCCCTGCTCTGTCATTTAAAAGGAAAAAAAACCACCACTTACAGATCACTTTCATTACCTTGGATAGGGCAAAGCGCTTGGCATCACTTCACTCCGCCTGGGCTCTAGGCTCTGGTTGGCCCCCACCCCTTTCACACCCCACTGGTTATTAAGAATTTCCCCTTCCCTAGCCAGGCCTCACCCACATGCTGTTCTTCTGTGGGCATGGAAGCTCCTTGTCCTGGGGCTGGGTCTTTGTTGACGATGCCATAGAGGTATCATGAGACAGCCCAGAACTGGCAGGTTGCAAAAGGGAGGGTCGGCCGTGCAAATTTCAGTAAAGCAAACCCTTTTTCCTTTTGTCCATTTTGAGAAGGGTTCTCACACGAGAAGACAAATCCTCCCATAGACGGTGCTGAAAACTTGTGACAAAAGGGGTCAGTGGTGGGTTAGGCTAAGCCTTGGCACACAGAGGGTTGAGGTTCTGTTTTGTTGTTTTTTGTTGTTGTTGTTGTTTGTTTGTTTGTTTTTTGGTAGTTCTCTCTATTCCAGGTGCTTCCCTGTTGATGGTTCTGGGGTGCAAATGGAAATTTAAGCCTGGGATCAAAGGAGTGAGAAGGAGTTGGAAGAGCCCAAAGTTCTCAGAAGTTGGATCTATGCAGCGCTGGGAGGAGACATGTGGCCATGGTTAGGGGGCTGCTCTCACAAGGCATCAGGCAAACAGGACTCTAGATAGAAATCAGACAGGACCCCAGAAATCAAGAAGGTGTGAGCCACGAACATGGTCTGGACAATTTCTGGACCAGATATTATAGACATGACTATGTTCCCTGGAGAACTTTTTTAAAATTATAAAGGTCTGGGCCCAGAGACTCTGAGTCTGTAAAGCCTTAGAACTATTTACTTCTTAAAAGCTTCAAGGTGATTCTGACGTTAGGCTCTACTCTAGGCTCCCCCTGTTGAAACCACTAATTTTCCACCAAACCGAGGAAGAGGGTGCATAGGCAATGGAATTGTCATTATGTCTTTTTTTAGTTGTCCTATGTTTTGCCTAAGAATTTGTTTTTCCTAAGCCCATCATAATGTCATACTCTGCCTGACAGAATTTGCTCTCCTCTACGTCCATTTTGGTCTCACAACAGGATTGACTCTTGCTCATACTTTGGTCCATAGAGCTGGGTTGTAATACCGTTGTTGTTCAGTAGGTGTCGGTAAAACACAGGACGACCACGACCCAGTCCTGAAATTCCCCATCTGTGTTCTTGCCTTCCACCAACATATTAATACCTTTCTTCATCAGTCTTCTAGATTTAGTTATTTATTTTTAAAGATTTTATTTATTCATTTGACAGAAAGAGAGAGAGAGAGACAGCAAGCACAAGCAGGGGGAACAGCTGAGGGAGAGGGAGAGGCAGGCTCTCTGTCAAGCAGGGAGCCCAATGCAGGGCTCAATCCCAGGACCCCAGGACCATGACCTCAGCCAAAGGTGGACGCTTAACTGACTGAGCCACCCAGGCACCCCAGTCCTCTAGATTTAAAAGTTTCTATCTTGAATTATCTTAAAATGAAGAACAACCATCCACCGCCACTTGTTTCTCAGAGCTCAGGAAATGCGATTTCACGGGGATTGTCTCACTGGTTCTCTTCTCCTTCTGTCCCCTCTCCTACAGTGATGCAACTCAAACTTTAGGGACTCAGGAGATCTTGATACCTCCAGAAATTATTGAGCCCCCCTCCCATCACCGACTGCTTTTGTTCATGTGGGTTACATCAATAGTTTCCATATTAGGAAACAAAATTGAGAAAAATCTACAACACGGGAATACGCAAGCACATATTCTGTTAATTGTCAGAGTGATGACATCATCACATGTCACATAGGCTCTAGAAAACTCTACACTTGTGAGAGAATATGAGTGAGAAGGGAGAATAACATTGTTTTTATGGATTATTATGTATCATTATGAAAACAGTTCTGACTTTGCTAAAAGAGTCTCAGGGACTGTGTCTGTTCTTAACAAATCAGGTTCATCAACATCTTTACTTTCCTTCTGAAAAAGACAGAAGGAGCTTCAAACACTTTAATTCTGATGACTACATCTTTATTTTTAAAGATTTTTTTTTTTTAATTTGACAGACAGAGATCAAAAGTAGGCAGAGAGGCAAGCAGAGAGAGGGGGGAAGCAGGCTCCCTGCTGAGCAGAGAGCCTACACCCAGGGTCCTGGGATCAAGACCCAAGCCGAAGGCAGAGGCTTTAACCCACTGAGCCACTCAGGCGCCCCTACCTCTTTATTTTAAAGTTTTCTTCCTTTTTTAAAATCTGCTTTGCCATTCTTGATAGCCTCTTCTTCCTTGCTCATATTCAAAGTCTCTCCTTTACTTTTTGAAATATACCTACATCCCATATGCTCTTCAAACAATTTGACTGACACCCCTCCCCCACCCCACCCCAGAGCTGGGGTGGGTGTTCCCTTTCTTTGAATCTGGGTAGGGGCTTGTCACTATTCCAACCAATAGAATGTGGGGAAGGTGATTCTTTGTCACTTCTGAGGCTAGATCACAAAAGGGACATAGCTCCTGGCTAGCTCTCCATCTCTGGGAAGCTTACCCATGGAACCAGACACCATGCTGTGAGGAAGCCCAGGCCACATGGTGAAGCCACATGGGGAGGGATGCTGGGGACCCATTAGTCTTCCAACCTTCAAGTCTTCCACTCAGGCCTTGAACAACATGAAGTAAAAACAAACCATCCCTGCTTTACTCTCTTTGAATTCTGGACCTACAGAATCCATGAGCGTAAAGTTTATGTCACTGCATCACTCAGTGGTAATAACTGGGACATTCCCCCAATGTATTTCTGGTGCCTAATTTAGTAGATGCTTAAATATTTTTGAGATTTATAAAATACATTATAAAAACATATTATTCTTCTACAATCTATAGTCTACTCTTCAGAAAAGTCCCACAACCTTCACTGGATATCTTCAATACATGATTGGAACAAGAGCTCACTATCTCGTTTGTCAGTGAATGAAAGCCCCCAGATCAGAGAGGGCTTCTGTCCCACACAGCTCTTCAGAAAGTCAAGGAGTATAGATTCCCTGGGATGCACCCTCAAAGCAAATAAGGCACTCAGCCCTCTGTTTCCCAAGCAAATATTTGCATTGTCCTTGACTGTGGGTGCCATTTTGTTTTCCTCCTAAACTGGGTACTTCTAGAACAAAAGTGGTGTGGGGAGAAAAAGACATTTCCAAAGAGCACCTGCATCATCCAACCTAAAAGTAAATCCAGTATAACTGGTTTTAGGAGTGATGCCACTGCTAAAAATAATGCTTACACATATAATGACATCAGCAGGTAACCGACCTGGGACCTGCAGGGCCCCAGTGTCTACCACCATCTTGAGCTCCTGCCTGCTTTCCACGGAGAATCCATCGGTCTTCACCCTCTCCCATCTGGCCTTCATTTCAGGAACCCAGGGCTAGACCTACTAAATTCAAGGAAAAGACTGAATTTAAGGAAGCTCTGGATTTAGAGCTATCATAAAAAAGTAATATGGACTTTCTATTTCAAGAACAGAATATCTAATAGTGTTGCCAAGGAGAAGCGCTCCAGGACCTGCTTTAATGGTACATATGAATGTTTGTAATTAGCATATTAATAGCTGTTTGATTTTCTAACACCATATGAAAGCATCTCTCCAGCCTCTTTACAATACTATCTGCTTGGAGGTAATTATAGAACAGAGACAGAGCACAGGAGTACAGAAGCCGGCTCTCCCCAGTTCTGCCTCCAACTGGCGGCAGCCAAGTTTCCAGATCAAGAACATGGAGGCATGGGGGGGCGGGGGCTGATGCCACCCCTCGCACCCCATTTTAGCCCTAAGCTTCTTTCCACGGTCTGACAACCTGATTTCCAAAAAGTGAAAACAGAACATTCCAGAACCCAAAGCCCAGCAGAGAGGGCTTCCCATGAACAAGGATTGACCTATGAACAAGTCCCGGAACAACTCCGGCAACTCACAAGAGCATCAGTGATTTTTAAAGAGCTCTCCAAACCCGATATTCCTGGCAACCAGCCAGCCTACACTCCTGCGAGCTGAGAAGGGAAAAAGCCAACTCAGCCCCAGGGCCTGCAGGCAGGCAAAGAGGCAGGAGGACGGTGCCAGGCGGGCCACCGTTTCCAGGTCTCACACTTGCCCGTGAACTGCATGGAACACCCCACGCTCACCTTGGGGCTTGTGAGCACCACTCTGGGCTGTAAATCACAGCCCAGGATTCAGTTCTGGGCTGCAGGGAAAAGCCGGCCCTGTGGCTCCAGTCCTGTCTGCACCACAGGGCGGAAGGCTGGGGAGCTGAACTAGTTTGTACTCAGGAGTGGTTCTTGTATTTCCGGAAGGGCTGAGGGGATGGCAGGCGGGGGCCACCTCGGGCAGCCTGATCGCTGCAACTCTACACTCCAATTAAACACCAAATAAACGTACTGAACAATCCAAAACAGCCCCAAAACAATCCAATCCAAGCTTATGGGGTCCACTCCAGAAGCAAGTTCTAGTTTGGAGGTGGCTTTTTCTTCTCCACCCAGTTGCTATCTCCTCCAGCGCCTCAAACTGGAGGCAGCTTACTCTACTGGAAGCACCTTGAAGACAGGACTTTTGTCCTCCACTCACATATGCCCAGGTAACAGGAGGCAGCCTCCCTCATAACCAGAGCTGGCCAATGAGATGAAGATAAGCTCTTAGGTTCAGCTTCCAGAAAGCTCCTTAAAGTCCTTTCTTGTATTGAGAGAATCATACATTTATTCTTTTCCTTGTATTCTTTTTTTTTTTTTAACTGCCTGGAATACGAATGTGATAGCTGGAGCTGCAACAGCCATCTTAGGCCATGCGGTATTGGGTGGCGCAGAGAGATAGAAGGAGCCTGGGTCCTTGATGACACAGAACAGCCAACCCACAGCTTACTTCAAGACTTCATTTATGTGAGAAAAAAAATATGGGGTTCAAACTATCCAGCCAACTATCATGAGTATCTAATCCATGGGATACTCTGTCTTATCACCAAAACTTCCTTTGCTACATCCTACCCCAGTCGAGGCCACCCTCCTCCCACCCTAGGGAGGAAACGATCACTTCTTTATCTGAAAGAACTGCAGAACTTTATCATATGGCACAGCCATATGGCTGTGTTAAGCCATGGCACAGTTAAGAATTTATTACCAGGAGTCAAACAGATCGGGGTACAAATCCAAGTTCTTCCATTTACTAGTCACGCGGCTTTTGGCAAATCATTTCACCTCGTTCAGACCTAGTTTCATCGGCTGTCAGTTGGGATGATAACACTACCACCTTCCAGAGTTTCCTGAGGCTTGGAGGACAACAGAGGCCAAGCCCCTGGCATTCCATCAGCACAGGACAAACATGACCATCAGCCTTTCATGAACCACGAATTTTGTCGCCATAATCTATCAAAGGCAATAGTCGCCACCGTGATAGTATTTACTTGATATTTTTCTTTAACCTGGGTGTTAACTGACTCTCCCTCCCACCTGTGGGGAAATTATTGCTGTGGTTACTGTTTATTTTTTTAGGATATACATTAAAAACATTAAAAAATGCATAACCACAGTCCAGTGTGCTACATGCAATCATCACACATGTGAAGAGGCATGCCTGTCCCCCTTCCTAATAGCGTTCTGATTCTCTGAAGAAAAGAAATGCACATACACCTTCTGATCCCATCCACCAGGCTCCTTGAAGATGGGGCCTGAGTTGTCTCTGATTAACCCAGCATCTGGGACATCAATGAAGCCAGTTGAGTATCTGCCTCGTGAGCAGGAGAACATTCTCGAGTAGCCGTATCAGAGACCTGGACAGAGGGCACAGCCAAATTCCATTCTAGCATATTCTGAGCCTTGTCCAAATTCTTCCGCTGTGCCGGGTACATGTTCCATAAAAAAATTACACGTAAGAAGTGGCTGTCAGCAAAGGAGTCTGCAATTGTTTCCACAAACATTTCCATGAACCTGAAATGGCTTTTGCTGTAATGGGATTTGATCCCTCTCATGGCACCCTGGAGAGACCTGGACAGGACAGTGAAAACGTGGCGCAGACTTCACAGAAAAGGGGTCCTTCTCTGAGCTGGACAAAGAAGACCTTCTGAAGGAGTTCTGCACCACCTCGACAGCTGAAGACATTCTTGCAAAATATTTCCATCAGGGAATTCAGTCCTTATGCAAAGCAAGAGGCGGTGACATTCTGGAAACACTGTACCCCAAATAAAATGTGAGCTGTGACAAGGATGCAGCGGGACCCAGCTTCTGGGTCAGAGATACTTTTTTAATGATGGAAATGTTTTGATGGAAAATAGTGCACTTGGCCTGTTAAGAAGTAACCAAGCAAAATGTTTTGGGGCATAAGTAAAATGTTTTATTTGGCAAATTCATGTCAATTCGGACTGGAAGGTAACTCACCTCTCCTACCACCTCAACCTTCCATGGCCAAATGGCAGACTGAAAAAAAAAATGAGACAGGTGTAGGCAGCCGGCTGCTTGAGACCAGGGGGCCAGAGACCTACATGCAGAAGGTTCTGGAGCTGGAGGATCCCTGCTTGGCAGGAAGTGCGTCCAGAAGGAATGAGCTTGACCCTCCAGCCCCATTGGCACTGTGTCCTCACCCCATCCCAGGTGAGAGGATGGGTGTGTGTGTGGGGGGGTCACAACCATGCATCGAGTCCAAGAGGCAGCCATTAAGCAGGCACGTCTAGGCTTTGCCTGTAAATAGGTGACTTGGGCAAGTTCTAGAAGCCCGATCTGTAAGATGAGAACGAAAATACCACTTCCCGCAGGACTGCTGGGTGATGACGTGCGCTCAGGGAGTGTGAAGAGAGCTTTGCAAGCTCACAGCAACCTCCAGCCTCCACGGGGAGTGAGACAGGTGCACTCAGAGCCAACAGCCAGTGGCATGTGGCCCGAGCGAGCCCCACAGGCAGGTGGTGGTTTTGAGGATCACGGGACACCCTGGAACTCAGAGGCATAGGAGGAGCTGGCAGCTGAATCAGTCCCAGGAGGAAGCGCCAGCTCTCACCATTCAGACCTAACTGGGGAAATGACTGGCTGCTGGCCGAAGACCCCAGAAAGGCTGTCAGCAGAACTGAGGAGAGAGAGAGCCCACGCACACTGCTGATGACCATCTCGGGCTCTGGCGGGGGCCGACCCTGCGTGCCAGGGGTCCTGAGAGGAGTCTGAGTGGACGTTCATGGAGACCCCAGGAGGTGTTACTGATTTAGACCAGGGTCCAGGTGAGGAACTGCTTCGTGAAGGTGATATATTTGCCCAAGGCCATTCAGCAAGTTAAGCGGAAGTGCAAGAAGGAGCCTAGTCTGGTTTTAAAGACACTTCTTTCCTTCCAGAACCATTGGAAATATGATCTGACATAGCATACCCTCAGCCCACCTCCCAGAGCCATGCCCCTGCCTGTAGCTGCTGTCCTTTTTTGTCTACAGCTTTGTCATGCTGAAGCCCAGAGAGGACCAGCCTCGGCTCGCTGCTAGCCCAGCCGGTCAGCTCCCTCCTCGTGTCCTTCCAGCAAGAGCTCCTCTCTGAACTCGGCAAACGGACTGTGTTTAACCTCTCCGCCTAGAGCTCATTCTCTTAAATTCTCTCTTTTGATGGTGCAGGGCAGGGGGCAGGGGGCAGGGGGAGGAGAGTGGAGGACGGTGCGGGATTGCTCACCTCTCATCTCTTGCCAACATCTCAACAAATCTGTCTCCTGCTGGTGGCCAGGACTTCAAGAGCAGCCCTCCTGTGGTGGCCAAGGGCGTGAGCAGAGCCGCCCTGTCATCTTCCTCCCCCCCCCGCCCCGCCCACCATTCCGCCCCCAACACACACACACACACACACACACACACACACACACACACTCACGCCTATTTATACCCCTCAATTGAACCATCTCCTTTTTTGGACAATGTTGCCGTTTTGGCTCACTGTGCATGCTCAGTCATGGCATCTCTTTACCAGGAAGGGAGAAGCACGGCAAAGCAACAAACGTACTTGGCCTGCCACCAGGGCTCTAACTGATGGCGTCTGATTCCCCTCCGGGGCACCTTCCGATGTCTGTCTAGCCAAGCGCTCGGCCGGCTTCTCCACCATGGGGCAGTGCCCAGCCAGGCAAGCTCAGGCCCCCTCCGGGCTGGTTGTCCCCCAGCCAAATCCATGGAGGCGCTTTCCACCTTCCTGCCTGAGTTACCCCACCTTGCAGAGCCCTGGGGGGGACCCCGGCCTGGCGCTGCTCAGCACACTGGATGCTCACAACACTTTCCTCTCCCGCATTCCTGGAGGCCGGCGGGGCGGCCGCCAGTTGGCCCACTCTGCGGACAGGAGGAACAGAACTCAGACACACCTGCTTCCCGGGGGGGGGGGCGCAGGAAGCTTTTTCACTTTCTCACTTCTAATGTACGGATTTAGTGACTGCTTGCTTACGTCCCCAAAGGATCCACAGCCTTTCCCAATAAAAGCACATTTCAATTGTTCCGTGAAAGACAAAGAACAGGAAGTACGTAGTGAAGCGGGAAGGGAGACTAGAAGGAACTCCCTCTAGGACATCTGAGGAGGGAGAGCTATGCTTTCAGCTTAAAACTCGCCTGTGGGCTTCCCAGTAGTTTGACCAAAGAGAGGAGCAGGTAGGTGGTTGGTGGTGGGGATAAATGACAGCCAGGCTTCAGGACGACTTGGGAAACAGACAGACAACAAGTACCTACTGTGTGCAGGCTTTGGCCACATGTTGGGGAAGAACTGAGATTCAGCCCCTGTCCGTGCAGGTGGGCAGGCAAAGTCTGGCGGGTGAGTGAAGGGCACACTGGTGGGGCGTCACTCTGCCCTCCTGACCAGAGCAGGGACGGTGGATGCTGGAAGGGGATGGGACAAGGGACAGACAGAGACACTGGGCATTTCCGGGCTGCGCTCACAGAGGCAAGTGAGGCTGCTGTCTCCACTTGCCAAGCTGTCCCTGTCCCCTAGGTTCAGAGCCACGAGAAAGGCCTTCTCTAAATTGGAGGCTGCTCCCACCAGAGCGTGTGGCCGTGCCTATCTGCCCAGCGGTTACATCGAAGGCACGGTGTGAGGATATCAGGATATCAGGCACCAGCACCGCGTCCCTTCCTGCTACAGGCCCAGGCGTTCTCCCAACTCCAACCCGACCCCCCAGGCACTGAGATGCCACTGCTGGGGCCCTCCAGGCTCCTCAGCCAGGGTGCCTCCGGGTCCACGGGGCCTGGCCACGAAGCCAACAGACCTGGTCCCTCCTTGTTTCCTGCCATCCTCAGCCCCAGCCTACTCTGTCCGTCCCTTCGCAGGGTCTCAGATTCCCCACAGGCCAAGTGAGGGAGTGGGGCTAGCACAGGGCGGAGGCCTTGCAGCTCTAATGTTACAGAAAACTTCTAACTTGTTAGCAGGGAAACTGGACCAGAACTCAGATCCCCAGCACCAGGCCTGGCACCCCCACCAGAAAGGAGCCACCAGGACAGACATGTGAGCTGTGGCGACTGGGAGGGGCGAGCTCACTTCCTGCTGCAAAGCAACATGGCAGAGGTCAAAGCTGCTCCTGGGGAGACTCTCCACCCCCCTAGAAAGGCCTTACACCCCTTGGGTCCCACTCAGCAGAAGGCAGAAGCAGAGGCAGCTCGTCCTCCTCCTGCACACACAAGGCCTCTTTGGACTGTAGGGTTAGGCTCTCCCACTCAGCACCCGGGGGCCCTGACAAGTCCCTTCTCTCTGAGCCTGAGAGAGGTAGCGTGACTGATAATCAGGGCCTGTGAAGAATTTGGAAGGTCTAGCTTCTGGCCTGGGAGACTCCACACTCTAACCACTGCCTTCTCTTGCCAGGTCAGCGTCACCAGGTTCGAGTCATTTCTTTCCCCTGATACCCGTCGAGGTGGGAGGGCTCCAAGATATCCGGGAGCCTACCTTCAGGATACTTCATCTGGTGACAGACCATCACACACACACACACACACACACACACACACACACACACACGCATGCACGCACATGCACATAATACAGAAGGGGGTCACACATGCCAGACTGGGTCCTATCAACAGGAGGGAAGCCCTGCAGACTCTTCCAGAAGGCTGGACAGCAACAGAGAGCCCACAAACAGGCTCTGCTCGGGTAAGCCAGGAGGCAGCTACCTCAGCCCTCTGGACTAGGCCATCAACGAAATGAAATGGCTCCCAGAGATCATGACTGCCCCCTTCATGCCAAAGTGGGGAGAATGAGTCCCATAGACTGTACCTCAGTCCAATTTCCTTCTAGTCCTGGGTGAAAGATTCTAGCCAAAACCCCCTGTGTAAGCCTGAGAGAAGGCCCGGCCAGCTCTGTCCTCAGAGGGGCACAGAGAACAGGCAAGGCTAGCTCATTCTATGTGGATTTCTGGTGAACGGGTTCCATCAGGCCCCCCGTCCCCTACCAGGGCCCAGGGATCAGGTGGGCAGCGAGGAACCCCCACGGGGCCCACGCATCAGCCATCTAGCTGACGTGCCACAGCCTTGTCGCTGCAGCCCACGCACCCCACAGGGACTCAAGGCCACTCCCGGAGTGGAGTTGTCAGGACCACCAGGCCAAGGCTCAGAATCAGGTCCCACAAGCAGGATACCAGTGGCAGCAGGAGACTGGTCACCCTCCATAAAGCCAGCCCCAGGGGGTTATTCCTTCCTTTCCCAGGAGAAGATAACTCTGAGCCAGGAGGTCAAGGTCAGGAAATAACAGAAGAAAAGGCCCCAAACTGCAGATCATGGAGGTGCGAGGACAGGGCTGCCAGGCTGGGGGGTGAGCAGCTCCGGGTCCAGCTGCATGGCTCCAGAGGGACCACTACTCGGGGCCCGCCATGACAATGGCCTCTCATCACTCACTCCTCCCTTCCCCACTCATGGATTCCTACTCACTGGCTGGTTCTGGGACCCCTTCCCAGCTCCCACAGAGGACTGGGCCCTAGCGGAGAGGCAGGGCTTACAACGGTGTCACACACCTTCTAGGTAAGCAGTCAGACACCCAAGGCCTACTGCTGTTCCCTGTAGCCGGGGTCTGGTGGTGGCACGTTGGAATATTCTAGGGCCTGGGTGAAGGGGGTGGGTGGTTGTTTCAGGCAGGAGTAGGACCTGGCCAGGTAGGGAGAAGGACAGAGAATGAGGCCTGAGCAAAGACCAGAAGCAGGAAGAAAAGCTGTTTGCCAAGGCCCCAGGGGCTCGGCCCTGGGCAGGTGCTTCTAAGTGCACCATTGCGATTTAAACTCTCCAGCAACCCTGAGAAGTGAGTGACATGATCCCCATATCTATAGGCAAGGACCAGGCTCAGACAGATCTGAGTCTGGCTCTGCCTCTTTGTGTTGTGTGACCTCAGGCAAGGGGCTTTACTGCCACAAACCCTCATTTCCTTATATGCCAAATAAGCCTAAAGACAGTGACTCTCTGTTAGGGTTATGGGGTAGGTACAAAGAGGCAAAGTGTCTGGCACATAATAAGAACCTGACCAGTGACAGCTATTACTATCATTTTTGTTCTATGTCTGTAGCTCAGAGAGGTAAAGCAAAGTGTCCAAATTTGCACAGCTCCGAAATAAAGAGCAAGGATTTGGCACTGTGCTGAAAACCACCATGCTCGTAGAGGTTTACTCAAGACCACGAGAAGCCCAGAGGTTTCCAGGGGTGGAGGGTTATGGGGAGAGGACCACTCTGGGTGGCTTTATACAGCAAGTCAGAGACCAATTTCAGAGGGGCAGAGGACAGACTTGATAAGAGGCCCTGCCTTAGGGCTGTGTGGTTTGGACTCTGTCCTATGGGCAGTGGATAGGCCGTTTATCTGCTAGAAGTCTCAACTTTGATGTCTTTAGAAAAGTCAAGAAGCATCTAAGTGCTAAGAACAACAAACAAGAAGGCTAGATTGGATGGTCAAGAAGTAAGAAGAAACCAGCCATCAATAGTGGACCAACGAAGAGGCTACTGCATCGGTCCAAGCAGGGTGATGAGTGTCAAGCCAGTGGGTTGGAGAAGAGGGCGATGACCCAACCAAGTGGGCATAGGAACTCTGAGGTTTCCACCTGGCGAGGCTGATAAAGCCACTGTGGGACTTTATCCCTTTATCCAGGAGGGGTACAGATTGGGAATGGGTGAGAAGTTAACACAGCAACAGGCGAGTATGGCTGAGAATGATTCCTTTCATGTTAAAGCCAAATGGGGACAGAGGGTAGAAAAAGCCTGAAGAGACTAAGTCTCATGGCTGGCTGGCCAGAGGAGACAGCCAGGGGACAGTCAGGGTGGAGAGCTCCCTCTGCACTCCACACTCGCGTCCTGACCCTCAGGTAGCCCGGGCCGGCAAGCCCCACCTGGGTGACACCTGAGGTGGTCTCTCAGAGACAGCCAGTGTGACATTCATGCCCATCTGCTGCCTTCAGAAACGCCCTGCGGAGGGTAGAGGGAGAGAGGACAGATAGCAGGGGTGTGAGAAACCACCCCCAAAAAGAGGGGAGGGAAGAGACAGGTGGGCGGCAGGAACAGCTGTCAACTCAGAGACCTCATGGGTGGTGTGAAAGGCATCCCATGACCCAGCGTCACAAAGAGAAACCTGCTCACAGCCTGACGCCGCAGGTGACAGAAGCTCCAGCAGCCCCTGCCTCCTAGGGCACAGCGTCATCGGGAGTGGAGGCCCTTTATGGCACATTCCAGGTCCTGGGCTGGGTCCTTGAGAAACACTGTCTCATTTCTTCCTGGCACACAGGAAATGGTAAGTATCTGGAGAAGTGAATGACTTACCTATCATTCCCAAACCCCAGCCTTCTCTGTCTGTCCATGGCTTCCCTTTGCTCTCTGTTCTCACCCTGAGGACTGCTATGGAGGCTCTCAGAGGAACATTCAGTGGCTCCCAACTACCTGTGGCACAAAGACCTAACCTTTTGGGCCAGAGGCACAGAAGGTGTCTTGGGCCTGAGCCAGCCTCCCCTGGACCTCGTCCCTCATGACTTTGCTGCACAAAGCCCATCAAAGCACTGTGCACATCACTTCCCAAATGTGCCCCATGTTGTCCTACCTTCATGGGGAAGGCACGGCAACCATGGTGGAAATCCACAGGCCCAGGTCTAAATCTGGACTCTGCTGCTTCCAGAGCTCTGTAAGTGTGAGCAACTTACAAATCTCTCTGAGTCTCTGCATCTCCATCCATAGAGTAGAGGGTGGAGGAAGTGGCCGCCAGCCCACAGGGTTTTATAACGATTCAATGAGTGTGTGTCTGTA
The DNA here is from genome assembly GCF_002288905.1 of Enhydra lutris kenyoni. Classification (NCBI taxonomy): domain Eukaryota; kingdom Metazoa; phylum Chordata; class Mammalia; order Carnivora; family Mustelidae; genus Enhydra; species Enhydra lutris. The sequence continues at coordinate 69,271,730 of NW_019154096.1, read as the reverse complement.
AAGCCAAGAGTCCAGTTCCCAGCCACGGTAAGTGCCTAGGAAATGCTTGCTGGTTGTCTGATGCTTCACCGCGGACTTTTTCTCCCACCTGCTCACCTGAACCTTTCCATCCTGCACAGATGCCTCTGTTTCCCTTCTCTACCCCACCTCTGGGCCCTTGGTACTGAGGAAGAACATGTGACAGCTGCCCACTTTCACATGGCTGTCACCCAGCATCATGTGTGTGCTTTCTGCCCTATCTTCCCAACTAGGGACAGCTCCTGAAGGGACAGAACTATCCTTACATCCTTGGGGGCCTCTGGGGGGCCTTGCCTGGAGTGAAGGCTGAACAGGGGTTCATGGTTGGGATTGACTGTAACCCCACGTGTCTGAGTTCATTACAGTCCCTCCTGCCCAGAGGCAGAGGGACAGGTCACATGGCCTTTGTTGCGGGGAGGGGGTCCCATCCTGATCTTCTAAGTCTGTAGGGAGTTAATAAATAGAGCCTTGAGGGATAGAAGTGGGACTAAGGGGAAAAGGGTCATATCCGGGTTACATAAAGCAATAAATGTGGCCCAGCCCGTGTTGCCAGGAGCCACTCCTGAGAGCAGTTCTCCACCACCTGGCAGCTCCCAGATCCCTGGCACAGAGCACGCATATAACAGAATGAATGAACGAATGAATGAACAGATAAACTTAAACCCAGCAGGACCTGGCAACCGCCACTCACAGGGAAACCAAGAAACAGAGCTCTGAACTGAGCAGGACTCTTGCTGACAGGGACGATGACGAACAGCAGTGACGAAGCATTGGCCACGCTGGAGGGCTCACTGCGCACCAGGCCCTCAGCAGGACCCTCCCCATGCAATTCCTCATTTGATCCTTCGGACTGGCCTATTCCCATTTTGCAGGTAAGGAGACTGGGGACTGAGAAGATAAAGCATTTGTCCAAAGTCACAATCAGTAAGGAACAGAGGCTGGTCCAAACCCAGCTCCCTCTGACACCAGAGCTCACGCGCCTCACTGTTGTCCCCACCCCAACTTAACTGAGCTGGGTTAGTCCTTCAGTAGCTTTGTCCCTGAGGCATTAGCACAGTGCCTACAGCCCCCCGCACTCCAAGGCCTGATGAGGGAGTCTTTTGGCAAAGCCATTCTCTGTGCCCTGCTCTGCCCCAAGCTGGGCTCAGCCAGAGTCCTGGAGCAGCACTTCTGGGCCCATCTCTGCCTGGCCAGTCAGGCTCTGACAGCCGGAGGGGCCAGCATGGTGGCTGGAGTCATGAACCCCCTCTCACCTCTTCCGTGCCTCCCCCTCATGTCTGCCAGGGCACAGCAGGGGAGAGGACAGGGCCTGTTTAAAAGGACTCAGAGAGAGAAAAAAAAGACCCATCAGCAATCATTCTAGGACTTGGGAAGATTAAGATTTTTTGTATTCCATCCCCAGAGGAGAACAAAAACATCTGAGCAAGGAAAGAAAATTAAGATTGTAAAAGGGCCTGGTACAGAGACACTGGTGTTGGGGGCTGGAAATGGCAGTGGATGATGGAGGTCAGTCATCAGACTGCTGCAAGGGTAAGGACTGAAGTCAGGCCTGGGGAGGTCAGCAGAGAAGGCTTCCAGAGGAAGTAACCTGCACGGTTGAGTGGATCACCAGGCAGAATTAGGGAAGCGTGTTTGGGAAAGGCGTGGAGAAGGGAGGAAATGTGAAGGAGTGGCTGGGTAGGGGGACAGGTAGGAGGGGTGGAAGCTGGAGCAGTAAGGAAGGGCAGGTAAGGCAGGGCGTGGGCAGCTTGAATAAGACCTTTGGGCTCCATGTTGACCGCAACAGAAAGCCATTGCAGCAGGTGGTGGCACGATCAGATGGACATGCTAGAAGGAACTTCCTGGCTGTTCTATGGAGCCTGGTTGGACAGGTGAGCCTGGATGGAGTTGCGGGCAGGGGAGACACGGGAGTTCCGGCAGGAGAGGAAGGCAACCAGGGTGAGGGAAGCAGCAGGGGTAGGGAGAGAGGAGCCAACTCCAGAGACAGTAAGAATGCAGAGTTGCTGGGACTTGGAAAGGGATTAGCCACGTGCGCTGGGCAGGGGAGGGCAGGCAGGAAAAGGGAGGCTCCCAGGTCTCTGGGCAGTAGGAGGGAAGGCAGTGATTTTCACCAAGACCAGATACAGGGGCAGCTCTAGAAGAACGGATAGCAGTTCTTGAGGGCGCCAGGAAAATTACTTTAGCCATTTGTCTTCCTGAAGGGTCACATGACCACATTGAAAAGCGCCAGCCCCAAACCGTTGAGCACTTTACAAAGTGTTTCCTACCAGGAACTCCTGGGGCCCCCAGATCATCCACTAAGGTAAGGATTGCTGCGTCCCTGTTTCAAAGATGAGCAAATTGAGGATAAGTGACTCCCAAGGCCACAGAATCCAGTGGGGGAGGCCTGAGCACCTCAGTCTTCTGCCTCCCAGTCCCGTGGGGATCCTATAGCTGTTTTATAATTTTATAATTTTATAAAATTTTATAAAAGATGTCTGGCTTCGGGGCAGGGAGACAAATGACAGGGGGGACAACTCTCTCTCCATAAGCAGAACAGACCATGACAGGGCCGCAGACCAAAATGTTCTCGGCGGTTAACTTACTGGCAATTTTTATTTTCCACTTTTTAGATTACATTTTGGCAGTTTTATCAATGGATGTATTTTACTTTGTAAGGAATGGGGCGCCTGGGGGCTCAGTGGGTTGAGCCTCTGCCTTTGGCTTGGGTCTGGTCTCAGGGTCCTGGGATCGAGCCCCGCATCAGGCTCTCTGCTCCGCGGGGAGCCTGCTTCCCCTCTCTCTCTCTGCCTGCCTCTCTCCCTACTTGTGACCTCTCTCTCTCTGTCAAATAAATAAATAAAATCTTTAAAAAAATAAAAATAAAAATAATTTTAAAAAGATAATTCTAAAAACAATTTTTAAAGATGATATAAGGACAGCACAACCGTGGAGCACAGAAACACCCTCCAGCGGCGCTCCAAATGCTTCTCAATTTTGCATGTTGCTCTCTGACACGGGCTGGAAAGGGCCACAGCTAGGGGCCGGCAGCAACCCAGGCCCACAGGAGCTCTTGAAGGGATAAATTTTTTGTTGTTGTTCTTTGGTTATTTTAATTTTTTTTTTTTAATTTAAACGTTTATCCTGGCCCCAAATATCCTTCCACCCGCATTTTTTTCTTCTCCCTCTCTTGGGTGCTAGCTCCAAGGTACCCCGAACAAGGGGTGTTTAAGGCACTGAGACGGACGCCGGGGGACGTTCTGCCAAGGTGTTGCTGAACAGACGGAGCCCGGGAAATAAATTCCGTAAATAGAGTCTGGGCAGAGACCATTAAAAGTGTTGTCCTAGTGTCTCTTTATGGGGCAGAACGCTGTCCTGCTCAGGCGGCTGCGGGTCAGCTGGCCTCTTGTGCCGGTTTGAGGTCCCCGTTGCTGTATAAACTAGCTTGTTTTTCCCATTTTCGGCGACGGGCCTTAAAACAGACAGAAAAGCCCTTCTCAGGCCTGTGACTGCCATCACTCGGGGCTGGCAAGTGGGGCCGCGGGTGCTCCACGGACCTCATGTGCTTTGTCTATCACAGGCACATTTCAGGTTAATGGCATCTGCAGATGCAAGCGCAGAATGCAAATGGAACATTCCAGAGAAAGCAAAGGAGGCGGAGAGGACACTAGACTCACTGCTTGGGTTTTGCTCATGTGTCTGGCCTTTGAAAAGACAGTGTGGGCTTTCTCACCTCTGAGCCAGAGATCAAAATGCCACAATGAAATACGAAGATGTTAATCTGAACGCCAACTGGGAGTGGCAAAAACTAGAGAAAACAGAAACAATTAGTTCTCACTCTCTCTCTGGATCTATATGTACATGTGTAGATATGTCTATATATATAAAATCAATATGAAGCCTTTAAAAATCAGGTTTATGCTATGCTGAGGGGCAAGGGCTTATTTTCTAGATAGCTTAAAGGAAGCCTCTGCCCACGAGAAATAAATAAAGCCACCGGGAGGGATACAGTGGGGGTCTGGACCAGTGCCGGCTAGAGGGCAACAGGCCAGTTCCCCATTGTCCATTAGTGTACCCACTCCCCCAGAGGAGGGCAGCCCACAAGGACAGGAATTTCTGTGTTTTGCTTAGAAATGTATCCCCAGTGCCTGACGCTCAGTAAATAGGCATCAAATGGAAAAACATAAATCACATTTATGGAGAATGTTAATGATGTGGGAAAATATTTTTGAAACTACATTAAGAAAAAAGGTAAGAAAAAAAAAACCTGTAGTGTGTATGTGCATGCGGAAAATGCTAGAAGGAATTACATGAAAGTGCTGGCTGTGACTACAGCTGGCTGAGTGGTAAAATTATGGGTGACCTTTCCTTAAAATTTTCTGTGTGTTTTTAAGCAAAGTAATTTACCAGTTAGGATGACTTGAACAATAACAGCAACAAGAATAGAGGGAATTAAAAAGCGCCACATCCATGGTTCCGAAAGCTGTTGATCCTCCCTAGACAGTCCTGTGGTCTGTGGGGGAGCGGTCGGCCTGGGTGGGCTTGGCCAGGGAGAGGAGGGTCTACACTCAGACCCGGTGGGAACTGGGGTCCTCTGGCCCCTTGAACTTGATCTCTACAGACCATGTAAGAATGTGGGTTTTAGGGGCTGAGTTGTATTCCCCAGAAAAGATTCCTCACCTCTTGTACTTCAGAATGTGACCTTATTTGGGAATAGGGTCTTTATAGAGGTAATCGAGTTAAAATGAGGTCATTAGGGTGGGCCGTAAGCCAGAGTGACTGGTGTCCTTATAAAAAGGGGAAACATGGACGCGCAAACACATACACAGAGAAGGCCACAGGAGGGTGAAAGCCAAGATCAAAGCGACACCTCTCCAAACCAAGGAAAGCCAAAGATTGCCAGCAACCACCAGAAGCTAGGAGAGAGGCTTCTCCCAGATCCCAGACCCAGCCTCCAGAACTAGGAGACGGCCCATCTGTTGTTTAAACCACCCAGTCTGTGGCACTTGGTTATGGCAACAAAAGCAAACCAAGACAGCAAGGGAAAAGCCTGCCATGGAGTCAGGTCACAGGGAGAACTTGGCAAATCTCTTCTCTATCCAGGACTCAGTTTCCTTATCTGGAAAATGGAAGGCCTGGCCTAGAGCAGTGGGTTTTGAACTTGGTTTTAACCCTGGAATAAAATCTTACAAAGAGGCTCAAACACAAGACGTAAAAAGAAAGCCTGACCAGTTAGAACCCTGCTCTGGATCGTACCCACCTCCCCCCCCAAGCCCAGCAGAACAGCTTTTGAGAACAATCCCAGACTGTCTGTAAACCCTTGATCGGTACCCTAGTCTAAGCTTCACCAAACTTGAAACCCACCAGCTAGGATCACTGAACCTCTCACATGCACCCAAGCTTGTGCTGGACACAGGAGACCTGACCCCTTGCCTTCAAGAGGCGGCTGGCCTTGGTGGAGAGGCTAATACCAGGAACGCAGTGGGCAGACAAGCCAGGCTACCCTCTCCCTCCTGAGAGCTACAGCTGCAAACAGGTCACCTGATGTTCTAAATCCGCCACATCTAAATTTATCTTGCCCTCCAAGGACGAGCAGATGCTGTGCCTTATCAGAGCATAGTAAGTGGCAGAACGACAGACGTGACGAGCCCTTCTCACCCCAAGGACGGGAATGACGGGAATGACGTCTGCAGAAAGACTTGGTCTCCCTGACAATGAAATCAAGAGCTCACGTGCCAGCAGACCTGAAGGGGACTGGGTCACGCAGGCCCTCAGGTGGGGTGGGACCCAGCCCAGGAGTCCAGATTCCTTTCCAGACACTTCTGTGTCCCTGGGGCAGGGTAGGGGGAGCTGCTGACTATGAGGAAGGGCGCACAGAAGGGGAGGCTGTTTGCAGGGAAGGACAAGTCCCTGTTGCATCCCCGTGGAGTGGAGACCCAAAGCACCCCATTCCACACAGGAGAGGCAGAAAGAAAACGCTCCTGAGGACCTGTGTGCAGGCCGACCACCGGAGACTGGACTAAGAGGCCACTGTGGGTCACAGGGCAGAGCTGAGCAACCCAGGAGGAGGCTGGACTCTAGGCTACGGGGTGTTTTCTGCGCACCGGCTCCCAAGCAGAACAGAGCTGGAGCCCCTCCGCCACAGTCCTGCAGATCTGCGAAGAGGAGGAGGCTCTGCCCATACTCCCAGAGCCCACAGACTCATTAGGGGACACAAAGTCAACAGGAAAGAAGGAAATGGTGTCACTGTCCCCATGCCCCACTGTGGAATCAGGTGGGGGATTCAGTATTTGTTCAACTTTTAAGTACACAGAGAACATGCCAATAAATATTCTCCTTTTTAAAAACCACCTTACAGACAAAGCTGACATCCTCTCTGACCTCCATGCCTTCCCCTGGGGTAACCATCGTTAGGACTCTGAGGTGGAACCCTCCAGAACATCCACATGTCCTTTCAAAGAGACCCAGCAGGCCAGGGGTCAGGGCAGGGTGTGACTTCCCAAGGAGTGTAGTGGGGCCAAGGCAAGGAAAGAGTGGTTGAGGGCTGTAGGAATCAGGGTGGGCCTCTAGGAAAAGGAGTGTGGAGGCAACGGCTCAAGGAAAGGTAGGATTCAGATGACCCCAAGGCAGGGGTCCCTGGGGACTGGACCCATGTGATATCAGCACAGAAACAGCTAGCCCCATTCATCATTTGTAGTCAATTCTGCTTCTTTGGGAAATTCTGAAGCCTTCCCAAAGGGTCCTCACCTTTGCCCTCATACCACTAGCACGTGACGAGGATGACGATGACGATGGCGATGACGATGAAATAGTTGCATGTTCTGGGCACTCTGCCGACCCTAACAACAGTTCTATGGCTTTGGGATCGGTGTTTCCATTTTCCAGACAACACAACTGCAGCCCAGGGAAATTCAACAACGTGCTTAGTGTCCCACAGCTGGGGGTGACAGAGCCACCACTGACCATGGTGTCAATGATGGAGGTCCCTCGACGAGGCCGCCCTGCTTCTGTGGCCAATGGTATAGTTCTTGTACCTACGACAATGCCTAGCACACAGGAGGGCCTCCACACGTATCTGTAGGCTGGTGTCTTAGTCCAAGACCATGGGCAATGTTGAGTGAATAATCAAGCACTAGGCAATCCGAGGCCATCGTCATGCTATTACAAGGCTTGGGGGGGGGGGTGTTGTTGGTTTTGTTTTGTTTTGTTTTGTTTTTTAAGTTAAGGATCTAAATTTTCTTCTAGGAACCCCCCTACAGCCCGAGCTTCTGCTCCTGGAAGGAGTTAAGGCTTTGGCAAGAGGGTGTCCCACAAGGCAAACCAAATGTCCCCCATCCGTCTGTGAAAGCACAGGGCAGCACAGCAGCCACTTTCTGTGAATGGCCTCCTCGTGGACGTCAGTCCCGCCAGGGGGTGGGGAGGGGGCCTTGATTTATTATATGGCTTTTGGACAGTTCCTCCAGAAATACTGCCAAACGGTAGAATAATCAACTCTTTCACTCAAGCCCCTCATACTTTTTTTTTTTAATGAAAGAATAAAGTACGCAACGAGCCTGAACTAAATAAATAAAAATGCCACACTTTTGCCCAACAGACCTTTCTGCGTCACTGAGGAATATTTGCAGACCTCAACAATCTTTTATCTTCACAATGACATTCCAGCCTTCTCCGTTTTGGATGTTCTGAGAACTTCTTTGATTTGGGCTCCCTAATTATCTTATGAGGACAATTAGCTTATTAACTAATAATGTCATTATTTGATGTTGCTTAGAGCAGACGTTAGAGAACCCTTCGTCCTCCTGTGCTCTGTCTACTGTCCACCGGGACTGTCTCAAGTCAGCTACTCATGTCCGGGCTCACACTGCAAGCAGATTTGTCTGGCAAGGATTGTCTGTCTTAGCAGTCATTGCTGACAATCACAGGGCTGGTTTCTGGGCTGGGTAAGGGGGACAACGTCGATCCACAGCCACTTTATCTATCCATTCACTATGCCAGCCATGGAGATCTTAAGATAGAAAGGACATAACCCCACTAAGAGATGCCTGGGAGGCTCAGAGTGAGGCCACCTCCTCCAGGCATGTTCCTGATGGGTAGAGACTCTCAATTCTGTTCTCCAGCTCAGCATCCTGTCCTCCATCAGGCAAGTCTCCCGAATCGTTATCAGCTCTGTGAGTGAGCTCCCGGAGAGGACAAACCAGGTCTGGCTCCCCAGTGGGTGGTAGGTAATAACTGCTCAGTAAATACTGGCTGGAGAAAAAAAAAAAAAAAGAACATGCAATATTCTGACCTGAAATAAAGACAGAAAAAGACCAACAGAAATGTCTATCCCTCTGGGTGCCAAAAGGTTCTCTCTGCTTTGAATACTGGCTGGAGGCTGAGGCCTAAAATGTTTATGGGTTGATCGGACACTGGGGAGTGGAAAGCCGTAGTTCAGGGCCGGGAGCCCGGACTGTCCTGGGCAGGTCACTTCTACTCCTGGAGCCTACTTACTCAGATCTAAAGTGTGTGGTTGCATAAGATGCTTTGAGTTCTCTGACATTGGGACTCTATGAAAACCTCACATCCCTATGATGATTTGTAGCCTCAGGGGACAAGGGCCTGGGCCATAGTGGCTGGCCTCCCCCGCCAAGTAGATGTGAGACCATGGCCTGGTCTCGTAAGTGTATGAAATTTCCTCATCTACAGAGTAAGGGCTGGGGCAGGGGTGCTAGAGTGGGTGCTTCCTAAATCTGGACTTCTAGTATTCTCAGTGGAAAACGCTGGATAGATTAAATTTGGGCACGGTACGCACATGTCACACATCTTCTCAAAAGAGCCCCGATTTCCAATATTGCACACACTTCATTCATTCCTTGATTCACCCAATATTTAGTGAGCCTCTACTGTGTGCCAGGCACTGCTCTGGTGGTGAACCAGAAAAGACCCAGTCACTACTGTCACGGGGCGCCCAGTCTCATTGGGGAGACAGAAAATACACAAGTCAGTGACTAAACAAAAGTTGATTTCAGATATAGTTACAGGCAAAGAACATCAAGAAATTGCACCATGTGAGAGGGAGAGTGGGGCTCCTTTCTAAAAGCTGGTTGTGAAGGCTTCTATCTGAGCTGAGACCTAATGGCTCCCTGGAAAAATGTAGGGAAGAGCAGGTGGAGGGAAGGGTAGGTGCAAAGACTCCAGGCCGGAACCACATGGGGGGCACCTGGAGAGCAGAAAGGTGACCAGTGCGGCTCGTGAAGGGGGCAGGAGGGAATGACTGGAAACAAAGACGATGGCCGATTCATGTAGGGCAAGGTGGAAAGGTCACCACCAAGAAACCCACGGGTAGGAATACAGGGGTTTGGATGGAGAAAAACGTCATCTCTCTTTTCACCAACCTCTACCTGAAAACCAGCACTTCCTCCAGTCCCGAACGATGACAACAACCAACAGTGACATTAGGGGCGCCAGGGACGATGACAGAAACTGCTCGTCCATCCCTAACACCACTGTTGCAGACCTCTGGAGACGGCACTTCTGCTCATCACAAGTGCAAAGTCACAGTAGCTGTGAGGCCAGCGGCTGGCCATTATGATTTAAAGTCTTAACAAAGAAGGACACATATTCTAATATGGTAAATTTGAAAAGTATCTAAGGACTGAATCTGAAGAGAACTGGTTTCCCTTGTAATCCCATGGGTTTTGTTGTAGACGAGAAAGAGCATGGCTCTAAGATGGGGTCCCCAGGCTTCGCCCGATGGCCCAGGTGCTTACAAGTCATGGTAGGGAGTCTGACTTTTACTCCAGGCGGGACCGAGAGCTGCCATTCCAACGGGTTTCGTGGGCTACACTTTCTGTGCTTCAAAAGCCCCCCTGGCTTGCAGGGCCTGTGGTTGTGCAGAGCAGTGCCAAGGGCAGGAGAAGGCACAGCCTTCCCTGACCACTGTCCGGGGCCGTCGAGAGGGGGCAGCGTCCTGGATCCTCACGCTCTTGCCTCTGACCAGGAGCCTGCCTACCACCCCACTTCACACTCACCTCTGGGCCCAAAGGAACCCTGTCCTTTGGCCCGAAGGCCCCGCCAGGGCACCCTCCCAAAGAGCTTCTGAAAGTGAGCTCATGTGTTCCCAAGAAAAATAAATGCGGCATTTGCCACTGTTCGGTGTGTATATTGGTCTAGCAAAGAAATGAGATTTTTATTTTAGAAAAGCCTCCCATCAGGACCCCAGTGGAGGCCGGGCAAACACTAGGGGGACGGACCATGACTGCTCGGGGAGGCCCAGGCACTGGAACCCACTGCCACGAGCGGCAGCCCCGCCGTTTACAGCCCCCTTCCTGTTTTCCCGGGGCCCCTCTTCGCGCTGCTCTCTCACACACAGAGTCTTTTCAATGCCCTCCAGGAGAACAGAAGAATCCATTTGCACACGCCGGCACGCACGTTTCTCCCACCCTCCCTGGGGAGCGGGCCCTGCCAAGAGGCCTGTTTATGGACATACGGGGACAGGCAGGGATGGGGCCTGTGGGGTGGGGTCCTCCAACCGAGCCAAGCTGAGGGCTGAATCCTATGCTCCCAGACGCCCCAAACCAGAAGTGAGAGCGGGGCCAGGCCAACTGGGAGCTGAGGGACATTTGTGGCACTTCTCGGGCAATGCCTGGGAGCCTCGTGGGGGGACAGGGATGCCGTGTGGGGTGTGGAGGGTCTGGCTTTGGAAGGAGGGAGCTGGAAGGTGCAGGGCTGGTTCACCTCGAAGGATCAGAATAGTGTCAGGAGTGGAGAGGAACCACCGGGTCTTTGGAACCAGGCTAAGCGAGCTGCTGAACGGGAAAGCGAGGCAGCCGTGTCGCTGGTGAGGACCAGAGCGGAAGAGTGACTGCTCCAGGGGCCAGTGGCACCCACCGTTGCCTGTTCAGCCCCATGCCCCTTTCCCAGGTCTCTGGTTAGAAAGAACAGGCTGGGTTTTGTTTTTCTTGGGAGGGGGTTCGTTTTTATTTGTACCCATTGGCATTTCTGGGTTGGGAGTTTCTCCAGCCTCCAATACGGAAGGCGGTAAGAAGAACCCAGGAGCTTGCTGGCCTGTCATTCCTCGCAGTCCCTGGTCCCCAGCCAGTCTGCCTTCATCTCTCCACTTTTCATAATTTCCCTCTATTTGTTTCACATATAATGTCCAGAGCTTTTGCCTGTCCTTGGTGGGAGGGTAGGGGACAGTGTATCTACTCCATCGTGTCTGGAACTGAAGTCCTACATTTCATATTGTTATGCTTTATACATATATTTTAAAGATTTATTTAATTGAAAGAGAGAGAGCGCGAGCGAGCACACAGAGGGAAAGGGAGAAGCAGACTCCCTGCTGAGCAGGGACCCCCCCCCCCACCAAATTGGGGCTCCATCCCAGGACCATGGGATCATAATAACCTGAGCTGAAGGCAGACGCTTAACTGACTGAGCCACCCGGGCGCCTCTATGTTTTATATTTTTAAGAAACACATGAATCAAATATAGCAGAATACTCCAACGTCCTTAACCTGTCTGGCAGTTACGGGAAAGCCCTTACACGGCTTTCAATACTCTTCCTTTTATTGGAAACATTGTATAAATTCAGTGTTATGCACACCCCTTCCTTCTTTGTGCATTCACCCCCCAACCTCTGCTGTGCGCCTCCCGGCACCAGCTATACAGTGGTGAATTGAAAAGATCCTTTTGGAAGAGCCTTTCACACTTGGGGTGAGCAGACAGCAACCAACAGCTGAGGCAGGGTGCTCCCACAGTAGAGGACAGTGTGCTCTGAAAGACTCTGGCCAGGAGGCTAAATCTGACGAAGTCTGACCACTCTGAGGAAGTGGTCCTTGGGCCTCTGTGCCCCGAGGGCATTCCTGGGATGGCCACCTGTGGACAGTCGACGCAAAGGCAGAGAAGCAAATGGCTTCCCAAGAACAAGCTTTGTGGGTGAGGCCCCTCTCAAGTAAGCTGGGTCTCACGCAATTACCCCACTTCTCTGCACAGCTCCCCATTTCAGGGAGGGGGTCTTTTCTCCTATTTCAAGCTCTCTCCTCTAAATTAGCACCCCAGAAAGGTCTCTTGCATCAATCCTTTGGCTGTAAGCATGAGTGGGAGCCATTCCCTGGGCCCGTTGAGGAAAACTGGGCTCAGCACCCAGAAAAGGCATTCTGGTCTCCAGTGAACTTGCTCACCCCAGACAAGAGAGGGCTTGTCTCCCCAAGGGTGTATGACAACATGGCAACTGAAGTCCTGACCCCTAGACCCTATTTTCTCCAAGTCTAAATTAGCATGAAGAACAAAATGGCCCTCGGGAAATAATGGCCAGACTCCAAAGAGGCTCTTCCTCCCTTCTCTCTGAAAGCCACTTGGAGCTTAGCCTGGTAAAATGCTTCCAGGCCCAGGAGATGTGCCCTTCTTCTCTCTTACCCTGCCCCAGGGATCCCCAACAACAAGAGTGACCATGACACCCCCAGCATGGGAAGGGCCCAGCAGAGTGGTGGCTGTTGGGCATTCCAGAAGGAAAGCTGAAGTGCTAAGGGGAGGGTGCCCTGGGCTCCTGGGGAAGGTTCCAGTGAAGCCCCATTTACACATGATCTCACTGGACTGGGTTCATGATCACTTCTTTCACCTGAGGAAATGGAGGGTCAGTAAGATTAAGTGACTCATCAGGTGGGATCTGAACCCACGTCTGTCTAAATGCATTGACCTGATCCCTTAGGCCGGCTCCACTTGCCCCCAGAACACAGTGGAGGACCTGATCTGAGGTGTTAAGGTGAAAGGTGGATCTTGAGGACATTTCTCCGTCTTTTGACCCGCTCACATCTGCCTTCATGGGGTACAGGTGGCTTCCCCTCATTTCATAAACACTAATTAAGGGAGCTCCAAGGTGGGCATGTGGGGGACACAGAGCAAACAGTTGTCACCTGCTGTCACAGCAAAGCAGCAGAATCTGGAGGCTGGGCCAAGTGGCCAGGACTGAGCAGGCATGGGACACCATTAAGTCCTGCCCCGCCTAGAAAACTGCAGGAGGAGGCCAGGCTACCTGGGAAAGCCATTCAGAAAAACTAAGTGATCACGAGTGGTCTCACATTTCATGGCAGGCACTGGGCAGTCCACTCACAGCCCCAGGAAGAAGTCCCAAGAGCAGCTAGGCCCACAGAGTTCTGGAGAAGGCCACCCTATGTCCAGTCCTCAATGGATGTCCATATAATAAGCAGTTAACATGTCCATGACCTCCAATGGTCAGGAGCAGATAAGAAGCCTTCATACGTCAAGGGGAGCATACACAGCATACGGGGAGAAGGGCCAGGGCCCCCACTGGTATGGAGGAGCCCCATCATGTCCACCCCCTCCCTGGGAGCCCCGTGTCCTCATTTGGTGAGTTTGGCTGTGTTGGCCCCATGAGAAACAAGGTCCCTCCGTTGTGTGGGTGCCCAATAAAGAGGACTGGGCTGTCCCACAGAAAAGGGGGCCGCTCCATGAGCACCAGCATGCCCAGCAAGAGGAAAGGGAACCCAGATATTCACCCCACCCTCAGCTCCCAAAGCCTGCTTGGTGAGGGCAGAGTCCACGAGCTCTGGGCAAGAAGGATAGGAGGCTGTGAGGGGGCGCTCAGTGCCAGGCCTGGCCCACCTCCACCACCCTGCCATAAGCTGTGCAACTTCGGGCCATTTACAGATCCTCAGTTTCCCCATCTGAAAGATGGAGTGAAAAAACCAGTACTTGCCTCCAAGGGTAACTGGGAGATAATCCTGCCCAGCACATACCAAATATTCAATGAACGCTAGTTTCCTTTTCTTTTTTTCTTTAAAGGGGGGGTATTGGGGGGAAGGGGAAAGGGAGGGGGAGAGAAAGAATCCTAAGCAGGTTCTATGACTAGAGAAGAGCCCAGCTTGGGGCTCGATCCCACAACCCTGAGATCACTACCCAAGCTGGCATCCAGAGTCGGATGCTGAGCCACCCAGGCACCCCGTTAGTTTCCTCTTTACGTCAATCAGCAAGGATGTCAGCCTGCAGCTCCTATGCGGAATCACTTTGCTGCATCGACGGGCTGGTATCTGACTCACCGTATAAACAGTTTGTTGCCCAACGGGCTTCTTGCTTCCCTCCCAGCCCCTTTCCACGCCCCACCCCCCCAGGAGGACAGCTTACCTATGGTCCTTCGGAGGTCTTCGCACTGGCTAATGTGAGGAAACTTCAGGATTTCCTTCCACTTCTTGCTTTTCCCCTTGCGCTTTCCTCCACCCCCTGCAGAAATGGGGGAAAAGATGTTGGGCTGATGTTGGTCTTGTCCAAGGCTCCACAGCCTGTTTCCCATCCCAGCGAGTCTGTCTACCAGCTTCGGGGGCTGGGAGACAGCCAGGGAGCTCAAGGTCAAGTCAGTGACACACCCCAAGCCCCAGCAGGCACACATACTCCTTCCAGGCCAGCATCAAGCCTCTGTTCTCCCCGCACAGTCGGGCCTGGGCTCCTCAACCAGCAAGAGCAGACGAGCCCCTCGAGTCATCCAGGCCTGAGCCCACACCGGGTGCCCTGTTCTTTGTCATCATCTCCCACCGCTGTTCAGACCCACTGGGTGCCCAGCCTCTGGCCCCGGACCAGACTCCAACCTGCCCACGGCAGGGGCCGGGTCGGCTGGACTTCAAATTGCCTTCGGGCTCGGGAAGTCCTCACAGAATGGATATACAAGTAAGTAGACTGCAGCCCCCTCATTGCCTCATTTTGTCCTCCCGTTTCCCGTGGAGAGTCCCCTTCCCCAACTGGAGGCCGGATGTCAGGAGCAGGGACTTCAATTTCCAGTTGTCTCCTGTACCCTCTTTTTCTCCCTCCCCACAAACCCCAGGGTCGTGGAGGATGCATTCTCAAGGCTGGAAGGAATCGAGAAGGGTCCCATCCTGCCTCACGTCCTCCTCTGTGTGCACATGTGACGGGCACACACATGCTAGGGACATGCATGTGTAATGTCCATGCACATATGATGAACACACGTGCGATGAAGGCGCACACATTCGGAAGCCCTGCACACACAGTGGCCATGCGGTGAACACACAAAGCTGAATAAGGTACACACATGGGGCATTGCTGTCACCAACGCTCCTCCTTAGCCATGGGACCATGGACAGACGTCAGAATGTTTGGGTGTGCAAACGGCGAGGGGAAATGTCCACTCTGGCCCATGTCCCTGAGCCCACCAAGTGCTTGGACCTCAGACCCACAGGCCTCTCTGTGTCACATAGCTGGGATCTCAAGGGACGGAGATGCCATCACCCACCCCCACCCCCAGAGTGGCCTTAGATACCATCTTGTTAAAGGTCACGTAGCCTTTCAGGCCCCTCAGAATCTTGGGATATTAAGGGCCTTTTACCTTCCTTCATGCAGTCAACACCTCAACCACGGTGGGGTTGGGACCCCAGTTAGAGATGCAGGATCTGGGGCAGAGCCTGGGCACCGTGGGCCTGATCCCTACTCTGGGTGGGTGTGCAGTGCGTTTGGTCTCTAACCCTCCCAGAGCAGGCCTGGGCTCCTCTCTCCAGCCAGCAAACTGAGGGATTCGGGAAGAGCTTAGTTTGTACCCGCGCTGGCCCAGTGCGTGTCCCAGGGCTAGCAGGAAGCTGGTCTCCGTGGGTCCTTACTCTCAACCCTGCCTCCCTGGGGAGCTCAGGCGGGGTCCCCATCAGCGAGTTTGGTTAGCTTCTGAGGCCAGGACCAGGACCCCCACCCTTGGGGGTGGGGAAGTAGGAGAGAGAGAGCTGATGGGGGTGGGGGAGGCATCCTTTCTCTGCTCTCTGCTCATCCTGTCTTCTTTTCTCTCCAGTCTCGGCAGAAGGCAAAAGCCTCAGACTCCAAGGGGCAGAACAAGTGTGCACTGGGCACTTGCTATGGCCAGGTCCATTAGAACATTATCTTATTTAGTCCTCAGAATGACTCTTTGAGGGATAGATCACCGGACCAACATCGCAGATGAAGAAACAAATGTCCAAAGTTGAGCAACTTGCCCGCTGATGGCCTGTCCGGTTCCATATTTGCTCTTTCCTCTAGCCAGGGTCAACACACAGGCACGCAGAGCAGAGGTCTTCCCCGAACCCTGGCCTGAGCCCAGCCACTCACGTGCACTCCCCGGAGCCCTCACTCTGAGTCTACAAAGCAGAATTATGACTATTCCCCCTTGACAGAAAAGGAAACTGAGGCTTGGGGAAGAAAGAAGCAAGTGGCTTTCTTCAATGGCTCATTAATGGCAGAGCCAAGACCCCAACTTGAGTGAACTCTAGACCCTAGGCCTGTGTATAGACCTTCCTTTGAGGTTCACTGAAAACCAGGGAAATTCTCAGGGATCAAAAAAAAAAAAAAAAAGCTGTTGTCAGGCCACAGAAGTGATGGAGTATTGAGTAAGAGGAGGAGGAATGGGGATCTCTCTAGATGGGGCCCCAGCCCACAAACTCTGAGAGAAGACACCACCCCAGACGCCTGGAGACTTGTTCTGCTTGACCCACACGTAGCTTGTTTGCCGGTTCACTGAACCAGCTGTCTAGGTCTGAAACCACGAGGAAACTTCCCATGTAAATCCAGATTTCAGACTTCTCTCCATAACCAGGCATCCTGCGTGGCAAGCATCAGCAGGAGCTGGGGAGGAGCTGCTCCCGTGGACAGGCACTGTGGCCTCCATGCAGCCAGCCTGCCTGGCCTCCAGTGGGATTAAAATATGCACCCTCCAGAAAAGAGCTGTCCTCTAGAGACACAGGCAAAGTCAGATGCTGCTGTCTCAGCCTCCGCCAGGCGGGGAGGTCAAGAACGGCCGTCAGAACACATCTAAGTCGGGGCGCCTGGCTGGCTCAGTAGGTTGGGTGACTGATTTCGGCTCAGGTCATGATCCTAGGGTCCTGGGATCAAGCCCCATATTGGGCTCTTTGCTCAGAGGGGAGCCTGCTTCTCCCTCTCTCTCTGCCTGCTTGTGCTCTCTCTCTGTCAAATAAATAAATAAAAATCCTTACACACACACACATACACACACACACACACATACACACACACACATCTAAGTCCTTGTCTCCTCCCATTCCCACACTATTCGCTCCCAGATCTGGCTAGAAGAAAGCACTTGTGTGTGTGTGTGTGTGTGTGTGTGTGTGTTTGTGTGTGTGTATGTGATAAAACATACACAACATGAAATCTACCATATTACCCGTTACTAGGCACACAGTCCAGGGGCAATCAGTATACTCATCTTGTACAACCATCACCACCATCCACCTCCAGAACTTCTTCATCACCCCAAACTGGAACTCTGCACCTATTCAACACTAATTCCCTCATCCCCCCAGCCCCCGGCAGCCACCATTGTACTTTCTGTCTCCATGAATTTCGCTACTGGAGGGAAAGTAAGTGAAATCGCACAGTGTGTGTCTTCTTCTGACTGGCTCACTGCACTTTCATAAGGTCCTCAAGGGTCATTCTTGTTGCAGCGTCTATCCGATTTCATCCCATTTTTAAGCCCGAATAATAGTCCCTGTGTGCGGGAACCACATGTGGTTTATCCATTCATCTCTTGATGAACACTTGGGTTATTCCCACCAATTGATTTTCGTGGTGGATGCTGCTACGGATATCTGAGTCCCTGCTTTCCCTTCTTGTGGGTCCATGCCCAGGAGGGGAATCGCTAGATCATGCAGCAGTTCCATCTTTCTGTGGAACAGATGAAACCACCAGGCTGTACCCCAACTCTCCGGGATCAAAACCCAGGGATGTGACTTTTGAAAAGTCTCCCCCGGTGATTCCCAAGTGGCCAGTCTACACAAACCAGGGGCCTATTTTGTGCATACTTTTTATGGATTAATTTATCCATTAGGGAAATTAATGCAGACTCATTAATTCACTCAACCAACACATGTTGAGCATCTATGAAATGCCAAGCTCTCCGCAGGTGCTGGGGACACAGAGGAAGGCAAGAGACACGAGGTGTCGCCATTTCGGGGGCTTCCAATCAAAGGCTTTATGTCAGTGGTTTTCAACCAGGGCAATTTGTCTTTCGGGGGCCATTTGGCAACGTCTAGAGATATTTTTGTTTGTCATAGCCGGGCTGGGGGTGCCACGGGCCATGAGAAGGGTGGGCCCAGGGATGTGGTCACACACTCCACAATGCATGGGACAGCCCCCCACCGCACAGAGTGATCTGATTCGAAACACCAGTGCCAAGGAGGAGAAACGCTGCTCTATTTCACAAGCATTTCGACCACTCAGAGGTGCAGGGTTTGGGGGAGATGTTCGTAATGGAGCGATGTGTCACTGCAGCTGGAGTTAGGAAGGGAGGGAGAGGGTCCCACACAGCCAGCCAGGGGGCTGCCCCAGGGCAAGAAGGCAGACCTCCCAGCCCTCCTGGGGCTCCTTGCCTCCTCCTCCTCACCACCTCAGCCCCCAGAACACGGCAGGAACTGTGGTAGGCAGAACAATGCTCTCCAGAGTGTCCCCGTCCTACTCCCTGGAGCTTGTGGATATGTTAGGACACATGACAAAGGGGAACGAATCTTGCAGATAGAAGTAGGGATAACGGCGAAACATTACCCCAGATGGTCTCTGTCGGCCGGCGTAACCATTAGCATCCTTACGTGGGGAAGAAGGAGTAGAAGAGTCAGTTTAGAGCGATGCTGGGTAAGAAAAACCAGACAGCCACTGCTGGCTTTGAAGGTGGAAAGAGCTGCGAGAAAGAGGGCAGCCTTTGGAAACCAGAAAAGGCAAGGAAACAGCTTCTCCCTGAGAGCCTCCAGAAAGAACAGAGCCCTGCCAACACCCTAGTTTTACTCAGTGCAACCCACGGCAGACTTCTGTAACTCCGTGATGTGTGTTCCTTTAATCCACTGGGCTCGCGGTACGTGTTCCAGCAGCGATAGGAAACTAACACAGGGACGCTCCCAGCAGGGTGACCCCCTAAATGACCACAGGGATCCTGAATGGCCTCCCCACTCGCCTGGCCTCCAGTTCCTTGAAAAGGAACATGACATAAACCCTGCCCCTCCATAACTCGGACAGGTTGGAGCAAGGTCCCCTGTCTTCACCATGACCTCCTCCAAGAGGTCACCACCTCCAGACAGATACCAGGCTCTGGAGTCTGCTGCTGGGTTTGTAGTTTTAACTGGATGTCACTGTCTGAGGCAGCAAGGGCCGCCATCCTGCTACAGAAGTTCCTCGCGTGTCCCCGCCCTGTGGCCCCAACTGCCCCAGCCTCACCCCACCCCCCCGCTTGGGAAGGGGGAGAGCCAGCACCTCTCCACCACTCAGGGAGGCCCCAGCCACTGGGATGGCCAGTTCCCAGGTCTGCCCCTCCACCACCCATCACCCATGCTCGTTGGCCAGGTTCAAAGCCCTTCGCCATGGGGTCACTGTCCCCTCAAGCTTTATTTCCCTCCCTGCCATTGCTCTCAGGGCCTTTGCACTCACGGCTCCCTCTGGCAGGAGCATCTTCTGCCTACCCAGTGTGAGTGTTTCTCCCCCATGCTTCAAGTCTAACACCAGCATCCAGCTTTAAGACTGTCCCGTGTACTGTATGAAGGCTACCCTAGAGGGCCTCCGACCTAGGCAGCTGAAGTGGGCCCCATTCTCTGCCTACACCACTGCCACCAAACAGCGTCGGGGAGGCCCTGGGCAGGTGGGCAGTCTGTCTCTCTCTTGAACACACACACTTGTTACCTGACAGATTCACTTATCCATTCCCCCAACACATTCAGCCCATTTTCACCGACGTGTCCAGCCTGTATGTGTGAAGTCACTAGCAGATTCCCAGCCCGAGCCCCAGCTCTCATCAGTACCTGACAGCTTCCGATCTAGTGCTTTACGTGTCCAGCCTCAGTCTACCTGCTCGACGTGGCTGCAGGGACCTGGCTTCCTGTGCTCTCTGTTGCTCTCTCCTTGGCCCACTGCAGATGCTCGAACAGCATTCTCCAAGCGGATGCAAGTGTCATCCCTCTGACCTCCATATGCATCATCCTCTCCCCTCCCCCATCCCATGACCCCATGGGAGAAATCCCTGACCCTCCACCTGCAGGAGCGCTGTTGCTGCCTCAAGCCCCCACGTAATGCCTCTTCTGGGGCTGCCCTGGAGGGGCAGAGCTCCCTTGCCAAGCCCACCCGGCCTGCTCCCTGCTCCAGCCAGACCTTCTCAGTGTCCCTCCGGGCGGGGGGGTGGGCAGAGGCAGCCCACACAATGCCCAGTTAATCACAAGCTTTCATTAAGTTAGGATGACTGACTGGGTAAATCAACGTTTGCCGGAATCACTGACAACCTCCGCCCTACCCCACCGAAGTAGGTGCTACCTGTTTGGTGCTCATTAAAGTGGCATTAACCCCATTTCACAGATGAGAAACTGGAGGCTCAGGGAGAGGAATTAATGCGGGAGGAACGGCCCCTGCACGGACTCCCAGCTGTTTCTCATCTTGAGCAGCCTTGGGTTTTATTCGCTTCACCATCTGACCTGCTGTGGCTCATAGTTTATCTTTTCATGGTCTGGAAACTAGTCAGTGAACTGGACATGATCCCTGCCCTCAGGGACATCCAGCTCAGTCCAGGCTTCAAAGAGCAGGGATGAGCAAGTCTGCTGCTCGGAGTGTGGCCTGGTAGGGGCTGGGGGGGATGCACGGAGGAGGGGCAGCTCCAACCAGGGATGGGATGGCAGCAACACAGGCCGGGGGGCTAGACAAGAAGGGGTCTGTCCTGCTCAAGGAGGGAAGAGACCAAGATGTCAGGGACACGGGCTAAACTCTGCCAGCTCACCACTCTGACGAAAGTCACCATGGGATCAAGGTGGCAAGTCTTGCTCCTGGAATGGGAATGAGTCCAAGGCAAAACCCGCAGAAAGGGAGACAACTAGAAGATAGGAGTGTTCCCTGACTTGGGGCCTCAGCCCCGGCTGGCCCCATAAGAAGGAGAGGGCAGTTTTCAAGAAGGAAATTGTTTAGCAAACTGTTTCTGCTTTCTCCCACCCTGGGCCACCAGCAATGGCCTCTTACAGGTGTCCCCCAGGAGGACTAAGGCAAGTGTGATACAGGGGTGGCAGGGCAGGAGGGAGAGTAGCCAACAGAGAGGACTGGGGGCTCCTCTGGCAGGAGGGCAAGTCCTAGCAGGGACTAGAGTGTGGGGACAACAGGCAAAGTAAGAGGTAGCTACCATTTCTTCTGCGAGGGCCAAGCGCTTTCGTAAACTGGCATTCCTTTTGCTCCCGTGCATGCCCCCAGGGAGGAATAAAATGATCGCTCTGAAAAAGCTGCCATGAGAAAGCTGTCACTGTGGGGGAGGAACTGGCTTACGGTTATTCTTGTTGCTTGTACTGGGCTCGAGGGAGGGGTTCGTGCTCTGAGGACAGAGGGAGCAGAGGGAGGCGGACCCACGCCTACTGTGGGGGACAGTGCTGGTGGGGGAAGGGCTGAGCTCCTCGAGGGTGCAGGCTCCGTGGCAGCTGCATCCCAGTGATAAGGGGCTCTGAGCATGGAGAAGCCTCCAGCCCCCCAGGGACTGTGGCCAGACTGGCCTGGAGGAGTGGAGCTGCCCGCAGAGGCCCCTCCTTCAAAGGACACTGACCAAACCAGCAACAGCCAGCACCCTGACAGTCTGTGGTCTTGTTGGCTAGACTCCCTTGAGCCCTGGGCCTTCTCTTTCCATCCTTGGAAGGAAGTGGGACCGACCTTTGCCAAGCAATTGACCCTGGGACTCTCACTAACCTTATGGTATGATATATTTGATCTGGAAATTACAGAAACACAACCCTTCCTATATTCTGAGGGTCCAGGGACAATCGGTGAGGACAACATCACAGTTAATTCTCACATCAAGTCCAGAAGGCAGATCCTGTCCCTGAACCCATTTTGTTGATGAGGACATAGTCTCAGAGGGGCAAGAACCTTGCCACAAATCACTCAAGCAGCACATCACAACCTGAGCCAGGGCCCTGGGGTTGGACTCTTAGTCTAAAGTTCTTTCTTCCCTCCTGGCAAATGAGCCACTGATCAGAGGAAGGGTCCTTGGGAGAAGCGGAGGAAGCCTCCCTGCATTTGTTGAGAAAACCTTCCTTCACAGCCCTGGATCAGAGGGTCACAGTGGTCCTCGGATCAGCAGCATCAGCGTCACAGGGTAACTTGTTAGAAATGCAGATTCTCAGGCCTCACTGTGGACCTGTTGACTCCGAAACTCTGGGAGTGGCCCCCAGCCACCTGTGTATTAATGAGCCTTCCAGGTGATTCTGATGCTCACTCAAGCCTGAGAACCACTGCCCTAAAGTAAGAGAAAGTTCCTGAACATCACCCGGGAAATGGAAGATGGGACTACTCTCACTCTGGGAATGTCTCTCTCTGATCCGAGATTTCTGCCCTGCCTACTTCTAAAAAGGATTAGAAGAAACATAGCGGGATTGGGACAGACTGTTCCCTCCAGCCACCAGCAATGCAGTGATCCTGGGATCTGACTGACAAGCTCCTGCCTGACTTGAGTTGAGTTTCTTCTCCCATAGACACTTGACAGCATCAGCCATGGGCCATCAGCCAGGGCGAGGAGCAAACGGTATAAGAGCCCTCCTATTTCCAACATGCTCAGTGCTGGCCTCTAAGGGTCCATATTGGTCAGCGGGCCTCAGGGAACCCCACTCTGTGCCCTTAGGCCCTGGCCTGGCTCCCTAGCAGGCTGGGCAGGACCTCCCTCAAACCACTCCTCTATCAGAAGTGCACACTTCCTCTACTGGGCGTCTCTGTGTTCTGATGGCCCCTGGACCTTGATTGTTCAACAGATCCTGGAGAGGAAAGAACCATCTACGAGATGGGCCTGCCAGGGTCTCCACAGAGGACCTGATACGCTGTGTGGGCCCTGAGGACGGAGGACATTTTCTCGCAGAGCGTGCTCCTCTAGGATAGACTTGTCAGCTCAAAACAAAAACAGTATTGGTGGTACAGTTCTAGCCACAGTTAGCAGGAAGAGAGACTCACTTGAGTTGACCTGCAAGGAAGGGGACTGTTGTCAGGATCGCAGAGGCCTCTAAGAATCCAAGGAAAGGCTGCTAAGAGCAGCTGGGCTTGTGGGGGTCAGAAGGCCATGGACCATAGAGAAGCTGGGGCTGGGGTGTCTGCCCCTCATGTGCCCACGTGCCCACCACGTGCCCCCTCTCCAGACCATACCAGGCTCACTCACCCCTTTGCCCAGGCCCAGTTGGCCAGGGTATACCATGAGGAATTTGACTGGCCTTTGTCCTTGGTTCCTGGGAGGGAACCGCCAAGTCCTTTAAGTCCTTGGAATTTTCCAAGTGATAGAGTGTTGATTTTACACATAGTGGGTTCCCCAAAATGTACCCGAGTTTGTGCTAATGAGATGGCTCAAGATGGGGCTGGCCATGCCAGAATGACCACCCCATGATTGGGCAAGGTCTGAACCTGGTGATAGTATCCTGACCTTTGAGGAGCAATGGGGTGGCTGGAGACTGAGCTCATGCACGTGGCCAACGATTCAGTCACTCATGCCTAAGTCCTGAAACCCCAATAAAAACTCTGGGCACCGGGCTCGGGCAATTTGCTGGCTGCTGCCAGGAGGGTAACACATCCCTCGCACGCCCTAGGCATCTCTCTCTTTTGCTGGTTTGGCTTTGTGTCCTTCTGCGCTGATAAAATTGCAAGAAAAGTGCTCTGAGTTCTGTGAGTCATTCTAGTGAATGATCAGACCTGAGTGGGTGAGAGAATTCCTGAATTTGTATGCAGTTTGTCAAAAGTACGTGTGACCTGGGACCTCCCCACCCCACAAACTTGCAGCCAGAGTCTGAAGGGAGGGCAGACTATGGGCCTGCACCCCTCATCTGTGGGGTCCGTGTTCATTCCAGGATAGTTAGTATCAGAAATGCATCACAGGGGCTCCTGGCGGCTCAGTGGGTTAAAGCCTCTGCCTTCGGCTCAGGTCCTGGGATCGAGCCCCGCATCCGGCTCTCTGCTCAGCGGGGAGCCTGCTTCCCCCCTCTCTCTCTGCCTACTTGTGATCTCTATCAAATAAATAAATAAAATCTTTAAAAAAAAAAAAAAGAAAGAAAGAAAATAAAGAAATGCATCACAGCTGTCAAGGATCCCCAAGTCCTCAGGACTGTCTGGCCCAGCTCACCACCTGCCTGCCAGAGCCTTGATTCTAAAGGCCCATGGAGCAAATCTGATTGGCCAACTCATCTCTTCTCTCCAGGCCGCAAGTCACGGGCCAGCCCAGATTCTGCACAATCCACTCAGTTGTGGCCTTTGCAGAGGGGAGGCCTGGGGTGATCAAGCAAGCAAGCACACAGCCTCGCTGGCCTCGAGCTCCCTCAGAGCAGGAGCCCCCAGGGCAGGGCCAGACAGCACCAGAGGCAGCACGAGCAAGACCACAGAAACAACTACTAGCACTTCTAGAATAGTTTGGGGTGTTGCCTGCTGGTCGAAGGCACAGGATGTGGGTGGAAGGGGCACAGACTACAGCAGCCCCAGGATTCCCACAGGACCCCTTCCTCCTGCTGCCTTAGGCCCACCCTCCACGGAACGGCCTGTGGATTGCTGGGGGCTGCGAGGCTCAGAAAGGTCCGCGTTAGGATAACGCAAGGACCCGACCTTGTTAGAAATCCAAATGCTGTTGTAAAGCAGGTCTTTCCGACACTCGTGGGGCGAGGGGGGCATGAAAACCGGAGGAGCCTCTCTCTCAACGCACTTAGATCAAGGTCTGGGAAGTTCTCGAGTATCCTGGTGACCATATGTGGGAAGGACGTCTCTCTGTGTTCCCAGCCACAAGAGCCTGGTGACTCACCGGCCCCTGGCCGGTCGAGTGGAAGGTGGTGTTACAGTTTTGCCTGTGACGTCTGTGAGGCTAAAGAATCTGTTCAACTCCCTTCCACCCAGGTGAGCTTTCAGGAGTTGGTTTCCAAAGCGCTGCCAGCAGGCGAGTTTTCCAGAAAATACCACCACGGGGAGGCTGGCAGTGTTCTCAGAGGTCACAGGCAAAGCAGAGGCAGCCAGTTTTTCTGATGAGGTGGGTTACCTCTGTGCCTGCTGCTCCCACCCCTTGCCCTCCACACCACTGACATTTCTGTCGAATCCCCCCGGCTCTGCCACCTTTGCCACCGCCCGCAGGGCGCCCAAGCTGATGAGGTAGGCGTGCGGCATCTCCCTGGCTCAAAGTCTCCCCTTATTCAGCCCCGAACAAGGCGAGAGTCCAATTACAGGACCCCGTTGGGTCCATGGCCCTCCCCATCTCCCCAGAGACCAGCGCAGTCTCTGCCTCGGGGTACCCTCCTCTGTCAAGTTTCTAGATGCCTCTGGATCAAAACGACTCCTGCCCTCAGTTTCTCCCTGACCACACCGGCCCAAAGTGCTCACACTGGGCAGTCAGGGTGTGGTGGGGCCAGGAGGAGACGCCCCCATAACTACAAGCCGATGGAAACGTGTTGACAGAAACAGCACGGGAGGGGCCACCGAAGGCACCTGGGGCCCAGGATGTCCTGACCTGGGGGCTGTGCCGCTCATACTGGGCCAAGCCCGAGGTACCTTGGACCAGGAAGCATGACGTAGCTTAGTCTTCAAGTGTGTTCAGTGCCGGGGGCAAGGGACCCCCGGGGTGGGCCATCGAGGGAAGCTGAGTCTCTCCCCACCCCAGGCCGCCCGCTTCCCACAGCCTGACACAACCACCAACTTCACCCCCAGGTAGACGCTGGCCCTTCTTACCATGTCGGAGACCTAAGGGATAGGCCCAGAATGCGGCCGAAGCCCAGGCTCTGTTCGAAAAGTTGCCCGTCTGGGGCAGGTGCAGACAGGCCAGCGAGCGACCTGCCCCAGTCAGTAAAACACGGCGGCAGAGATGGGGAGGGCCCGCAGGCCTTTCCAGGCCCTGTTAACCTGCCTGGGAGCTGAACTCAGCTGCTTTATTGGAGGCTCCCTTTGTTCAAGGAGGGCCCCCACCACGAAGGCAGGCAAAAACCAAGGTGGTGGGCACACGGGGGTGCAGCATCGGCACACCCTAGGTCTGGAGGACGCGGGGAGGCAAAGACTCACCGTTATCCCAACCCCAGGATACATCAGGGCCACTGCCAGGAGAACCAGAAACCCCCACTGTGCTCTCACAAGGAAACGCGGTGTTGAAGTGGTGTGAAGCATGGGGACCCACACCGGGCCTGTGGGGCCTGTGGCCTGTGGGCAGGTTCCCAGCACCTCTGGGCCCCCCTCATGGCCTCACCACAGTCGGGTTTCCAGAGCAGAAAAACTTCAGCCACAACCAGAAGGATCCCGCAACCTCAAATTAGGAAAACCCAAACCAACACCAGGCCTGGTAAGTGGTCGCCATGGGGACAGGGAGACATGGCCCCTCTCCAGCATGCTGAGCCCGAGAGCAAGGAGGCTGCCGGGCAGAGAGGCTGGGAGACCGTCCCTCCTAGGAAGGCTTGCTGCTGACGGCAGCGCTAAGGCTGGGCTGCCTTGACCAAAAGCTGCTGCCCTTGAGTGACAGCTGGGCTGCTTCCCCAGGGCTCTCCTGCCCACTGCCTTGAGGCCTCTTCACTGCCATCTCCAGGGGTAACCCCTCCACCGTTTTCTGAGCCACGTGACACACCCGCCGTGTGGTGCTAAATCACTCAGTGTTTTCCCCTGCAAAGGCTGCTGCTGCTACCCAATTTGTCTTGCTGGGTTCAGAACTAGAGCCAAGTGTGCAAAGCTCTTAGCCTACAGTAGGGGCTGACTAAGTGTAGCCATTGTCCTCATGAGCATTACCATCCGCCGGAACACCAGGCCCATTACCATCTCCATCACCATCATTACTGCCATCCACGTCACCATCACCACCATCCGCACCAACCATCCCACTGCCATCCCCCTAGCATCATCATCACCACTACCACACCCCCACCACCATCATCACCGTCACCACCATCACCATCCCTGCCATCCCCACCACCACCATCATCACCGTCACCACCATCACCACCATCACTACCACCATCTTCCCTACTACGGTGATCACCACTAAAAATACCATCACCATGACGACCACCATCACCACCACCATCTCCCCTGCTACCACCACTAACAATACCATCACCACCACCGTCATCACTCTATTCCCAGTATTGCCATACAACTCTTACACGTAAGAGAATTGAGAACAGACAGTAGGTCTCAAGCCCAGATCTTCTGAATCCGAGTTCAGCCGTCTCTCTATCCAACCACGACTCCCCCCAATGCACACACGTAAAACTTTCCCATCAGCATGAGGTCAGCGTCTGTCCAGTGTTCGTCGGAGGACGCCCACAGAGAAGCAGGCAGGGGCCACGTGATTTGGATCCGTTCCCTCTCTGACCTCAGCAGCCCCGACTCCCTGGTTTGCTCCCTCACTCCCGCTACACTCTCCTCGAAGTCCTCAAACACCCCGGGCGCCCTCCCCGCTGAGGCCCTCTGCTCCAGCTCAGGAGTCCGCAAACATTTTCTGTAAGGGCCAGATGAAGTCTCTGGGTCACAGACAATATGTAAACACATGGGCTGTATTCCAATAAAACTTTATTACCAAAGCAGACAGCAGGCTGGATTTGGCCCACTGGTCTGTGGTTGCCTGAGCTGATCTGCCCGGAACCCTCCTCCCTCTCCCGGGCAGAAAACACCTTCAGGGTTAACCCCTTTGCCTCCTTCAAGTTTTTGCACAGATCTCGCTTTCTCCATGAGGTCGACCCTGACAGTCTTTTTTTTTCTTTTTTCTAATAATCAGAAGTGAAATAAATACAGTAAGAAATTAACCACTTTTAGATGAATAATTAAGTGGAATCTAGAACATTCACAATGTTGTGCTACCACCACCTCTATCTCGTTCCAAAACTTTTCTTTCCCTCCAAAGTAACACTCACCGATCACCCTTTTTAGTGCTACGAGCTGTGCCCACCTCTCCTCAACCCTCCCTTTCTTTTGCTTTTTCATTTCTCTTGTACATACCACCTTGTAACATTCTGCATGGCTTGTTTATTCTGCTCCTTGCTTCTTCCCTGTCTCTGCCCCTCCCTTCCACGCGAATGTGGGCTTCAGGAGGTTAGGGATCTTGTCCCCTCCCCTGCTATCCCCGAGCACCCAGAGCGATGCCTGACACAGAGCACATCATGGATGAGTAGACAGAACAACAGATGGAGAGACAGGCCCGAAGAGAAGAGATGATTTCCAAATGGACTTTAAAATAAACACACACATCAAAAAACTCATCACACACAATAGTCTTTTCTGAGCCTGCATTTTCCTCCCTCAAAATGGGAACACAGGAGTCGGTTGGGCGGTTCAGTCGGTTAAGTGTCTATTTTCCGCTCAGGTCATGACCTTAGGGTCCTGGGATGGAGCCCCGTGTCGGGCTCCCTGTTCACCTGGGAGCCTGTTTCTCTCTCTGCCCCTCCCTCCTACTCTGCTCTCCTTCTCTCTTTCTCAAATAAACAAATAAAATCTTTAAAAAAACAAAATGGAAACACAACAGTCTTCCCTGGGAGGGGCAGGGCGCAGACCGTCTCCCCTGCCCTTCCCCTCAGTTAGGTCTCTTTCCATCCCAGCATCACCTATCCCAACCCTGAACTTAGACCCCCTGCTCCCTGGGCAGCGTGGAAAGAGAAGGTGGGGGCTCCCATCCAATAGGGAGGGTTGGACTTCTGGCTCTTCTATCCCTGAGCTGAGTGACCACAGGCCACCTCGCCAACCTCTCTGGGCCAGTTTCACAATTGGTTTAAAGAATATCCAGATGCCCACTGTGAGGGTCAGACAGAGCCTGTGTCTAAAGCCCTCGAGCCTCACCAGGCACCAGGAGGGCACTAACCCGATTTAAACCCTGTTGCTCCCCACCCTGGTTCCCCACGCTGCCTCATGCTGGGGCTTCCCATCTTCTTCTCTACTCCTCTATGTCTAGGAGTTTAGAGCAATTTCCTTTGGGGGAAGGCAGACACCTCATCCTCTTGCAAACACTGATGACCTTCTTTAAAATGTCCTTTCCAAGGAAAACCATATTTCAAATGTGTGTTGGGGCTTACTACACTTTGTCCACACCGGTTTTCACAGTTGAAAAAGTTTGGCCACAAAAACTAACTTTTCACTGCAAAAGTCATCCTCTTCTCTCAGCAAAGCCCAAATTTGGTCACTTTTGTCTTCAGTGTGTTTTCTCGTGGTTACAGAAGAGCAAGGCTGGGTGGGGGAGGGGGGCCAAGCTGACCCCTGAGAAAAGCCACTGGCAGCGGAAGCTGGCCCCTGCAGCCCAGCTGTGGCTATTTTGTTGGAGAAATAAACAGGACTATTTGCTCAGGAAAAAAATGCCCCGATTTTTCATAGGATATTCGTAAAAATATTTGCATTTCCCTATGAGTAATAATTACTTCTGCTGCCCCCAGAATGTCTGTATCACCACCTAAAAGAAGCTGAAGAGACTCCTTAGAAATCCTTCCCAGTCAAAACCCACCCTGCGACCTGGGTGTGTGATGATGAAGATATGACAGCCCATAGGAGGGCCGGGAGTTCTAAGGTACAGATAGGAAAGGGAGAGCCCGGCCCTGAGCTGAGTGTTTCAGCTCCATTTCCTCTGAGGTTCAGGATGCCAGAGCAAAGTAGATCTACTGTGCACACGAGGAAACAAGCCCAGAGAGGACAAGTTTCTGGCCCAGGGCCACACAGCCACTAAGTGGCTAAGCGGGGATTTGAACCTAAGAATGCCTGGTTCATAACTCCCAGTCCGTGAGGCTGACATGGAGTTAGCTCAAGGGACACATGAGAACTGGGCCCTCAGAAAGTTTCCCCAAAGCCTGAGACCACATAAGCCCCAAACCAGTGCAGCACAGAGGCCATTAGAGAGAGAGAAGAGTTTCCAGTGCCGAGGTGAAGTCCCCCAAACTGGAGTGCAGAAGAGAGTTCTTGATTCCCCTCTACCTACACCCAAAATGTGCTTCTCCTCAGCTTCTCCTTCTCGGTGAGTGGCACCAGCCATGTGGGCCAAAAACCTAGGTGTCATCCCTGATCCAATCTTCCTCCTGGTCTCTACGGTAAGCAGCCTCCAAGATGGCCCAGTGATTCTTGCCTTCTGGTAGTCACAGCCTCCCGGGTCCCCTCCCACACTGAACCCATATGACCAATAGGATGTTGGTGGAAGTGACAGAGTAGAACTTTGAGGCTACGTCATGAAAGTCATTGTGCCTTCTGCCCAGCTCTCTCTTGGATCATTTGCTTGAAGGGCCCTCATGCAGACCTATGAAGAGACTTGGGTAGGGAGGAGCTGAGAGCTCCTGCGAACAGCCAGCATTCGTTTGCCAACCATGTGAATGAGCCCCTTGGAAGTGGAGCCTCCAGCCCCAGTCAAGCCTTCAGATGATAGCAGCCCCTGCCAACATCTTGACTACAAGCTCATGAAAGACCCTGAGCCAGAACCACCCAGGTAAGTCGCCGCTGAATTCCTGACCCACCAAAACCATGAGACAACAAACATCTGTTGTCATTCTAAGCTGCTAAGTTTGGGGTAATTTGTTACACAGCTATAGCTAACTAATGCTGCCTTCTACCTGCAACCATCCATCAAGTCCCATCATGTCCAGCATGGACATATTGACTCTGCCATCTCCCTTCTCCTCCGTGGCCATGGACCTGGGCCAAGCCACCATCACACCTCAAAGGGTAATAGCAGCAGCCTCCCTGCCTCCATCTGCTTTCTGCCCAACCCACTGTCCATTATAGCCTTTGGCATTCTAAGAATGCAAATGACTTCCAGTCCTCCCAGTAGCTCCCCATGGCCCACGGGATGAAACCTGAACTCTTGGCCACGAGCTAGAAGGCCCTGCAGGCTGAGCCCACCTGCTCTCCTCCCTGGCCTCATCTCCGGGTCCACTCTGCTCCAGCTGCACTGGGCTGTCTTTTGTTTCTTATATACACCAGCTCTTCCTACTCTGAGCTATCTCCTGGCCATTCCTTCTGCCTGAAACACTCTTCCCATGACTCTACTTCTGGTTTCCAACTGAGAAGTCACCTCCTCTTAAGGCCTTCCCTGATCACTCTGTCTCCTGGGCACTTTCATTATCCCATCGCCACATCTTGTGGATTCACTTTATAAACTCTAACTCTAATAAAACCTGAAATAGTTTTATTCATTTATCTATTAATCCTGCTTATTACCATCTACTCTTCTTGACCCGTTAGGTTATTTTCTGGAAGCCAGGACCATGACAGTACCCAGTGCCTGACACCAAGCAAGTCCACAATAAAATGTTGTTACAGGAAGGAATGGGTGAATTTCCTGTCTTAATGTGAGCAAGAAAGATCCCCTATCGGTTCAGATCTTGGAATTCCCATTAAGGAATCCTGGCCACATGAGCCTGAGTGTGCCTTCCCTTCTCTGGGCCTCAGTTTCTCCAGACAAGGAGCTGGGTGGAGGAGCTCTCGGGTCCTAGGCATCCTTACGATGGGTCTATAAGCAGTTTAGCCACATTCCAGGGAAGGTAAAGGGACCTGGTGCTGTGTGCTCCTGGAAGCAACTAGATGGCTTCACCCTGGGTTCTAGAGAGCTGGTACTTGGGTCCTTAAAGACCAGCTCAAGGCAGCATCTCTGCAGAAAGAACTGCCTCCTTTAAATTCCTGACCCAGCCAAGCTCCCGGGCTACTTCTCCCACGAGCACACTGGTAGCTGGGAGTGAGCCATGGCATCTGTGTTCCCTGCAAGGGCCTGGGGCACAGCCACCTGCTGCCTCGCACTGTGGCCCCAGCTAGGAAAGTGTGCGGCCCACCAAGATGGGCCGGGCATACGGTACAGACCCTGCTGTAGGTGACCACTCCCAGGAGACTAAAAAGACGATGTCTGGGGAAGGGGAGCGTCCAGGTGGGGACTTACAGAGGCAGAGTCTATGCTGGGGTCCCCCATCCCCATGACTACTTTCCCTCTCTACCTCCTCCTCCTAATTCCATGACACAGTAGATTACTATTCTGCAGCGATGAGGCAGCTGGCCTTACAAAGTCTTCCTCTGAAATGCTTCCGTAATTGTGAAATGGTCAAGGAGAGCTCTATCTGGCAGATTAGATTTCTACTCTTAGGAATTCAGAATCAAATTTGAATGCAAAAACCAGAGATTGCCACGAGGAGACAGCACATCAAATACGGTGGTCTGAGCCTCCTATCGATGCTGTAACAAATTACCACAAATCTAGTAGCTTCAAATAATGTGAATTTATGGGGGTGCCTGGGTGGCTCAGTGGGTAAGCCTCTGCCTTTGGCTCAGGGCATGACCCAGGGTCCTGGGATCGAGCCCCACATTGGGCTCTCTGCTCAGTGGGGAGCCTGCTTCCTCCCCTCTCTCTCTCTCTGCCTGCTTGTGATTTCTGTCTGTCAAATAAATAAATAAAATCTTTTAAAAAAAAATAATGTGAATTTATGATGCTAAATTTCCAGAAGTCAGAAGTCTGAAACTGGGCTGAATTCCTGGTGTGTGCAGGACTGGTTCCTTCTGGAGGACACTCTGTCCCCTTGCCTTTTCCGGCTTCTAGAAGCCTCTCTACATT
Organism: Enhydra lutris kenyoni; assembly: GCF_002288905.1. Lineage (NCBI taxonomy): Eukaryota > Metazoa > Chordata > Mammalia > Carnivora > Mustelidae > Enhydra > Enhydra lutris. The sequence goes on along the minus strand of NW_019154096.1, from coordinate 69,239,263 downwards.
CCTTGGCTCGTGGTCCCTTCCTTGGTCTTCAAAGCCAGCAGCCTCATCACTCTGACCTCTCACTCTGTCGTCAAATCTCCCTCGGCCTCCCTATTATAAGGATTGTGATGATCTTGGCCCACCTGGATAACCCAGGATAACCTCCCCATCTCAAGATCCTTAACTTCTGAAAAGTCCCTTTCACCATGCAGAGGCAACGTACTCACAGGTGGCGCGTGGGTGTCACCATCTTTGAAGGATCCTTATTCAGCCTAACACACTGGTGATTAAGATCCTACATTCCAGGGGCACCTGGGTGGCTCAGTCAGTTGTGTCTGACTCTTGATTTTGGCTCAGGTCATGATCTCAGGGTCGTGAGATCGAGCCCCATGTCAGGCTCCACACCCAGCACAGAGTCTGCTTGTCCCTCTCTGTCTGCCCCTCTCCTCATTAGCGAATCCTCTTTCTCTCTCTCTCTCTCTCTCTCTCAAATAGGTAATTTATTTTTTTTAAAGACCATCTGTTCCAGAGCCAGACTGCCTGGCTTCAGATCCCAGCTGTGTCCTTTCCTAGCTGTGCCACTCTGGGCATATTACCCAACCCCTCTTCATTGCAACTGACTCCTTTATGCCTCACAGACAGAAGTCCTGAGATGATGCGTGTAAAGCCTTTGGCACAGTGAAGACAGCTCAGTGAAAGAGGGCTGTAATTATCCCCTTCTCTCCACCAGACTCGGAACTAATGGATGTCAGAGCTGGGAGGGGCCCCTCACTGAGCGGCTAGGGACAAAGAGGCCCACAGGGGAGGAGTGAGTCACACAGGTCATACAGCATTTTCTCAGACAGTTCCCCATTACCCTCTAACCACCACCTGGCACAGACGCCTGCAGGAGGGATTGGCAGGGTGGAGGTCACGGCCCCCAGCACCCTGCCCTGCACCCAGTACAGGCTGGAGGCCATGGCAGCCGGCAAGTCACACGGAGGAGGGGGGAAGTGCTCCCCAGCGGACCATTGGCAGGAAGCACCTGCAGGGGGTGGCCCCAGCCAGAACCTCACATGCCCGCTTCCCACCCCACCCACCAGGCTCAGCGGCCAGGGTCAGACACAGTGCATCTTTCCCCAGAAGAGGTCAGCAGGTCATCTTGGCTAGGGACACAGAGACCCAAGATCAGGGCCAAGACAAAGCGCTCTGGAGGGCAGATGTCAGCCAGGCCCCTTGTTTCTCTGTGCAACCTCAGACTGGACACCTTAGGGCCTCCATTTCTATCTCAGAAGAGCAAGGTGTCAGACAGGTCTGTGGTCCTCTGTCTGCAATCCTGGTTCCCAGGGCCCAGGAGCCCCTGACCCAATTCAGTGAGTTCTGGAAGAGGCGCACATGGACACCGAGCTGAGGGACCTGCCCGGCTTGCTCGTCCAGGCATCCAAGTCCATCAGTGCGTGCAGTTTGGGCTGAACAGACCTGCTCAGAGGTGTCTGTGATTAACAAAGAGGGGGAAACAGTGATTCACTTCACTCTGACGGCCTGTTTAGCAGGCAAATTCCTCCACAAAAGGAGAAAGGAATCACCATGGGTCCTTGGCAGAAGCTCAGTTAGGCTCTCTTTCTTCCTACCAGAGGGATGACTCACCCCAAAGGCTTTCCTCTCCCATAAATCTAGCCTAGGCAGGCCCTGCCCCAACAGTTCAATTTCCCCCACCATCACACTGTCCTTGAACTCACACCAAGGACTCCTAGAAAGGCCTTCCTGAGGCTCTGTATGGGCCTCTCCCCAGCCCACAGGCAGAAGACTTTTGAACAGAAAGATGCCCAAAGCGGGGTCGCCTCTAGGGCCAAAGCCAGGCCTTCACTTATTTCCTCATTGAGAAACGTATTTCTTCTTGCCCCAGGGCCTTTGCAGATGCCATCCCTCTGCCAGATATATACCCAGCATCATTATTTATTTTTTAAAGATTTTATTTATTTATTTGAGAGAGAGAGCAGAAGCAGGGTGGAGCAAAGGGAGAGGCAGACTCCCCTCTGAGCAGGGAGCCTGACACAGCATTGGATCCCAGCATCCTGAGATCCTAAAGTGAGCCAAAGGCAGACACTTAACCGATGGAGCCACTCAGGTGTCCCAGTATCATTGTTTTTAATGACACATTTCAAGCTTAAAGAGAGTAAAAATTTTTTTAATATGTATCCTCACAGGTTTTGTCAAAACAATTCAACCACTCTGCATGGGGAGACAAAAAGGTTATTTCCAAATTTCTACCATTACAAATAAGGCTGCTCTGAACACCCTGACCCACATCACCCCCCCCCCCACTTCACTGGCCGAGTGGTCACATCTCACTTAGTGTCACAGCATTCCCTGAACCCTAGTCCCATCAGTCCAAGAGTCACATCTCCACTTTTCTCTCCCACTGTTCCCCAGCCTTTCCCTTAAAGGCGATGCTGTAACTTATGTGTTCACTGGGTTCCCATCCAAGAGGACAGGGACTGCATCCCTCCTGCTCACCAGGGACCGGTGTCAGGGACATTGCCTGGCACATAACTAGGTAAGTGTTTGCAGGAATGACCGAGCAGAGGTGTCACCCCAGAAGCAGGCCGTGCTACGCTCCTTTCTGGTCAGGACTCAGAGATGAGCCAGACCCTTCTTCCACCTGCTCCCCGCTCTGCCCTCGGGTTCCTGCTGCTTCTGAGAGCCCTGGGCCTGGAAGCAGGGAGCCCCAGCTCCCTGCGAGACTCAGGGTGCTGCTCCAGGCATGGCAGGATTGGGGAACACGCTTCCGGGCCAGAGTCTGAACCTCATCATTGCGTCCCTGTGCGGCTGGAATGGACCAGCCCCCACCCGCTGGCCGCACCTGACCTTGGGGTCAGGCCAAGGAGCAATGTGCCTTCACTTGCTACCCATCACCTAAAGTCTCTGTTTCCAAAGCTTCTGGAGAAAATGCTGGATGCAGAAAGCTCGGGGGGTGGCCAAGAAAATGACACGAATAACAGCCATTCGCTGCTACTCCTGGGGGACGTTCTTCACAGGCCGACCTGTCTCCATCCCGCGACTAGACAAGGCAGGTCCGGCTCTGATGGAGGAGAAAACTGAGGAATGGTGAGCTGTGATTTTATCTGCCTTTTTACTTCACGCCCCCTCCAGTTCATCATTACAGCCTGTAACCTAAGTCCCAGGAGCGGGGGTCAGTCAGAGCCTGGCTAAAACCCCCCGGAATCAGAGCCCGCCTCCTTGAGAAACATCTCGGGCCCACAGACACGAGGCACTTTCTGTCTCCTCCTTTCAATTCCGACGCCAGCTCCTGAGGTCTGGCTACCTGGCCCCATTTCAGAGGTGAGGAAACTGAGACTCGGGGTCCTGCTTTTGGTAACCGTCAGGAATGGTAGAGTCAGGATTCCAACCCAGTTCTCTCAAAAAAAAAAAAAACAAACCCCTCAGCCAAGGCCTTGGAGCCAGAAGGTCAGAGGCTCTGACTGAAACAAGGCAAGTCACGTGGGCAATTTTAAACTGGCTGGGAGCCACCTTAGAAGGGAAAGTGAAACAAGTAAAATTAATTTTAATAACGTACATTACTTAACTCAATAAATTCAAAATGTTACCATTGTAACATGCAATCAGCATTTAAAAAGTGTTAATGGGACATTTTACTTTCTTCATACTAGGTCTTGGAATTCCAGTGTATATTACATGCTTACGGCACATCCCAGTTCAAACTGGCCACGTTTCGAGGGCTCCGTGGCTGCACACGGTGAGGGGCTGGGCACCTGGCTAGTGCCCATCCAGACACAGAGACGTGAGGAGAACCAGGGGCAACTCATTTACTCCCTCCCCCTACCTACTCACACTTGCCGCGTGCCCGTAGCGGACCCAGAGGCAGAAGCCAGCCCTGCATCCATGACTTTACACAGGGACAGGGGCAGACACAGAAAGGACACCACGCCCCACTGGCTCAGTCCCAGAGTTTCACATCCTGTCCCCCATAAGGACACGGATGGTCACCTTTCAGGGCCAGCGCCCCGAACTGAGGTTTGAAAATGCAGGCATGTCACGCCCTCCTCTCCTGGACACCCAAATCATGACCACTCGCCCTCCTTGCTGAAGGAAACTTGGCAACATGACTTCCTGATATCATTTTCATCCTCAGACCCTAAGGGAATCCTTCGCATTTGTCCAGACCTGATGCAAGAGATCCCCTGCCCCCAAAACTAGCAGGCAGAGGCCATGAAGTCGCTCAGGTGTGTCCCCGCAGGTGGCAGCTGTGAAGGCCCAGCTGCCCTAAAAGGCAGGGCTGGTAGAGCTCCATCCCAGGCCCAAAGGTCTCCTCTCCCTCTAACTGCCACCAGACCTGAGCCTGGCAGCAAGCCTTCCAGGAAAGGAAGGAAAGGAAGGGAGGGAGGAGAAGGGGAAGGGAGCTGCCCAAGTGACTCTCATTACGAGAATTGCTCCGTCTGCAAATTCCCTGCAGTCTCATCTGCTTGTACGGAGGGAGCACCTCGGTGGAGGTGGGGGTGGTCAGGCCCCCACCCCTAGACGGGGACGGGGCCGAAGCAGGCCCAGAGCAGACAACTGGTGACACTGAGGACGGTGTTGGGTGCTGGGTGAGAACTCGACCCCTGGAGTCAGGCGCAGGTCGGTGAGCTCGACCACTCACTAGCTCAGTGACCTTGGGCCAAACATTCCCTGAGCCGAGCTTGCTGCATCTCCGAATGAAATAAGAACATTTACTTTGCTGCTCAGGTTGGGAGGAATAACAAAAACCACATGCGGCTCTAGCCCACTCGGTGCCCAGTGAGCGCTCGATCCAGAGCAGCTCTCGCTGCCATCCCCTCTGGTGGCCGAGGACCGACCACTTAGCCCCACACCTTTCCTCTCCATGTTCACTCCTCCGCCGGCCGCCTCTCGCTCCCTGGGCCCATCAGCTGCCCAAGGCTCCTCTTGAGCTGTTCTCAGGCCCTCAACACAGTCCAGATCGACCCGCAAACTCCACGTAACATCACACTGCCCAGCCTGTGGGATCCAGAAAGGCAGGTGGAGTCAATCTCTGTGGGTGCACTAACACGCTAACCACACTGCCACTTCGGGTAAGCCAGGCTCCTGAGTCTGCCCAGGGACAGTGCACCAGGTACCATGCCAGCTGGGTGGTGAGGGGGTTAGAGAACAGCCCCGTCCAGCCTCAAACCCTGGAGACACCCCAGATTTTCACTTTCCCTCCCCGCCTTACATGCTGCACCAAGTCTATCCATAAGCGTGTGGGGTTAACTCAGAGCACACACCTGCTCCTTCCCCTCTGTCTCCCCCGCTGCTACCTGGACCAGGCCGGCATCCTCTCTTGCCCCTCACCTGGACCCGCCTCCTTCCTGCTCTCCCACCTCTCTGTTCTCGCCCCTTCAGACCGTCTCCACCCAGTGGCCAGACCTGGCCAGATCCAAATCAAGTCATGGAATTCTCTCAAAGTCCTCCAATGACCTCCAGCAACCAAACGCCTCCCGCAACCTGCACCCCCTGCCTCTCTGCTGGGCCCCTGCCACCCCCAAACCTGCAGGCCATGGGACAGCCCAATGTCCTCCTTTGCCCAGCTCTGAGCTCCTGCTCCAGCCCATCTCCCATGATGACTCCTTTCTGACACCTGTTCTCGCATGCCCCCCATGAAGGCTCCCCTTGCAGAGACCGCCCCCCCACCCCCATCAAATCCTGCCACATCTCATCAACTCCACAGTATTCATCACTATGGGGAATTATTCCTGTTTATGTATTTATAAATTTTTTCTTTCCACATGACACGATCTTATGTGCTTCCTGGTCCACTGTCCGTCTACCTCTGGGTCTACCCTACCAAGGGCAGGGATGGCATCTGCCTTGGTCACTGCTGATCCTCAGAGTCCAGACTAGGTGAAAAGTTAGCCCTCCATAAATGCATGCAACTGTCCTCCTACTCACTGAGCCATCTTGAGATGATCACATCTGAGCCCCTCTGAGTTCCTCCTTGTAAAATGCTGCCTCCTGTCACTGACCCCGAGGGAGAGTGGGGAGAGGGAGGGGGCATCAGGGAAGGAGGAAGGGAGCAGATACTGTCACCACCAGAACAACCTTTGCCCCAGTGACCGCATCCACAAGCCGCAGCGGGCAGGTGGGGCACTGGTCACCGCGGTGACCGGTGGCTCCTCTAGAGGCCCCTGACAGAGGCCCCAGGGAACCCGAGACCTCTGTGGAGAAGGAGCCTGGCAGGTCCCACCCACTTCTCGGTCTCCTGAACTCTGCTGCCTCTGCTCAAACACCTGGAAAGACCTGCTTTCTGGCCCCAAGATGTATTTACGTTTTGATTAAGTCTGGTTTTAAACCACCAGGTGGGCTGGCCGGAGGCCGACGCACCCCAGCCAGTCCAGCTGTAAAAACACAGCGCACCGGGTGGGGGGTGGGGGGGCAGGTAACAAAGGTGGAACCGGGGGAGGAATCGCCAGCGTTCCAAGGGGCCCCCAATGCCACCCTCAGCCGCTAGAGAGAAAGGACAACCAGCTCTCCTGAACAGAGCCGGGAAGGACTCTGGGGGGCCCTGGAGTTCTGCCTTGGAAACAAACATGCAGGGCAAGGAGCACAGGGCACTCAGACCAATCCCAGCCTCTCAGAGAGTGACCGCTACCCAGGCTGCCCCCACTCCCAGTAGAGCCTGCCTTCCACCACGTGGTGTCTCACCCAGGAAACAGAAGTGCGTCTGTTCCAAACTGGGGACTTGCAAGAAGACACACGTTTATCTCTGATGTATTCTGAGGACTCCACTAACCGTCTATGAGTATGAGACCCCAGGAGGCTGGGACTGAGCCCACGTATGGATGCTACTATCTTCCCGCCTCCCGCCTCCCACCTCCTTGAAAGTGTGATTCTGGAGGCAGTGACATCCCAAAGGAATGTGTACTCCTGAATTCAAAATGCCCACTGGCCAAGACCTGCCTCACTACCCACTCCCTGCCCCCTCACCCGGAAAGGGGAAATGTCCAGGGAATAACAAATCCTTCAAAAAGCCATCTTTGGGGTGCCTGGGGGGTTCAGTGGGTGAAGCCTCTGCCTTTAGCTCAGGTCATGATCTCAGGGTCCTGGGATCGAGCCCCGCATCAGGCTCTCTGCTCAGCAGGGAGCCTGCTTCCCCCTCTCGCTCTGCCTGTCTCTCTGCCTGCCTCTCTGCCAGCTTGTGATCTCCCTCCCAGTCAAATAAGTAAGCAAAATCTTAAAAAAAAAAAAGAAAAAGAAAAAGAAAAAAGGCATCTTTCATTCATTTGTGAGCCTTTCATAGGAAATCAAGTTTCCTTGGCAGAAAGCAGGATTTCTGTTTGTACCACTTGGAGCTACAGTGGCAAAAAGATTTCATGAAGCCTGGGAGCTCCAAATAAATGGTGGTGGCTGCCTGGAATGCCAGGACTTAATACAAGCCTCGGGCTCAGTGGACAGGAGTGCCGTAATTGATTAGCAATGTCTGCCACTGGCACAGGCAGGGGGAAGAGTGCTGTGCACACTACGCATTTACTGTTTAGGTTTGGCTAAGAAGCAAAACCAGAATGGGAATTCAGAAAACCCACACTTCAAATGGCAAGGAAACATGGTCAAAGTAACCCAAAGGAGAGCCAGGGGCTTTTGGAGCACCAAAGAGCCAATAACAATTTCTAGGGCAAAGGGACAAATCGCTCCCAGAAAGATCAAGTCACTTCCTTAGCAGCTGTCAGATGGGACGTATCTCAGAGCCGCTCCCATCTGGGCCATTGCTCAACCTACAATCCAGCCTCAGCTCCTCAGAGGGACACAATTCCAGACTTCTCCAGGAAATAAAAGGGTGTTTGACCTTTAGGGCCCAGAAATAAATAGCCAGAGTTATGAACACAGTTTGCTGCTGCGATGGGGAGGCTGTGGTGGGGCGGGTCTCCCTGACAACAGACATCCCATTTAAAGACAAGGAACAAGGAGCAGCTGGGGCACAGAACGTTCCCTGAGCAGACTTCCAGGAGTCAGGGCTTTGCAGGAATGGCGTTCGCAGCAGGAGAAAATGACAGGTCCTCGTAGCAGAGCACCATCAGTGTTTATTTAGGACAAAGTAGGCACTTCTGCCTGTTTCCACCTCAACACAAGGCCCAAGGAAAAGGTTCCCAACATTCCCTGCCGCTGGAGGCAGCCTTCCCAGGAAAGCCAACCCCCGGGAGGTTTTCTAGCTGGGTTCACAGTTTGAGAATCATAGCTAACTAAGGAAGGGCTTGGAGGTGATCAACATGGATAATTACAGGGTTGGAGGGAGGGTGAGTCCAAGGAGGCTAGCATCCCTCGGCCAGCCATCCAAGGGTGACTTCGAGGGAATGTGAGTTAGTTCTCAGAGGAGCAAAGGACAGTCTCCATCTCTATAGAACAACAGACTACGTGGAAATGAACTGCTACCGCAACACAGAGGATTTACGTGAGACTGGGGGTGAGGGGGAGGGACATGTTCCAGAATATACTCCATCAAATTAGAGGAGGAGGTTCTCACTGTACTGTTACGGGGTCTGGGGTGTGGAGATGACGGGGAGAGATACCTGGGGGAGCCCCAGCTTACCTCCAAAGAACTGCACGACCTCACCAGGCGGCCTCCCCTCCCCAGCTGTGAGCTTCCTTCTCTACAGGATGGGAAGGACCCTCCCCACCCCGTGTCGCCCTTGGGGTTGCCATGAACGTCAAATGTGCGTGGAAGACAGTGGGGTACTATGCGGCACAAGCCAACTGCAGCTCCATGTCACGCCGGGGCCAAAACTCAAACACTGGGGTGAGTGAAAGAAGCCAGATGTGGGAAAGCAGACACGAGAGGACTCCACCGCTCCCGCATTCAAAGGTGGCAAGATCAACCCCCGGTGCCAGAACCCCCTTGGGGTGGACGGCGACGGGAGAAGGCTCCAGGGGGTCTGCGCCCAGGATGTGTGCGTCTTGCGGAAAACCCAGTTCATTATGGCTTCTGTACTTTTCTACACGGACCACACGCCTCAATGAGAAACTTGCCAGGAAAAACCGTCCGGGAGTCTTTTGTAAATCTCTAGGTCAATATAGTAATTTAAGGGAGAGTGTTCTAGAACGCGGGTCCTACGGACCTCCTCAGGACAGAAGGCAGGTGAGACCATCTCCTGACGGGCTATTTCATCCCATGATGGGGAGGAAGCTGCGGGAAACTTGTCCCCTTTCTGGCACTGTGAGTTTCTAAGCTGAGCCACTGTGTAGATGTCAGTAAGGCAGCCTCTGCCCTTGGCTAACTGCACCCTGATGTCTCTCTCCAGACAGGGCTGCCGGTCCCCCTCCCCCTCCCCACAATACATGTGTGTCCTTGCTCTTCTGGGGCACAGGCTCCTGCCTCTTGCTGGAGCGGCCGCCAGCAGTGCAGACGCAGACTCCAGGGTGAATCGGGGCTCGTCCTCTAGAAGGTGACATGCGCATCTTCAATTAAGTGTCCAGGGTGCGTGCTACAAAGCAGAGTATTTGTTTTCTCCTCCCTCCCAGGCCTACTTCCTGTGCACCTCGCCATTTTAAAAACCCAGCTGTCAACTCACAAGCTCCTGGTGGCCGGACTCGGAGGGCAGGCGGAGTTTTCACTCCTCGGTGGCGTTTTGCTTTAGGGAGAACGCCACTTGGAGGTGGAGGAGAAATCCACAGTCCTGACACGGGAGCATGTGCACCGGGCTGCTCACTGTCACTGGAGCCGGGCGCACTGGGAGAGGAAGGGGCTGCTTGGCCGGGGGCGGAGGGATGGACAGTGGGGGCACATGGGAAGGCACTCTGTCATAATGTCATCATGAGGCCGGAGGCACCTTCTCTCCTCCAGACTCACTGACAACGAGAGCTGGGCTAGACCACGGTTAACAAATGACTTCACGAGGGCCCCACAGGCTGCCCTGGCATCCCTTCGGAACCATTCCAGGGAGTAATTGTGCCTGAACAACATGTTTCTAAGACATTGAAAAACAAGTTCGGAAACTCTTGAACTGGAGGAACGTAGTGTGATGTGGTCCGAAAGACCACCGCTGGGATCGGCATCTTGGCCTCTGCCGGAGCTCCTCGGCTCACCGGCGCCGTGGCCCTCGTAGGAAAGACCAGCTCTCTGCTGCCTTCCGCGGCCTCTCAGTGACCCACTGGGATGCAAGCTCCTGGGGGAAGAGTCTGCCTTCCTCAGCGGGCAGAGCCCCAGAATCCTGACGAGCAAGTGAGTGAGCAGATGAGCAGAGCACTGACCTCAGGGGGCTGCGCTGTGAGGGTCTAACAAGAGATCACGCGTACACAGCAGGTGCTCAATAAACACCAGCTGAGACTCGAAGTGGGTCTGTGCAACGTCCTCTCGCCACCATCAAGTCAAAATGATTGGAGAGCCCCACCCCATCCTGGCACATCGCATCCTTCAGTTTGTGCACAACTTCAAACCCACTTATTCCCTGAGGGTAAAAACTAAGTTTGGGGCTTATTTGTTTTTTTTAGAACTCTCTGAAAGACCCCCAGCATAGCGACCGGCCTGAGGCACAGCCCGAAAACAATGAGCGGATAAGCGCTGAGCAAAGGCACCAGGCACCTGTGAAAGGCAAGGAAGAAGGAAGAGGTCCTCAAAGACGGTTCCTTCCTGGCTCGGACGAAGCCGCTCTGGAGCACCCACAGGAGCCACGGTCACACCCTGGGCAGCTGAGGTGTTCACTCACACCCACTCACCCAGCACAACCGAAACGGCCGATCCCAAAAGGGGCTCACACCCAGACACCTGTCTTTCCAAGGATGCCAGACACGTAGCTAACAGGGTGCACAGGCTTCACTGAGCGTCCTGCTGAATTGGGTGACACCTGGGAAGTCCAAAGGATCCCTCCTTAGCCTCTGATGCCAGCTCACAGAGGTGGAAGAGAGCGAGCCACGGGAAATGTAAAGATGACAGAGAAAAAGTCCCCGTCAGATCACCGCCCAGAGCTGCTCACCACTGCGGCTGGGCCTCCAGGTCTCCACCTGCCCACAGGTGGCTCTGGCAGCCCCCGTCATGTTGTTCCCACCCCCCGAGACCCTGCACCCCAAATCCAACCACCAAGCTAATGTCAACTCACCCCTTAAGGGCCAACTCAAGTCTCACTTTCTCAAAGCTTCTCCCTCAACCCGCGCCAGGGACCACCTTTCCTGTCCCTCTTGCTTTATAACAACCCTCCCTCCCCATCTATCCCGGGTGACTTACTAAATAAACACACTCCCATCTTAGACTCGCACAGCACTGGGCTTGCTGCCAGGAAGACAGGGATGAAAGCCCCCTCCCTCCTTACAGGAGCCCAGTTTAGAAGACAAGACAGACACTGGAGCAGAGGGTTATGCAAGGAGATCTATGGGACCTGCGCAAACAGAAACCTATAGAAACACAGAAGGACAGGTAGGTGCCCGTCAAGCAGAGGGTGGGAGGGCACTCCAAGCAGAGAGGGACCCCTGGGGCTGGAAGGATCTCGGGGTACCTGGGAGGCAGAGGAGTCTGGGGAGAAGCAGGAGCCAGCTTGTGGAAGGGAGGCACGTCAGATGCGGGCTTCAGAACTATCACAATCGTGTCAAGGCCAGGAGGCATGTCAGGGGCTACTACAAAGGTGCAGGAGAGAGAAGGAATGAGACTGAACCAGCAAAGTGGCAGCAGAGGTGACAGAAGGGGACCGAGGTCTGAGAAGGGGCAGGAGACAATCTTCCAGAAGCCGTGTAGCACTTTGCGGTTATCCTAATCCAAACTCCTCTGCTAATAAGCATTCCTTGTGAACAGAGACCAGCTCTTCTGTTTTATTCAAGCACACAGCAGCTTCTCAATCTTTAAGTAATCATTGGACTCAGTTTCAAATTCTAGAAATATTTCTGAAAAGATGTGCTTGACCTCCCTGACCCTGATAGTGGCTAAACAAAGAACATAGCGGTACAAACTAAAAACTAGAGAACCACACCGAGGCTATCCCAGTGAGACCAGAGCTTGGCTCCCTGTTTAAAGCAAAACACCTCCAGGAAGTCAAACAACAAACCACGGCTGGGCCGCAGGCAGACTTGGGAGGGGGAGGCAGGCAGCACAGGGACCAAGGAAGCAGGGAAGCCGCTCCCGTCCGGGACTCCATTCGTCCTCACCCGAGTGGCTGTGAGACTGTGGCCAAGTTACCAACCCTCTCCGGAACTCTGATCCTACAACCCCCAAAAGAGAATCCAGGGATGCGAACATGCCCATGGGCTGTTGCCATCCTTGACCCCCTCGGTTGGAGGAGCTGAGCACAAGCCCCTGCCCAGCTGGGAGCACCAGATCTCAAAAAGCAAAGACATTAAGCACTTCCTGCCACAGGAGGGAAGTGCTTGTTCACAGCCCTCCTTGGGTCCAGCCCCAGGCCTTCAGGAGAGGAAAGGCGCCCAGAAATCCTTGATCACAACAATGACCAAAACAGCTGTAGGCTGGACCTGCAGAGCCCCTTCGGAGGCTTGGGGCAGGGTCCCTGGAACGGGCGCAGACCCAGAGCTCTGGGCACAGAACAGCCCCCAGCAGCCCCCACACCACCACCACCACCGACAACAACAACAACAAAAACACACCTTTCTTTCTCCATCCCCCAAAGACTATTTTTTTAATAAAACAAAACAAAACAAAAAACACACCTTTCTTTCTCCAACTCCCAAAGACTATTTTTTAATGAAAAAAAAAAATCTTTCAAAATGATAGTTTTTAAAAAGAAAATATGCTCCCTTACCATATTTTCTCATGGAGTTAAAAATACAAGTAAGTGTTGGAGGAAAAAAAGTTCTGTTTAAGGTCAAAGGGAAAAAAAGAAGTCATGTTTTTTGAAATCTCGGAAAATAAACAGACTCGGCCCTCATGTGCAGGCTCTCTGGGAATGTGACCTGTGGTGCTGCTGGGGGTCGGAACGCCATTTAAAGGGAAGCTCTAGGGCATGCCCGAGGCCGGGGATTAGTGGCTCGGACACTATGTCCCCCTCCCAGAGGACCAGCCTGCCGGCCACTTGGGACAGGGGTATCCAGGAGCTGAGAAGCTGAGGCGGGTTCGTGAGAAGAGGAAGGGGAACGCAGAGCAGACAGCCCAGCCACCCTGGGAAACAATCCTGGGGCCAGCAAGGGCTCCAGGGGCTGGGGCTGGATGAGAGGATGCTTAGCCGAGCAAGCCGGGTGATGGGGACACACTCCAGGCAGGCAGAGCTGTGACACCAGTGAGGGACAGGAGGGCTGCTGTCCACTCGGGGGACGGGGTCACACCGGGTAGTGCCTCAGCCCGGCTCACCTGCCCCTCAGTAGCCAGAGAACCCAGCCAGCCCTGGAGGAAGTCAGGAAGCAGGGCCCAGTGGTCACTCATGCATTCAGTACGTGTTTATTAATCCTACTTCGTCCTGGATCCTGCGACGGACACTACAACTACAACAGACAGCTAGACAAGGCCCTCCTCGTCTGCACAGAGTTTACGCTGGGGTGCTCGGAGCCCCTCCACTCTTTCCTTCCCCTCCCAACCCTGGTGGACCTGCCGGTCCCATGTGAGTCTTACTACTGTGTGCTGAGCCCTCTTGCCCATGGTCTGGTATAAGCCATGCCCCTCCCCCACAGGGCTCATAAACTCCTGGGGAAGTTGGGGTGGGGAGGGGAAAAGACCCCACACAGCTGTCCAGAGCCTGGAGTGCTACAGGCCATCCACAGAGACGCAGCCCCATTCAATTACACACCCCTCCCACGTCCCTAGCTCTGAGCTAACCCTGGGAGCAGCGGACACAGACATGGGCTCCATTCCTACCTAGGAGATGCGCCAAGCCTGGAGAGGGAGAACCAAAAGCAAAGGACAAGGACGCACCTAGCAACCGCAGGGAAGGACGGCTCAGAGCCTGGAAGGGCGGCCCGGAGCAGGGCTTTGGAATTAGACAAGGCTCGGTCTAGATCTAAATCCAACCATTCACTAGCAATGTCTACTGGGAGAGTCACTTCCCACTTTCTGAATCTCAGGGTCCCCTACAGTGATGTGGAGATGACCTTGCCAGCCTCGCAGGTACGCATCTGAGGACCCGCTTGCCACCAGCATTGGCAAAGCAGAACAATGGTGTCCTCTCTGGGCCTTACAGAAGTGTGAACAACGGTGTGGGAACACAGGGGAGGGGGCCAAGGATTTTGCCAGAGAAAATGCAAATCATTTTAATTAAAAGATGAAATGTCACTGGAGAAAAAACTGGGATAAGAACATAATTTCCTGGGGCAACTGGGTGGCTCAGTGGGTTAAAGCCTCTGCCTTTGGCCCGGGTCATGGTCTCAGAGTCCTGGGATCGAGGCCCGCATCGGGCTCTCTGCTCAGTAGGGCGCCTGCTTCCTCCTCTCTCTCTGCCTGACTCTCTGCCTACTTGTGATCTCTGTCTGTCGAATAAATAAATAAAATCTTTAAAAAAAAAAGGGGGGGGGGAGAACATAATTTCTACAAAAAAAGAAAAAGTAAAGAAGGCATTCCAAGCCCAGAAGAAACAGGCATTTTTTTTCTCGGGGACCTTTTAATAACATTTCCTTGCTCTGAAATGAAAGATTTGTGATGAACAGATCAATGACTGTAGTTTTTCTTCCCTCCCTCTCTCTTTTCCCTCCCTCCCTCCTAGTCAACATGAATTTATTGAATACTTACTATGTACCAGATGCTGATCTAGGCACAGGGGGCAGATCAGTGAACTAAACAGACGGTCATCTCCTGGAGCTTACATGTGACCCTCACACCCACCCAGAGTAAGTACCGCCAAGTACATCATCAAACCCACTTTATAGACGAGAAAAGGAACCACAGGTTAAGAAGCCTGAATTACCCGCAGGCACTTTGAGCCAGAATAGACAAAAGCAAGCCCGATCAGCCTTCACCTCTGACTCCCCACCTCCCAACCTTTCCCTCCAAACCCTTCACACCCAGGCAAGGACATGCTAGATCCTCCCCCAAAGTGACCACTTCTGGAGGCGGGGGTAGGGGGGGGGAGAGGGGGGGGGTGGGTAAGAGTGTGGGGGGGGGGGGAGGGGAGGTGGGGGGTAGGAGGGTGGGGGATGGGGGAGGGGGCGCCTGCGAGGCAGGCCAACCGAGACAACAGACTCCCCAGCTCCTTCATTACTCCTGCCAGCCACTCCCAAGGTTCTCTAGTAAATAATCATTTAGACTCCAGAACAACCTTTTCCCTTCAAATTACAGCCAGTTGGAAAGCAGCGTCAACAGAGGCCCCCAAACTCCTGAGAGAATGGGCCTTGCCTTCGTGGTTTAAGGGAGGGCGAGGGGACCACGGGGCTGTCCAGGCCCTGCATGTGATTCCACATTGTCCCCCCAACAGCCAGACATCACAGAAGAGTCAATCACAGGCTGCAGTTAGTCCAAAACACCTAACAGACAAAAACAGTCTTTTTTCCCAAGAGGGGGCAGATTTTTGTTTGTTTGTTTGTTTTTTGTTATTGGTCCAGTGAGATTTTAGCTCAAAGGACTTCAAGCACTTTTGGGAACTCAATTAATGAAAGGGATTATTATTATATGAGCTCAAAATCACCCTGATGAAATATTAAGAATCGTTGAAGCAGACTGAAGGGCACGGGGGTTCTGTACCCCGGCCTCTCCATCTCTGAGCACTTCTGAAATTTATCATAATAAAACATTTTAAAAGTCCTGATAAACCAACAACATGGTAACTTAAAGCTGTGGCATGAATAAAAACAAAACACCCATGCGGGGAGCCCCCGGATTCATGGGGTGCTTTGCTCCCCAAAGTGCTTCCACCTGGGCGGCATGGAAACTGAACTTTCAAGGAAGGGAAGGGTTATTATTAGCCCCGTTTTGCAGACCGGGAAGCTGAGACTCAGGCTTGCCCCAGGACTTTCTACCAGGAAGCCAAGCCGTGAGGACGTGAACACAGCGTCAGGGACGGTACCTGAATTGCCTCTGACCCTGCCCCAGCCCAGGGCAGCTCCCTGCTCCCCTACTCCTACCTCCAGGAATGTGGCTGTTATCAAACAACCTTGGCAGGGTTTTTCTTAATGCTCAAATATTTGGCCTGCCACCACTCCATTTCCCACGATGCCACCCTACTGCCCCATCCCCGTGCAGGATTTCAAGAATTACGTCGTGGCCCCCACAAGCCACACGGCCTGGGCCATTGAGTGGCTCACCAGTGCTCCCTGGGCCCAGTGTCCCATCCTCCTGGCTGGACCTTTCAACCAAACGCTTGTTTGGCCAGTGGAGGGTCCTCTGTAGAAAATGTTTCCAGCAACATAAATCACCAGAAGGAAACTGCCCCTGGCCAGCCTTTACTGTTCCAACACGGACTCACTTTTCAGAAACCCCATGTGGGCAGAGACTGGCCATAGATTCCTCCAATTTCTGCCCCCAAGGCAGGAATCAACCTGGGGGGGGTGGAGGGGGGGGTGCGGGCAGTTCTTCTCACCATCGACCCTCTTCCCACTGTACCTTAGGACCAACCCAGAAAATGCTTGAAGTGATAGTCCTAACCCTGTTCATTGGAGACCCATTTGAGAAGACACTAGTTCACTACTGCCCCCCGACACACACCTCCCCTCCAGGCTCAGGAATTTCTAGCCCCCGCTTCCCCGCTACAGGCCGCCTCCAAGCCCAAGGTGCCCTAAATGCGTCAGCCAAAGCTGACCCCGTGATGTATGGGTCTGATGACTCCACTTCTGACACCGGCCCTGGGACGTCCTCTATTTGTATACTCAGGACCTCGTTATGTCTGAAACCTCATAACCTTTTCTGAAGAACACATCGTACCTGGTCTGTGCTCCAGGAGTTTTGCAACCGCCTTTGGCCAAAAGCAACACTGTTTGGAGCCAGATCCCCACGCAGACAAGCAAGGCCTCCTCCTAGCTCAGAGGCTGAAAGCTCAGGATGTCTGCGTTCTGCAAAGCCCTGCCCCCCCCCTCCCAGAAAGTGGGCAGGATGCTTGACTTCTCAGGTGCAGCCCCCAGGGAGACACTCCTTTGCCAAAGTGGGTAGGCAGTTCTCTCATCCAGGACTCACACTGGGGAGAGAGACCCAGCAAGTGCTTTCTGGAACCCACTACACAGGCTTGGGTCCATTCAATCTTTGTTATGCCCCTTTACCACACCCTCACGCTTCCCTGGGCTCCAAATGGCCACTCCCAGCATTCGTTCATTGACTGCCAGAGTGGTCCAGAGCTGCACTGCCCAACACAGAAGCCCCTGAACGGAGACAGGCACTGAGCACTCAGAATGTGACTGGTCCAAACGGAGATGGGCTGTAAGTTAAAATCACGCTGGATCTGGAACGCTTCGCAGGGAAAAAAAAGAATCTAGGGGCACCTGGGTGGCTCAGTGGGTTGAAGCCTCGGTCTTTGGCTCAGGTTGTGATCCCAGGGTCCTGGGATGGAGCCCAGGGTGCTGGGATCGAACCCCGAGTTGGGCTCTCTGCTCGGCGGGGAGCCTGCTTCCCCCTCTCTCTCTCTGCCTGCCTCTCTGCCTACTTGTGATCTCTGTTAAATAAATAAATAAAATATTTAATAAATAAAAGAATCTAAACTATCTTACTCAAAATTTTATATGGATTACATGCTAAAATGGTAATATTTTGCAGATATTAAAATATATCATTTAATCTAATATCTGCAAAATATTATCAAGTAATTTCAGCTGTTTCTCTTTTTCTTTAAAGTTTAAATTTCACAGAAGGCCCATGTGATTTTTTGATTGGCCAGTGCTGGTCAAGGCCGTGGCTCTGATCCACTATCTGGGTCCCAACCTCAGCTCCATTTACTAGTTATCTGAGGCTGAGCAGTCTTCTGTTCTCTGTGGGCTGCAGCTTCCCCCGGGGCGAGGCAGGGTAAAGGTCCTGCTGGGGGAGGAGCCAATGAAATCACACAGACGTAGCTAAGGCGGTTCTAGCACTCGGTACCGGTCGCCTGCCATTGCTCATTCAACAGAGAATTCCTGATCTTCCTCTGACAGGCTGGGAGTATGTGCTGAACCCGAGAGACACAAATTTGAACCTGAAACATTCCCCCACCAGGCGCATCCCCAGCTCAGGCCTTGAAGAAGCAGGTTCACACCTGAGCTTTGCTACTAGGTGATCCTGAGCCAGTCATGTTGCAGGGAGGGGGGGCTCATGGTCCCATCTGCAGAGGGAAAGGTGAGACGTCCAGCTCAGATAGACCCGTGATGACTCTGAGGCCATTGGCACAAGTGTGCCACAAAAGGGCAGGCACTGCTTCCAGAAGGCAGGCCTCAGAGCAGCCACCCTGGATAATTGCATTTGCAACCCCCGCCCCAACAGCACTTGACCAGGGAGCCCAGGGACGGGATTCTGAAAACTGGCCACTCCCGGCCCTAGGAATGTGTGTGACTCGCTCCCTCTCCCAGGCTCCACCCCTCTATTCTCATTTCCCAGCCTGAGAGAAGGACCTAAAGGGCTGGGGGTGGGAGTGGGAAAGAGGGGATGAGGATGGGACGGGGGCCTTGGCCTCCCTTTCACGGAAGCCTCATGGTCAAGTACATTGTATCATCTCCAAATGTGACTGTGCTCAGCCACAGGGATGGGGGACTCTGTCATCACAGCCCCACCCTGCCTGGAGCACATGATGAATCAGTCGTTCTTATAAATTTTGTCATTACCCTCTGACGAGAACTGCTAGGCAGTTTTTGTTCAAAAAACACCATCTTGGGGTGCCTGGGTGGCTCAGTCCGTTAAGAGGCTGAATCTTGGTTTCGGTTCATGTCATGATCTCAGGGTCCTGGGATTGAGCCCCGTGTCAGGGTCTGCACTCAGCAAGGAGTCTGCTTGAGAACCTCCCTATCTCACTCTGTGCCTACCCCCCCCCCCCCCCTTCCCCGCCCCCCCTTTCTCCTTTAAATAAAAAAAAAATTTTTTTTTTTTTTTAAAGCACCATCTTTTTTTGTAAGATGTAATGTTCTTTGTAAGGTTTGTAATGTTCTTTTTTCTTTCTTTTTTTTTTTTAAGATTTTATTTATTTATTTGACAGATCACAAGTAGGCAGAGAGGCAAGCAGGGAGAGAGGAGGAAGCAGGCTCCCTGCTGAGCATTGAGCCCGATGCGGGGCTTGATCCCAGGACCCTGAGATCATGACCTGAGCCGAAGGCAGAGGCTTAACCCACTGAGCCACCCAGGCACCCAGGTTTGTAATGTTCTTATAGAATTTTTTTTTTTACTGAACTGGGAGACTCAGAACAAAACAAAAACTCGGAAGCAGGCCAGGCCTCTTGTCAACCTTGAGAGGCCCCAAGATATGCCCCTCCTGGAGAAGGATCATCCCCAGTGGGTATTTGTGACTGTCCTGGCCTAGAGGACAGATGGACCCAGGTCAGCCTGGCTCGGTAGACCTGGCCAAACCTGGCCAACTGGAATAAATGCTGGCCCCTCCTAGTCCCCCCACCCAAGCCCTGCCTGCTTACAAGAACTTGCCTTTACAGGCACCTGCATGGCTCATTCAGTTAAGCCTCTGCCTTCAGCTTGGGTCATGATCCCAGAGTCCTGGGATCAAGCCCCACATTGGGCTCCCTGCTCAGTGGGGAGCCTGCTTCTCCCTCCCTCTCTGCCTGCTGCTCCCCCTATTTGTGCTCTCACTCTCTGTCAAATGAATAAATAAAATCTTGAAAAAAAAAAAAAAAGAACTTGTCTTTAAGATTAGACAGTCTTGTTTGCTCAAAAAACAGCAGCTCAAATGCTTCCAGAAAGCCTTCTAAAAGCCTCAAAGGCCTTCACAAACCCTGGACCCTACTGACAGCTCTGTGACCAGCTGCTACATGTGAGAGCAGGACCTGGTCACAGATCCTCTGGGCCCACCCTTCCTATTCCCAGGGGAAAACTGTACCCACAGAGGGCCTCAGCCCACCCGCTGTCTGCCTGTCCATCTGCCCATAAGTCCATCCACGCAACAGCCCGTCCACCAGGCAATCCCTCCGCCCCTCCGTCCATCTGTCTCTCAGTGTATCCACCCTGGGCGTGCATTCCTCCAGCCCCCACCATGCCCAGGCCCCAGCCTAGGAGCTGCGGACACAACAAGACAATTCGTGGTGAGGTCAGCAAAGGAGACAGAGGAGAATAGACCATTGTAGGGCAGTCTGGTGAGTAGGGCTGTGAAGGGAAGCGGGTGCACAAGTTGTGGGGACATCAGGGCTGGAGTCAGAGAATGCCTCCCGGGATGGAAGGCTTGTTCTAGGCCCTGCAAACAGCGCAGGGCAAACAGGACAGCGAGAGGGAGAGCGGGGCGCACTCAGCCTGGGTAGCTGGGGGCCCGACTGGGGGGGGCAGGGGTACCAGGGAGTGAATCAGCACCTTGGAGGGTGCAGTTCGGCTGTGACTCTGGGAAGGCTGCAGCGTGGGTAGGCCGCCTGCGGTGGGAGCTGAGCAGACATGTGGGGACCACGCAAAGCCCCCACAATCGCCTAAGCCAGAGGCATGGCCACGAGTTTCCAAGGAAGAGTGGGCGGCATGAGTGAGAAGCTGAACGGGCTTGCCAGAGGATGCTGGGCTTCTGGCTTGGGTGGGAGGCCACTCAGGCTGCTCTCTGCACCCCCCAAGACAGCCCCTAAGGAGCAGTGCCCCCCCACCCCGGAAGCTCAGTAAGTGGCTGCTTGCTCCTTCGTCACTGGCTCCCAGCTGGAGCACTCAGCCGGCTTCTGAGCCACAGTAGTGGGGGGATCAGGTGACCTGATGGCCTGGTTCAGGGATAGCAGCACTCGGGGGCATGCTTCCAGATGGGCAGGGACCCAGGAGGGGAGGCAGACAGTCACCAGCCTGGGAACCTGGGGCGGCCTGCCAGCACGGAAGGCTCAGCTCAGCGCGCTCAGGCTGTGGCCAACCAGATTCCTCCGTGTGACAAGGATGCCACGTGAGGGAGGCTGACGGCAGAGCAGCGGCTGGCACACAGGCCAGGAGGCCCGGGCTGGGCACAAGGCATCGGGATGAGCCAGGCACGGGCAGGGCCACAGGAAACAGTCCGTGGTTGCTCTCCGTGGGCTTGAACCCCTGCAGGAGCGGGAGAGCGAGGGGAGAGGAGCAGAAGAGTGATCTCAGGGCAGAGATTCCCAACCCGAGCTCTCCAGTCAGTTGGGATCATGGATCCCAGAACGGCCCCGGGAGCAGCAGCGAGGGACATGTTCCTCCAAAGGGGGCAGCGAGGGCAGGATGTGCAGTAGGTCCAGGAGGGAGGCGAAGGCGCGTCTCGGGGGAGAAGAGAGACCTAGTCCAAGGGACCAAATCCAAATCACTCCTTGAGAAGAGTCCTCAGGGCAGGAGGCAGGCGCAGAGGCTTGACCCTGCAGGTGACAGGAAGCCACCCACGGCCTCCACAGCACTCCGTGAGGAAAACGGGTCAGCATTGCCTCAAAAAATTAAACACAGAACATCCCTATCATCCAGCAATTCCACTTCTCCCCAGAGAACTGAAAGCAGGGACCCAGATCCTTGCACACCCACGTTCGTATCCACAGCCTCACTCACGGGAGCCCAAAGGTGGAAACAAGCCAAGCGTCCGTTGTGGATGAAGGGGTCAACAAAACACGGTACATAACGGACTATGATTCAGCCATAAAAAGGAATAAAGTACACAGGTTCCTTCCCCTTCACTGCCCCCCACAGTATGGTGCCAGGAAACACCCAGCAGCACTGACACATATGTCAGCACGGGCCCCCGGCCTGGAACACGATCCTCACCCCGTAGGGATGAGCCGGCCCCAGCCGCAGAATGCCAGGGGACTGCAGGCCGCCATGGGTCACTCCTCAGGAATCCTGGCACTCTGTGAAGGGTATGCATGGCCGGGGGGACAAGGAGCCTTCGCTCTTGCCACCAGAGTCAAGTCTAACTTAACCGTCCCACCGCCACCCCCACTGGGGGCACCACGCCTGCTCCCTTCTGGGCCTCCTCGCATCAGAAAATCTGCCCCTCCTGTCCTTTTTCCCTGGATGCTGAGCCCCACCTGGGACAAAGCTACCATGTTCATCCTTCTCTGATGAGCATATAGCTCAAGGTCTGGCACCCAAGGAGGCCAATTAGTGTTGGGTGATGGTAGAAGCACTGGGAGGAGGCAGGGGAGGGGGTAAGGAAAGAGGAGCTCTCCGAAGAGGACCCACCTCTTCAGGCCTATCAGATTACAGACTGTCCCTTCGGCGGCTCCTGTGCCTCGGGAAGTCATCTGAGAAACGAGCCTTGAGAGATCCAAGCATTCACAAGGAGGCCACCCACGTTGCCCTCCTCCTTAAGGCCTCTGTGTGAGACACTATGGCAGTGGATACGGCAGTTCCTTGCCACACAGCTTCTCAACCCCATGGATAGCCAATGCATCTCCTGGGGTGTGGGTGGGTTGAAGGCCTGTGTGGACGAGAAGAGTCTGAGTTGCCCCCTCTGCTTTGTCAGCGTCCCCACGCAGAGGGGCAGCCTGCAGCGGGGGTGCCGAGGCTAAGCTGTCCCTTACAGAACAGGTGGGAGAGACAGGCTTACAAGCCCTGCCGATCAGGGCCAACCCCAGGGCCATGAGAAGGAAAAGACTATAGGACAATCACTGGGGAAGCTTATTTTAAAAAGAGGATTCCTTGCACAGTGGTACAATTGCTTTTGAGAACAGTTTGCCAATTTCTGGAAAAGCTGAACCTGTACCGTATGACCCAGCCACGCTACCTAAGGTAGCCAAGCAAAAAGGAAATTTATGTCCACAGAAAGAATTATATACAGTGTTCCCAGTCTCTTGATTTATAATAACAACAAAACTGGCAACGACCCAAACATCCTAGCAGGTGAGGGCTAAGCTAATGGCAGTATGCCCGTCCGTGGACTACTACTCAGCAAAGAAAAGGAATGGACCATTGATCCACACAACGATGTAGATGGATCTCAAAACAGTTAGGCTGCGTGAAAGAAGCCAGACCCCAAAAAAGTACTTACTGTCTGATTCCATTTCTAGAAATCCCAAAAAATATCAGAAAGCAAGATGACAGAAAGCAGGACAATGAGAGGGGAGAGAGGGATTGGGGGGGGCATCAGGAAACCCTTAGGGGTGATGGACGTGTTCACCAGCTTGTTCGAGGTCGTGGATTCACAGGTGTGAGCATTTGCCCCATGCTTCTCAAATTGTGGATT
This sequence comes from Enhydra lutris kenyoni, assembly GCF_002288905.1. Taxonomy (NCBI): domain Eukaryota; kingdom Metazoa; phylum Chordata; class Mammalia; order Carnivora; family Mustelidae; genus Enhydra; species Enhydra lutris. The sequence continues at coordinate 69,216,206 of NW_019154096.1, read as the reverse complement.
ATGAGTATGTATGATTTATTCTCTGTCAATTATACCTCAGTAAAGTGATTTTAAGAGAATACAGATTCCTGAATGCCAGTCTGGAGAGCGGAAGTTAGTCATGGTGGATTCAGTCACAGAAGAGAGAAAAGGGGGTATCGCGAAGGCCTTCCCCAACACCCTGGAGCAGAGAAATGAGAACCAACCACAGGGGACCCCAGGCTGCCACCTCCCACTTGTCACTTCTGTTTGTTTCCAGAATATTCACAGGGATCAAGTTTCAACATCATCAATTATCCTTCCTGGGAAAGCGTAATGGACATCAGTATTTTTATTTTCGTGTCTGGCAGCTCCCTCGTGTTCTCCACAACTAGTCTGTAGAACCACTGCTAAGTAGAAAGTGCTCCTAGCCAGCCACTTGTTTGATCTCTACACCACGGTGCGCTGGTCTGGGAGCTCGCCTGTGGGTCTGGGTAAGCCGATCCGGATGTCAGTAACCCATGGACAGTGTCCAGTGAGAGGCTTCCAACCAAGCCACCTTCAGGTTCCCCACCTCATCTTCACGTGAGGACATTTAGGTTAAAAATTTATTCACCAGATGAGGCGAAAACCTGGTCATACAATCCAGAGGTTTGGCTGAGGAACATCAATGTCCCCAAGTCACAAGGACAAGGCAGGAAATACGGGCCATCAGGAGACTCCACACTCAATTTCTAATAAACTTCCAGGTCACGCTAAATGATGGGCCTGATAACATCACAGTTATATCTGCTTGTATATGTACTTTATGGGCCTTTGTTTCTCGCTCTTCTCACTCACTTGCTCAGGCACAAATGAAGACAGACAAGAAATGGGCCGAAATGCTAATGGTGGGTGGCCTTTGCTCTTTGTAAAAAAATTTCCTGTAATGTGATTATGTCCTTTAGGAAAAAAACACACATCATATGGTATTACCTTTATTTGCGAATAAAAACTGGAACAGAAGTGACAAACAGCATAATAACAATCGGTCCCTGGAAGCATCTCGTGAGCTGCAATAAACTCCGGGCTGCTCACGGGAGTGTCCAAGATTACATGTTAATAAGACTTGGGTTCGGGTCTCAGCTTGGCCCTTGCTAGCTGTGTGCTGTGAGACCTTCCACTCACCCTCTCTGGGTCTTGGTTTCCTCACATGTAAAAGGAGAACTTCTCCTCCCAGAAGTCCCTCCCCTTGCTTTGACTTTGACAGTCTGCAGCTGATCTCACATCCTGTTGGAGTTTCCTACTGTGCTCCACCAGCTGTGCCTCTAAAATGTCAAAGCACCTTCAATAAAACCAAAACCACCCTTCAATTCCACTCTAAAATCTCATCCCCTGCAATGGGATCTCAGCGGCACACCTTCCCAGCAAAAGCCCAGCATATCCCATCTCTGGAGCTAAATGCGTCTTCAGTGTTAACCTAGCAAAGAGAGAAAGAAGACCACCAAGACTTCCTTCGAACCCCAGCCAGGGGCATCCTCAACCAGCTTCGATGCTGGGACAGCTGTGGACAATCTGATTCCTGTCCGCATCTTAAGGACTACCCAGCAATGTGCCAGGAGGCCTTCTTCTCCTATCTGATGTGGATCCTAAGTGTATAAGGCCCATTTTTACATACGCTCAGCCCTGTCCCCCAACAGATGTTGCATTTTTACTCCAATGAGTAATTTCTGGACGCCCTCCAACAGCACCCATCTAATCTCTTGACATCTCCTTGGATCAGCAGCCAGAAAGAACAGCAGCCAGAAGAATAGCACGTTGTGACTTTAAAACCACAGCAGGGGGAAAAAAAAACCAACCAACCAACCATCCTGCCTTGGAAAATTCAGACTTGACCCCAGTTCCAAAGATCATCATTTATCACAGGAAATAAGGGGTTCACCGCATGTTTTCTTCCTCTGTATCAAATCTCCTTCACAGGGAAGTCTAAATAAATGAAACACAAAATTGAAAGGACTGGCCATCTCCAGGAAGTAGTAACATGATCAGTGGTCACAGATCCAACTACAACCCAGTGTAAAGGAGCCTCTCCCAGGCTGCCCCGAACAGGTCAGGTGCAGGTCATGTCACCCACAACCAGTCCAGACCACGACTTGCAGAAGGGAAACCAACGAGGCTGATCACCCGTGAGCCCTTCAAACTCAGCTCTGGGTGCTTATCTGGGCTGTAACCTCAGGGACCATCAGGAGCCTCGCTCTGCACTTAGTGATGGTCACAGCCCCGACGTTGGTAATGGAAAGAGCCACCACCTGAGTCTTAACCAATGGCACCAGCAGCTGTGTCCATCTCGGTTCACCTTCGCCAGGGACTGTCGTTAGCCCATTTTACAGGTGAGGAAACAGAGCACCTCAGGAAGCTAGCACGTGGCTGAACCATAATTCAAGTCCCAGGTTCTCTCTCCAAGAAGTTTTACGTTAAAAGAGTTTTTGCTTTTCTGTAGCAACTTCCTTGTAAAAGGAACGTGCAGCCTACAGAACCCAGATTTGTCCAAGGTCACACCTAGCAAGAGCCGGGGGGCCAAGGCGAGAACCCTTGGGTGCTGACTCCTCTGTCTGTGTTCTTGGTGCTGCAACCCAGGCCTCAGAGGCCCACCCAGAGGGCACCAGCTCCTTTAGAGGATGCAAGAGCCTCTCAGCCAAGGGGACATTGAAACCTAAAATTGCAACTTCCTGTGACAGCCATTACTCTGGAGAGGACCCACCCAGCCTGTGCTAAGGAGGCAGGATGGTGTCGCTGAAGGAGAGGGAGCCATCAGAGAACAGCCACATAAAGAGACCTGTCCTGAGTCTCTCAGGTTCCTAAGGATCCAGGCACCCCTTACAGAATCAACGCGCTCGTCACCTTCTGAGTGGAGCACGGTGGGCTAGATGCCTAATGAAGCCACAAAACCAACACCAGCGTCCCGCCTGGAATATCTCTCCACACAAGTGCTTTTCCCTTGATGCGCTACCCCACCCCAGCACGCTTATCACTTGCTGGCTCCTATCTTCCAGTCTTGTCAGGGTCAGATGTCTCAAAGATAAATGCGGTTTGTGTTCCTGTGCCCCAAGGGAACCCACTGGTCTCCTGTGTCATCTGGGCACCAGCCAGGGCCTGGGACCCCTCCTCGGAGCCATTGGCTGTGTTGGAACCAGTCCCCGACCAAATGTCAATGGCAAACCAAGCCTCACTTTACACCAAGCACCTCAGTGCTCTCTTGTGGGTGACATACGCCCAGATCAACTAGCTGAAGGAAAAGCGAATATATGGGATTGAGGGAAGACTACTCAAAAATCCCAACCAGGGATGATGTTGACGCCAATGTAAACCTCTAAGTATCAGGAGAAAACCTACATGACCTCGTGTATGGTGATGACTTTTGAGATACACCAAAGGCCTGATCCGTGAAAGAAAGAACTGATACACCAGACGTCACTAAAACTAAAAACTTCTGCTCTATGAAAGTATCAAGACAATGAGAAGACAAGCCACAGACTCAGAGAAAATATTTTCAAAAGACACATCTGATAAGGACTGCTCTCCAAAATATACAAACACTCTTCAACTCAACAGTAAGAAAATGAACAATTTGATTAGAAACTAGGCCAAAACCTTAATAGACCAGTCACTGAAGAAGATATGCAGATGATAAAGAAAGACAGAAAAAAGATGCTTCACATCCTAAATCATCAGGGAGATGTGAATTAAAGCAACAATGAGGTACCGCTACCCACTAGCTGGAATGGCAGAAATCCAGAACCCTGGACAACACCCAATGCCGGGGAGGACATGCAGCGCCGGTGGGAAGGTCACTTTGGAAGACAGTTCAGCAGTTTCTTATAAAACTAAGCAAACTCTTACTTACCTACGATCCGGCAATCATACTCTGGTGTTTGCTCAAAGAAGCCGAAAACTTACGTCCACACAAAAACCTGCCTGCCGATGGTTTCGGAAGCTCTATTCATAATTGCCAAACTTGGAAGCAACCAAGACCTCCTTCAGTAGGTGAATGGATAAAGAAACTGTGCTTTGTCCAGACAATGAAACGTTGAGTCCGCGCTAAAAAGAAATGGGCTAGCAAGCCATGAAAACTCACGGAGGAAACTTACATGCCTATTACTCAGTGAAAGAAGCCAATGTGGAAAAGGCTGCGTATTTCACAGCTCCGATTACATGACATCCCGGAGAAAGCACGACTATGGAGACCGTGAAAAGATCAGTGGTTGCCAGGGGTTGGGGGAAGGCAGGGATGAACAGGTGGAGCTTGAAGGATTTTTAGGGCAGTGAAAATACCCCGCATGACACTCTAATGATGGAGACGTGTCATTGTGGATTTGTTCAAACCCAGAGAATATGCAATACCCAGATCGAACCCTAAGGAGAATGACAGATTTTGTATCACTATGATGTGTCAGCGTAGGTTCATCACCTGCTAACAAATACAGCACTCTGGTGGGGAACGTTGATATGGGGAGGCTGTGCACATTTGGGGGCCGAGGGTACATGGGAGCTCTGTGTTGCTTCCTCTCAAGCTGGGAACCTAAAACTGCTCTAAAAAAATTAAGTCTTAAAAAAACAAAACCAAACAAAATACCTACGTATATGGCCCAGCCACTTTCCCACCATTAAATAAACCCCAAAACCACAGTCAAAAAGTAAGTGGCCCAACAGGGACAAAACCCAGGAAACTGGGGGTGCCTGGGTGGCTCAGTCAGTTAAGCATCTGCCTTCAGCTCAGGTCATGATCCCAGGGTCCTGGGACGAAGCCCCATGTCAGCCTCCCTTCTCAGAGGGAAGTCTATTTTTCCCTCTCCCTCCACCCCTCTCCCCAGCTTGTGCTCACTCTCTCTCTCTCTCTCTCAAATAAATAAAGTCTTAAAAAAAAATTAGGGAACTAAGTTCCACCGTGTGGATCAGAGCAGTGGCCCACCCGCACCTGTGGTCTGAGGTGCCAGTGCCTCAGGCATCCTGGGTGGGCTTGAGGAAGCCTGGGGCTAGAGCACGGAGGCCGGCCCCCTGCCTACCATGTCCACCAAAGGCCACGTGGGTTGCCTAGGGCTGAATCTACTTACAATCTTTTCTGCATTGTCAGGTGGAGTCAGCGTGTTCTTGAGGTCACCTCCTCCTGACAGTCACAGCCTGCTGAACTAAGGCAGGCAACAGAGCTCCACATGGAAGGGACCACATCAGAGTCATCTTCATGTCATGGGGTCCGCCATGGCACCTGCCACTACTGGCCTCAGGACAGGTTCCAGTTGGATGCATCTCAAAATCACCTCCTTTAGGTTTCTCAGAAAGTTGAAAATGAGCTACCCTACAACCCAGCAATCGCACTACTGGGTATTTACCCCAAAGATATAGATACAGTGATCTGAAGGGGCACGTGCATCCGAATGTTTATGGCAGCAATGTCCACAATAGCCAAACCATGGAAAGAGCCAAGATGTCCATCAACAGATGAACGGATAAAGAAGATGTGTAATATATACAATGAAATAGTACTCGGCCACCAAAAAAGTGAAATCTTGCCATTTGCAATGATAGGGATGGAACTAGAGAATATTATGCTGAGTGAAATAAGTCAATCAGAGAAAGACAATTATCATATGATCTCACCGATATGTGGAATTTGAGAAACAAGGCAGAGGATCATAGGGGAAGAGAGGAAATAATGAAACAAGACAAAACCAGAGAGGGAGAGAAACCATAAGAGACTCTTAATCTCAGGAAACAAACTGAGGGTTGCTGGAGGGGCGGGGGAGGGATGGGGTGGCTGGGTGATGGACACTGGGGAGGGCGTGTGCTATGGTGAGTGCTGTGAAGTGTGTAAACCTGGCGATTCACAGACCTGTACCCCTGGGGCTAATAATACATTATATGTTAATAAAAAATTAAATTTTTTTTTAAAAAGTCAAAAAAAAAAAAAGACTGATGAATCATAGACCTGTACCCCTGAAACAAATAATACACTATATGTTAATTACAAAAATAATGATTTTTTTTTAAAAATCACCTCCTTTGAGCTTAGGGTGGAGTAGCCAAGGTTCCTTCTAGAAATCCACAGTAAGTCTACCCAAGACCTCATGTGACCATCTCTCCAACTAGGCCTTTAAAACAGGTGAAAATGACCTCTGGTTTAGCAGCACACGTATACCGAGGTGTCCCGGCTGGCATGGACATAGTGTAGGAGTAGGCTCTCTGGGCTGTATGACGAGCCCAGAATGGCCAGGAATTTGGAGGCTATCAGGATGGACTGCTACATCCCTAACCCTACCCCAGGCCCATCTAGTTGCTTCTTGAAGCTCTCTTGCAACAGCAATCCCCTCTTCCCAAGGCAGCTCAGGTCCCTCCAGAAGAGTCTTGCCTCCTGCTACTCTGTCCTATGAGCTGGACCACAAAGGACACAGATCACCTGATAGGGTCAGGCCTTGAGAAGTTTTGGGTTTTGGGGTTTTTTTAAGATTTATTTATTTATTTGAGAGAGACAGTGAGAGCAGGGGGAGGGGTAGAAGGAAAGAAAATCTCAAGCAGACTCTGCCCAGCAGGGAGCCCGACAAAGGGCTCGGTCCCAGGACCCCAGGATCATGACCTGAGCTGAAGGCAGACACTTCACCAACTGAGCCACCCAGGCACCCAGTGCAGAACATTCTAAACAGTTTCTGGCAAACAAACCACCACCATGACACCCAGAAGGAAAACATCAGCCACCATGATGGACTCTGTGATTCCACTTCCGGGTCAAGTGGGTCCGCAGGAAGCCCTTCCCTCTCTGAGGAGAGCCCACCCAACAGGGTCCAACAGACCCACAAGAGCAGCCAGCACACAGCAGCACCAGGCTCTGCACCACATAGTTCCCAAACATGAACTTCCTTGAGCCCCCGACGACCTTGAAGTAGGCACTGTTTTCACAGATGAGGAAACACGTGTATTGGGGGGAGCAGCTTCCCCTAAGGCACACAGCTGAGAGGAGTGCTGGTGTGGGGACTCCAGCTTGACTGACTTAGTTCTGGGACTAGATTCGCCCTGACCAGTGGGAGACCCAACACCCCCCATCATCTCGGCTGGCCGCGGAACTGCTGCCCACAGGGGCCAGTGGGGACGGCATGAGACGGGTTTCTGGACTCCCCAAGGCCCTCCCGCTCCAGAAGTGGTGACTAAGAGCAGCTGCTGGTCCAGGACTCCACAGATATTTTTCTTTGTCAAGCGCACGGATCTGTATATGCTCCATGTCTGTTTACCGAAGCAACACAAAGAAGTCAACGCCGACTAACAAAATCTGTAGGAAACACATTGTTTGGGCAAGTCACGGGGGAGGCAAACAATAGACGGGAATGGAAGGGAGAGCCCAGGCAGAGATCTCCGACAGAGACCTGCCTCGCAGTCCCTCTGCTTGGGCTGGAGCTGGAGGCAAGGGGGTGAGAGCCTCTAAGAGGCAAGGCCAGGGTCTGAGAGGCCACAGTTCCATGCGCCACTCTGAATGGCCGGCGTCCCCACCAGGCGTGGAGGATGTGGCCAGGGTGGGGCTTCCGGGCCACACTGCGTCCTTCTGTGGTGTTAACGAGTCGGCACCTCCCCAGGGCCCACAGTCCTATCAGACAGCCTGGGCTTAGAAAGGCGCCTATCTGCTATTCAGCAACTTCTAGGCGGGTCCTATTATTATTATTAACAAAGATAAGATTACAACTAATAATAACACTCCTGACATTTAAATGCATTTTGTCCTATCGCTTCAGCCTCCCTCTCTGAGGGCGGGTAGAGTTCAAACTCCACTTTTGTCCTGCTCCAGAGGTCTAGCGTGCCAATTCGCCCAAACGCAGATGAAATTTCCAGTGCCTTCCTAAGCACCAAGTGAATTTTTTTTTTCATCTGAACTAATGTACCAGGCACACTGCAGTCTGAGCTGCTGGGAGGAAAACGCCTCTGGTTTGAGTTACAAAAACCATACTTAACTCTCCACTTCATACCTCTCAGAAGAAACCTCTGAGAATCTCCTAGAGACCCCCATTCCCGCTAATTCACGCCTTCCCGTGAAGCTCGCAGGGCTCCTGTGAGCCAGGCCGGTGCTGGTGCAGAGCAAGCAGTGGGCAGCTCAGGGTCCCGCCGAGGAGGCAGACAATGCGCGAAGCCAAACCACAAATGCACGATGACAAATGCCGCTGGGTACTGAGGGGAGAAGGAAGGAGTAAGGGCCGTGATTAAGAACCAGTGGTCCACAAAGGAACCCAGCTACCTAGGACAGCAAACGGGGCCTCTGGAGAGTTGACGCCAGACTCTGAAGGTCAGTGAGGAACCCGAGGCAGGAAGGGCAGGGAGAGGAAGGAAGGGGTTCCATGCAGTGGGACCAGCACCCAGGAAGTCACACTCAAGGAACAAAAAGGAAGGGAAATTGGCATGAGGTGCAGCTGGCAGAGCAGGTGGGGCAGGGAGAGCCCCCTCCCTGCCAAAGGTCGACATCCCAGCCCCGGGGCTGGCCAGCCTCTTCCAAGATGGTTCCCAGGAAGAGGCCCGCTCCAGTCCTTGTCACTGTGACAGGGTCAAAGCTCGTGAAGTCTCAGCACAGGGTCCCTGGATCCTGTGGGCCCTTACGCTCGCACAACAGGGCCATCACACAGGGATCCCTAGCCATGCGGTAGGCGCTGCGGGATGCTCTCAGGAAATCCCTTCCTTGGGGACGGGGGCCTCCGGATACCCACCTGTGCCCGTTCTTCCTGCTCACAGGAAGCAGGTCTCGACCATTGTCTATTGTTCTCAAGCAAGTGGACCGCATTGTCGGAGAAGAGGCCACACGCCACAGCGAGCAGGAGAAGGTGTCAGGCCTACAAACTTCCTCTGAAAAGTCCCTTTTTGCTGGGAAATGATGCCAGCTTGTTTCTGTGTTTCCATGAGAGAACAAACAGAAACTCGCCCAGAAGAGTGTGGAGTGAGGTAATGTTAGGACCAAGGCCCCACTTCTGTCCTGAAGAGAAGCCAGACCCCCCTATCCCTCTGCAGGTTGGTCTCCTGGATCCATAGGGGCTGAGCCGCCAGAGGAGGGCACCCCCTTTGTTACCAGCTCCCAGTCACCCAGGCATGAGGCCAGCTGGGGCCCAGGCCTCTGAGGAAAATTGAGGAGTCCCACTTTCAACGTCCAAGCCTGGAAATGGATCCAAGACAGCATGCCACAGGGCTCACAGAGACAGTGTGACCCATCCATCCCTCACCTCTCCTCCCTGTCCTGAGAGGCTGACATGATCTCAGTGACAGCTACTGCCACACAACTCGGATGACAACGGCCCACACTCAGCATTTATCAGGTGCCATGCCTTAATGATTTAAATCTCAACAGCCCTATTAGTATCCCTATTTCACAGAAGTAACAACAGAGGCTCAGAGTAATTAACCAAATCACCTGAAGTCACATCCGAATTGGCAAAAGAACTGGGATTCGCGCCCAGGCCGCCTGGCCTTCTGGCCATAAAGTCACACCCCATCCCGGGCAATGAAAGCAGCAGTGGGGCTGGGGATAGTTCATGAATGGGCCCGCACTAAATGAGGCAGGTCCACACAGGGGGTCTGCCTAGAGGTGGAGGGAAGCCCAGCCGGACTTCCCCGACAGTGAATTCACTTCTTGGCACAGAAACATATTGCATCCAAAAACTAGAAAAGCACTACATTGGATTTTGTTTTTAAATAATCTGATTATTTCTATACCTAATTAACACAAAGGTTGTTTGGAAGTTGACTTTGCTAATGCCGTGTTTCCATCTGTTGCTTCGGAGTGGGCGGGAGAAAAACAACAAATAGAGTTTCTCCATCTGGGAAGGCGCATGGGAGTGTGGGCGAGGCCAGTGAGCAGAACGGGGGCGGCGTTGGCACCTGTTACTTCTGCCTTGTTCTTTGCCACCTCGTAATACACCCTGCCATTCCCAGAACCTGGCGGGCTTCCGAGAAGAGGACACTCACTTGGGGGTCAGCACAAACGAGGGCACCTTGTCCCCTCTTCCTCATGTCTGCAGAAATTCAGTCAGATTTTATCCATCTCCCCAGCGAGCCCCGTTTCCTGCGAGGCGAGGCCACATCTAGGGTTTGGGACCTGGCTGAGGGGAGAGGCAATCTGCTTTCTGACACTCAAACAGCCTCCCTGGCCCATGCTGCTGTCTGTGACAGAGCCAAGGCAAAGGTCCCAATCAAAACCATAGCTCTGAGAACATTCCCAGAGGCCATTTCATCTGACCTCTTCGTTTCATGGAGGATAAAACTCAGGCCCCCAGGAGTCATTACTGGACCTACTTGCTGTGGAACCCAAGTCAAATGCATTTTCTCCCTACGCTGCAAAGGCAGCCTCTAAGAGCAGTAGGGTGAATTTGAAAGGTTCTGCCAAACAGCAGCTGAAAGACCATGGCCTAAGCCATCCCCCCCTTCCCCTCACCTCCACTTCCGCCCATCTTAACTTGTCTGTTAGAAGTGCCAATCATGTGCCTGCTGGGACAGGGATAGACCCCTGACCCCAGAGAGTTCCGTAGCCTGGACAGGACAGGTGCGCTCTCTGTCCCAGGGACTCCAAGAGCTCATGGCGCTCAGCTGTGGAGACATGAGAGCCACGGGATCACACGCCTGGGCAACAAGGCTGCCGTATTGGGGCACGTGCTAAGTCAGTAAGCAGCCCCTGAAATATGGGAAATCCCAGCCCTGGCCCCTTATTTTCTGGCCCATGTTGCGTCCTCGTGGAGCTTGTCTTGAGACGTCTGTTGTACCTGTGCAGGAAACTCCATTTGACTGATTTGGGTTCTGATGAGGATTCCCTCCTGAGACCAGACCAGCCCCAGCCAAAATGGAACTCATTCCATCCTGGTGCATAAAAGCCCTCGGGGGAGCTCAACGTGGTGGGCAGAGCAGAAAGTTGAGCTGAAAAATGTACACATGATCCCTGCAGGTCAGAGTCACATCCCAAACACAGCCGCTCTAGCGGAATCGCCAACAAGAAGGTCTGGAGCATGGATGTTGTACCTAGACCCAGGCTAGAGAGAAGACAGAAGTTTTGAGAAATGCTGGAATGAAAGCAGGAGCCACAGAAAGAAAGAAAAAGGCCAGCTCAGGTTTTGCAGGTGCGGGTCCAATCTCTTGTAGCCTGTGAAGCTACACAGGGCCACAGGGTCAGCTTTCTGAACCACTCGTTGCTCTTACATTAAAACCTTCTATGGCTCCCTAGTGCTAAAGCCCTACTTCTTCACTGAGGTAGCCAGGCCCTGGCTTGAGTTTCCACCAGCCAACTCAACTCCTCCTTTCCCACCTGACACTAGCCACCTGCAGGAGCCTGAAGGTCCCTGAGCAGCCTTGCTCTGTCACACCGCATCCAAAGAGATGGAACAAAGGCCACCCTTAGGTGACCTGGTCTAAAACTTTGCCTCTTGACTTACCACCACCCTCAATCCCTCAGTCAGACAACAGCTCGGCCTCCAGCCTCTTGTCAGCCTATGGGGAGGGCTGTCCAGCCCCAGGTGAGAACCCCTTGTGTGGCCAGGATGAGAAGGCCTGCAGCCGGCTTAGCCAGCAGTTATGAACCTAGCTCCCAGACTGGTAAACTGGTGGGATGGGCCGTCGAAACCAGACCTACATAATAAAACACATCTCCCCCCTCCACCCCAAACCCCCACAAAACTGGCCGAATCCAGGCCTCACAGGAAAGCAGCAGAAAAGGCCCTCTGCGGGGCACCTGGGTGGCTCAATGGGTTAAAGCCTCTGCCTTCAGCCCAGGTCATGATCTCAGGGTCCTGGAATCAAGCCCCGCATCAGGCTCTCTGCTCAGCAGGGAGCCTGCTTCCTCTTCTCTCTCTGCCTGTCTCTGCCTACTTGTGATCTGTCAAATAAATAAAATCTTAAAAAAAAAAAAAAAGAGGTTTAAAAAAAAAAAAAAAGAAGAAGAAGAAGAAAAGAAAGAAAGAAAAGGCCCTCTGGTTTCTCAACGAGCTGCCTGGCAAGAAACAGCTGCTAGGCCTCATTGGTTCCATCCCGAAACACACTCCCGGCCTCCTACCCCAGCCACAGGATTAGAGGTAGCGCCTTCCCTTGGCTGGCCCTACGGCTTTACTATTTAAACTGCTTTACCTTTAAAAACTGACAAGATAGGAAGGGAGGGAAAGCCCATTGGACGGCAGCTGAGCACTTGGGAAGGGCTCTCCCAGGCACAAACAACCAGCATTGTTTCTAGAAGTAGGTTAAGGCCTCAGACTGCTCAAGCCCACAGCAGCCGCAAATAAACTTCCCCAAGACATTGGGCACAACTGTTTTACCTCAGAATGTCCTCCTAGGAGAAGCCAGGGGTGCCCTGTCTCCAGGTGGTCCCAAGGTCAGCTGGGGATGGGAGAGAACCTCTCCATTTGGGGGCTTAGAGAGGGAACCAAGGTGGCTCAGTTGGTGGGGCAGGGGCCACTTAGACCTGGCCTGAGCAGCTTCAGAGGCCACCTCGAATTAAAGGCAGCTCCGAGGGACCAGCCAGTGGTTCTAGATGGGACCAGCAAAGCCCAGGGATTTGCTAGAGGATCCGGATTACCTGGAAATCTACATGCCTTTCCAGAGGAGGGACCCCTTACTTCCGTCGCAGTGGAACCCGGCTACTCTGATGGGGGTTGAACCCAACAGCCTCAGTCAGCTCAGGCTGCCATAAAAAGTACAGACTGGGCAGGGCTTAAACAGCAGGAATTTATTTTTCACAATTCTGGAGCCTGGCAAATCCCACATCCAGGAGCCAGCCAACGTGGCTCCCTGGTGAGGGTCTCTCCCTGTCTTGCTAGCAATTGTCTTCTCACTATGTCCTCACGTGGTAGAAAGAAAAAGCTCTGGTCTCTCTTTCTTCTTCCTGGAAGGATGCTGGTTTCATCACGGGGTCCTGCTTCCATGACCTCATTCAAACCTAATTACCTCCCAAAGGCTCACTTCCCAATATCATCCCATCGGAGCTTAGGGCTTCAATATATGCATTTGGGAGGACACACATGTTCAGTCCGTACCACCAACTTTGGATCAAAATCCCTTCTCTGTTGCTTCACTTGCCCAGGAGCCTCAGCAAAGGCCTGCTCTATCCTGAGCCTCAATTCCTGCACCTGCAAAACAAGGCTGTGATGTCCAGCTCACAGAGGAGTTAACAGGACGAAGGAAACTGAAGAACAGAAGGCAGGAAGGACAGAGCCTGGCACATGAAGAGGGCCCCCCAAATTACAGGCTGGGAGGGGAGCACTTTGAGACCAAACATGCATGCCTCATTCGCCAGAAGTCCTGGGGTGCCGGCAGGGAGGGTAAGATGGGTAAAGGCTGCTGGTTTCCCCAAGAGGCAGCCGTGAGCCCCCACTAGCCTAACACGGGGTAGTACAACAGGAGGATAGGCGTTTCAGTCTGCCTTCCCAACTAGACACGGAGCTCCCTAGGACATGCCTGCACCTTTGTCCTTGGACCATAGGATCCTGTACAGATGATTCTTTATAGTCGGTAGCAGCAACATTAATAGTTAAGTACTTGGTGGGAGCTAGACCCTCGGCCAAAGGCATCCCACACATCATCTCAATGGAACCTCAATATTCTCCCCATTTTGCAGATGGGCAAACTGAGCACAGAGTGGTTAAGGCAATTACTCAAGATCAGACAGCCATTAAGTGGTGGGTGGAAATTCAAACGCAGGCCATCTGATTCCCAAGAGGACCTTCAAGAGGAGCATCCACTGTTGGCCTCCATTCAACCATCGGCTGAACGCATATGGTTCTTCTGCTTTACCTCTTCTATTTTGGTCCTGCTCTGTCTTTCCCCTCAACAGCCGAGCTATGAATGACAACCTCTTCCAAACTGCCTGGTAATGTCCCGAGTGGGCCTGCACCTGGCTCGCACCCACCCAGACCAACTGTGAGCATCTTTTCCCATGTCCGTGTTGAGTGAGGTCAGGTTGGTAGCTTGAACTAGGCCACAGAGGGAATAATGACACCATGGAAAAGGGGCAAATGCTATAAGTCAGCACACTTTTATTTCCAGAAAGCTGCTGTTAAATGTTGGACACACCAATGGCCTCACAGCCACTACACATGTGGTCGAGCTCCGGCCTCTCACTCAAGAGCAGACTCGAAGCTGAAGACCCCCTGTCTGTCTGATCAGGTTTGTAGTTCCAAAGCCCAACAGCAAAAACTGGAGATCAAAGAGGTCCACCGCACCACGGCTGCTCAGGGTGCCCTTGGCCTCGAGGGGGAGCGAATGGGCGCTAATAGTAGCTGACTTGTTTCAGTCCACCCAAGGCCCCTCTCTTGGCTAAAAAACTGTCCTGCCCTGAACTAGCTATGCTACACAGCCACCCACTGCCCGACCACCTGCACAGGACTCCTAGAATCCCAAACCATGTTCACAGGGATCAATTCTGTGTGTGGACACGAAACCCAAGCAAAGCTGATCAGCATGCTTTAATGAAGACTGATACACGGGTGTTGTTGGGACAGGGTTGGGGGGTCTTTGCTTGGGAGATGGGGGGGGCAAATCTCAAGGAACATACAGCAGCAGGCCATCCTTCCCATGATGGGGAAAGAGATAAGCTACTGCAGCAAAGAAAGAGGCCAACTGTCAGAGAGAAGCAGCACCCGTACCGGGCTTTGGAAGTGGGGAGATAGGAAATAAGCAACTTCTAGATGACAGAACGTGAACCCCATCTGGGACTCAACTTCCCAGACACATGTGCCAATGAACTCCCTGGGGTGGAATGGTCGGTTGGTTGTTGGTTGGTTGGTTTCACTTAAGCTAGTTGGAGTTGAGCTTCTGTCGCTTGTAACACAAAGACATGGACCCAACCTCAGTCATCGTGCCGAAATTCAGAAGATCCAAGCTGTGCCAGGACACACAAACAAGCTGAAAGCACCAATAGAGAGCACTCGATGTGGCCCGGAAACAGCTGAGTTTGATTTAAAAAAAAAAAAAAAAAAAAAAAAGAGCCTCCCGGAGCATGTCCCATTTGAGAAAAGCAATCCTGTGAGTCTCTTTTCAATGAGCTGCCCACCATCTCTCTCAGAATGAGTATTAGGAACAAAGGAACAAAGAAAAGACCTACAATTAGTAATCAATGAGGTTTTTAATATTTGGGAGAAGACGGGGTAGAGAAGGGAACAAGAAATGAAGATTGGATAAGAAATGCTGAGAGATGGGGTGCCTGGGTGGCTCAGTGGGTTAAGCCTCTGCCTTTGGCTCAGGTCATGATCTCAGGGTCCTGGGATCAAGGCCCGCATCAGGCTCTCTGCTCAGCAGGGAGCCTGCTTCCTCCTCTCTCTCTGCCTGCCTCTCTGTGTACTCTTTCTCTCTGTCAAATAAATAAAATCTTTTTAAAAAAAGAAAAAGAAAGAAATGCTGAGAGCATGATGGAAAAGACAACTTCCTCTTTAGCCAAGGGCTCAGACTTTTAGGCCAGAACAGTGTTAAGAATCACCTATTCCTGTTTCCCAAACTGACGGATCTATGGAACAGTATCTAGGAGATGCCAAGGGTTGGTCCACAAAAATAAAACAACATTAACAAGCAAATAACTTTGGAATACCAGGTTTATACAGTGAAAGAGAATATTTTATTCCTCTGCAGGACTTGTCAGAGCCTTTCATATAAGAATGTGCATTGGGAATATCCAAAAAGATATGGGAAGCAGTATTTCCCAAATACTTGACCATAGAACCCTAATTCTCAGGTATGCTTATTAACATTTCCTGCAGTGCTGTGCCATGGAACATTTATAAAATGTATATCTACTCAAAATTCTGTATTTACAGAGATGAAAAAAGCAAGGCTCAGGAAAATGCAGTTACTTGTTAAAGGTCACGAAGCAAGCAGATCAGTTGTACAGCTTGAGTAAGAACCCTGGTTCCTTGACTCCCTGTCCAGAGTTCCTTGGAAGCTCCATCTCATTATAATGACTCCAAAAGAATTTAAATCAGGCGATTCTTGGTCATTTCCTGAAGCTAAGGCAAAGTAACATTAAAACGAAAGGTTAAGACACTCATATATAATCTTCAGATGGTACAGAACCTAATTTGGCTCTGACTTCACAAATTCACACCTTGGTTGCCATCAGGAATACAACTCATGCTTCCGGATTCCAACAGACAACTTCAGCCCTACTTCCTGGTGGGCCTGATCAACTGCCAAGCGTCTCCGTGTGTGTGAGAGGGAATATCAGTCACACACACATGTTTGACAACGCAAACTAGGTATAGTACAAATGTGAGAGTGAGTTACAGAATTAAAATGAGCTTTTTTTTTTTTTTAAAGATTTTATTTATTTGACAGAGAGAGAGAGATCACAAGTAGGCAGAGAGGCAGGCAGGGCGGTGGCGGGGGGAAGCAGGCTCCCTGCCGAGCAGAGAGCCCAATGTGGGGCTCGATCCCAGGACTCTGGGACCATGACCTGAGCCGAAGGCAGAGGCTTAACCCACTGAGCCACCCAGGCACCCCTAAAGTGACCTTCTGAGAATAAAATGTAAATATGTCAAAGGCAGCCTCAGAACAGAATTCATACCAACATATCATTGGGTCAGGTTTGACTTCATTGCCTACAACGACAGTATTCCCAATTTTTGAAGCAGACAGCAAAAAAAGTTTTTAAAAAAAGATTCATAATCAGAATCATAAAGATTCTGGGGTGTCTGGGTGGCTCAGTCAGTTAAGCATCTGCCTTCAGCTCAGGTCACAATCCCAGGACCCTGGGATTGATCCCGGTATCAGGCTCCCTGTTCAGCAGAGAGTCTGCTTCTCCCTCTCCCACTGCCTCTACTGCTCCCCTTGCTTGTACTCTCTCTCTCTTTCTCTCTCTCTCTCTCTGTCAAATAAATTAAATTTTTAAAAAATCATAAAGATTCTGAATCAGGTCTTAATTAGCTTTCAAAAAGAATGTTGCATCACGTTGTATGTTCAAGAGGAGAGGCCAACACCCCTTCTAGGCCCATGTTCTAGAACTGTGCTGCCCCATAGAATAGCCACTAGCCACCATATGAATTCATTAATTAAATTTAGTGAATTAAGTAAACTTAATGGACTAATTAATTCATTAAATTTAATTAACTTAATTAATTGGTTAAGTTTAACTAAAATTAATTAATCAAAATTTAACTAAATGAAAAGTTCCATTCCTCAGTAGGACTAGCTACATTTCAATAGCCACACAGGGCTAGCAGCTAGTATAGTACTGAACAGACATAGAGAACATTTCCATCAGTGCAAGAGGTTCTATCTGACAGGGGCTCCAAACTCTCTGACACATCTCCCTGGTCACAGACACACCAGGCCACCTGACCCTAGGGCAGCCAAAGGACAGCCAGAGTCTCCATGGCATTACCTACATGGAGGACTTTGCCAATGGAAAGGCAGTGACTAACTCACCAACCAAGCTCTCTCTTTGGGGAGGGCGAGCTCCACAGACTTAGTTGTTAATGGGAACCTGAGACACACAACAGCAGAAGTTATGAAGCGGAGAAGGAAATCCCGAGTAGACAGTCCTGTTGAAAGAGGGAGCGTGGGGAGCGGGCCTGGCTCTCTGAGTGGGAGAGAACTCAGGCTCTCTACTGTTTCTCAGAGTTTCCAGTGGGATGGAGGGCGAGCTGCCCAAAATGGTGGTTTGCTTGATGACATGCCCTTTATTGGGTTGCTTCCTTCCTTTTCCTCATTCCTCCACTCCCCTGGTGTTTCCTGGGACCACCCCCCAAATAAACCACTTACACTCCAATCACTGCCTCAGAGTCTACCTCCGGGGGAACCCAAACTAAAACAGATAAGGTAAGCAGAGTGAGTCCTTGTTCCTTGCCACCTAAAGGCAAGCACACACTGGTTCTGATCAGTTTGGGAGACTAGAACATAATAAAACATAATCAATGTTCATATATCACCAGTGAAAATGCAAAATGCTACCACTCTTTGGGAAACACCTTGGAAGTTTCTTATAAAGTTAAACATACACTCACCATATGACCCAGCAATCCTCCTCCTAGATATTTACCCAAGGGAAATAAAAACTTATGTTCACACAAAAAGCTGTTCATGGATGTTTATAGTGGCTTTATTCATAATCGCCCAAAATTGGAAACAACCCAAACGTCCTTCAACAGGGGAACAGATAAACAAACAATGGAATAATACTCAGAAATATAAGGGAACCGATACACAGAGCAACACGGACGACTCTGAATGCCTTACGCCAAATGAGAGAAGACAGACTTGGAAGGCTACATTCCGTGTGATTCCATTAAATGACATTCTTATAAAGACAAGACACGGGGACAGAAAACAAGTCAATAGTGGCCAGGGGCTGGGGGTGGGGAAGGAGGTGACCAGAAAGGAGTGGGGGGAGTTTCAGTGGCTAAGGAAAAACGTTCTTGATTGCGGGAGCAGTTACATGACTGCCTACCTTGGCTCAAATGCGCAGAATCGTGCACTTTGAAAGGGCGAATTCTATGGTATATAAATTACATTCGAATGAAATCAGTGGGGAAAATAAGAGCCAATGAAGGGGATACTCTCTCCAGGGGCCCCAGACATGCTCTGGGACTGACTGTGCCACAGCCCATCTTCCAGGAGTCCCAGGCAGTATGTAAATCAAGACACATGCAAGTCGGTGAGACAGCCCATCCTGTCCACGGCAGCCTTTCCAGTGGACTCGGCCACTTGAGATGCGCCATCCTCCCAGGCTTACCAGTGACCCAGAGGAGTTCTAACAGCTCTGGGGAGCTGGGGCAGAGGAACTTCTCCTTCCCATTTCAGAATCACCGCCTTAGCTTCTCCTTCAGGCCTCTTGGACAATGTGTCCAATATAACCAGCCTACCAAGTGGAGAATGTCGACCAAAGTTTCCATTAGAGAAATGAGAATCAACTTCCAAACACGCACCAGAGAGCCCAGTGAGACAGCGGCGCTGTGATTGGAGCGATTCCAAGTTCTGTTTCATCTTCCTGTAAAACAGGCCATTTGGCTAAGATGACCTTCAGAGTCCCTTCCCCTGACCCCAAACTGAAACACTGTATGATTCTGAAAGCATATTTCAAAGGTACTTAGAATTAAGAGAGTGTCATTGAAAGGGGACGGTCACCAGCCCAGCAGGCTCATGTGTGGCTCATGCTCTCCAGCTGGGCTTTGGTTTGGTCTAAAGGCAAGAGTCAGAGGAGGCACACAAGCCCGCTGACAAAGGCATAATATTTTCCATTAGGTGTCACAGCATTCATCCTGTGTTTTCTCCTTTTCCCCAGGGGACTCCCAGAAATGGTCCATGCGAGCATCTGAAAATGTGTGCCCTGTGAAAAAGCACGCATACCACATGGGCCCACATCCCTGGGGCAAAAAACCACCAATAACCAGAATGCAAAACACCCTCCGGGCCCTCCTCCCCCAGGCAAAGCTCCAGAAGTTGTATCCGGGAGATGATGCATTTTTTTAGAATTGTGTCATTATTCATAGAGGAATTCACTCTCAGGTCTCACATCCAGCCTGGAGCTGGGCTGGGCTGCCTAGAGCCACAGCGAAGAGAGAACCGGCCACTCACACCATTTTTCTGGTGAGCTCTGACCCCCAGATGAGCTGTGTGTGTGCCGGGGCTGGAGCCCAGGCGGCCGGTCCAGCTTGGAGAGGTTGTACCTTCTGCCCTCTGCACACAACAGGGAACAGGTCTGTGCGGGGCTTCGACTCAGTCAACTGAGCACGTACGGTAGACAGGCTGCGCTGCGGACTCCAAGCTTCTGATTAAAAGGGTGACAAGGGGGCAGGCTTGTCACTCTTCTCCACAGGCCTGCCGTGGGCCCAGTTCAGGGGGCTCAGGAGACCACTGAGCCTGGAGAAGTAGACATCAGTGACCTGAGGTGACTTATTTTCTGAAGCAATGCCGCATCGGTGCTAGTTCACAGCGGCTCCCATCCCCCACCCCTTTGCTTTTCCTTGGAATCTAGGGATTCCACCAAGGGCCGGATGAAATCTCTCTACAGCTGAGGTCTCCTACGGAGCTGAGAGGGCCCTGGGTGCTGGGGACACCACGGTGCCATCCCTGGGCTGTCAGCCCACGGCACTGCTAGGCTCAGAGCTCCCTCCCCAGAGGTTAGCACGACAAGGGATTGTGGCCCGCCTGCGGCAACCACAGCCAAAGGCAAGGATAGGCCAACGTCCCCTATTCGGCATGGGGCGGGGCCTCTGCAGTCTACACTGACCTTGACCCTTGCCCTCCATTGTTGGTCACGTTCCCTAAGGACTCCTGGCCTTGGGGACACTTTACTTACTGGCCTGATAAATAAATCTGGGTAAGCTCCAAGGTTCAAACCTTCAATCAGTTTGTTCAGGGAAGAGATATGCTACTTATTGGGGTCTCTATGACCCCCATAAACATATGGTAAAACCCACCAAAGGACCCCCAAGCTCCTTACAGACACCCCCTGAATTAGGAACTCATAACTAAAAGCAAATTCAGAAGAGCCTGGGTGGCTCCGTCACTTAAGCATCTGACTCTTGATTTTTGGCTCAGGTCATGGTCTCAGAGTTGAGATCAAGCACTGCATTGGCCTCTGCACTCAGCGTGGAGTCTGCTGGAGATGTCCCTCTCTTTCTCTCTCTCTCTCTCTCTCTCTGTCCCTCATCCTGCTCATGTGCTCCCAAATAAATAAATAAAATCTTTAAAAAAAAAAAAAAAAAAGCAAGTTCAGGAAGGTCACAATTCCGTCTCTTAGTAGTATCACCTTTGCCTGTAAGACAGGAGAAAAATCGAAATGTGGAGAGTACTACAGGAACAAGGGAAGGTGGCTTAATGGGAAAGATGAAGACCAGCAGGAGGGCCCTTTGCTCAGGGCCCTGTTGCTATTGAGGGTAGAACTGAACCCAAATTCAGGCCTCACGTTCTGCCTGCCCTGCCAATGTAGCCCCCTGCACTAGGTCTCCATGTTCTGGAGGATGGAGGAGCCACATGTCCCAGGGAGAGAGATTTCTAGAGCTTCCCTCCACCCTGGACCCAGGAAAGGTCTGTGCTCCTGCTCGCTGAGATCCAGCCAAGGCCCTCCTGGGAACTTCACCATATCTGCCCTTCAGTTTCCAAAAGGGGAAACAGCAGGGCAGCTCTCTGCCCATGCCAGGCCTGGGCTGCTGGGCCTGAGCACCCATCAGCTGCCCATGTCACCAGAACCAGAGGCCGGAGCTGCCGGGCTCCACCCCACGGCAACCTGACGTTTCCCTTCTACACACCTGTCCCCGGAGCATCTCGTTCTGCACACACCTGCTCCTGGCAGGACCTCACACCCAGCAGACCAGCGGCAAGAGAAAGCCCCAGGGAGAGAACTTGCCGCACTCCAGGTCTTACGCCTTATTTCAGTTACCTGGGCCTGGGACAAGCTTGGCGCACCACATGTAGCAGTACCTCCAGGCAGTGAGGGTGGGAGGAGAAGAAGAAAACAAAGCGCCCTCGTGGGAGACCTGAGGGTGCACAGACAGAAGCAGGGGCGAGTTCAAGACGACCAGGATCTAAGCCAGTGGCTTTCAACGCTGGGATACGTGGCAGTGTCTGGAGACGTTTCTGGTTATCACGATGGGGGTGCTCCTGGCACTTCCTGGCATCGAGGGATGCTGTTCAACTTCTCTCATGCCCGCAACAGCCCCCCATGCCAAAGGACTGTCCAGCCACAAATGTCAGTGGGGTCGAGGCTAGCAAACCCCACTTTGAGCACATACCTTCTAGAAGAAGGTTTTTCCTTTTATTTCCTTTTCCCTGGAGACCCCTTTCATCATGGCTGCATCAGATAGCAAGGGAATAACAGGGGAATCTGACAATTACCACTTCAGATAAACGCTCACAGCCTATCAGAGTGGAAGCTCTGCCTTTTCATCTGTTACAATGACCATTCGTAACTGGGCTGCAGAAAGGAAGGCTGCCTTTTAGGAAAATAACTCAGAGTAAAGACAGGCTAAAGAGGAAGTTCTGAGTGTGTTCTTAAAAAGTTTAAGCATCAAAGAAAGGCCTCGGTGAGGCCATAAACAACCCACTTGGGCTGCCTTTTTGATTAAATAAGAAGCACTCTTACCGGGTCTTTCGGTTGTAGTCTGCTTTTTGTTTTAATGTGGTTTTAATCATGGAATCGTGGCTCTTTGTTCCTTCAGGAAATTCTGTCAAATGTTTCGCATTCCTCATAGAGAACTACTGTCCATGCGAGTTAAGATCCCAAGTTCTACATTTTGGGGTGAGCCACATTTTCTTGTTTTTTAACGTCGACGTGAGGGGGAAAAAAAATGCGCAGGGAGGAAAGAATGCAAATGGTCGTCGCTGAAAACATACACAAAGCCAGAAACATCTCCCTAGTGCACAAGGTCAAGAATATCTGGGTAAATCCGCTTCATGTTTCGCAGGCGTGCTAACGGGTCATGAGAAATGCTGGGGAAAAGGCCCTTGACAGGAGCGCAGGGAGACGCCTAAAAATAGACATTTTCACCCAAAGGAGGGTTATCCGTTAGAACTACATCATTCTCAGCACGACCGAGCAACAGAGACTCGCACATTGGAGCGTGAAAAACACTGATGCCCTGTTACCAATCCTCTTCACTTAGCTTGAAAGGAGATGACATCGGCTACGACCAAGGCTCCTCCTGCAAGGCTCACGGCAGATCTTTCCCGTAGCTCTTACCCATTTCTGAGATGCTGATTTGGAAAAGCAGGGAGAGAAGATGGGCTGTGTCTGCCCTCTCCTCCTCCCTTCCCGGAAGCGGAGGAGTCGAGTAGCAAGTTTGCTGGCGTCTACACCTCCTACAACTGGGTTCAAACCCCACTTCCATACTAGGAGCTTTGGGACCTGGAGCAAGTTACTGCACTTCCCTCAGTCCCCCAGCAGCTTCTTCCTCTGTGTGACACAGAGGTGGGAGTGAGAACTAAAAATGAGAATTTACAGGCTTAGGGCTCATCCCAGAAGAGGCCCTCACTCAAAGGACAGTGAGCGTGGGCGGAGCCGAGGAGACACCTTTCCAGCGATGACCACAGCCCAGAGGTCTGGGCACAGTGCTCTGAGGGGCAGGTCTGTCTCCGAAGAGCTCTTCCCAGATTCAGCTTCCTTATCTACTCCATGAGCCCCTGTGTCCAGCAGTGTCAGGCATGTGGGAAGACAGAGACTCCATTTGTAGGAGCAAACCTTGGAGAAGCGTTCTGGAAGGAAGTTAGGTAGCACTTATCAAAACACCCTTCACCATCCAGCCCACTCCCGGGCAGCTGGGCTATCCCCGAATACGTGATAAAGAGTTAGGAAAATACCAATGAGGCAAACATAGCAGCTAACCTTCACTGAGCACTTAAAAAGTCCTAAGTATTTTACATGTAACTTACATATGTACATTTCCTACACAAGCAATACATCTGGTATACACTACGTGGGATATTTCTTTGATATATGTATGAAGTAACTTAGCCTTACAAGGTGGGTATTATTACTGTTCTCTCCATCGCACAGAAAAGAAAGTTGAGACACGAAGACGTTAGTTATTTGCCCTAGGTCAAGGGTCAGCCAATGTTTTCTGTAAGAGGCCAGATGGTAAATATTTTAGGTGGGCCAGATGGTCTCTGTCACAACTACTCAACTCTGCCATTGTAGCAGGAAAACAGCCCCAGACAATAGGTAAACAAATGCGCATGGCTGTGTTCCAACAAAACTTTATTTATGGACGATGAACTTTGAATCTCGTGTGATTTTCATGTATCAGGAAATACTGTTTACTGATTTTTTTTTTGATCATTTAAAAATAAGAAAATTATTCTTGGCTTGCAGGCCATGGAAAAAAACGGGGGGAGGGGGTGTTTGGTCCAAGGGTGGTAGTTTGCCAACCCCTTGCCCTAGGTCATTTCCCCGAGTCCATGAAGTCCTGTGTCCAAGTCAGACACTTGACAGACACCAAATCAGCTCCAGAAGGCACATTCATGATCTCACACTATCATTACCTCTTTTAATAGCAAAAAGGAAGAGTAGCCAAATAGTTTGATACATTATGCATTTATAACACGGGACGCTCTGCCACATTAAAAAGTCATACACATACACACTGACCAGAGCAGGTCTGGGCATGGTAAGCAAAAAATGCAAGCTGTCCATGAATACACACATCATGACCCAGTGTATTAAATTAAAACTAAGTATGTACATGTGTATGTGTACATGTACACACACGTGTTCACAGACACATAAACAGTGAACATAAAGATCTAAAACGAGCAGGAAGGGCGCCTGGGTGGCTCAGTGGGTTAAAGCCTCTGCCTTCAGCTCAGGTCATGATCTCAGGGTCCTGGGATCAAGCCACACATCAGGCTCTCTGCTCGGCAGGGAGCCTGCTTCCTCCAATCTCTCTGCCTGCCTCTCTGCCTACTTGTGATCTCTGCCTATCAAATAAATACATAAAATCTTTTAATAAATAAATAAAATAAAACGAGCAGGAAGCGTAAGCAGCCAGGAAGGAGGTAAGGTAGAGCTATCGAGGGTACGTACATTGCTCCACACACAACTGGAATCTTTTCCATTTCAAACACATCCTTCTATTTCTTACGTAATAAAAGAAAAAAAAAATGAGGTGCTGGTTACAAGGCATCACTTGCCAACATACTTTGAGCTCTCGGAGAAGTTTCCATGAACCCCATCTAAACAAAAGCTGCTTAAATTAATCACGGCAGGACAAAGACATGATTTCTAGAGGGAAAAACAAACAAGCAAACAAAGGTGGCCTGAAGGGCAAACCTAGCAAACACAGCTAGGTCTCTCTCTGACTATCCACGGGGATTTTCTTTTCAATTGCGTGTGTGTATAACCTGACCTTCTCTAGACACCATTAACCTTCAAACCAAGGATGTCAGCCGAACACAACGGCTTCAAGGTTTTCATCGGCTGCGTGATAGTCCAGGCGTCGTTTCTTGCCTGCATAGACTTTAATTTATGAAGTTGTTTCGGTTTGCTCCACGGCCGTGAGTGCAGCTGAAAGGGGAGTCATCGACTGGGAAAATGCGATCTCCCTCGGTGCCAATTTTTAAATCCAGCCTTCAGGTCATCTTATTTTCTTGGATGCTTCCCATAGTCACATTTTTTGTTTGTTTGTTTTACATGAAAGAGTACATTCCCTTTCCTCAAGCCAGGTTGACCATTTTCCATTGCTTTTTATTAAAAATGCATCTTATTCAAATGGAGTGTTCTCAGAGTTTCCGCCTCTCATGAGTAAGAGAGCCCAGGAGTGGAGGCCTCAGCTGGTCACACAGACCCCAAGCTCCAGGCTGCCTCCACGCACCATATGATCCCATGTGCAGAAAATAAGTGGGTCCAAAATCCCATCTCTGGCCCCAGGACCCCAGACTCTTTCTCAGATCTGGAGCAGACTGCAGGGGGGCCCTCTGCGCCCACTCAAACAGCACCTGCTGCAGCAGAGCCTGAAGATGCTAAAATGCAGATGCAGGAGAAGGTCCTTCTCGGGTGGCGCTCCCGTCAGAGCTGTGAGGGCCTTCTGTTGACCAAACAGTGAATGTTTTTAATCCCAAGCACCACCTGGTTGGAGGGCACAGGAGGGAGCTTTAAACATCAACCACACATGCCACTCGAATCCCAAATTCATGACAGAACGGCATGCGCAGCCCAAACTGGCAAGACAAAGCTATCCTGGCCAGTGTTTGAACCAAGCCACCTTGTCATGGCCTCTAGCTGCCCTGTCTCCGTTGTGACCACAAGTGACCTCTCCAGTTGCTTAGTTCGTGATGGAACATTACTCACCCCGCCTCAACAGGGCAATTCTAATCCTTTGCTTTCGTGATGGGATCAATATTATGTTTTCCAAATGTTCCCAGCCACATGAGGAACAAAAAATAAACTGTTAACACAATTCAGTTTATATACATTTTTGTGATTTAAAAAAAATAACATGAGGGGCGCCTGGGGTGGCTCTGTTGGTGAAGCATCTGCCTTCAGCTCAGGTCAAGATCTCGGGATCCTGGGATCGAGCCCCACATCCAGCTTCTGGCTCAGCCGGGAGTCTGCTTGTGGATTCTCTACCTCTCCCTTTGGCAACCCCCACCCCTGTAACTCATGCGTTCTCTCTCAAATAAATAAATAACATGAGATTTACCCTCTTAATTTTTAAGTATACAACCCAGTACTGTTAAATAGGCACAGTGCTGTCAGAATATTTCTAGAACTTTCCCATCTTGCATAACTGAAACTCTATTCCAACTGAATACCAACTCTTCATTTCCCTTTTCCTCCCAGGTCCTAGTAACCACCGGTCTCCTTCCTGTTTCTATGAATTTGACTACTTTAGATTCCTCATATAAGTGGGATCATGCTGTGTTTATCCTTCCACGACTGGCTTATTTCACTTAGCACGATATCCTCGAAAGCTATGTAGGCTGTTACATGTAGCAGAATTTCTTTCTTTTTTAAGGCCAAATAATATTCCATTGCATGTATATATGAGATTTTCTCTTTTTTTTTTTAAGATTTTATTCATTCATTTATTTATTTGAGAGAAAGAGAAAGACTAAGGAGAGGAGCGGAGGGAGAGGGACAAGCCGACCCCGTGCTGAGCATGGAGTCCAACACAGGGCTTGACCTCAGGACCCTGAGATCATGACACAAACTGAAATCAAGAGTCACACACTTAACTGACTGAGCCACAAGGCCTCCCTGTATATATGACATTTTCTTAATCTAGTCATCGTTTGAAGAACATTTAATTTGTTTCCATCTATTGACTATTGGGAATAACACTGCAATAAACACAGGAGTATAAATATCTCTTTGAGATCCGGATTTCAATTCTTTTGGATAAATACCCAGAAGTGGGATTGCTAGACCATCGGGTGATTCCAATTTTAATTTTAGGGGGGAAAAAAAGGAAAAAAAAGAACCGCCACTCTACTTTCCATATTTCCGTAATGGCTACACCATTTTACGTTCCTACCAACAACACACAAGAGTTCCAGTTTCTCCAGATTCTTGCCAACGCTTGTTATTTTTTGTTTTTGATAATGGCCATCCCAACAGGTATGAAGTGACATATCATTGTGGTTTTGATTTGCATTTCCCTGACGATTAGTGATATCAAGCATCTTTCCATGTACCTGTTGTCTATCTGTATGTCTTTCTTTGATGAAATGTCTATTCAAGTCCACTGTCTGCTTTTTAAATAGATTATTTGTTTTTTTCCTATTGAGTTATAGGAGTTCCTTCTGTATTTTGTATATTAATCCCTTACAGATATGTGGTTTGCAAATATACAGATTATAGGAGTGTCTTATGGCCTCCTGGAACATAAAAGTTTCAGATAGGGGCGCCTGGGTGGCTCAGTGGTTAAGCCTCTGCCTTCAGCTCAGGTCATGATCTCAGTGTCCTGGGATCAAGCCCCACATCAGGCTCTCTGCTTGTCAGGGAGCCTGCTTCCTCCAATCTCTCTGCCTGCCTCTCTGCCTACTTGTGATCTCTCTCTTTGTCTGTCAAATAAATAAATAAGTAATCTTTAAAAAATAAAAAAATAAAAAAACATCGTGACTTCTGTCACTGAAGACAACTTTAAAATCCAAGCTCTTACCACCTGGGCACGTAAGTTACTGTCAAATCTTTGGTCGTACCTGGAGGCGCCTTATTCTTACACGGTTGAGGTGGACAACTGTGGCTTTCGCTTACCTGGCACTCCTTCTCTAACAGCCCTCCTGTGTGGCCCACACCACCCTTCCTTCCCTCCAACTCCAGCCACCACACAGGCAAGTGACCTGGTGTCACCAAAGGGAGTCTTTTCCAAGGCATTCCTGCTGCTTTTCAGAAAAGTGGTTCTCTTTGCACTGAAGCTGCATTGAGAGCAGCTATGAGACCTCCTGACCCACCGAGAACGAAGCAGAGGAGAGACCAACATTGCTGAGAGATGGGGACAGAAAAACCCCAGGATGTTGTTTAATTCTTTGGATCCAGAAATCCAAGAACACCCCTAGATTCCCAGACACATTTGCATTTCTGTCCTCACTACCACAGGATTTCGGAGTACTGCAATTGTCATCTTTGCATTTTGGACTCCTTGTATTTAAGAGTTTATGTGTTGTGGGAGGACCCGGGTGGCTCAGTCAGTTGAGCATCCGATTCTTTTTTTTTTTTTTTTAAGATTTATTTATTTGAGAGAGAGAGAGAGAGAGAGAATGAGAGAGAGAGAGCATGAGAGGAGAGAGGACAGTGGGAGAAACAGACTCTCTGGCGATGAGAGAGCCTCATGTGGGACTCGATCCCAGACTCCAGGATCATGACTTGAGCAGAAGGCAGTTGTTTAACCAACTGAGCCACCCAGGAGCCCCAAATATCCGATTCTTGATTTCAGCTCAGGTCATGATCTCAGGGTCGTGAGATCGAGCACTGTATTGGGCTCTGTGCTCAGTGCAGAGTCTGCTTGTCCCTCTCCCTCTGCTCATTCCCCAGCTTGTTCTCTTTCTCTAACAAATAAATCTTTTTTTTTTTTTTTTAAAGAGTTTATGTTGGGGCGCCTGGGTGGCTCAGTGGGTTAGGCTGCTGCCTTCGGCTCAGGTCATGATCTCAGAGTCCTGGGATGGAGCCCCGCATCGGGCTCTCTGCTCAGCGGGGAGCCTGCTTCCTCCTCTCTCTCTGCCTGCCTCTCTGCCTGCTTGTGATCTCTCTGTCAAAATAAATAAATAAAACCTTAAAAAAAAAAGTTTATGTTATTTTTCATGTTTCTACATAATCTTAGTAATTTTCATTTTTTAAACAAGACATTGTGCTTTTTTTTTTTTAAGATTTTATTTATTTATTTGAGACAGAGTGAGAGAGAGAGAGAGAGAGAGAGCATGAGTTGGGGGAGAAGCAGAGAGAGAGGGAGAAGCAGACTCTCGGCCGCAGGGAGCCTGACACAGAGCTTGATCCCAGAACTCCGGAATCCCAACCTGAGCCAAAGGCAGAAGATGCCCGACCAACTGAGCCCCCTTAGGTGCCCCAATAATTTTCATCTTTAATGGGTATATAACCCATTACCTGGGACAAATCCCTCCCTGGGCACCCAGCCTCCTGACACCAGCACAGAGCTCCCTGGGTGCCACGATACTGGCTCGGCAAACCTTTCTGAGTGTGCGGCCGACACAATGGAGGACGAGGCTGCCACGGGCAGTCCTCGTTACGCTGGAGACCACCTCCAGCCAACCGCGTGCCCAATAACTGACACACCCAGGCAACACCAGCCAGGCACCAGCGCTCAGCGAGAGTACTTTCCCAGGGCCAGTGATGCACAGCTCCCGGGGGTTTGGCTATGGAAGACCTACGCCATTTCTCTAGCCACCTAAACTTCACCCCTCACAGCCAAGACCCTATGCCGTCAGGCTCCCCACCCAGCAGTAAAACTGTTCCGCTTGGTGCTCAATTGTTGGTCTCTTAGTCTTCATTTTTTTCTTTACTAGATTGTAAGTTACTTTACGCTGTAAGTTAAAACCTACTGTAAGTTACTTTACGTTGTAACTTATAACCTATTGTAAGTTACTTTACACTGTAACTTATAACATATTGTAAGTTTCTTGTGCCGTTTTTGCAGGTTGTTCCCTCAAGGAGGCAAGTTCCAGATCAGGGCAGCTACCACGTCTGCCCACCCAGCCAGCCACCCCAATCGCCCCAGTGCCTGGGACCTGAGCAGGGCTCAGTAGCTGTTTGTTGGGAGGCCGGGTGAACGGATGAGTATATCCTATGCGCTGCCCGCTGTGTCGTTCTCCACAATCATATAGAACACTGCCTCTCTCTACAGCTGTGCCAGCTCCGTTTTGGCAAAAGATGTTCCCAGCGAAGTTTGTGGTTGGCAGGGTGGGACGGAGTTTGAAGAAAGACACGTGTTAGGAAAAGCTACTTGAACGTTCTGGCAAAGCCTCATTGAACCTGTCAGTTGCTGACAGGGCTGGGAA
This sequence comes from Enhydra lutris kenyoni, assembly GCF_002288905.1. Lineage (NCBI taxonomy): Eukaryota > Metazoa > Chordata > Mammalia > Carnivora > Mustelidae > Enhydra > Enhydra lutris. The sequence continues at coordinate 69,186,347 of NW_019154096.1, read as the reverse complement.
GAGACGGCACTGGAGGCCGTCTGTCACGTGTCCCTGACACAAAGGTGGCTCAGTGTCACTCCTCCCACTTGCCTATAGGAAACACCTGCCCTTGTGACCACACAAGGGCCACAGAGCCATTGTCTCGCATTGGCATGTCTTATCCCAGCTTACCGATGCGTTCTCTTCTCCTCCATTCGCTTCTCACAGAAGCCCTGGAGATAGGTGGTGGTACCATCCCCATTTTACAGAGGAGGAAGCTGAGACTAAAAATGGAGAACTATTTGCTTTTAGGTCACTCCACTTAGGAAGTGGTAAACTAATCAAACGAGGATGCCATTAGACTGAGTGGCAGTATAGTAAGCACACCGAAACCTAAAACTGGAAATGCCTCAAGGTTATGAAAAGAAAAGCTAAGGACAACCAATCATAAATAGCCAACTAGGCTTTTAGCCACAGCCAGTGGAATGACTGTCTCCCAGTGCTTGGTGCTCTGTACCTTCTCTGTGGGAGCCTTTCTGCCGGCTCCTCTCAGAGGATCCCTCCCGACCACTTCCCATCTGGCACTGCCTGACTTGAATTGATTTTCAAATAAACTTCAAATCTGTCATATGCCTTAGTTCCCCTTTTAACAGAGGTGCCTAGGGCTTACATTTTTTTCAATCCCTAATCCCCACTCTTGCAATCAACCATGGTCAAGGACGGGCTCAGTGGCCCCAGCAAAGCACTAAGAGGCCTGGCAGCATCCCACTCCCTCTGACCTCAGGGCCAGTCTGCATTCCGGGATGTTCCAGCTGTGCAACGTCAGGTCAGGGCCCCGTCTGCATCCTCTTTCATTTCAAAGCCGCGCTCCTTGGGGGCCTGCTGACAGAAGGCGGCTCCAAGCTTTCTTCCAGCCCCCACAGCCATAGCACCGGTAGAACCCCTGGCTGGGAAGCTCCTGGTTCTTTTAATTCATGTTACTTGGTTTTCTTAGTTTAGTTGTTGTGTGTGTGTGTGTGTGTGTGTGTATGCATGTGCGTGTGTGTATGTGTGTGTTTAATGAGCTTTCTCAATTACAAAACTTCCTTCCTCTCTTTCCAGCAAGAAGTCAGGCTCTGAATGCTATAATGTCATTTAGGTTACAAAAAAGAATAATATATGTTTATTTAAATGGAAAATCACATATTTCAAAGGCCTTGGTTTTCCATGCCCCCTCCCAAAACAGTTTTCTACTGAATTTTTTTTCTTTCATGGTAGACTGACTATGTAATTTATTGCCCAAACAGGGACCCTTTTAAGGATGACAGAAGACGCTATGAATCCTGACACCAGCCATATGATCACCCTTCTTTGGGGGGGGGGGCACCATTTCTCATCGGAGCCCAGAAGAATGTGGCGAACCACTTCCAGACAGCAAATTGAATTAGGTTATATTAATGTCAGGCCTCGAAAGAGTCAACAACTGTGCCGTCCACTTTTAAATAAGGGTTTAAGACTCTCTTTGCTTTATCCGCTGACACTAGAATTCAAGAGCCCGGTCTAACAGAAGGCGGGTAGAAGCCAAAGGATCCGGTTTTAAGGGTCTTTATTCTCTAGCAGCAATTCTAATGTGCTGAGACCAAACCTTCCTAGTTCCAGAAATTTCTCTAGGGTGGGTGAGGGGTGGGGTGTCTAGTCTCAGAACAAAGAAGGCTGGGGAGATCATTGGGTCCATCCCAGACGCCAGCCAGGGCCACACCCATCGTTCCAGATGGAATTGAATCTCTGCTCTTTATTTTAGACCTCCAGAGGAAATCATGCCACCTCCCTGGGTAAGCCAGTCCAAAGTTTAATTGAGATTTTTCAGGGCGAGGCACCCCTCCTTCCGGTCCATACTCCACCCAGGAAACCGATAACATCTCACCCTCCACCCACCATCACCTCCGCCTGCAGGGCCTACAAGGAGTGTCTTCTCCTCAGCAGACCAGAAAGCCCTCCCGGGGTCCAGAAAATATTCAGAAGCGAAACAGAAACACACACACCTCCTTCCCCCCCCGCCCCGCACCCCCGCCCCCCCCCCCCCCCCCCCCCCCGCCACCCTTTTAATCCCCAAGCAGACTGTAAATGGAAAGACAGGAAATGCAAGAAAGCAATGCTTAGAGTCACTCCTTCTCAAGTCCAGCCCCGCCCCCTCACTCCCAGCCTCTCTCTCCCCTTGACAGACAGACAACCCATTAAGAGCTCACCCATAATAGTCTTTCCTGTAAGAACTTGTAAACAGCATCATTCAGGCTCCTACTTGGGTATTTCCCAGCTCACTTTCCTGCTTTTCCTTTGTCGTGGAATGTCCCCACAGCACACCTATCCCTCCCCAGCTCCCTCTCCTTCAGTCCCCCTGAAGTTTAAGGGTCTCCCTCTTGAATACTGTGTTGATCACTTGGTGTCGTGCATTACTTGTCATTTCTTTAAAGGAAGCCCTTCACTTAGGGGGCTGGAGACACCCGGAGAGCGCCCTCCCTGTCCTTCCTTCCAACAGATTCCTCCTGCTGGGTAGTCCCAGGCCCTTCTGGGGGCCAGGTCTCAGCATTAAATGAGCAAACTCAGTGCCTGCTGAAATTGCGTGTTAAGTAAACCCTGTGCTACAAACTGTTCTTTTTTTTTTTTTTTTTTTTTTTAAGGGGGAACTTGTTATTATATAACTTAAAGTTTGCAAGGCAAATACACCACAGAAAAGGACGGGGGCCCCAGCCCAGGGGTTGGCCAGGTGACATAACACAGTAAAAGGTGCCGCGCCTGAAGCCAGAGGGAAGCGTGTGGTCTGTGTGAAATGTAAAGCCTGGAACTTTGCCCCCAAGACAGACAACCAATATGGCAGACGAACAGTGCAATGCAAAAATTCTTACCTAATATTGCTAGAACTTCCAATTTTCTAAAAGAAATCTTAAATCAGGGACATGAGGTGAAATTTTCTAATTTTTTTTTTTAAGATTTTATTTATTTGACACAGAGAGTAGGCAGAGAGGCAGGCAGAGAGAGAGAGGAGGAAGCAGGCTCCCTGCTGCGCAGAGAGCCCGATGCAGGGCTCCATCCCAGGACCCTGGGATCATGACCCAAGCTGGAGGCAGAGGCTTTAACCCACTGAGCCACCCAGGCACCCCTCTAATTTTTAAGATATGGTGTGGGCTGAACAAGTGACCAGACCCAGACTAGAAGGTAAATAACTCCTGCTACAACCAGGGCCCTGGCACTCCTGGGCGCTCTTGCTATCTGTGCAAAAGAAGAGCACCTAGGGCCTAGGGGATGGGAGAGAGCAGGCATGGAGGTGAGCATGTGACCAAAGGCAGATCCCAGACCCCCATCCTCCTGGGACACCTTCTGCGAGCAAGCTTATTTTTTTAGTAAGGAAACCGACCAGGAACTAGGATTCACTTCACTGTAATTCACTTTACACGAGCTCACTTTACAGAAAAACACTTTACAGTCAGGTTTGCTGAAACAGATCTATGAAAGATATGATGGGCGGTGGCCTTTTCCCAATAAAAATATACAAGATACATCAAGCGTAAAGCCCTTAACGAGCTCATAGTCCCCTGTGATTGAGCAAAAACCAATCACTTGAATAAATAATCCTGCAAAACAAAGGCCTATACCTTCCTTCGGAAACTCAAAGCAGGGGAGTGGGCCCCAGACCCAGTGGAGGAGGAAAACGGGTTTAAGAGTCACATTCCCTTGCTTGGTTTACACGACTGAGAAGACACATGATGCTGGACAAGGTACTTATACTCTTTAAGCCTCAAATTTCCTCATCTGTGAAATGGGATTATGACAGCCCCATCCAAATAGGATCCCTGTAAGGAGGAGGAGACAAACCATTCTGAGCTGTAGACTGCTGCATGAAGGCACTAACGTGTTTTGCGTAACAGACAGGAAAACAGCAAGAAAAGGAACTGCTAAAGGGGGGGCGCCTGGGTGGCTCAGACTGCTGAGCGTGCAACCGACTTTTGATTTCAGCTCAGGCCATTATCTCAGGGTCCTGAGACTGAGCCCTAAGTCTGGCTCTCTCCATGCTGGGCTTAGAGCCTGCTTAAGATTCTCTCTCTACTTACTCCCTCTACCTCTCCCCTCTTTTACCCCCTCCTCATGCTCTGTCTCTAAAAAAAGAAAAGAAACCAAAAGTGCTAAAGGGAAAACCAGTGAGAATGCAGTCAGTCCTTAGCACGGGGCAAAGCACACCTTAAGTAACCAGAACAAAGTTAGCTCTTAATTAAGACGGCTCCCCAGGGTTGAGGCTGAAGGTGACCTGGAGGTCCCAGAGGGTGGAAGCAGGGTCACCCAGGGCAGGTCACCACAAGGCCCAACCTTACACCCTCTGGAAACAGCCAGGCCGGGAGCCCCTGTTTGGCTGAGGCTTAAGCCAGCTCTGAGCCAGCTCTAAGCCAGGCCACGAGGCCTCCTGAATCTTTGCCTGTTTTCCCCTGGCCCTATCCCCTCCTTGGTGGAGAAGGACTTTTGCCCTTTCTGACAGAGTGATGAGAGCTGAGACTGGGCCTGAGCCTGAGGAGGAAGGGGGCTCTCGGGCTCCCAAACTGGGCCACCCTGTCTAGTGGTCCAGAGCTCCGCCTTGGGCCCCCAAACCAGCTGGAACTTTACTGTAAGCTTCTATTACCCCTTGGCCATCTGCCAGTCTAAGGAACCTCCTCGAGAGAAGTGGGCTTGGCCTGGGGCACAATCCAGGCCTTCCTAAATTCATCATTCATTTAAAAAGTTTTCATTCAGACCCACTGGATACAGACACATGACAAAGAGCAGTAAATAATAAGGACCTGTCTTCATGAAGCTTCTAGGCCACCGGTCCCCAGATCCACTTTTATTTCTAACAATAAATCCCAAATGTAACACGTTTTCAACAAGAAAAAAAAAAAATCAGAAATTACTCAGGCAGATGTTCCTGCGCCTTCATATTAAAATGATTCATGCTTTTTGTTATTGAACCAATTCACGAGTTTGGGGGAGTTTAAGCAGCCCGAGTGTGTCTTATAATGGGCCCTCAATGGAAAAAAAATTGTCACATACTCCCACCCCACAGCATTTGTAACACGTCCAGCCAGCCCACAAACAGTAGTACATTTGGTTTTTCCTTCACCGAGGAAAAGAATTTGCATAGATTTTAAAGGTGTGATTTTGTTTTCAAAGCTTTTTCCTTTGCTTTAACACTGTCCAATTACTTACATGTTAGTGCATTCCTGAATATGGTTTTCTAATGATAATAGACAAATCAAGTTACTTTCCTCTGTCCACAGTGTTCACCCCCCTGATTTAATATAAATCCACACATAAAGAACATCACAATTGATGAGAGCCAGATTTAGAAATTACAGTGAACACACATCCTGGGCTTCCAAAATAATTTTCAGGCACATCAGCATTTCGAATCCATCTGAAAAAATAACCTCAAAATATATTTCTGCCTCCTACTGACTGTGGAACTTGGGCAGGATTCCTAAATCCTCTGTGGGTCCCTTTTCATTATGAAGCGGGATTAACCAGTTGCGCCTGCCTCATCGGTTTGTGGTCGGGACTCAATAAAATAAGATAAGCAAAATCAGTATTAACTGCTTCTACCAAAATTTTGGAACACCCGTGTGAAGTGGCAGAACATGGCTATTGAAAGGGCATGGACGCTGGGGCCTGGGTACAAGTCTCGCCTTTTCCACTAATAGCTGTGACTTTGGGCAACTTAAGGAATCTCTCTCCATCTTTCTCATCTGTAGGACTGGGACAAACAAAGTCCCTACCAGCAGCTGTAAGGAGAGCGCTGGTATGCACAAGCACCATATTAATTTTATTGCCATTTTAATGATGATGAAACCAAGGCTTATCAGGGATGTTTCCCTCCCCAGGGGAAGCTGTCTATGTAACGAGTTTATGGATATGTCCGGGCTCCCACAGGGACGCAGGTTTGAGGTCAAAGCAACTGTGGAGACAGTGTCCACTTCCGGACTCACACACGGCTATTGTTCCTAACACCTTGGGTTTCCATTTCCATGGTGACCAGCCTATTTGTTTACTTGTTTCCTGATTTCTTTTTTTTTTTTTTCCTACAGTTACAGTCCCACAGAGGGAACCACACTGGGGATTGTATTATGTATGGCCAACGCCAAAGGCACCTGCTCCTATGCTCAGGCAAGGCCTGGGATAAATGCTCCCCAGCCTTCCTTGACTCAGGGCACCTTCTCTCGATCCACATCCCATCCCTTCAGGCCTGCCTTCTTGGGCCCTTTAAGGCAGGTATCCCCTAAAGACATAGCTTCTAATCCTGAATGACCCAGGACCCTTTGACTGGTAAGTGTCATATTACTGGCTCACCCCAACAGGAAGCCCAGGGTGGTCCATCTCGCTCATAGGATAGCGGGAGACCAACCATTGATTGGGAGACCAATCAATCTCTCTCTCTCTCTCTTTCTCTCCCGCTGCCTTTATTCTCAGGCAATGGCTACCAGTAGCTCCAGGCTTCCCTTCCACCAGCCTGGCAACACCAGAAGCAGAAGGGCATGCCTTTCTGGACCATGAATCGCATCCTCGTCCCTAAACCCATGGAGGGGGAGGTCAAAGAAAGCAGGGCTCTGATTGGCCAGGTCTGGGTCCCATGCTCACCCATGGAGCCAATGAGAAGTCATCCCCCCCCAACCTCAGGGACTGAATACGGAAGAGGGGTGGTGCCCCAAAGCACAAAGGGAGGGGCTGTTAGAAGAAGAGAGTGCTGGGCAGGGAAAAAACAAAGTCATCCGCTCCCGTGCTCTTTGAAGCTGCTGCTGTGTCTTCACACCCCTATCCCCCCAACCCTCGCCTCTGGTCGGAAGGTTCTCTCCAGCCTCCACGGCTCCTCACTGGCCATCCCTCCACCCAGTGAGACCCAGACCACGCCCGCATCTTTTCCCAGAGCCAGCAGCATCTCCTGGCTGCTCTACCGCATCACCTGGGTTCAGACTCAACGGTTTGGTCCTTCCACACATCTCCATGTCCCATCAGGTGCCGAGTTCTGCAGAATCAGCCTCCCCAAAGCCACACCCACCCACCTCACCCCTCTTCTTTGCAGGACCACATACTTCTCAGAACCACTGCCCATTTGGCTTCACAGCCTCTGCTGCCAGATTCGGTGTCTTCCAGCTCAGCCAGTATCAGACTCCTCTGCTCAAAAACTCTCAGTGGTTCCATTTTGCCTAACAATGTAATGCCCAGTTTCTCAGCCTGGCTTTCCCATATGCTGGCCCAGCCTTCCTGTTCCATGCTCCCCTACAGCCACTCCATGCTCCAGGTGAACAACGGGCGTGTTCTAGTCCCCCAGTCACCACCGTCTGGCTCTGCCCTCTGCACTCCCAGGAGTCCATCCTCACCACTCTCCACATGGTAACGTCATGTGATAGAATTCCCACCACTCTGGCTTTAGGGTCAGATCCAAGCTTCAACGCCTACCTCACCCTGGACAAGCACTTTAGCCTCTGTGGGTTTGCTGCATGCAAATGACAGGGATACGTAACTTATCAGATTGTAATAAACAGTACATTATCTATAAAGCCCCTTTCACAGCCCTGGCACCCAGAGGAGGGGAGCCGCTTTAATGGTGGCTTCACACCCACAGCCACCAGCCTTCATGGCCCAGCCCAAATGCCCCCGATCAGGACTGTCTTTATACCCAGATTCTACCTTGTAATGTCGTTGGCCATGTGCCTGTCGTTGCCCAACTAGATCAGAACTCCCTGAAAGGGAAGAGCACTCTCTTCCATCTTTACTCTCCAGAAGCACCCCTGCTAGTGTCACACACCCAGGAGGTGGTACTCGAATCATATCAGTGAAACAGACTCTGATTTTGTGCATCCCGAAGTATTCCGGCTCGTCAGTCATTAGTCCACGGACAGGGCTGACAGAAACCCAGTACCCACTGAGCACGTCCCTGGTTGCAGGATTCCAGACTGTCACGGTGTCTCTCTACCGAACTGCCCAGCTTGTCATATAGGAATCAAAATACTCACTTCCCACAAACGGTAACGTGAGGATAAAAGAAGCAACCGACAGCGGTTACCATTACAGTGAACACACGGTGCCTGGGCGATTTCAGATAAACCCCCACCCTGGCCAGAGCACTGGGAAGGTTCCCAGTCTTCATTCTCGCCCCAGATTCGCCAACTCCAAAACGGTCACCCAGCGGGGGTACCTGCTTTATGCACCAAAGCTAACAATAATGGAACATAAGCTTTTCCCAAAAATCAAATTCATACTTGAAAGAGATGTGTTGCCATTTAGCAGAGTCAAAAAAGTGTGCTAAATGCGCTAAGATATGTATTTCAGACTCAGTCAAGCTAGTCAGTCAACAAAAATGGGTCGAAGGAGAAATTTCAAGAATCATTTAAACAAAATGGCTGGACTAATCTTGTGACTTCCCACGGTGAAATGCCAAGGACAACCCTTGGTGAGATCCAGAGGGCATAACATGCTTTTTGTTTTGTTTTGTTTTGTTTGTTTTTAAGATTTTATTTATTTATTTGACAGAGCGAGAGAGGGAACATAAGCTTGGGGAGTGGGAGAGGGAGAAGCAGGCTTCCCACAGCGCAGGGAGCCGGAATTGGGGCTGGACCCCAGGATCATGACCGGAGCTGAAGGCAGACGCTTAACAACTGAGCCACCCAGGCGCCCTACATGCTTTGTTTTTTGTTTTTGTTTTTGTTTTTTTTTTAAGATTTTATTTATTTATTTGAGAGAGAGACACTGAGAGAGAGCATGAGCGAGGAGAAGGTCAGAGAGAGAAGCAGGCTCCCCGTGGAGCTGGGAGCCCGATGCGGGACTCGATCCTGGGACTCCAGGATCATGACCCGAGCAGAAGGCAGTCGTCCAACCAACTGAGCCACCCAGGCGTCCCCATGCTTTGTTTTTTTAAAAAGGTTTTATTTCTTTATGATCCCAGCAAGCAAACTTACATTTACAAGGCACTATTTCCCATCCCCCCTTCTCCAGATTACCTTATTTTTCCACTTGTACGTTGCAGGTTCACTATACAAAATCCAGGTTATCCCAACCTCCATTCACTATGTCATGATAATTTCTCTGGGTCAATAAGAACAGATCTCCATTAATTCTTAATGGCTACATAGCAGTCCATTATTTGAATATGCCAAAATTCATATTATCAATCCCCTAAAATGGTCACTGAAATTGTTTCCAATTTCTGTCAAAAATACCCTCTACCATTTATAACACTCTATATACCATTTGTGCACTGTGTTTCCTTTTTTTTTTTTTCCTTTAAAGATTTTATTCATCAATTTGACAGAGAGACGGCGATAGAACACAAGCAGGGGGAGTGGGAGAGGGAGAAGCAGGCTTCCCACCAGGCAAGGAGCCCGATGAGGGGCTCAATCCCAGGACCCTGGGATCACGACCTGAGCCAAAAGCAGATGCTTACTAACTGAGCCACCCAGGTGCCCTTGTGCACTGTTTCTTTCTTTTTTTTTTTTTTTAAGATTTTATTTATTTATTTGACAGAGATCACAAGTAGGCAGAGAGGCAGGCAGAGAGAAAGGGGGGAAGCAGGCTCCCCACTGAGCTGAGAGTCCAATGTGGGGCTCGATCCCAGGACCCTGAGATCGTGACCTGAGCCAAAGGCAGAGGCTTCACCCACTGAGCCATCCAAGCATCCATGCACTGTGTCTCTTAAGACGAAATCCTAGAACTGGAATTTCAAGGTCAAGGGTTATATAATTTTAAGCCTTTTGATGTATATATTGTCAGACTCCTTGAGAAAGACATCAATTTGCACTCCTATCAGCAAAGGGAGTGTAATGTTTGAAAGAACCTATCTACCCACACTTCCTTATCAATGTGTTACATTTTTGCCATTCTAAGATTCTGCGTATACACAAGATCCGGTTTACTGGTGGGCTGAGTATCTTTTCCTGTATAGTGAATCCCTATATAATACCCCTCTTCTTCCCCTGGAAACTACCTCTCCACTAACTACCCCCATCCTCTCTAGCTGTAACCAGAGCCATCATGTTGTTACCATTTCACCCCAATGAGCTTCAAACTAAGAATCTAAGAATTGATGCCTGCAATCTACATGAATCGTTCCAGAGCGATCCACCAATACAAGACAGGTCAAGTGGAGTCATTCCTTAGTTTTTCAAATCAGAACTGGGAGGAAAAGACCAGTCTCCGTCTACTGGTGCAAGTTGTAAAATATGAAACCATGACATGTTCCCCTAACACACAGAAAGTAGTGAGAAAACAGGAGGCTGGTAGAACATGAAGCAGATGGGAGAGAAGATGGAGAGTGCTAGAAGTGTTCAAGGTCTGGGTTACGGTGCTTCTGAGGCCATCCGGGTCCCTGTACTTCCCACCCTTCCTTGACATGCAAGACACCCCCGTTTCCTCCCAGATGAGTTCTCATTTGCCTGTATGAGTTCAAACTGGATTGCTGTCATTTGCAACCAAGATTGCTGCTTAATTAATAGAGCTTCTTTTCTAGCTATGCTTTCTTTTGTGAAATGCCTCCTCATGGTCTTTGGACATTTCTCTACTGGGCATTTCCTCCTTTTGATTGATTTCTATGAGAGTATCTAATAGATTAAGGCAATTTTTCCAGTCTTGTCACCCAACTTTCAATTTTTGTTGTGATCTCTTTTGTCAGAGATTCTTTTTTTTTTTTTGCATTGTCAACTATGTTAGCCTTTTTTCTTATAATTGTGCCTCAAAACTATACGAAATACTTATACTTTCTTCTAGAAGGTTCATAGTTTCATTTTTTTTTTTTTTTTTACAAATCTAAATCTTCAATGCTTCTGTAATTTGTTTAGTTAGCATGAGGTAGGAATCCAACGTTATGTCTTCCCCAACGACTCATTGGTCACTTATCTCAACACCATTTTCTGAGTGAGCCATTCTTTCCCCTTTTATTTGAAATGCTTCTATTACTATAAACTAAATTTTTACCTACACTTGGGTCTATATCGACTTTCTTTTATTTGTATTCTTCACTGGGTTTCTGTAATCATGAGGGCATTATCCCCATGTGATGGTGACAGAGATACCACTTTTTGCCACATATAGACATAGAAAACCTAAGGGAGAGAGAACCGCCCATCTTCTCAGCAGCCCCCTCGACTGTAAAATATGTGTGGCCAGTCAAGACAAGGCGGACGTCTAGACCAGACGTTGTGGGCAAATGAAGAAGTGGGTCAGGATTTGCCCGGAGTCTGCAAGAATGCTCAGCAGTGCCCACTCCCATTCTAACCCCGTGGGTGACAGCAGTGTCCCCCGTCACAAGCTTTGAAAAGCAGTCAGTGCTTATCAACCTCTAACTCCTTGTGGGATGTCTCCAAGTCCACATGGCAATGTTGCTGTCACTCGCGCCTAGATGGAAAAGTCTCACATTTTCTCAACAGTATTTGCTTATTGTTTTCTTTGGCCAGACAGAACACTGTGTATTTTTAAACTTTCCAGGAAGACTGTTTATTAAGATAATATAGTAAACAGCAATCAAACTGTTTATTTTTGACTTCTGATTTAATTTTCTTTTCTATAATCCACTAAGGAAAATACTAGAATCATGCATTTGCCTTTCTTAGATTGCAGGCATCAGTTAAATTAGCAGTGGTAGGTTTTTTCCTGTTTGTTTCTATTACACATGTAACCCCTCCCAGCTCTAATTCTTTCCTTGGAGTAATTTTCATTTTAATGTGTAATGGCTGCTCTTCAAATTAACATCAAATCTTATTATGAAGCACCCACAGATGAATTACCATCAGTGGAAAATGCACCAGCAAATTCTCAGATCTGAAGTGAATAAATAGAGCTCTAGAAATCACTTGGGCAAGGTGTACATTCATACATCTCAGAGAGGTCAAGCAATGTGCCAAAGTTCACACAGCATGTTGGTGGCACCTTCTTCCTTCCCCTTCAACCTCTTCATTAGAGGCATCAATAGAGCTTTCAGGGGAACTGAAACATCTTGGCTCAGGACACCTAAGAGCAAGAGAAGATACCGGTATTACCTCGAAAAGGAAGAAAGTGGGTGTCTTGACCCCACCCCGGGAAGAAGTCATTTAATGGCTATGTCCTTGACCTTTGTAGATGTGAGCAACACAATCTCCCCAGCTTCTGATATTCTGATAACAGATTCTGATCCTAGGCTGAATGTGTCAGTTACTTGAACGTGATGTGCAAAGAAAGCACCGAGCTGGGAATCCAGAGGCCAGGGTTCTTGTTTCAATTTTAACGTGGGAAGCACAGTTGTCTTCTAATATTAGAAGGGCCCCAGGCGTTCTTTCTGTCCACAGGTCCTGTCCCCATGCTATAATAAAACACCTTTCGGGGTGCCCGGGTGGCTCAGTGGGTTAAGTGTCTGCCTTTGGTTCATGTAATGATCCCAGAATCCCGGGATCAAGCCTTAGGGCTGACTCCTTGCTCCACAGGGAGCCTGCTTCTCCTCCCACCCTGCTCATGATCTCTTTACTTGCTCTCTCTCCCTCTCTCTCTCTTGCAAATAAATAAATAAAATCTTAAAAACAAAACAAAATAACTTTCTGCACTGCGGGGGGGATAAAAAGGACCCCCGCCCCCCAGCAAAGTGTGCTGCATTTATTCTCGATGCCTCCCAAGGGCAGAAGCAGGACTCACTGGCCCAGGCGTCCCTGGCTTGACTGCAGATTTGGGTTTACCATCAGCATTTCTTAAGGCCCAAGGAGATAAAGGGAAAGAAAAAACCCAAGTCCCAGCCCTCTGGGAGGTTGCAATTTAGTGGGTAAAACAAGAAGCCTGTCTAATAAATATTTTTCTTACTTCAGCAGTTCAAAACAGGAGGAGCCGCTTGAGAAAGGGTGTGAGTTCCCCAACCCTAGAAAGATTTGAGCAGAGGACAGAAACCAGATCCTGGGAAAGGTGCAGAGTCCTGTCTGGAGAGCCGGGTTGGAACAGAGGCCCAGCATCATCTCAGGAGAGACTCAAAAAGTCTTCAGAGCGGTGGTTCCCATGCCTGGCTGATCCTCAGGAGTTTGTTAAGATACGAATTCCTAGGGACTGCCCACGAGCTTCTGATTCACATCATGGGCAGAGGTTTTTCTTATGGGCTGAATTATGTCCACCCCCCCACAAAAAAGATCGGTTGAAACCCTAACCTCAGCATTGACCTTATTTGGAAGTAGGGTCTTTACAGAGGTGATTAAGTGAAAATGAGGTCAGTTTTGGGCGCCTGGGTGGCTCAGCGGGTTAAAGCCTCTGCCTTCGGCTCAGGTCATGATCCCAGAGTCCTGGGATCGGGTCCCGCATAGGGCTCTCTGCTCAGCAGGGAGCTTGCTTCTCCATCTCTCTCTGCCTGTCTCTCTGCCTACTTGTGATCTCTCTCTCTGTCAAATAAATAAATAAATAAAAATCTTTATTAAAAAAAAAAAAAGAAAATGAGGTCAGTTTCTAAGGTACATAAAGGTTGAATCCCTATGTTGTACACCTGAAACTAATACAATATTGTATGTCAACTACACCTCAATTTAAAAAAAAAAATTGGGAGGCACCTGAGTGGCTCAGTGGGTTGAGCCCCTGCCTTCGGCTCGGGTCGTGATCTCAGGGTCCTGGGACAGAGCCCTGAGTCGGGCTCTCAGCTCAGTGGGGAGCCTGGTTCCTCCTCTCTCTCTGCCTACCTCTCTGCCTATTTGTGATCTCTGTCAAATAAAGAAATAAATTTTTAAATAATAATAATAATAATAAATAAAAAATAATTTGAAGTTAAAATGAGGTTTTTAGGCTGGGCCCTAATCCAGTTTAACTGGTGTCTTATAAAAAGGGGGAGGGGCGCCTGGGTGGCTCAGTGGGTTAAAGCCTCTGCCTTCGGCTCGGGTCATGATCCCAGGGTCCTGGGATCGAGCCCCATATCGGGCTCTCTGCTCAGCGGGGAGCCTGCTTCCTCCTCTCTCTCTGCCTGCCTCTCTGCTTCCTTGTGATTTCTGTCAAATAAATAAATAAATCTTTTAAAAGAAGTGGGGGGGAATTTGGACACAGAGGCAGGCAGGCACAGAGGGAAGACCGTGTGAGGGGAGGTAGGGAGAAGACCGACATCTATAAGCCAAGGAACGCCTGGAGCTACCAGAAGGAAGGAGCGAGACCTGGAACAGACCCTTCCCTAGCACCTCCAGACGGAGTGTGGCCTACCCACAACTTGATTTTGGCTTCTGTCCTCCAGAACTGTGAGACAATAAATTTCTGTGGTTCTAAGTTGCCCGTGGTGTGGCACTTTGTCGTCCTACTGGGAACAAATGCAGCCTGAGAATCGGCATCCGAGCTGCCTCAGAGGACAGAGAACAGTCCTGGCCGGGGGCCTGGTCCTCTGCTGGAGACGGGCACCGCTCTCTGCCTGAGCTTCCTTTAGTCCTCGGACCCCTCCATGCAGAAGAAAGGAGCTCACGGAGACGACAGTGAGCTCACCGCCACCGTCAGACTCATCATCCAATTAACGGGCAGTTTTGCTCAGTTTGGTCCACTCTGCTGCTCCCAGGCAGCAGCGAGCACTGGAGTGTGAGCCAACGACCCACAGATGCCTCCAGGGGGAAAATGCCACCCTCCCCTCCAACGGTTACAAAAATACTGAAGACCCAAGGCTTCGGACGCTGCCTTCATGCCAAGCTTCTCTTGGAGGGAGACAAAAGGGGGGGGGCAGGGCCAGTGACTTGTTTTTGTATTAGACTGTTTTTATTTGTGCTTTTGATTCTCAAGGTGGGACTCCTAGAACCCTCGCCAGGTAAATCACATGCAAACCTTCAGTCAAAGTAGCTACCGGAGGAAGAACCCAGAGAATTCCACAGAGGAGAACGCCGTACCAGGTAAAAGGCCCGCAAGAGAGATTAAGGGGCCTCCCAAAGGGAACACATGTGACACCTTTGAGGGAATTCGGGAAGAGCCTGCCTACCCCCAGATACACTTACAGATCTACCGCCTCCGTGAGCTAAAGTGTACTTCCCTTAAGTTGTGCAAGTCCACAAAGACAGCAGGAATGGATGCCCTGGGTGAGCGCCAGAGGAGAAGGGAGAGAAGTAGGTCCTTGCTGTGCGCCCTTGGAAAATCACTTCACCTCTCTGAGCTTGATTTCTCTTCCACAAACCGAAAGAAAAAGATGGAGAAGGGCTGGCCAAGTCTAGGCTGGGGGGATGGTCAAAGGAAGTAAATACCAGACCATTTTTACGAAGCTGTGGGCTTGTTATCAGAGTCTACGTTCCCTGCCCAGCCCACAAATGCAAAACCCAACACATTGTCATTGTCGTTGCCAAGGAAGTCTTTGACTGAACTTGATTTCCCTAATCCAAACTTTGAATACCACAGAAAAGATGACCATATTCTCAGAGGTGAGGGGTGTTACATCCCAAGGTTTTCAAAAACGTCTGATCACACGTCCTCCTGTGTATCATGCTCCTTTCTCATAAGAAAATGTATTTGTACATCCCTAGGGCCACTTAACTCCACTTTATTTATTTATTTATTTGACAGACAGAGATCACAAGTAGGCAGAGAGGCAGAGAGAGAGAGAGGAGGAAGCAGGCTCCCCGCGGAGCAGAGAACCTGATGTGGGGCTCAATCCCAGGACCCTGGGATCATGACCTGAGCCGAAGGCAGAGGCTTTAACCCACTGAGCCACCCAGGCGCCCCTTCTTTTTTATTTATTTATTTATTTATTTATTTGACAGACAGAGATCACAAGTAGGCAGAGAGGCAGGCAGAGAAAAAGGAGGATCCACTTTAGAAATTATTATTATTTTTCCCAAAGTGGAGTGTGGGGTAGGAGGTGGGGAAACGCTATTAGGCAGATACCACCACAGGAAAAAAAAAAAAAAAGCAAAAAACAAAACCTCAATCTTTAAAAGTGTATCAAGATGTTACACAATGTATAGGATACTCCCACACTGTTCACAACATATTTAAAAATTGTAAAACTGAGAGGCCTGGGGTAGCTTAGTGAGTTGAGCAGTTGAGCGACTGACTTGATCTCAGCTCAGGTCTTGATCTCAGGGTCATGAGTTCAAGCCCTGCATTGGGCTCCATGCTGGGCATGAAGCCTACTTAAGAAAAATAAACAAGGGCACCTGGGTGGCTCAGTGGGTTGAACCTCTGACTTCAGCTCAGGTCATGATCTCAGGGTCCTGGGATGGAGCCCCGCATCAGGCTCCCTGCTCAGCAGGGAGCCTACTTCCCCCGACCCCATCAAATAAATAAATAAAATCTTTTAATAAATAAATAAACAAACAAATAAGTAAACTGTAAGACCTAAATGGCCCACTGTAGGGGCTTGGTTAAATACACGATTAAACCAGGCCAAGACAAATAGCAACCACAGAACACTTTGGAACCGGATAACCCTCAGGGTTATGCCAGAAGACCCCCAGCATTTCACTGAAACGACACTTGGTTTCCAAAGTGCCTCACAAATTTTTCCCAGCACCCATCCATCTCACGGGAAACTAAACACACAGATGTGGGGAAGCCCTACAACATGTTGTTGCCTGAAAACAGCTGCAAAACAGCATGTATACAGTCTGCCACTCATGTAAACGGATGAGTGTGCTCACACGTGCAGAGACACAGAGATCGGGAAGAATGACCCCCTAGATGGGAATGGTGACTATCCCTGAGAGGTAGGACTGGCAGCCGAGACACCTGGGAGGACAGAGATTTTTGACTTTCTTCTTGCTGTTTTGCACTGCTCTTTGAACTTTTCTCTAGCAAACAGGTAGACTGTCTGAGGAAAATTTTTTTAGTCTTAAAAATGAGGGAAAATGACCCCTATTTAGCTGTGAGTCACAGCCGTGCACTGGATTCTTTTTCAAACGTCTCATGTGTGTCAGTACGGATGTTCCCAATAGCTGGTAAAGCTGTGGAGGGCGACAGCTGGGGCGGAGCGTGGAGAGGGGTCGGCGCCGGGTCCAGGCTCTGGAGTTAGCAGAGGACCGAATGGTAAGTCACTCACCCCTCTGAGCCTCCAATTCTTCATCTACAAGAATGGGAGAGAGCAAAACACACTCACAGGATTACAAAGATCAACTAAAACCATGGACACAAAGGACTTTATCATTTTTAAGTGATTCTCTTAGAAAAAATGGGAGGGACTCCATTATTCACCATTTCTCTTGTCAGAACCTGCCATGCACACTGTAAGTATACACCAAATGCTGGATTTATGACTCTGGCAAGATGCAGAAGCCAACCCAAGGCTGTTCCCATCAGAATTTTGCTTCTGGGGAGCCCCCGAGCTCTCCTACTGAGAGTGGGTATTCAGAGCACAAGGGCCTGCACCCTGGGCGAATGGAATTATGAGCAGACATACGTTCACTTCTAAACACCTGCCCAAGAAGAACCTGACTCTGAAATCCTTGACCCCCTCACGCTCACTCCTGAGATGTCTTCAAGCTGCCAAAGAGACGAGTGAGAAGACCAGACACGATGATCTAAAACCATCAGCCACCTAGCAGTTACCAAAATGTAAGCTGAGACGTAGACTCGAAGCGTAGCCGGAAACTAAGCCACACCTTCCTAACCCGTGCAACCACTGAGGAAATCAGGTTTGTCCTTCTTTAATTTATATTCTGTTATATGTTATAGAGAATTAAGCTTTAATTTTAAAAATCCCTCTAATTGGATGCTACTGATGGGAAGACATCTGGGGCAAATATCTAGGCTCGGTGCATTCCATCCCAAGCAATGGTTAGTGGTCTGCAGAATGAGCGTGTGGCAAAATAACCAGTGGTTGCTAATTAGTATATATCACAGGTTTTGGCATCATCCATAAAGCCCCGTCACGCTGGCTTCTTCCTCTCCAAAGAGGATTACAGAATTGACTGTTTAGACATTTTTTTTTTCCCCTCCAACTTAACATACATTTTCCTTGTCTTAATTGGATCCAGCCTCTTTGGCCATAAGCAGAAAGGCGATTTTTCTATAACGATCGCATCCTTCGCATGGCAGGCCGACAGACTTTCCTAGGTCTGGAAGGATCAGTGGCTTCCTATTTTCTTTCCATTTGCTCAACCCCGTTCTAGTCGTGATGTGAAAAACATGTGAAGATTGTGTCCTAAGGTGCCTTCGATTTAGCCAAAAAAGGTATGACGTTACCGGCATGAGACATCTCCTCCAACCCACACAGAGCCTCAGAGAGAGGCTCGGGAGAACTGTTTGCCCCGAATGTTTTGGTCTAATGCAAATATTTATTTCTTCCAAAACAAGTAAAACAAACCACTTCCAAATTGGGGATGGGGGTGGGGGAGTTTGCCAGACATTTTTCACAGTTAAGACAAACATTTGGGAAACATTTTCCAATTTGCCCTATACCTTAGTTAATCTTTCTTAACCACATTGAATCATTTCCTAATTTACCATCTACTGTGACATCAAGGCCATTTCTTGAGGGTCTTACTAACTTTCTCTGTTCTCCCCCTCTCCTCCATGTAACTTAGGTAAAACATCAGGCCAGCGTTTCTTGAACACACAGGGCACACATGGCTCTGACAGACACCCTCCCTAATCTGTGACTTAGAGACTTGGGGACAGGGACGCACGGCAGCACCAGGCTTGAGAAAAGTTGGATCTTGAGACATCCTTTGCCAGTCAAGTCTGGGGCCCCATTCTCTGTCCCCACCCACCGCCTAGTTTTCCTAGAGCTTGGAGTTCCTTCCCACAGATGTTATCTGAACATCCCCACGAGCTCTTCCGGAACGCGTTAACAGACAACGTTAAGATGAAGCAGAGCACGTTTCTGCACCAGCCCTCCCAAAGCTGTTTTTCCTGGGCCATTTGTTGACCTCTCCAGCTTGTTTTCATCGTACAAGTGGTGTAAAACCTTTGCCAAGACGGAATTCCATTTTCAAATGAGGTTTCACAAGACCTTTTATCAGACAGGCTCACCAATTACACTGGCTGAGTTCTCTCTAGCCTGTACTTGGGCAACCCTGTCCTTCACCCCTCTTCTCTTCTTGAAGTGGTGAAGTCTGGAGGTTCACCTTCTCTGCAGGAGCAGATCAAAGGCTTGAGTTCCTGTCCCCTCATTACCAGGCAGTGACACCATGCTGCCGCCCCTCCAGCACCTCAATTTTGACAGGGACCCCCAAGAAGAGACTCTCGGCTAGCAAAGATCCTCGAAAAGGAAAGCTGCTAAGTTAATGCATCCCGTAGACATACACACACACACACACACACACACACACACACACACACACACACACACGTTAATATGGCCTCTAAGTGCGAACATCTATAAACTTACCACTGAAAAACGGGAAAGGGTTAACACTGAGAAGCCTTTCTGGGGGGAAAACGCTGCTTCACACACTCTCTCTGAAACGGAAAGGGGGACCCCCTGCAATCTGGCAGAGGAATCACTCTGGTGCGTCCCCCCCTCCTCTCCCACCCTAGTCTGCTTCTTTTGAATTTAGTGAAGAAAACTGCAACCATCTGGGCACACACCTAAGGTACCATCAGGCAGAGACGCCTCATGACAAGGGTTTCCCAGGGGGAGCAGGTATCCAAGGAAGGGCGGACAGGGGGCAGATGTGATCTGCACGTGCTAAGCTGATGCCAGCAGGAACTGGCCTGCCCAGGGCCCATCTATGGGCTCTGGCAAGGAAACGGAGGAACATGCTGCCACGACATATCCCCACCACCACCCATCTGGTTTAATGCCCTGTCCCTCGGGGACAATTCTGCGGCTCCTCAAGATTCTCTCGGAGTCCTGCCAGGAGGAGATGCCAAGAGGCTGACCTTCTCTTTTGATATGTCGGTATGTGCGAGGGATGGGGGAGAAGATGCAGATAGAAGAACACCAGTAACGGGGCTACAGAAAGGACCAGAGCCGCCATGCGCGCATGCATATCCC
Organism: Enhydra lutris kenyoni; assembly: GCF_002288905.1. Taxonomy (NCBI): domain Eukaryota; kingdom Metazoa; phylum Chordata; class Mammalia; order Carnivora; family Mustelidae; genus Enhydra; species Enhydra lutris. Next base: position 69,166,513 of record NW_019154096.1, on the reverse strand, counting down.
CCCCCCAATCACAGATTCATTTGAGTTGATAAACAGTTCTACTTGTTTGTTTGGGGTTTTTTTTTAAGATTTTATTTATTTATTTATTTATTTATTTGAGAAAGCATGAGCATGAGTGCTGGGGAGGAGCAGAGGGAGAGGGAGAAGCAGAGTCCCGACACGGGGCTCGATCCCAGGACCCAGGAATCAAGACCTGAGCCAAAGGCAGATACTTAACGGACTGAGCCACCCAGGTGCCCCAACAGTTCTACTTTTTTTTTTTAAGATTTTTTAAAATTATTTATTTATTTATTTGTTTGACAGAGAGAGAGAGAGCGAGATCACAAGTAGGCAGAGAGGCAGGCAGAGAGAGGGGGAAGCAGGCTCACTGCTGAGCAGAGAGCCCGATGCGGGGCTCGATCCCAGGACCCTGAGATCATGACCTGAGCCGAAGGCAGAGGCTTTAACCCACTGAGCCACCCAGGCGCCCCAACAGTTCTACTTTAAAATGCAAACACCCACTGGGAGGATTCACCTATCAGTAGTCACTCACAACCTAGTAAGAAATTACCACAACCAATGGCTCTCAAATTGGCATTGACCTGAAATCAGGATCCATGAGGACAATTATATTCCCATTACACCTCTTTCCCAGGAAATGGGACAGAGACCCTCTTTCTCTTCCATAATTGCAACCTCATGGGCATTCACATTTAGAAACCATACCACCCAGAGCAATAGGTTTGTTTTTGGGCTTATGTTACATGGGAGGGGAAAGATTTATTTTGGAACATTAAAGGACTCTGGAGGGTCGCTCTGCGAAAGTCCACAGTTCAAGTGACTTCCTTTCATCTCTGTCTCACTGTGAACCAGAGGAATCTCCATTCTAGCAAGTGGAGACCAGACCAGTAGACCAACTGAAAAGACTGGGGGCGGTCAGCGTGCCCCCCTGGGCCTCCGCCACTTCACAACATGGGAATCATCTTATCTGTTTATCTGAGTTTCTTTGGCTTTCTGCACATTCCCTGGAAGTTGTCCTTTGAGTTTCATTTCATTGCTGCCTTTTAAAAAAAAGACTGATACTCCACAGATTACAAATTCCTAGGGACCAAGCAGGCCCTGTGAAATTAGCCTAATTTATTACTGACTTCTGTCAGGAGGATGTTACCAGTTGATTCTCTGGCACAACTTCAAATAGAGTTCCTTGCTCCAGACACCGAAGAAGGGCAACTAACTGTTTGAGTGTTTCAAATGCTTACGCCGCTTTCTAAGTGCGCTCTAACTGGGTTATCGTCAAAATCTTTTAAATCTCACAGGAAACAGTTTTTAAGGAGAAAGCATTTTTTTTTTAAGATTTTATTTATTTATTTGACAGACAGAGATCACAAGTAGGCAGAGAGGCAGGCAGAGAGAGAGGAAGGGAAGCAGGCTCCCTGCTGAGCAGAGAGCCCGATGCGGGACTCGATCCCAGGACCCTGGGATCATGACCTGAGCTGAAGGCAGCGGCTTAACCCACTGAGCCACCCAGGCGCCCAAGGAGAAAGCATTTTAAAGTGGACACAAAGATGCTCTGTTTCTGACATCTCTCTTTATGATTTTATTTTAGTCTGTGCTGTTCAGAAGACATGGAAAGCCATAAAATTGTTTTACCTATTTTCACCCTCCTTTAAAACAACTTTCTGAAGTCCATAGAAAGAGTTGGGTTGTTTTTGGGGTTTTTTTGTTTTTTTCCTTCCTTCTGTGGATCTACCATACATACAATGTTTTTTCTCAATAAAATGACTGTTTCAAAATATCCTCACATCAGGAGTTTCAAGAAGGAACACAGGGCTCTGTCCGTATCTCTAATACACACTTAATTTGAATCAGGAAAGTCAGTTGCTCAATCTAGGCAAATTTCCCAACAAGATATGAAAAAAAGAAAAAATATGGCTGGCTCACCACCACCGGTATCTGTGAGTGCCCCTGAACTAAATTTGTCTCCAAAGTGACTCAGTCCTAATCCCTCATCCCCCAGCTCCCCTCCCTGCCTCTGTCTCTTTCCCTCTCTCTTCTCCATACCCTCCCCATTTCTCCCTCTTCCTCTCCCTTACCTCCCCGCTGTTTTCATGTCAAAAGTTTAGGGGATTATCACCCTCTTCTTAAAATTGAATGTGTAGAACTCTGGAGCAGCTATGTCCAAATGAACTTTCTGCTGTGCTGGGAATGTTCTGTATCTGTGCAGTCCAGCAAGGGAGCCGCTGGCCACACAGGGCTCCTGTGCACTGGAAATGTGGTCAGCATGCCTAAGGAACTGAATTTTTCATTTTAATTCATTAAAATATAAAGAAGCACATGTAGCTAGTAGCTACCACGTTGGACAGCACACCGATTTAGAGGACTAGAGAGCTTTAACCCTTCCAGGTCATTCCAGGTGACAGGCTGCATTCCTCCAACCAATCCCAACAAAAAGCCAGAAAGGAAGGTGCCCTCCAGCACCTTCACTCCAGAACTGTGACCCAGCAACCGCACCCAGGCCACAGCCCTAGAAAGATCTCCAAAGTTCCACCTGGAAGGCACCCCGGCACACCAGTTCTCCTCTTAGATCTTCTCATTTCTCCACCAAATGGACCTCTTGCCCTTGTTTTTAGTGTTTTCCATTTGTAGGAGCTGACCGTAATCAAACTCAATGTCTTGGAAAATTAGTGGTTGTCTTCCACATTTCGGGCCTATCCCTCAAGTGTGACCTTTGCATTATCCTTAAATCCTATTTTTGGTCCCTCAGGCTATTTTCCGAGTTCTAGGAACAGCAAAGTCAATATGGTGACCTAGCGAAGCAGGTCACAGCACTGTCAACTTTAGCTTTTGGGGGGAAAAATCTAGTTCAACTCAAATCTGATTTACCAGTTTAAAAGCCTGAGATGAAGATGCTGATGACAGGCCAATGCCCCCGGTCCAGCCACCTGCAGCAGCGCCTCTGCCAGGCTGACGTCTCCCCACAGGGCCCTTCAACAACCAGATGTTGAATGAATGAGTGAGTGAATGAATGAATGAGTGGTTCTACCCTTTGTCCATCCCCAAAGACAATTTGAGAATGGTTTTCTCTAAATGAGGAATTGAGGAGGGGGATGTTATGGTCTAGTCTTAGAGGTAACTGCCTTCTTTTTATTTTATTTTATTTTATTTTTTATTTTTGTAAAGCTTTTATTTATTTATTGAGGGAGAGAGAGCCCGAGCAAGAAGAGGGAGAGGGAGAAGTAGACTCCCCTACTGAGCAGGGAGCCCAACTCCAGGCTTGATCCCAGGACCCCGGGATCATGACCTGAGCCAAAGGCTGATGCTTAACTGACTGAGCCACCCAGATGCCCCAATTGCCTTCTTCTTAAAACACAGCATGATGGGTACAAAGCGGAGTGTATCCTCCAGTGTTTAGATGGTACCAAATGGAACAACATGGTCTTCACTCCAAAAAGATCAGTTTTAAGAGGTTTCATTTATTGATTAAAATTTTTGCAATCTTTAGGATATTTTTAAATAAAAATTTTCACTGAGGTAATACAGAATGTGGGTTGTTTTTTGTTTTTTGTTTTTTTAAGATTTTTATTTATCTATTTGACAGAGAAAGAGAGACAGTGAGAGAGGGAACACAAGCAGGGGGAGGGGAGAGGGAGAAGCAGGCTTCCCATTAAGCAGGGAGCCTGATGTGGGGGGGCTTGATCCCAGGACCCTGGAATCATGACCTGAGCCGAAGGCAGACGCTTAACGACTGAGCCACCACCCCCAGAATGTGTTTTAAAGTAGCAATCACTCCTACTATAAAAGCCTGCACAATCCATTTTAATCATTTTAAAATCACATCTTAAAACCCTTTTTCTTCACTATTCTATTTTGGTGTGAGGTGTGGGGGTGGGGGGAGCAGGACCGGAGAAACTCTTCTTGGTTGGTTTCTTTCTTTCTGTCTTTCTTTCTTTCCTTCTTTCTTTCCCTTAAGATTTATTTATTTGAGAGAGAGAGAGCAGGAGTCGGGGAGAGGCAGAGAGAGAGACTCTCCAGAAATCTCCCCACTAAGTATGGAGCCTGATGAGGGGCTCCATCCCATGACCCTGAGATCATGACCTGAGCAGAAACCAAGAGTCGGAAGCTTAACGGACTAAGCCCCCCAGGTGCGCCTCCTGATTTCCTTTTCTATGGGGTCACTGTCTGTGGTCACTGTCTATGGTGCTCTCAAGTTTCTGCTCAGTTGCATGGTCGACCATGGTTAATATACTTTTGCAACCATAAGATGGTTTTTATTTCAAAAAAATGTCTAAATATTATAATGCTTTACCTTGAGCCACAAATATCTCAGCAACAAATATGAACTTTAAATACTGCCCACAGGGTGCCTGGGTGGCAACGATCAGTTAAGCGTCGGACTCTTGATCTCAGCTCAGGTCTTGATCTCAGGTCATGAGTTCAAGTCCCATTTCAGGCTGCACGCTGGGCATGGAGCCTACTTCAAAAATTAAAAAAACAGGGGTGCCTGGGTAGCTCAAAGGGTTGAGCCTCTGCCTTCAGCTCAGGTCATGATCTCAGGGTTCTGGGATCGAGCCCCGCATGGGTCTCTCTGCTCAGCAGGGAGCCTGCTTCCCCTTCTCTCTCTCTGCCTGCTGTTCTGCCTACTTGTGATCTCTCTGTGTGTCAAATAAATAAATAAAATCTTCTAAAAAATTTAAAAAATAAAATAAAATAAAAACACATATTGCCCACAGTCCTGGATGGTTTCCCAAGAACACTGGAAGTTCCCAGGTATGGGCTGAATAGCCCTTGATAAAGGTAGATTTGGATGCATATTGGGCTCTTCCCTGAATCCTCTTAGACATTACTGAAGTCTTCAGCCCAGACCCAAAGGCTATCATTTACCAAGCCACGACAAGAGTTACAGCTTCCGAAGACATCATTTAAACAAGGATTAGTTTGGTCACTGGAAGAGTTTGGGCACTTTGGAGTTTAGAATCTGACAAGCAGCAGCTAAGCTACTGAAAGAGAAGAGTCTTGTGGGCATTGATCTGATGATTTTTAAAACAGGCTGCTGGATTAATTAAAATCATCCCTTGAAATCTTTCTGAAAGAGAGCAAGCCATTCTGAAAACACTGCTTTTGGTTTCTCTACCTCAAAGTCATCAGTACTGAAAAGACACTTGTAAAAAATAAAAGGCAGTTTTCATTTAAGGGCATTGTACTTAATAGGGCAGGCAGTTTCCTGCCAGGGGTGAACCCCGCAGCTCTCAGCTCAGTAAGATTGAAGGGAGAAGCCCCAGGGAGGACCAAGTATGCCTGCCTGCCGGTGACAGTGAGGAGGGAGTCTGTAAGTTTCAGAGACATTCCAGTGTTCTCATAATGAAATACACTGACACGTCAGTTTCATCATCATGAACCAGGGGTACGAGGGAAAGAGGGAAGGGAGCACAGGCTTTCAGCCGTGTGGTGGAATACTGAGTCGGTCCTGGCAGAGCTGCCCTTCACCAACTGGATGAAGGTTCCCACCCCCCTCCCACCATCCCTAGCCTCTGCAGGCAAGAGCTTCACCAGGCCCCTAATCTTGATCATTGGGAAGATCCAGGCCAACAAGCCACAGAGTTCTCTGAGAGAAAAGTTCCTATACATTCTGCTTCTGGGAAATTGGGACCGATGGCAAAGTCATTACATTTCTGACTTCTGGGTTCCTGGGCTCAGTGCCTGCTAGGATCATGCTCAGGAAAATGTGATTAGTACTCCCTCTGTCACCGTTATTGATCAGATATGGCTACGGCTGGCCTGTGAAGAAAGGTGAGCCCTTGCAAAACTGCTTCTTAACCACCATTCACTCAAGAGGGAGGCAAGACATCTAGGATATGAGAAAAACATAAAAACCTTTACTGCAACAATAAAACCAGAAAGAAACACACAAAAGACACTCTGCAAACACTTTTTCCCTCATTTCAACACCAGGTTGCTTGCCAGTTTTCTGAGATTCTAAAATGTAAATAGATAGTCTGGGTCTCTTTTCATTAAATGCTTAATCACTAAGCTCATTTCCATATATTGGCATGAATTCAGTCTCATATTCTTTTTTTTTTTCCTTAACCACTTTTTAGAAAAGTAATCTAAAATTTCTAAGAGTGATCAAGTCATGAGACTTATAAGACCAGGACAAACAGCCCACAAGGTACATTTGGGAGGTTTAATATTCTGAACTTAGATTATCCAGATCTATCTTTTCTTATTTCAAAACAACTTTCATAGGGGTACCTGGGTGGCTCAGTGGGTTAAAGCCTCTGCCTTAGGCTCGGGTCATGATCTTGGAGTCCTGGGATTGAGCCCCGCATGGGTTTCTCTGCTCAGCAGGGAGCCTGCTTCCTCCTCTCTCTCTGCCTGCCTCTCTGCCTACTTGTGATCTCTGTCTGTCAAATAAATAAATAAAATCTTTAAAAAAAAAAAAAACCTTTCACAAAGGTGTGATTTGTTTGCTATGTTTTATAATTACTTACAATGACTCATTTTACTCTAAACCACTTACAGATTTCCTATTTTATTGATATATTCACGTTTTCCCTTTATACATATTATGGTAAGAATCTGAATTTACGGTGAACTAAGAAGCCATTTGCCTTTAAGAATGCATAACAATAATGAGATATAGGACCCAGAATTACCCACCAACATGGACAACTACAATTTCCTTTACAGCATTTGCAAAGTGTGTCTGTCTTTCTTCAAGGCCTGTTTCTCTATTGTTCGGGACAAATGTGACTTTTACTTGAAAGCCACATTTTAAATTATTTACAGTGTATTTTGTTAAGTGAAGTAAATCAAATTTCACATATGCCCATTATATTTCTCATCTGTGACCTTTCGTAAGAGCCTTCATGTAAGAAGGGCTTTTAAACACTCTAAACAACTCAGATTATTAAGTATACTATAAATTTTACATTAGATGTTTCACTAAACTGACTGAAATTTTCATTTCCAAATATCTGGATAATGGGATTTGGGGGGGGGTTCCTTAATTTAAAAGAATGACTTCAAGAATATGATAACTGAAAAGAGAAAAATAAATTGATTTTATTTCTAAAATCTTCCATACTAACTAGAATATAGGTGCTCAAATATTTAATAAAGACCCAAAAGAAAAGCGGAAGCACATAAAATCGGGGACTCTCTTTAAATGTAAGAAAGGAAGATGGAGAGAAACGCAAATTCAGAAAATGAACTGTCAATGTCAGTGATTAATTTTTCTCATTCATGTCTCTCCCTTTCCTTACAGACAAGGCCCTCTCCATTTCAAAGGCATGAAGCTATTTTCTCACCATGAGATGATTCCCAAACTCTCCAACAGAAACTGAAAAGACTTTCAAAGGCAAAGGAAGTGAAAGGCACATTCTCCAGCACTTTTGATCACTGTAATTCAGTCATTCCATAGACGCTTCCAGCCTGCAGTTCTCTTCCCTAAAGTTCTGAAAAAAACAATTTGTTAGCCTGCCAAACAAAAATATCAGACAGTAAAAAAAAAAAAAAAAAGAAAGAAAGAAAGAAAGAAAGAAAGAAAGAAAGAAGAAAAAACTAGAGAGACCAATTTGGGAGAGAAAATTGACAACACTTTGCCAACTCCAAGCAAAACATTTTAAAAGAAGCAACCAGGGGCACCTGGGTGGCTCAGTGGGTTAAAGCCTCTGCCTTCGCCTTAGGTCATGATCTCAGGGTCCTGGGATCAAACCCCGCATCAGGTTCTCTGCTCAGCAGGGAGCCTGCTTCCTCCTCTCTCTCTGCCTGCCTCTCTGCCTACTTGTGATCTCTCTCTGTCAAATAAATAAATAAAAATTTAAAAATAAAAAATAAAAGAAGCAACCAAAGGCTGAGGGAAGAAAAAACCCAGGAGAACGAACATATAGAGCATAGATCTAAGGAACAGGATTCCTCCTTAGAGGAGTAACCAGTGAAACTTGCAAAGCCTCCAGCACCATCATATCCAGTGATTTCCCAAGAAATAATTTCAGAATGGAGGGAGGGTGGAAAACTTTCCCAGCCCCCAAGCCCCAAGATGTACAACCATGTCCCACCACTAGGTGGCGGTTGCAGCGGCGGCGAGAGCTGGGGGCTGTTTTCTCCGCTTCTTTCCCTCCCGGACGCACAGCCCTGTTCAGGGGAGAGCCCCTCGTCCCCACCTTGATCCAGTTAGCTTAAACGGCAGGTTCGGTAGAAAAAAAGAAGCTCAGGCCTTAGAAACCTGAAGTCCTCAAGTAACAGCCACTCCTACAAATCTGTTCACATCAAAGCTGAGCCAGGGAGGGGGGACGGACCAGCATATTTTAAACTCTGCTGGGGTTTTCAAAGCAAACCTTCCAGGTGGCTTTAGAGCGACAAGTGGCGACAAAATCACGACGTGAACGCTGGTTTGAGTTACTGAGCCGTGCATCACCCACCGGCACAGCGTGTACAGAGCCACAAGGGGATGGAACTGCCTGGGTAAACATGAATCGTTTTATTGCTAGCCAGAAATTCTTCCTTCATTCATCAAAGTGGGTGAATGAAAATATTAAGTAGGTAAGGCATTTTCGTGGACTGCTCCCTGAGTAGCCCTCTGAAGTCAAGACCTTACTTAGGCTGCCTTCTACCTTGGGTGTCAAAGAAAGCCTCCTCCCATGAAAGGGAAAAACCACTTCCCCTTTTTGTAAAACAGCTGCACGCCAGAGCTCAAATCTTGGCAAAAGAGATGTTACATAAATTCCAGGTGTTCCTAAATATGTATGTTTACACGCAATCATTTTAGGAAGCATCTAAGTTTCTGGGCCACTTTTCTTTTCTTTCTCTCGCTCTCTTTTTTTCCATCTCAAGGAAGAGTCAAAATGTGTGTTTACAGCTTTGACTTAGGCTCTTACCCACTTCGTTTCGACGATATTTCCTCCCAGCTAAACGCAGGAAATCTAATAATTAGCACCCAAAACGCATCTAAGCACCCAGCACACTTACCTTTCTTTTCTTAACTGAACCGAGATCAGACAGTTCAGTTATCTCTTCCTCCCATCACCAAAGGGGGGAAAAACCCAACTCTGAAATTCTGAATTATTTTCTAGGTGATTTGTACAGCCATATCTCCCGTAATTCTATGAACGGGCTAATTCCTTAACATCTTACTTTGCCTTTAAAAGGCTTCCTTCCACACGACGGGATTTCCCTAAGAAACATTCCCAGCGGATGGTTTCCAGCAATAGCCTATATCAACTCAGCCTGCGCAAGCAAAGACTTGGCTTCTGCTAATTCCACTCCCCCCCCCACACCCGCCCCAACACACACACCGATTCACACTCACAGAACCATCCCGGGCCGACTTGAAAAGCTATTTCGTTTGCATGTTTGCCCATCTCTTCCTGAATGAATGCTTTTCCAACTGACCTTTCAACAGCTGCTGGGATGGCAGGGTCTGTAAGGTTAGAGCCGGAAACTAAGGGAGATTTTAGCATCTTAATCCCTGCAACCTCGACCTTTCTGCTTTTCTACCCGAGTCCATATTCTCGGAGCCCAAGGGCAGGACCCCTGAAGCCTTTGCAGAGCAGCCCTCCGAGGTGTCCTGCTCGCGACCAACTCACTGCGGGCATCCTGCACACGCACAGCCCCAGCCTACACGCCGCCCGACACCCGCACCCTGGCCCGCGGCGAATACGCCAGGCACGCACCAGCCCTGCCTCTTACCTTCCCTGGCTTTCAGCAAGACCGTGTTGGCCACGATGTTTTCCAGCTCCATTGACAGTCGGCGGTCAGCGAGGGAGCCTGCCGGCGGGGCTGTCAGCTGCTGGGGGTGCTGCCGCTGCTGCTGCCGCTGCTCGGGCTGCCGCCGCTGCTGCCGGAGCCGGGAGCCGGGAGCGAGCAGCCCGCCTTGCCTACCGCATTATTCCTGCTCTTATCCCTCGGAGTTTTCCCCCTCTGCAAAGAGGAGCCGCCGCCGCCGCTTCTTCCTCCCTCTGTGTCCCCCCTCCCCCCTCCCTCAACAGTCTCCCCCCCACCCCCCACCCTCCGCGTTTCTCTGTCACTCCATTCTCCACCCCTCCGGCTCCCTCCGATGCTTTAATGCTTCGGATGCTTCTGCCTCCCCTCCGTCCCTCCCGGGGGTGTGGTACTAGCAGGCTCGGGTGGTCGCACTGCGCAGGCGCCAGGCGGGCCGCGCCTCCTGCCTCGGCGCTCCTGGCGCGGGGCCTGCTGGGACTTGTAGTCTTGCGGGCGCGCCGCCCGAGCCGGAGTGGCGCGCGGGCTTCCTGAGTCGGAAATCTGCCTGGGGACTCGCACCCGGACTGAAGGCGCACGTGGCCCGGGGAGGCTAGGGGCGCCGGGCTGCGGGGGGCAGCGGGCGAATCAAAGGCGGCCCGGCCGAGCCGTAGCCCCCAATCCCGGGGCCAGGCTCCCTCTGGCCCGTTTCCCGCCTTGCTGAGAGCTGGGAAAGCGAAGTCCACAGGCCACGGCGGTGGCGGGCGAAGCGCCGCGTTCCGGCAGGAGCCGGGGCGGGTCCTGGCCGCCCCTCGGGGCGTGCTCGAGTGGGAGGAAGGTCAGCCCAGGGGGCTGCGCACGCTGAGGCCGGCCCGTGTGCGCCGTCTCACACGCACACGCGCCGGGACGCTGACAAAGGTGTACTTTGTTTCCTCCGAGGGCGCGAAGGGGTCTGCGAGTCGGCGGCCACCCGGCGCTGGTGGCCGCGCGGTCCGAGCGCCCCCTGGTGGCCGCGGGGGTGGGTGCGCGGCGGCGGGTCCACGCGGACCGCGCCCCCCTGGGCTCGGGACCGCCCCCGCGCGCCTGGCGGGCACTCGAGGGATCTGGGCGTGGGAAGCGGCTGGTTCAGCTAATAAAGTGCCTTCCGGCAAGCGGGGCCCGTGAATTCACGGCCCTCATTACAGTCAAATATTACGGGTTAGAAGAAGGTACAGGAATCGCCCGGGTCGGCCGTGGAGAGCGGTAATGAGTAACCACGCGGAGCCCTTGTTGGAAAGACGCTTTCAAATGACGGGTTTATTTATCTTGGGGCTCTGAGCGGCTCTCCGCGCTATGCTCGGAACACGAGATTTCAGAACTATTCTGCCTCTCTTCCTTGCTTTCTTTGAAGGTCCCACTCCTGGGAAATAGGCCCTCGGTCCTCCGAGGTCTGCGAGGCCTACGGGAGGTGGGGGAGGGGCGGCTGGCCCCAAGGAACAATGAGGCCTTTGCCTCCTCTGCATCCTGCGGGCCGGATATCCGCTCCGAAGCGGCTCTGGGCCCTCTCTGCTAAAAAGGAGGAAACCTTCTGTCCCCAGGGCTGCCAGGAAGTGGCAGGGAGGTGCCGGGAGAAACGGAGAACAATTACTACACATGGGAGAATGTGCAGAAACTAATACTTTCGAAGCCTTGGAAACCAGAATGGGCGCAGATTTTAACAGCACAGAATTGTCTTGTTCCTGATGCCATATACTCACCACCGCCGCCACCACCACTTCTTGGTGTGTGGATTTGGGTCAGTGGGTCTCCCTGGGCCTCACTTATCCCGTCTGCAGAGCTGGGACAATCACAGTTTGCCTGCAGATGACTTTTTAGGTATCTTCCACTCCAGGAATTACTGTCCTAAGCAACCCAGGCTTCGTCTTGGCTATATATACACCCAGAGCCCTAACTTATGATGATAGGGTATTTCTCAGAGAGAATCCTAGAGCTGGCAGCGTATCAGAGCTCGCCAACTACAATGGTCACTTGCTACTTAACTGGGAGCCTAAGGCCTGTTGTAGCCCGAAGTTTCTGTGGCTAACATAAAAGCAAAACAAAACTAAAGCTGAATGCCTTTTAGATGGTGTGTGCCTCATGGCAGCCTTCTCAAACTTTATGTGCATATAGATTACTTAGGGATCTTGTTAAAATGCAGATTCTGTTCCACTAGGTGGGTCCTGAGATTCTGCTGTTTCTAACAAACACCAAAGTTCTGTCAATCCTGCGGGTCAGTGGACCACACTTTTGAGTAGTAAAGGTCTACAGTTAGCCATAACTCCCCACCACTCTATGATCTCTCTCCCAGCCCAAGTCCCCAGTGATTGCCTAATTTTACCTAATTGACCTCTACAAATTTTGAGTTTGCAACTCTGGAAAATCTGGCCTGTCCGCCTGATTTTACAGATCTGAAACAGAATCAGGGAGAGTAAGTGCGTTCTGCATGGTCATTCAGCAAGTGAAAACCTATCTACTTTCTCAGCTACATGGTGATACAACCTGCCTACAAAATAAATGGTTGTATTTCAGTTATCTGTGCCTCTGTGAGGAAACTAGGACATTCCAATGGGAGAATAGAATGATAACAGCTAGATTAACTGGATCCAACTGTGGGCCAGCCCCTGTGCTGAGTGCTTTACATGGATTATTTCATGGTACACAACATCCGGATGAGATAGAGAACAGAGCCCTGTTTCACAGATAAAGTCACCAGGTTAGAAGAGGTTTTAGAAATTGCCTAAGGTCACACAATGAAGAAGTAGAAGACGTGGGATTTGAACCTAGCAGTCTGACTCAGAGTCTATGCACTTAATTTCTGGCTAGCTCAGGCTAGCCAGCAGAACTTGGCTGTAATTGTCTTGTTAGGCTGCCAGAGTGAACTTAAATTGTATTGTAAGAAAGCAAAGCCGGCAGTTGGCTAAGTGATTAAGACTTAAGGGGGTTTTCCATTGCACCATTATAGCTTCCTATAATTCTACCATTAAAGCTTCATTCCTTTCAATTAACTGCATTAACAACAGCAGTCCTCTAGAGAAATGGGTTTGATTCAAGAAAGAGCAGGCTATTAAATATCAGTAGGTAAGTTAGAGCATCTTGCTGGCAGAAAGCAAGAATGCAAATCCAAATGAAAAAGGGGGTGAGTTTGAGAGGGATGGGAATATGTCAAACACTGACTTCCAGATCTACTCGGGATCCGCTGAACCAAAAATGCAAAAAAAGAACCAGCTACTGTTGGCACCTGCATTGCACGGATAAAGCTGATCGGTCAGAGTTCTTTTAAATAGAAATCAACTATTTAGGAGAGTCACAAACTTATCTTTGTCCTAAAATACAGATTGCTTTTTTTTTAAAGGATTTTATTTATTTATTTGCTAGACAGAGATCACAAGCAGGCAGAGAGGCAGAGCGAGAGGAGGAAGCAGGCTCCCTGCTGAGCCGAGAGCCTGATGCTGGGCTCAATCCCAGGACCCTGGGATCATGACCTGAGCCAAAGGCAGAGGCTTAACCCACTGAGCCACCCAGGCGTCCCCTAAAATATAGATTGCTTTTGCCTGAATAATCAAACTGGCCTTCTGAATAAGCACTGGATCTGGAGATTTCAACCCTTTCCTGGCCACACAGCTTTCTAATCAGCAGGAAACAGCTGGAGACAGTGCTCTCATTCTCCTGTTTATTCTTTCCTTCTTCAGAGTTTACCTTCACGGGCCAAGCACTGCAGGGAATACAACGGCGATTTCCCTGGAGAACTCCCCACTGGCAAGGAAAGCAAACTAGAAGACAAACTACCGAGATGAAATGGAATAAGGACCATTTTGGACACATACACAAGGGCTTCGGAAACAAAGAGGAGGAGTGATTTCAGGCACCTGGAAGGTTCCAAGAGAGGAGAAATGAGAGCTGTAGGTGAGATTGGAAGTATGAAGTTCCCAGTTACATTCCCTCCTGAGAAGGCCCCTCATTGATAGTCCCAGGGGTCACCACCAAATATGACATTAAAAAATTTGCCATGCTGTAGACCACCAGTCGTTCTTCCATTAATATTTTTCTTTAAAAGCAAGTCACTTTAAAAAAACGTTTATTTATCCTAACCAATAATATTTGTGAAATGGGGGTAGTAGTAGAGATACACAGTTCGGAAACAAGTTATCCCCAAGCAACACGTGGGGCCTTCGCAGCCCTTGGTTTCACGATGAACCAGCTGATCTTCATAAATCTTCTGGAAGGCTTCACCCTGGTGTTGTCAGATGACTACGACTGTGAGACATCTGAACACCTACCTACTGGGTTCTGATGCAAGTTCACAAAAGAGTTTCTTGCCAATACTGCCGGTCTGCTGATGGTCCCAGCCACATGTGGTCTCTGTGCTCCTGGCACTAGGGCCGTTTAACATGGTCTTTAGTGGGAAGGAAAGGCCCCCTTCTTCGCACCATGTTCAGTTAGGAATATCTCCACCGCAGACCAATTTGTGCCCTGAACAGATACAAAGTTGTTGCCTCCATTGTACATAGAAGAAACTGAACCTCAGAGAATTAGTTCTGTTGCCCAAGGTCAACTGATAAGTAAATGGTGACACTAGTTATTCAGGTAAGTGTCTGCCTTCCCTACTTGGAAGCCTGAAACGTGTCTATGTCATCTTTGGATTCCCTTCTCTACAGAACCTAGAACGTGCCTTATCCATAGTGAGCATATGGCAATATTGGTTGACTTGGAGCAAATATGGCGTGCCTCAGTCCCACGGAGACCTCTGAGATGCTAGTTATTCTGTTCTAGTTAATTATCAAAATCCCCAAATCCCTGCAAGATCAGAGATTGAGAGGGAAAGGGAGGAGACCCACCCCCCTTGTATCAGAGGTTGGCATCACAGAACGTCACAGGCGATCTCCATCCAGGGATCTTCCAAGCTATCTGACTGTACCTACATCCTCAAATCCAGCACTCTTCCGCAGTCAACCCAGTAGTTAAACGAATCACACAAGTTTTTTTAAAAACTAAGCAGACCAATTTTAATTCAGACTTTTCAGACCGAGTGAAACCCAAGATATTCCCTCTAAAAATGGCGCACAGAAACCTGGACATTTGTTTGGTTTTGTTCAGTGCTGAGCACTCAGATTTAGATGGAGGAAGGATGTTTAAATTGGTAAGGAAATTACACAGCAAAAGCATAAAAATTAATTCAGAGTGTGAGGAGGAAGAACAGCCTCTTTTCTAGTAATTTACTAGATGCCAATGATTTTCTGTTAATACAGATAAGAAAAGAATCTAAACCATCATTAAAAAAAAAAATCCACTTCTGGTCTTTTTATGACTAGCATGTATCAGGCAAAGACGGGACCAAAGCCAGCTTCATTTGTTTGAGCACAGATGCCCACAGTGGAACTGTGGATACAATCATGACAGCAAAGGTGCAATTGCTTCTTAAAGAGAAGAATGGGGCGGGGAGGGGGCGCCTGGGTGGCTCAGTCGTTAAGCCTCTGCCTTTGGCTTGGGTCATGATTCCAGGGTCCTCGGACCAAGTCCCCCGTCAATCAGGCTGCTTGCTCAGCAGGGAGTCTGCTTCTCCCTCTTCCTCTCCCTCTGCCTGATGCACCACCTGTTTGTGCACGTGTGCTCTCTAATAAATAAATAAAACCTTAAAAAGAGAGAGAGAGAAGGAGGAGATAAGATGAATTGAATGCAGCGGTAGGGGCCTTTAAAGGAGATGACTCACAGGAGGAAGGAGCTCCAGCAGTTCCGACCTTAATGCTGCAGTAACATCAACATTCTCTTGCTCCAGAGACTCTGGGCCTAATTATCTCTGAGACATTAGTAGGAAGCTTTAACTGTCCTAAGAGAAGCCATTGCAGACATGTGAATATTTAATTGACCCCATAAAAGAGAACATACTTGCTCCCTCCTTGAAGTAGCAGCTAGTCAGTTACATGCTAAATGGAATCTATCAAATTCTCAGTTTTTTTTTTAATGTAATGCTTTGCACAGATTGCTTTCTTGACAATTACATAAAATAGAATATGAGACCTAATTTAGCCCAACTGCTCTGAAGCATTTTGGTCCCCTCCTGTAAAAGCAAAGTCACGGGTTACTGTGCTGTAAAAATGAGCTCGGCCGGAGCTAGCAGGTTAGAGAGCACTTTCTACATAGCGGGGATAGTGTCCTCCATCCACAGAGAGAGGATGCCATCTAGCCTGAACTCTGGAGAGCTGCAGCCAGCTCCAAACGGCAGAAGTAACCCTCAGGTTCCCTGTTTTGTGGCCTAAAATCTGTCCTTGAGTGTGGTGAGCCACTTGGTACGTAATGCAAACCGTTCCCACATACTACAAAGGGAATTCTGCTCATGAAGTTATTGGGTCATAGAATGTTTCCATTACTCACATCTCAAGCTCGTGTGCTTCAGGATCCAACTAGGATTCCAAGGAATCCCCTCCTCTCCAGGCTGAACCTGGCCCCTCTTTGTTTGTGGGGAGGTGGGGGGAAAGGTTAGCTTGTTCTTGTTAAGGACTCAGGATATTCATTCCATTGAATGACTGGACCATAATTCATCGAACTTGTCGTTTATGGATGAATGTATTTATTATTACCAATCTTTTCCTGTAAGAATGAAACAATGGTTTTTCTAAAAACTCTATGAACATTTTCTTGTCATCTACCTTTTAAGCTTACAAGGAAATGAAATGCATTTTTTTTTTTTTGGTGTTCAGTTCTATGACTGTAGACAAATGCATATGCTTGTGTTACTACCAGCACAACCAGATATAGCATCAGTCCATCACCCTGGTTTTTTTTTTTATTTTTTAAAAAAGATTTTATTTATTTATTTGACAGAGAGATCACAAGTAGGCAGAGAGGCAGGCAGAGAGATGGGGAAGCAGGCTTCCCACCGAGCAGAGAGCCCGATGCGGGGCTCGATCCCAGTACCCTGAGATCACGACCCGAGCTGAAAGCAGAGACTTAACCCACTGAGCCACCCAGGTGCCCCAGCCCTGGTTTTATTAACAGTCCTTTTTTTCTTCCCTAAAAACACCCCTGAGTTCCTGAAAATGCTAAATAGAATTAACACATGGTCCAGCAGACCCACTTCCATGTCCGTACCTGAAAGAAAGAAAACACGTCTTCACAAAAACTTGTACGGGGCGCACCTGTGTGGCTCAGTTGATTAAGCGTCTGCCTTCAGCTCAGGTCACGATTTCGGAGTCCTGGGATGGAGGCCCACATCGGGCTCCCTGCTCGGCGGGGAGTCTGCCTGTCCCTCTCCCTCTGCTGCTTCCCCTGCTTGTGCTCTTTCTCTGTCAACTAAATAAATAGAATCTTAAAAACAAAAACAAACACTTGTACACAAATGTTCACAGCAGTACAATCACAACAGTCGGAAGGTGGGAACAACCCGAAGATCCACCAGCAGATGCATGGACAGGCAAATCGCGCTGGGCCCAGACCATGGAATGTTACTTAATTGTAGCAAGGAATGATGGACAAGGGTCCACGGAGGCTGAACCTCAGAAACATTTTGCTAAGTGAAAGAAGCCAGACACAAAAAGACAAACAGTGAATAACTCCCCTTATGTGACATATCCAGGAAATTCATAGAGACAAATATAGATTGGGGACAGTCAGGAGCTAGGCTGGAGGGAATGAGGAAACTGACTAACGGGTATTGGGTTTTATCTTAGGGTGATGAAAATGTTTTGGAACTAAATAGAGTTGATGTGAATATATTAAATGCCACTGAACTGTTCACTTTAAAATGATTAATTTTGGGAGTGCCTGGCTGGCTCTGTCAGTGGAGCGTATCTCCGGTTTGTGAATCCAAGCCCCACATTGAGTGTAGAGATTGCTTAGAAATTTAAAAAATCTTAAAAAAAAAAAAAAAGATTAATTTTGAGGCGGCTGGCTGGCCCAATCGGTAGAACATGTAACTCTTGGTTTCAGGGTTGTGAGTTCGAGCCCCACAATGGGTGTAGAAATTACTTTAAAAAATTAGGAAAAAAATTCTTTAAAAGTAAATAAAATGATTAACTTTATGTTACATGAATTTCACCTGAATAAAAAATTTTTAATCCAAGTAAGAGTTGAATACTGGGATCAGAGCAAGTGATGAATATTAATGTGCCAAACAATGAGGTACAAACTACCTGAAAAGTAGGTAGATATTATTAGTCCAATTTTAAGTACGAGGAAATTACAGGCCAGAGAAATAAGAGACCCCTAACCAGAAAGTTGCAAGGGTGGGACTCCAAGACCGGTCCCTGATTCTCTAAGCAGCATTGCTTCTACTCTACTGCATGGTTTTCCCGAAGGACAGGAACACTGTGGCGTGTTTCTGGAGGGATAGCAATCTTGTAGGAAAGAGAGAATATGGCAAGAGTCCGGGAAGGTGGGAGGGAGATGAACAGACAGGGGGAGAGGCAAAGGAGAGGAGGAAGAAATGACAAATAGAGGACCTTAGGTCGGCAAGCTTGATGACGAGGGGAGGGAGGGCAGACAACAGGCAGACTGCCTGGTGTGATCCTGGTGTGGGGCAGGACTACTCTGAAGGAAAAATGGTTGAGCCACATCAGGTTCTCCCCATCAAGAAACTCCAAACTAGGAGCTGCACTGCCCCGCTGACCTGGGGGACAGGGTTCCACAAGCTCCCCTCCCACAGCCCTCACAGCCTCCTTCCTCCCTGAGATACGTCAGTTTTCCCAGTGCGGATGGGGGGCACCAGAGACAGGGCAAAACCTGAACAGTGTCTTTATGTTCTGCACGGTCTCCTGTCCCACCTCTGCTCAACCTCTCACCCTCTGCCTCCAGCATCTCAAACCCTTGGAGAAATGAAAAGCAGCTTCTCCTTGCACAGGATTTGGGGCCCCTAATCCCAAGCAGCCTTAATGGAGCTGAGAGGTAGAGCCCATGATAAGGCTCAGGACATGGCAACGTTGGTGTATTTGCTACATGCTCTGTGTCCTGGCACCACCTGCTCTGAAATATTGATGACTAAAAAGAATCACAAACCGTTTAAGCAAATAGTAAGTCCTTTTGTTGTTGTCATTGTTATGGACAGGATGGAGGAAATTTTCATCTGAGGGGGAGGAAGGCTCTTTTATTTGGGGAAAACATTTGGGGGGGCTTTGGGTTGTTTGAAAATGAAGTCCACTTCCTACTCTGGCATGGAGAAATTGGGAAGAGTGAGGATTTATTGTGCTGCCTAATTCTCTGAAAGAATGTCTTCCTAGAGAGGCAGCTCGAGGCTGGGGATCATTCTCTTTCTGGGGGAAGCTTAGAGCTGGGGAGGGGCACAGGAAGGCTGGGCTGAGGGAAGAGATGAGAGCAAGAACATAGTGCTTCCTGTGGGAGCAGAGGCCTCAACCTGAGGGAAGGAGGGATAGAGAAAAGGAGAAAAATGGCCCCTAATGGGGCCCAATGGAGCTAGAAAGGTGGATCTGTTATCCCCATGCCTTCCTTTTAAAACAATCACTTGTCTTAGCCGGCACTGGGGAATTGAAAGAAAGGCAGGTGACCATGCTGAGACCCAGAGGGCTGTGCAAGAACACCAGCAGCAGCCCCGAGAAGCTTCTGGAGCAAGGGCAAAAAGGGAGCCGAGAAGCCCAGAGCAGTTGTCTGCAGTAGGGTGGGTGTCTCAGGTGAAGAGTATGCCTGAGATCAACATGGACAAAATTTAAGATTCTCTGGGGCTCTTCAGAGCCCCTGGAATGGAACCTAGTAAAAGGATGGACCACTCACTAATCTAGGCTAGTAAGGGCTCAGACTTTGGGATCCCAGTGTGAATGCTGTTTTTGGTAGCCCAGCATGTCAGAGCAGAATCTAACAATCCTATATGGCGTCATCATTCAATCACGTTATTTCCTTCCTCTGGCATTTACTGAGTGACTGTGAAGCACAAAGCCTAGTTAGGTACTGTGGGAGACCCGGAGATGAACAACACAGACAAGCCCTGCCTTTAAACAGCTTATAGGCTCTTGGGACCAACCAGTCACACATATAAGAAATTCAGCAGTAGAAACTGCTGAAAGAAGGATGTTTTAAAACTGTTTGGATCCAGGGGTACCTGGGTGGCTCAGTGGGTGAAGCATCTGCCTTCACCTCAGGTCATGGTCTCAGGGTCCTGAGATCGAGCCTCGCATCAGGCTCTCCATTCAGCACAGATTCCTTCTCTCTCTTCTCTCTGTCAAATAAATAAATAAAATCTTTAAAAAAAAACAAAAAACTGTTTGAATCCAGTGTTGGCAAAATCTAGAAACCACCACTTTCACTCACTGTGGAGGGAGTGTAAACTAGCACAGCCTTTCTGGAAGGCAGTTTGGCAAAACATAACAAAAATCATAAATACACACAGAACCCTTAGTCATAGTAGTTTCACTTCTGGAAATACACCCTAAAGACATGGATAAAATTGTGTAAAGTTTGGTTACAAGCATGTATAAAGATCATAATATGAGGAAAAATTTGAAACAACACAAACCTCCACCAAGAGCAGATTGGTTAAGTACATTCTGGAACAACACTACAGAGGTATTCCTGTCAGCAACGTGGAGCCCAAATCTAGTCATGAGGAAATACCGGACAAGCTAACGGAGGGCCACCCTACCAAAGAGTCCTGTGTTCTTCAGCACTGTGAGGGTCGTGGAAGATAAAGACTGAGGAACTATTCCACATTAAAGGAAACTAAAAAGACCAGACAACCAAATGTGGAGTGTGATTTTGGATCGGTTCATGGAGGGGCAGAGTAGATTGTTGGCTAGCTACAAAGGACACTGTTGGGAAAACTGATGACATTTGAATATGGTCTGGGGGATGAGGCAATAGTGTGTCAGTATTAACATCCCTGATTTCGATCATTGTAACATGGTGATTCCGTAAAAGAATGTCCTTGTTTTTAGCAAATCCACTTTCAAGTAATGAGGGGCTTGAGAAAAGCAAAGTCAACAGTCCCTCAATCTGCAAACTAGGACAGCCACTAGAAATGATGAAGACACAACACGAGATTCAAATAGCTCCAGGCAATGGCAGAAGAAGGTTTGTGATAAAACACATGGGATTTATTGCCAAAAGAACTATGTTGATGAAGGTTGCCGGAGGCATTTAGGAGAAAGAAGTGTCAGCTGGGGAGGTCAGAAGAGCCTATGTACGTGACTTTTTAGTCGCCTTCTTCTAAATTGGTGAGGAGTTTGCCATGTGCCAGGCACTGTGCTAGGTGCTGAGGACAGAGTAATGAAAAAGATGGAAGTGGCTTTTGCCCTGTTGGGACTTCTGCTCCAGAGGGGAGCCAGACAAATACCCAACAAACAGATAAAGTAACGGTAAATATAAGTTTCTGAACACAAGATACAAACAAGGGCCAAGACAGAATAACACACACAGGGGCGTCTGGGTGAGTCAGTTAAAGCAGTTAAGCATCTGCTTTTGGCTCAGGTCATGGTCCCAGGGTCCTGGGATCCAGTCCTCGCATTGGGCTCCCTGCTCAGCATGGAGCCTGCTTCTCCCTCTCCCTCTGTCTGTGTCTCCCCCTGCTCGTGCTCTCCCTGTGTATCAAATAAATAAATAAAACCTTAAAAAAGGGGGCGCCTGGGTGGCTCAGTCTAAGGGTTCTCCTTCAGCTCGAGTCATGATCCCACGGTCCTGGGATCGAGCCCCACATTGGGCTCCCTGCTTGGTGGGGAGTCTGCTCATCCCTCTCCCTCTGCAGCTCCCCCTGCTTGTGCTCGTGCTCGCTCACTCTCTCTCTGCCAAATAAATAAAATCTTAAAAAAAAAAAAAACTTAAAAAGAAAAGAACACACACAGTCTTTAATGAAGTCCTCTTGGTGAGGATGACAGCTAAGCTGTGACCTAAGTAGGGAGGAGGAGCCAGCCAGATGTGAGTTTTTGTGTTCCAAAGGACAGTTTATTTAAAACAAAGGTGGCAATGTGTAGGAAGTAGGGAGAACAACAATTCTAACATAAAATCACACAGGAAGCACCTCGAATTTTAAAAAAAAGGGGGGTGCAGGGAAGAAGCCATCTCTCAGACATACATGAACTGCTGACCTCGACCGATTATTTACATCCAAACTTTATAAAATAGCATTTCAAGTCAGCACTTCAGCCAGTGTTATTAGTTTTCATTACAAAAAGTTAAAGCTACAAACTTCACATTTTTAAGTTGTACATCAGCAATAGCATTTAAGCTTAAAAAGAGCCAGCCTGTGCCTACGGGTGCGGGGGTGTTGGGGAAGGAGGAGTAGACCAATATGGCCAGAGCAGGAATGGGGTGGGAGGAGCCCAAGATGAGTTTTCTGAAAGGAGGCAAGGGCTCAGACTGTAGGGCCCTTGCATGAGAATTTGGGTTTTACTCTAATGCAGTGGGGAGCCACTGGGGAGTTGTAAGTAGGCGATGAAATGAACTGGTTGGTGTTCGAAGGAGGGCCACTGTTGCTGCTGAACGGAGACTAAATGGGAAAGAGGCTGAGAGTGAAGGCAGAAAGATGGGTTAGGAGGCCTCAGGGAAGGGGCGAAGGCAAGCAGACAGGGCAGGCCTCACGATTGGACTTCTGTGATGTCTCCAAACCCAGTTCCATCTGGCACTGCAGAGAGGAGCTGATGGGACAGGAAAGGATGGCATTCATCCTCTCCCTTCAACCTAGTTCCCATGACCAGCACTTCCAGCCTGAAGCATATTTGGAATAAATATTTCCACCTAAATCCTAGAACCAGCCTGGGGATAGCATTTTGTGTTACAATTTTTGTCATGCTGTATTCTAGTTTGGGTTCTCCTAGACCCCAAGAGGAGGGTTCAAGGGTAAGTAATTTACAGGGGAGGTGGAGGAAGAGCAGGTGAGGGAGGGGGACGTAACGTCCATGGGCAGCTCCAACTTAAACCTTAATCCATGCGCACACTCTGGGAAACACAGCTCAGCTCTGCCACCCAAGCGGCAGGGGAGCTAGGATAACTCTACACCAAGTCCTTTCACCTGGGCATTGCAGGGCTGCGGGGCAGGGGGTTAATAACGCTCTCTCATCTCTGCCTTTCTGCAGGGATGGGCACACTGCCTCCCCCAGTTCTGAAAAGAGGCCTCAGCACAGAGATGTGAGCGTTGACAGTCGGAAACCTCCAGAGCCCAAGAAGTGGCAGGGTCTGAGGGATCCCAGAGATATGTAACAGAGTGGCCTTGACTCGGTGTTGTGTTTTCTTTCACTTTTGGAATCAAGCTCAGATGATGAAAGGGACTAAGACTTTTTGACCATCCAGAGCCCCTGAGAAGCTGGAAGAGAATTCCAGGGTGAACAGAGAGGCTTGGACGGAGGAGGCGGTCCTGGAGGCAGAGAGAAGTCAGTGTCTCCTTTGGGTGCTGGGTGGGGGTAGGGAAGGCAGCAAGGAATAGATTTGAGGAGAGAAAACAAGAGTTTGATTTCGCGTTTGTTAAGTGTGCAGGGAGGAAGGAACATCGGAGGGCAGATGTTGGTAGGCAGGACAGGAGACACAGCTCCAAAAAGGGAATATGGGTGGCCAGGGTTAGGGGGAGCACAGAGGATGGTCAGGGCAGCAAAACTATTCCAGTAAAACAATTAATGGAAGCATGTCCTTACATATTTGTCCAGACCCATGGAATATACAGCATCAGTGAACCCTAGGGGTGCCTGGGTGGCTCAGTGGGTTAAGCCTCTGCCTTCGGCTCAGGTCATGATCTCAGGGTCCTGGGTTCAAGCCCTGCATCAGGCTCTCTGCTCAGCAGGGAGCCTGCTTCCCCCTCTCCCTCTGCCTGCCTCTCTGCCTATTTATGATCTCTCTCTCTCTCTCTCTCTCTCTTTGTCAAATAAATAAATATTTAAAAAGAAAAAAGAGTGAACTGTAATGTACTCGATGGCCTTGGATAACAATGTATCACCCAAGTATCAGTGTGGGTTTGTACACTGTAACAAACATCCCTTGTGGGCTGCAGACAGTTGAGGGTGGGTAGGCTGTGTGAGTATGGGGTCAGCGCACAGAAAGGTGCTCTTGGAAAGTTCACCCAATTTTGCTGTGAACCTAAAACTGCTCTAAAGAATAAAATCTCTTGGGTGCCTGGGTGGCTCAGTGGGTTAAAACCTCTGCCTTCAGCTCAGGTCATGATCTCAGGTTCCTGGGATAGAGTCACGCATCAGGCTTTCTGCTCAGTGGGGAGCCTACTTCCTCCTCTCTCTCTGGCTGCCTCTCTGCCTACTTGTGATCTTTCTCTGTGTGTCAAATAAATAAATAAAATCTTAAAAAAAACAAAGAATAAAATCTCTTTTTAAAAAGTTTTGGGGGGGGTTGGGGAATAGGAGAAAGATAGGCAACCAAGACAAGGAGGGAAAGGTTCAGAAGAAAGCAAAGATGTGCTAGGGAGAGGGCAGAGGAGGGACGTGCCCAGGACAAACAAACACTACCTAACCACAGGCCTCCTATGTGGAGGCATGTTCTCTCTCCACAAGAAGCCTGGGAGGTGGGCACCTGGGTACCTCAGTTGGTTAAGTGACTGCCTTTGGCTCAGGTCATGATCCTGGAGTCCCAAGATCGAGTCCCACATCAGGTTCCCTGCTCAGCAGGGAGTCTGCTTCTTGCTGACCTCTCTCCTCTCATGCTCTCTCTCTCTCATTCTCTCTCTCAAATAAATAAATAAAATCTTTTTTAAAATCTATTTTAAAAAAAGAAGAAGCCTGGGAGGTGGGTGTCCTTAGGTGGAGACCCCCAGACTCTGAAAGGTGAAATGGTCCATGAGGGGTTTAAACTGAGGACAGCAGCCTCCTTCCATCGCTCTGCTGCCTGCATCAGAGAGACCGTCCTGGAGCAGCATAGGACAGTGCGGGGGCTGCTGGGGGCTTAGGCTCAAAAAGAGAATACCTTGCTAGGAGACATGGCTCTGCATTCAGGCTTCATCCTCCCTGAACGCAAGAAAGAGAAGAATTTGGGGCTCCTCGTCAATGAGAAAAGAAGAAAAAAAAAATGAACGTTTTTTGCCCTGGAAAGAGGAAGAGCTCAGCAAACTCCAGAGTCATGTCTGCCATCTCTAATTGTAGCCCCGGCTACCAGAATGTAACTTGTGGTTCCAGGGAGGTATTTTCCTAATCACCAGAGAAAATAGCATTTATCTTTTCATTTGCCTTTCCCTCCAAAAGTTCCAAAAGTTTTTCTCTCAAACTCAAAAGGGAGAAATTCAGCGATTTTCTACTCTCTTGGTGATGCGGATGGGGGCAGTATGTCTTCCTCCCTTAGCAGAACAATTTGTGTCCTTGTTGTGACAGCTAGGGAAAGCCAAATAAAAAGATGTTTTTTCCAGAACGAGTGTGGAAAGAACCTTCTGGCCACCATGTTGGCCACTGCTTATTCACTTGACAAATTTTTTTGAGCAGTTGCTATGAGCCAGGCACTAGCCTGGCCCTTAGGACCACAAAGATGAGTAAGACAGGAGATCTATCCTCAAGAAGTTCACAGCATGGTTAAGACCTAGACAAGGCAACAAAGAATTCCAATGTGATATGACAAGAGTGAGGAGAACCAGAAAGGCCTGTGCTTGATGCTTTCTCGGTGCCTGGGAGATGGATGGGAGAGGAGGGGAGGGAAGGTTGGCAGGACGGTATTGATATTGGTGATTAAATACCAGCCATGGTAATCTTTTCATGGAATGAAGGACTAGAGGACTCCGCTTACCGTTTTAGGGGAAGTCTCTGGCTGTAGCCTGGAATGGACGGAAAGCCACTCACTTTGTAGTTCTGAACAGACCACTGGAAGGCTCTTGTATAAGATTCCTTCTGGGCCTCTGGGCCGGAGACTCTAGGGTATTTCATTCCCTTTAGGATAAAAGAAATCAGGCTTGAGACAGACAGCAGCAGACAAGGGGACCAGCATGTCCACTGGAAGGTTCTTGGTTCTAATGGTCCCCAGCCAATGAATCCCCGTGTCACTTGCAGAAGTCGTTAACCACAGGCAGCTGCCTCAGCTTTCTGCTTGGAAAAAAGCCATAAGCAGTGGGACTTCCTCTCCAGTGGCCAAAGACTCAAAAATTGTGCAGCTCTTTTGGGCTTCTGCTCAGTGTGAAGGAAACAGTAATACTTCGTTGAGCATCCTTAAGATGTCAACGTGAAGCATGACTTTTGGAACGACTAAGATTTATGGAGATATAAATCACAAAATGTCTTAGCTTGATTTACATTAAGGGAAAAGGCAGAAAGACACCTAGAAGGCAGTACATTCCAAAGATGGAAATTCAACTGTATATTAAAAAGAAAAGATAACAAATTTAAATACACACACACATACACTCACACAATGTAGACATGTAAGTCAATACAGTAGAAATTTATGCTTTCCATCTGACAAAGAGAACTTTAAAAAAAAAAAGTTGTACCAAGATATTGGATATCTAACAAGTAAGAAACAGAAATCTCCTTCAGTCTTAGATATGAGCAAGATTTCTTCCTAATCAGAGCTGAAACTCATTTCAGGTAGACAGGGGTCTGATAAGTGTCTTACCATTATAGTCACCCTTATTCCTCAGAGTTAGCTTTAAAAGAAAAATAAATAAATAAGCAACTCAAGGTTCCTCAAGTAAGAGTAGAGTCCAAGAGTAGGGACTCTGTTAGGCAGAGAAGATTGAGCCCCACTTAGCTGGGATGTGATTTGACTTCCTACCTTCCTTGACTTCATGTCCCTCTAGTGTCCAGAAGAGCCTAATGTGAGATATTTGGAGATCAGAGCTTGTGCAAAAGCCTCATTCTTCATTCTGGAATGAAAGGAAGAAGAGCAACTTTGTCACTTTGAGAAAAACAAAGTGTATTCCAAGTCTGTGCCTGTTGTTGGAAAATGGAGCTCATTTGCTTGTGGGCAAAACAATAACCCGTATCTTTTGAAGCCCACCTGGTCCAGGTACCCCCCTAAGCATTTTGCTTGCACTGGCTCTCTCCACACAGCTAATGCTTTGAGGGAGATGTGATGATTATTCTTATTTTACAGATGCAGAAACAGAGGTCTAGAAAAGTTAAGCCACTGATCTAGCCACCGGGGATGCTTGATGCCTAAGACATGCGCCCTACCCTCTAAGACCCTATTAGACAAAAGGAGTGTGATCCCATGTCCTGGTGGCTGCAAAGCCTGTGCCATTAACCATGAGAGCAGTGGTTTTTCAACTGAGGACGATTTAGTCCCCTGGGTGATATCTGGCAATGTCGGGAGACATTTTCGGTTGTCACATCTAAGTGGGTGCCTTTCCCTCACAAGCTCTGCAGGAAGACAGGAAAAGACAAAACTTAGAAGAAAAAGTCTGAAAATAGAGTACCAAGTCCCCACAGTGGTAACCATCAATTGCACAGGGAGAATAACTAGAATTGCTCAGAAAAAAGAGCCAAAAGGGGCGGCTGGGTGGCTCGGTGGGTGAAGTGTCCGGCTTTGGCTCAGGTCGTGATCGCAGGGTCCTGGGATCAGCCCCACATCAGGCTCCGTCCTCAGCAGGGAGTCTGCTTCTCCATCTCCCTCTGCCCCTCTCTCCACTCATGCTCGCTCTCGCTCTCTCTCAAATAAGTACAATCTTTTTTAAAAAGGGAGGAGGGCAGAACACACAAAGGAGAGCAGTCCTGTCAGGCTCAGGAGCAGAGTATTTGGGGACATTTCACTGAAGGATAGATGGCCAGCACTGGCCCATGCTCTGACACAGACCACCTTTTTACAAGCATTTCCTGGGAAGCAACCATCCAGCACTTTATGCTCCAACAGATACAGCAGGAGGGGAGACAACATTGTGTTAGGAAGGGGTTCTGCAGTCAGCTTTTGGAGTTTAAATCCTGGCTCCTTCCCTTTGCAGTTGTGAGAATTTGAACAAATTACTAAACCTCCCTAAGCCTCAGTATCCCCACCTCTGAAATGGGGATGGCGAATTTAAAACAGTACCGATCTCACAGGGTTGCATGAAGATCCTATCAGTTACTGTTTTCAGCCTAGGTCTTGGCCCCATAAGTTCTCAATATTTGTTGCCTGACAATGGTAACAAACCAAAGGGACAAAGGTCACCAGTTACTGCTATCTGCCATCTTGCCCTTCATCGTCCCCCACTCCTCCATGAAGGACAGAATCCATCGATTCTGATAACACTTTTTTCCTCTCTGAGACCCTTCTTGAGCTCTGTTTCTCTAATTCTCATAACACTTTGCCTGGACTCTTTCATTTAACCTGACAAACACTTATAGTACTCACTGTCTACCTGTTTACCGTGGTAAGCGCTTTAAAATTTAACTCACTTATTCCTCCCAACAACTTTTGGGGGAGGTATTAACATCACTCCCATTTTTCAGATGGAAGAATAGGCAAGGGGTAACTTCCCCCAAAGAATTAAGAGCTAAATGGCAGAGCTGGTGTTTGAACCCCAGCTGTCCGCTCTCAACCATTATGCCCCTCTTAACGCTCCTTAAAATGTTGGATCTTGGATTTTTGGTTTTCTACAATCTTTACTCTATGTTCCCTGGATACACGTGGACTTCCTTGGGAGCAGGGCCTGTATGATCCCCCCAGTAGATGCTTATTAACTGATTAAAATCACATTGCTAATTGATGCAAATTCATCCAACACAGAAGGAACCGAAATAGGAAAGAAAATGCGTTATTCCCAAGGCTAAAATGAGCTTGGGGCAGGGAGGATGCAGAAACCACACGCTGAGCCGAATGGCAGCCCGAGGAGAATCAACGAATGGAAGACAGAAAGTAGTGTCACCTTTAAGCCTAAACAGGCCCCACCCAAAGAGACAGGACTTACTAAAGCTTCTAAACTTTAAAACTGAAACCAAGATGAACAAGTCAAATCCTGAGGGAACATCAGTCTGTTCTGCTGTTTGGTTTGCACTGTGATTTACATCATAATGAACTTTAATTATGAATCAAAATGTCTATGCATGGAAACCAAACTACAGGTGCATAAAATAGGAGAGAGAGGAGCCCTCCAAAACGCTAGCGAAAAGGACAGGTGGCCAGTAAAGGGCTATGGGTGTAAGGAACATGGAAAGAGAAAGCTCCCCCTCTCCTTTTCCCTGCCTCTGCCCCCTCACCTTTACCAGCTTGCATACCGGCTGGTCAGGTGTGAGGCTGTTCTGGTTTCTAGACCCACCTCCGCTTCCCACGAGCTAGGTGACTTTGGGAAGGTCTCTCCGTCTCTAGAAGTGTTTTCTTGTCTACAAAATCACTGGGCTAGACCATAGCATCTTTTTGTTTCTATTGTTAGTCCCTACTTTTTTTTTTTTTTAAGTTTTTATTTATTTATTTGACAGAGAGCGAGATCACAAGTAGGCAGAGAGGCAGGCAGAGAGAGGGGGAAGCAGGCTCCCCGCTGAGCAGAGAGCCCGATGTGGGGCTCGATCCCAGGACCCTGGGATCCTGGCCTGAGCCGAAGGCAGAGGCTTCAACCCACTGACCCACCCAGGTGCCCCCTTACTCCTGTTTTTTAAATTGAGGTAACATTCACAAATCATAAAATTAACCATTTTAAAATGCACCATCCAGTGATATTAAGAACATTCACGATGTTGGGCAATCACCACTTCTATGTAGTTGCAAATCATTTTTGTCGCCCCCAAAAGAAAGCCCTGTACCCATTAAGCGGTCAGTCCCCCTGCCTCCTCCTCACAGCACTTGGCAATCACCAATTTGCTTTCTGTTTCTATGGCTTTAACTATTCTACATATTTCGTAGGAAAGGAATCATAAAACATTTGGTCTTTTAGATCTGGCTTCTTTTATTCAGCATAATGTATTTTTTAGTTCATCCATATTACAGTATGTTGCTTTATGGCTTTTTTTGGCTTTTTATGGCTATTCCTTTTTATGGCTAAATAATACTCCTTTTCTGACTACACTATGATTTTGAGCTCCAACATTATGATTGCCTTTCCTTTTCAAACATCTGTTCACAAACACATTATGAGCATGAGTTAGACACAAGGCAGGTACTAAGGGGGAATGATTGAGAAATGTGTAGCTCCTTGCTATATATATACTTTTAATTGGACTATGACATTTAAAAGTGTCCAAATCATAAGTGTACAGCTTCATGAATGCTCACAAAGTAAATACTTTCCAAAGTAAATAACTTTAATCAGGGTCAACAGATAAAATATTACTTGCACCCGGTTCTTGTCTTCTCGTTACCCTCTCCCAATTCTTGTTTTCTCAAGGTCACCCGCATTTTGACTTCAAACACTATACATTAGTTTTTCCTGGTTTTGAACTTCATATAAATGGAACCATACAGTGTCTACTTTTTCATGTCTGGCTTCTTTCACCCAATACCATGTGAAACTCACTCACCTTGTTTCCTGTCACTGCCATGCATTCATTCTCGTTGTTGTACAGTGTTCATAATATCCTAATTTATTCAGCCATTCTATGATAGATGGGCTTTGTGTAGTTTTATCTCTGTGCTATTATAATAGTGTTGCTATGAACATTCTAGCCTATGTCTTTTGATATACTGATGTACACACATCTCTGGGGCATATGCTTAGGATTGAAGTTATTTGAGTCATATATTCAGTTTTAATAAATGCTGACATGAATTTTCCAAAATGGTCAGACCGTTTTAGATTCCCGTCTCTTGCTTCTCAGGTGGTCCTTTCCGAAGCATGGGGTTGGTGCCCACTGCTGTACTAGTGGTGCATGAAAGGATTGATGTGAGGAGCAAAATAAATAACAAGTCCCAAAGTGAGAAAATTATTACCCTTTCAATGCTCTTTAAGTCCTTCTGATTACATAAAGAGAACCCCATGTGATACCAGGATGCTGCTAGCCACCTCTCTGTCTCCCTTTTTACAAAGTCTCAGATTTCCAGCAACTGTATCTAGTTGATATTTAGTAACACTTTGTTTTAATGTATTTTAAGATTTTATTTATTTATTTATTTATCAGAGAGAGAGAGAGAGAGAGAGAGCGCATAAACATAAGCAGGGAGAGCAGCAGGTGGAAGGAGAAGCAGCTCTCTGCTGAGAAAGGAGCCCTAGGCAGGACTCATCCCAGGACATCAAGATCTGAGCAGAAGGAGGACAATTAACAGACTGGGTGTCCCTAATGTATTTAATTACTTTCTAGTCATAGCAAGTTACAAGGTTTTTCCATTTAAGTTACTTAACATTTTCTTTCAAATAAATTCATTTATGGTTTTCAAAAGTGAGTCAACTAAAAAGAAACCAGCAACTAAACTAGTCAACTAAAAGAAAATAGCAAATAATATATGCAGACTCAAGAAACTGTATCAGTAGTGGAATGACTGGGGTCTGGAAAATACCTACTTAGAGTCTGCATTTACCGTAAGGCCACTGTGTGATTTCTATCTGTGTTTGATGAGCTTACTTCAAAACCACGCTCAGCACTGAGCACTTGGCTTTACTAATCTACAGAAAACGGAATTTAAATTTGTCCCAAGTCTCCCAATTTGGGGAAGAGAAGCCAGAATGCAAGAACACACCATCCCAAAGATTTTCAGAACACCAAAAACTTGACATGTCTGACCCACTTGGCTTATTAACAGACAAAAATGGCATTACAATTAATTCCATTTCCTGCAGAATCCAGAAGGCTCTATCTGAGGCCTAAACAGAAAAACCTTTTGCAGATCAGGTAGAAACCGTCATCCACACACGTTAACCATAAACATCAGAAACTCCCCACCTGGATTAGCCCTTTTTAGGTTGGGGCGACAGTTAGAAACAAAGTGTTGTTTTCTTAAGCATTTCGTTACTTAGAAGCCGCAGCAGGACTTTTCTCCTAAGAAATGGGGACGGGGCATCCAACAAATAAATTGCCTGGACAAAGGTCCTGGCAAAAAACTTGGGGAAAACATTTTCCCGCCCCCTCTCCAGCCCAGGCCCCGCCCCGCCCCCGAGGCCCCGCCCCATGCCCGCCCCCGTGCGCCCCGCCTCCTCCTCTTCCCATCCAGTCCCGCGAATCTCGCGCGCACTGAAGATGGCGGCCGCATTGGGAAGATTTCTCCGGGCTTCGGTGAGTGGCTGCCGGCAGGGGACAGGAGCGGAGACACAGTAGTGGCTCCGACACGTGCTTTCCAGACAGAATCTTGCTCCCTGCGGTCTGGGGGCCTTTCACCGTTCTTAGAGGGCACCAGCGGGTAACGGACCCAGGGGCCTCGCTTCTGGGGAATGCGCCTGCGCAGAACCGCCCCTCCCGTCTGCCCTTCTGATCGTTCCTCTCTTCAGGCTGGGGTCGCAGCCCTCCCTCCACCGGGACACCTCGACCTGGAGGCAGGGCCCCTGACCCCTGTTCCCTGTTCTGTAGCTACTCTATGACCTTGGACACGTGACTTCACCTTTCCGAGCCTCAGTTTACTGTCCTCTCCCAAAGCTAGAAAGAGGATGCCTGCAGCAAGGCTTTGCAATAAGCATCCCCTCCATGGTGGGTGGACACCAAAGTGGTAAAGTACACAGTGCGGCAGTGCAGAAGGCACTCCCCTCCTCCCATCCCCCAGGTCTGTCCCTCGCTCTCCTCCCGACGAAGCCGAGCACTCTCTTGGTCCCCTCTCTCTCCCCTTTCTCCTGGCGGGGTTGAACACAAGGCTCTTTCTTCTTCCTGAGTCATGCTGGACGCTATAGTTGAGCAAACAGTACCGTTGAGCGCTGTACGGATTTTCCCAGAGGGTGAACTTTGCTCTACTTGTTTGCTTGTCTGCGGGGGCCTTGTGTTTTCTGGGAAAACCTTGACATGATAGAGCAGGCTTAGCAGATCAAGCTGGCAAAGGGCGTAAATACCAGGGCCCGGCCAAGTCCCCTTGGTTTTTGAACCCTCTGTGTTGTTCTTAAGAACATGGAGTCTTCATGGTCTTATAATTCCCCTCTGCCTAGCAGGGTTTTAAAAAATGTATATATTTTTAAAATAAAAGTTATATACGTTTAAGCAGTGCAATGTGATTTGGTATAGACATAATGAAATGATTACTACACACTAACATCTTTTCACATAATTACCTTTTCTGTGTGTGACGAGTGTGCCTGAAGTCTACTCTCTTAGCAAATACAGCATTATTAAGTATAGCATCATGCCCCTGCAGTAGACCTCCAGGCTTACTCATGCAGCATGACTGCAGCTTTGTACGCTTTGACCAACATCTCCCCCCTCCCCTCTTGTAGTCTTGAAGAAGGAAGCAGAAAGGAAGGGTAAGAACATGGAGGTTCATTCTGTACTCTTAGAGCCTGGGGGTTGGTGTTTGGTTCGCAGGAGCGGAGGCGACCAGTGGCCTAATGCCCCTTCCCCAGGGCCAGCCTTGAAGCTACTTCCTAATATAAAGTGTTTCTCTTTCCAGATTGCCCGACATGTGAGTGCTGTTCCTTGGGGCATCTCTGCCTCTGCAGCCCTCAGACCTGCTGCTTCCCGAAGAACATGCCTGACAAATGTATTGTGGTCTGGTTCTGGTCAAGCAAAATTCGCTTTTAGCACCAGTAAGTGTTGTGCCTTGGTTTGACCCAGGTAATATGAACCACCATCTCAGAACACGGGCCCTGAACCCTGGCTATCCATTAGACTCAATACCCATTAGCTTTTGAAAATAAACCACTACCCCAGCTGCCCCCCCCACCCCGCCCCAGACAAATTAAGTCAATTTCTGAAGTGAGACCAGGACATCGTTTTGTTTTGTTCTTTAATCTAAATATAGTTGACATCGCAATTATTAGTTTTAGATGGACAACAAAGTGATTCAAGATTTATATACGTTAGGTGGTGACCCCCATGATAAACCTAGGTACCATCTGTCACCATACAAAGTTGTTACGGTTTTATTAACCGTATTCACTGTGCTATACTTTGCACTCCCCTGTCTGTCTGTAACTGGAAGTTCATAACCTTTTAATCCCCTTATCTTTATTTTAAACTTTATTTTAAACTTTATTTTAAAAGTTCACCGAATGATTCTAACATCCAGTCAGGATTGAAAATGACTGAGGCAGACTGTCCCCATATCGCATTTCTTTGTTAGTCACCAACACCTGTACATCTTCCAACTCTTACCTGAAAATCTCCAGTGACTCCTCTATCCCTTCTTTTAAGAACAAATTCTGTGGGGCGCCTGGGTAGCTCAGCTGATTAAGCGGTTAAGGGTTTGCCTCCGCTCAGGTCACGATTCCAGGGTCCTGGGATCAAGATCGAGCCCCAAGGCGCCACCAGCCCTGCTCAGTGGGGAGTCTGCTTCTTCCTCTGCCCCTCCCCCCACTTGTGTTTTCTCTCTCTCTCTCTCTCTCACCTAAATCTTTAATAACAATAACAAACTCTAGCCTGATACTTAAGGGCCCTCGGAGTCTGGCTTTCAGCTGTTCATGCTTTGTCTCTTATGCTTCCTTCCACACACACCTGCTCTCTGTTCTGTTCAAACTACCCCGGGCTGTTCCCCTCACCTGCCCTGTTCCCTCTTCCCTGTCCTACCTGAACATGGCAAAATCCGAGCCGTATTCAGAATCCATCCCTAGGCTCCTTTCCTCCTCGATTCTATCTTAATTTCATCCCTGCCATCTTCTGGCATCATCTTTTTAGTCTTTTCAGTCCCCATAGTACTTTAAACTGGATTTGTGTACCATCTAGAACTATGGAAGGGGGGGAATATTACCTAAGATACAGAGTTGAACGGAACCTTTTAGTTAATTTATACTGCTAATTAATTACTGTGAGATTTGAATAAAGTCAGGTGTGTGATTTAGCAGATGACGAACTACATGTGTGTCTGGCTTCCTTCAGGTTCCTCATACCACGCTCCTGCCGTCACCCAGCACGCGCCCTATTTTAAGGGCACCGCCGTTGTCAATGGAGAGTTCAAAGACCTAACCCTTGATGATTTTAAGGGGAAATATTTGGTGCTTTTCTTCTATCCTTTGGACTTGTAAGTGTAATTTCTGCGATGCTTTAATGTCATTTAAGGTCCCTGTTTCCGCCCTGACATTTCCTATCTCTGGCTGCCCTTCTGGCCAAGGGAAGGGTTCTTTTGGATCCTTTTATCACTGGTGGCCTTGCTGAGTACAGCCTGCATCTGTAGCTAATCTGATAAATTTAGAGGAGGGGGTGGCATTCTTTTTAGTGGGGTAGGTTTTGACACGGCTTCCTTTTATGTGCTCTGGAGCCATGGTTTCCATCAGCCAGTCCATAAGGAAGTTTTCACTGGCCTGCAGGAAAACAAGAAAAGTAAAGATAATAAAATGACTTTTCTCATAAAGCTGCTGCTTTATTCTCAGAATATGCCTCTTTTCCCTTGCCCACCCTCTTTTTTTTTTTTTTTTTTAATTTATTTATTTGAGAGAGAGGCAGTGAGAGAGAGCATGAGCGAGAAGAAGGTCAGAGGGAGAAGCAGACTCCCCGTGGAGCTGGGAGCCCAATGCGGGACTCGATGACCCGGGATCATGACCTGAGCTGAAAGCAGTCGTCCAACCAACTGAGCCACCCAGGCGTCCCTCATTTTTTGATATGATTCTTAAATGGAAAGGTAAGGAGGTCCCTGGGTGGCTCAGTCAGTTAAGCATCTGCCTTTGGCTCAGGTCACAATTCCAGGGTCCTGGAATCAAACCCTGCATCATGCTCGCTGCTCAGCGGGGAGCCTGCTTCTCTCATTGTTCCTCCCCATGCTCCTGCTTTCTCTCT
Organism: Enhydra lutris kenyoni; assembly: GCF_002288905.1. Classification (NCBI taxonomy): domain Eukaryota; kingdom Metazoa; phylum Chordata; class Mammalia; order Carnivora; family Mustelidae; genus Enhydra; species Enhydra lutris. The sequence goes on along the minus strand of NW_019154096.1, from coordinate 69,131,231 downwards.
CTCTCTATCAAATAGATAAGATTTTAAATAAAAAATTTTTTAAAAATGGAGAGGTGAGTCTGGTAAGGGTAGCTAACCGTTTTTGCCTTTTTCACCTGCAAGCAAGCTGAACTAGTTTTTAAGCTATCTGTTGTTTAAATTTTAAATCCTTGCTTTTAAATTGTCTGATGGGAATTTCTGCCCTTTTTTTTCTAGCACCTTTGTGTGTCCTACAGAAATTGTTGCTTTTAGTGACAAAGCCAATGAATTTCACGACGTGAACTGTGAAGTTGTTGCAGTTTCAGTGGATTCCCACTTTACCCATCTCGCCTGGGTCAACACACCAAGGAAGGTATAAACCTTAGTGGCCCTGCCTTTGCACCGAGGATCCTAAAAACTGAAAAGATCCCATAAAAGACTCATCTAGAAGTTGTTAAAGCATGACTAGTCTGAAATGGGCTATTTGTAGCTCCTAAGCTCCTGGCAGATTCTGTCAAACTCTGTCCTTATCTCCCTTAAAATTGCCTGGATTTAGTGCCCACTACACTTGTGTTTTCCAGGTGCAAACAGTAACGGAGAACAGGCTCAGCAGGGTGGGGGTGGGGACAATTGGGGCTCGCTGCCTCCTCTCTCGTGGGTACCTTGTAGATCCCACATGCTCTGCTTGGCTTGTGGGACGCTGGTTAGGTTCTCTGAGTTCACTCCTCTGCATAACCACTATTCCTGCCGAAAAACACTTGGGAGAATCAAACTTTCTAGCCATGTTGCTGGTTTATCAATGCCAACTTATTCAGTCTTTGTTATGCTTCCATTTTTATGCTACAGAAGTTAATCTTCAAGTAAAAGAATACATCAAGAATTAGGAAAAGAAAGGTCTCCTCCAGTGTTAGCTGGGTTTAAATCCTGCCTCTGTCCCTTGCTAGCTGTGACCTGGAACAAGTTACTTGACTCTTATGTGCCTCAGTTTCCATGTGTGTCAAAGAGGCGATGTTCCAGGATGGTTGGGAGGAGGAAGGGATTTAACAGAGCTAAGAGCAGTGCTCAGTCCACTGTTGGTTCTCAGTTGCTGCCACCTGTCGCCATTCTTGTTGGCCTCAGACATCAGTTTATGTGGCTGAGAACAGGGGGAGCACACGGTGTAACAGCCAGTCATGTTCGCATCTTTGTTAGAATGGCGGCTTGGGCCACATGAACATCGCACTCTTGTCAGATCTGAATAAACAGATTTCCCGAGACTATGGCGTGCTGTTGGAAGGCCCCGGAATTGCTCTGAGGTAAGATCTTGTTTCTTATAAACTTAAACTTGTTTTTTTATGTTCAGCATCATCCCACTTCTTAGAGGATTTCAAGAGCCCTCAGTAGAGCGTTTTGAAAACCAAAAAGCTTTTATTTACTTTAGCCTTTTGTAAGCACTGATGAGAACCTCCTGCACATGTTGGCAGTCTCTGGATGGCTGAGACGTGTCTGACCCCTGTAGTGCCCTGTGTCTCCTTCCGAACACCAGTGTGTCTTAACAGTTGCACTGTCGCGCTTGCCCTCACTGCCTGGGAGCTGCTCTCCTGGGAGGCCCGCTCCTGACACGTCCCGAGAAGGGGAAACTAGCAGATTGTAGGAGTCAGTGAGCTGGAATGGGTGAGATCTTGTCCCAGCCCTGGAATCAGACCAGAGTTTGATTTGTTTTTTTTTTTTTTAAACTCACCTATTTAACAGCTGTATGACTTTGGGCAAGTTACTGAACCTCTTTGAGTCCCAGTTTCCCATAACTAAAATGAGAATGGACCTCCCAGGTTGGTTGTGGGGACTAAGTAAGTTAAGGCAGCTGAAGATTTTAGCACAGCTCCTGGTAGCCATTATGAACTCTGTCCCAGAATGTCATTTCTGTCCTCATTCATTCAGTGGCTAGATCTTTATTCCTTTGAATGGGAAAGTTGTCTTTTTTTTTTTTTTTTTAAGATTTTATTTATTTGACAGACAGAGATGACAAGTAGGCAGAGAGCCAGGCAGAGAGAGAGGAAGGGAAGCAGGCTCCCCACCAAGCAGAGAGCCCGATGATGTGATGATGCGGGGCTTGATCCCAGGACCCTGGGATCATGACCTGAGCCGGAGGCAGAGGCTTTAACCCACTGAGCCACCCAGGTGCCCCAAAGCTGTCTATCTTTAACGGTCCCATATTCAAATACAACCTTCTGGGGGCCTGGGGGTGGGGGGATTAGACCTTAAGCCTTCCAGTGGCATCTTGATGGTCACTGAGTGAAGCGGGGGTTGGTCAGAACTTGACCCCCAGGGAACAGCCAAGGACCCCACTCTGATGTGCCTCACCGTTTTGCTGGGGGCTGGCTTGAACCTGCTCACTTTCTCTTGTCAAATCAACTCACTCTGCTCTGGCCTGCCTTCCTCCTTGATGACACCTGGACCTGTAGTTCTGGGAGCCACTTGGAGCTTTTATTCTGGGAGATTCTGTCTTCCTTTAATACACTTAAAGCCCGGCGTTGACACAGTTGGCAAGGGAAAGAGAAAAAGAGTGCTGGCTTTGGCCTCCCAGGACCCCCTTCCCTGTAGGTCTTGCTCATTTTGCCAATACTTCCCTGCTGGTTTCACTGTTGGGATTGACAAGGGAAGGTAGCCGAGTCTGGTTTGGAAGATAAGGCTTGCTTTCCAGAGTCTGGGGGCCCAGCCCCATCCCAGCTCCGCACCCGCACCGTGGACTCCAGCTTGGCTCCGCTCTCAGTCGAGCTTGCAGCAGGACCCTTGAGCCTCAAAGCCTAGACCCCCCCCACCCCTCCACCCCCCCGCCCCAGCCAGGCTCAGGGAGGAAGTGGCGCCTTTTCACCTTGCCTTTTTCTCTGACTTGCACTTTCCCTGCATGATTAACACTTGGAATGCCCACACCCTTTTCAGTCGGACTGTTAAAACCTGTGGTTGAAATGTCTGCGTGTGTCATGGTAACCCCAGCACTTGTGCGGAAGATGAACACAGACCACGGGCCAGGTCGTCTCATTACGCTACTGCCAAGTGATAAATAGTCTTGGTTTGTCCTTTAGGTTTATGCTCTGCCTAAACTTAAGGCCAGTAAGTTCTTTCTGCAAAGATTTCCCCAGGGGATTTTTTCCCTCCATTTACCCAAGATTTCACTCATTTCATCAGTATTTACTGCATATAGATAAAGTACACCTCTGTCTCTTCCCCTCTGCCTCTGGTTTCTTGCCAGCGTTTGATACAGCAGCCCAAAGAACACCCAAATCACTAATGAGGTAAAGAATTCTTTGCTCTCTGTGACTTTTAGACTCTGTGTGACTTTTCTCTGTGGGAAATACTGCCCGTTTTCCACGTTGGCCTGGTCCAGTCACCCCTGTGTGTGGCGCGTCATGGGTAAGAAATGATAAGCAGTTAGTGTAACAAGGAAAGCCCCACGTTTAAGCATATGGTCGAGTTTAATGCTTTATGGAGGAGAATTAAGGACCGAAGTGGGTAGAAGTTAGAGTTTGTCATTGTGGTGGCGCTGAGGTACTAATGGGGGTAAATCCTGATGCAGAGGCCTCTTCATCATTGACCCCAATGGCGTCATCAAGCATTTGAGTGTCAACGATCTCCCCGTGGGCCGAAGTGTGGAAGAGACCCTCCGCCTGGTGAAGGCATTCCAGTTTGTGGAAACCCATGGAGAAGTCTGCCCAGCAAACTGGACCCCGGATTCTCCTACGGTAGGTTTCCTTTCCAAAAGCAGTGAGACCCCAGCACAGGGTCCCAGGCCCTCACTGCCTTCAGGGCTGCTGGCCTAGAGCACCTATTAAAGGAGCCCATCCTTGGAGCAAGGGTGCAGACGGGGCGCAGGTGGGTGAGGCTGCCGAGGGGCAGGGGTTGGGGCGGGACCAGGAATCAGGCTCTTGATGTAACCTTCATCCATCTTTTAAAGGAAACGGACCACGCTTTAAAAAGTTAAAGAACTTTGGATCAAAAACTGCGAGCTTTCAACTCACTTTTAAGACTGTTACCTTGAAGTCAGCTCCCTAATTAAATGTTTTTGCATTTTCAGATCAAGCCACATCCAACTGCTTCCAAAGAATACTTTGAGAAGGTGAATCAGTAGATCATCCCGTGTGAACCCACCTCTTCTCACGTCAGGAGAGAGCCACAGCTGGAACTCACTTTGAGCATTTCAGAGATGATTATTTATAGAAGACAAAACACCAATTATGCTTGTACTCATAAGTAATACTCTAAATGTTCTGTTTTTGTAACATTGGCAGAGGCTTTTAAATGTCCTCACACACATAAAGCGTCCTTTATTGGTAACCTCTCGATGGCTGACTAGTTTATAGGATGCTGGTTCACCTGTTCCTTGGATTGTGTCTTCAGTGGAAAGAGGAAACATTCTTTGTTGGTCTTACTTGAACCTTTATATACACCAGAATAGTACAACATACACCGAAGCTTCTGATCAAGGGTCCTGAAATTTCATCTTGAATTTCTTTGTACCAAACTGAATTTTCTTTTCAGGTGACAAAGATCATACATAGTTTCAAGGTATTAACATCAGTGGTCTAATTTAACTCTTGCAATGGATGTATGTGTACTTGAGACAAATGTGAATCATGGTTTTTAAAAAACACTCTGGGGGGGTGCCTGGGTGGCTCAGTGGGTTAAAGCTTCTGCCTTGGGATCCCACCATCCCACGGTCCTGGGATCAAGCTCCGCGGGAGCCTGCTTCCCTCTGTCTCTGACTGCCTCTCAGCCTACTTGTGGTCTCTGTCAAATAAATAAATAAATCTTTAAAACAAAAAAACAAAAACACTCTGGCAAAGTGACTTCAGTGATCGTGCATGTCTCTCCTTCCTGAGATTAAAATAGTTCCGTATTTGTTAGCTGCATAGCGTCTACATACAATTCTAGATATTGATTGTGTGTAATTATAAAGGCTATTTATCAAATTGTATTTTGAAATCATTGTAATTCTTTTCTGAAATGCTTAATGTAAAGTACATAATAAACATTTTAAAATATTTGCATGTATAATATCATTAATTGTTGGCTCAGCTTGTATTACAGGGCTCTAGTTTTCCTTCTGACTTTATCAGCCAGCATTTTTGGAGCATTGAACTCAGGGCCCACAAAAACGAGTAAGACACTGGCTCTACAACCAAAGAACTCAGGTTCCGGCAAGAGAGAGACAGAAGCATTTAATCGTTACTTCAGTAAATCCCGAGTGCCTGCCACACGCCCCATGCTGTTTTGGAGGCACTAGGGTGAACAAGGAAAGACAACCCCCTTCCTTCATGCAGTTCCATTCTAGAGGGGGAAACCCAGTAAATATTATAAAAATACATAGAATGTCTGGAAGGGAAACAAACTGGAGCAAGGGCTAAAGCAGAGACGAACAAGCTACCGACTTTGGATTCTCTTCTAAGATGGGAAGTGTAAGGAAGGTTTCGACAAGAGTCACATCAACTTGTTCTAGGAGGATCACTGTGGCTCCTTTGTTAAGACTAGACCATGAGGGTCCTGAGAAGAGTGGAAGGGCTGGATCTGTGACATGCTTGAGGGTAGAGCCAACAGAATAATACAGGTATGCTAAACACTGGCACACGGGAGGCATTCCTGGGGCGGAAGAGGAACACCGAGAAGGGGCACCTTACCCAGCTATGGGCATAGGGGAGAACTTCCTGGGAAAGGAGATGAACTCTGGAGGCTACAGAAAAGTGAGCCAGGTGAACTGAGCAAAAGAAGCCGTCAAGTTACGTTGGCCTGAAGAAAACCATGAGCTGGTTTCATGTCCCTGGAGGGGAAGGCAAGGCAAGGGACGAAGAGGCCAGCTGAGTATCAAAGGTCCAAACAACATTTTCAGTGGACCCATTGTCATATCAGGACTCACATGTTTTATCTCATTGAACCTCAACAAAACCTTAAAATAGGTATAATTATTGTCCTCATTTTACAAATGAGTAAATAGACCCACTGATACTGACTTGACCAGGACCATCCAACTAAGTAATGGATGGTACTGGGTCCTCAACCCAAGACTCAAGAAGACCCCTGAACTCCTTAAACATCCAGGAACATGCATTCAACAAACACAACCCCCACCCACCCTAGCACAGGGCCCGTGGGCTAGGTGAGGCAGCCGCAGGAGGAAGGCACGTGCGTCTTTTCTCTACAACCAGCCCCTACTTGAGCTGGTACGCAAAGGAAGGAACTGATCTGCCCCAGACAGCACTTTGCACTGTGTGAGGTGCCCCCATCACAGGCCAAGGCAGGGACCCTCACTTTGAAGGGAACTGGACCTTGTTTAATTCTCTGGTTACTTTTTAAATTATTATTATTATTATTTTTTTTTTTTTTTAAGATTTACTCATTTATTTTCCAGCACAACCGGGAGGGTCAGAGGGAAGAGGGAGAGAATCCGAGCAGACTCCACACTGAGCGATAGCCAGGGGCAGGGCTTGATCCTTCCACCCTGAGATCACGACCTGAGCCAAACCAAGAGCAGGAGGCTCAACCCACTGCACAATCCAGGTACCTCTAAGTTCTCAACTTTTTAAAATAAGAGCAACCACATTTTCAAATTTCACCGTGAAAATGAAGTAGCCAGCCCTGACTATCCCCAGTGCCCTCTACTCCGGACGTGGAGGGCAACTGAAGATTTTCCACCATAATGTACAAAAGGGTGGCGCACCTGTCATCTGGGTCAGATGCAGGTTCTCAGTAGGTCCTGTGATACGAGGATTCCCGTAGGTGACCCCCCCCCATCCCCACCCCAGGCTGGAAGCGGCCCAGCTACCCTAACGGGAGTTACGGTTGGTTAGACTTGGTGGGTGCGAAGATGGGCGCGAAGGTGGGCAGGCTCACGGGGACCGGAGCGGGGGTGGAGGCGTGGGATCTGGGGCGCTGGAGCGCCGGCGCGCGGTGACAGCGGGAGTTCGGAGACCCGGCAGCGGGCACACCAGGCGGCCGAGGGCAGGGCGCAGGCACGCGGCGACACCGAGCAGAGGGCGCGCCAGGAAGCCGGCAGCGGGGAGGGGGACGCGCGCGCGCGCCCGGGGCGGGGCACGTTGCCCGACTCCTCCTCCGCGCCTGGCCCGGCGGCCGCGGCCTCTCCAGCTGCCACACGGGTCCCAGGAAGCGGAGCAGTAGGAGGAGGAAGCGCGGGGACCGAGCGGCTCGCTGGGTGCGGCGGCGCGGCTCCCTCATGGAGCCCAACGTGCGCTTCTGGATCACCGAACGTCACGTACGGCCCGGGCCCGGCGCGGCTGGGGGCGGGGTGGCCCTGGGCCCCGTGAAGTCGCCGCGAGGAGTCGCCGGCTGGCCCGGGTGACCTTGGGCAGGCCACGTGGTCGCACCACCCGCCTTCCCACCTCAGACCCGGGGAGGGGACGAAGGGGAAACCCATGAGTGCGGGATGCGGAGAGCCAGGGCTGTTACCGCGTGTCACCTCCGCCCCAGGCCTGGCTAGCGAGGGTCGCCACTAGGTCGTCCTGCCCTGGGGAGTCAGCTCCCCCGTCCCCCGCAGGTGTGTGTCCTCTGCTGCCTGAGCTGCTCCTGAGCATCAGGTTGGAGAGGAACAGGTGCTCTCAGGAGCCCCCAGCCTCCCAAGCCGGTAGGTTCGACCACTCAAATGACGCGGTGGTAGTGGGCTGCCGCCAAGGACAGGAAGTCGCTCCGGCCCCGCCTCTAGGCGGTGACTGGGCGGCGCTGCCCAATGGAAATGTGATGCGAGCCGTATAGGTCATTTAAAATTTTCTAGTAACCACGTTCAAAGGGGTAAAAAGGAACAGCTGAAATTAACTTTAATAATATATTGTATTTAGCCCAACAAATATAAGATATTAACATTTCAACACGTAATCGATATAAAAATTATTAGTGAGGTATTTACATGCTTTTTTTTTTTTTCCCCTAGAAAGTCTTTGAAATCTGGGTATATTTTACACATACAGCATACTTCATTTTGGCCTGGCCACATTTCAAGGGCTCCATAGCCACATGAGGCTAACTGGACAGTATAATTCTAGGGTGTTCTCCTTCAGCCTTACCTAAAGTAGGGCCCAGACAGGTTTTCTTAGGTGGGGAAGTTGAAAGGGACAGGGAGCTCAAGCTTTCCTGGCAGAGCCAGGACTCAAAGTTGTGTGGGGGGGTACCCTTGGGAGCAAATCATGCCTCCAGGTGTGATCAAGCAGCCTTTACTAAGGCCTTGCTGGGGGTGTCCTGTTCTTTATGACTCAAGTTAAGCCTTATAACAAGGATAAGAGGGTAAAGAAACAAACTCTGAGATCCTTCTAGGTAGTTGGTTCAAGGTCATTTGTGGGATGCGGACTAGGCCCACTTGACTCCAAAATCTGGGCTTTTAACCTTCAAGAGTAATTTGATATTGGAGTCGTTAAGAGCACAAGCTAATGAGTCCTTTCCTAGCTGGGTTTCCATGGGTATGTTCTTGAGCTTTTCTATGCCTCTTTCCTCACCTTTAAGATCCTGGGGATGTCCTGAAGATTCCTGGAGGTGCTTCCATTAAAAGGCCCTGTAAGGGTCTCAAAAATAATGCTTATTATTATTATTACCATATTGTCTCTTTTTCTGCCACCATTAACCTCTCTGGTGCTTTTCTCCCTCTTAAGTCTTTCATTCAGAGATTTCTTCAGTGGACAGAATTGTTGGATCCTACAAATTTGGTCGTTTCAATTGTAAGTACTTCCTTGTTTTCTGAGATAAGACATTTTACATTTTATTCTGAAATGTGAAGACTGCATCCCTTTGAAAGCAATTGAAACAGAATCCATATATATTATGTTTTGTTCCTTCCAAATGAGCTCATTAGATTGGAAGGTTGATAAACAAAAGCAGACCAGTAACACCAAGGTTGGTGTTGCTGCTTCAGAAGGGATCAAAACAAGTCCCTGGTAACGGAAGACAGATGGACAAAGGTGGCCACCGGACAAAGGTGGCCACCGACCTAGACCTAGGGTGCTACGGGAGGGGTGCGGCAGGAAACTCGGGGAGGGTGTTGAGGGAAAGCTGGAAGGAGGAGGCAGGCAGGAAAGGCCAGACAGAGGGGACTATAAGCAAAGCCCATGGGAGAGAGCAGGTGGTCCAGTCAGTGGTGCTTTTAATGTGGGGGAGCAGACAGGCCCGCAAGGGCTTCATATGGTCCTTCATATGGGAGGGGTTGTATTTGGCCTACAGGGCCAAGGTGAGGATTGTGTTCCAGAGGGTCTCTTTGGTCACCACGTGGCGAGTAATCAGAGGGGACCAGACGGTAGGTAGGGAGATCTTCTCAGGGGATGGCTCGCCTGTCCAAGCGGAGACAAGGGTTTGCACCAGGTGTGGCCGAGGGCTCAAGAGGAGGAGATAGTGTATCCCCAGCAGCAGTCCTTCAGGGCCAGACCCACAGGGACACTCCCATCCTTGTTTGCAAGATCTTTCACGCAGCCTTGTTTGGAATAGAGAAAAACAACCTGAATTCCCATCAGCAGGGAAATAGAGAAACATAACGTGGTATACAGTGGAACACTAATAAAAGTTAAAAGTGATGATCTAGTTATTAATGTATATATTAAGTGGAAACAGTATACATGATGCTAAAGGGAAAACATGTCTACAGTGTTTAATGGAAAAAGCAGGATGCGTAAAGGACAATATTTATGCAAATTACAATATAAAGACCCAACACTACTACTTTGTTTACAGATACATGTATTTGTATATATATAAGTATAAAAAAGTGGACTCGGATTAATACCTTGAACTCATAATAGTGGTTATTTCTGATAGAATGGGGAGACACAAAACTGGGGGTGATGGCTTTTGGGGGGAAAAAAAGAAAAAATTGGAAGCAGATAAGACTGAATGTTTACCATTGTTAATTCTGGATAAGGGGATTATGAGTGTGTACTCATTTCATTGTCTTTTCTGTATTTAGTTCTTTTTTCTCAAATTAAGAAAAAATGAAGAGAGGAAGTAAGCCTGAATGGACCAGATGTGGGAAGAAGAGAGAGGAGGGACTTCCAGGTTCCTAACTTACAAAGCCAGGCGGATGGGGGTAGCACTCAAGGAGATAGCTGTCCTAAGCTGTCTAGGGGCAGGGGGAGGTGGCAGCCACCAGTGGGTCAAGCTGCTGGACCTCTAATTCTGGGTGACACACAGCACTGTCCTCATGGAAACTATCAGGGAGTAGAGAGCCTTGGCCACGTGTTGCATTGAAATCAGGTGTAAATGAGCGTGGGATTCCTAAATCATTTGGACAGATCTAAATCATGGTATCATTGCTTGATTTCTTTCTATCTGATTATAGGAAAAAATAGAGAAATCAAGGCAACTATTGTTAACAAATGAAGATGCAGCCATCCGGGACTTGGAGAACCAAAGGGTATGTCTCCTGTGCTGGGTTCAAGATTGGATGTGGTTGCCTTCAGGAGATCTCTGCTTGCATGGTCTGAAATCAGGTGGAGTTTTGTCATTACTAAACACCACCCAAGGGATCTGCTTTTCAAAACTTGGTTAGTGTTTTTAGATGTAATTAGAATTCTTTTTCATTAACCAGATTACTAGTAGGAGAAACTAGTATTAAGGAGAAAAAAAACTCCTAGGGTTCTTCTGTGCTCAGATATTAGTGGGGATTCTCTGTGGCTGACCCCTACAGCCCCATGACAAACTCCAGAATGCAGACAGGCCTCTGAAGTCAGAATCTATTTCCCCTGAGAGGCAATGTTCCAGATCAGGGTTACACTCCTGCCCCAAGACGTAAACCAGTATTTGTTGTCTATCTTGCCGTGGATGGGGCTTTCCAGAGGCCACAAACATCACTCCCGTCAAGCAGCCTGTGGAAGCACACAAGTGTCACTTGCAAACGGCCTGCTCTTTTCTGAGCCAGGGGTAGGCTGGATTCAGGGACTCCCTTGAGGGCTAAGTTAGGTGTTGGCCTTGAGCCCTCTCCAAGGTAAGAGACTGAGGATTTTGGGGGGCACTTGGGTGGCTCAGTTGCCTTCAGCTCAGTCTGCCTTCAGCTCAGGTCGTGGTCCCAGGGACCTGGGATCAAGTCCTGCATCGGGCTCCCTGCTCCTCGGGCGGCCTGCTTCTCCCTCTCCCTCTGCCTGCTGCTCCCCCTGGTTGTGCTCTCTCTCTCTGACAAATAAATAAAATCTTTTAAAAAAGAAAGAGAGAGACTGAGGACATTATAATGTTCTGGTTATTTTCTTTCTGTGGATCATCTTATTGCTTATTGTTAGTTCATTTGTTTGTTTGATTCATTTATTTTGATTTGTTCTAGCCGCGTGGCATTGAACAGCTCTGGCCTTCACTCTTAAAAAGGCAGAGTGGGGACACCTGGGTGGCTCAGTGGGTTAAAGCCTCTGCCTTCGGCTCAGGTCATGATCTCAGGGTCCTGGGATCGAGCAGGGAGCATGCTTGCCCCGCTCTCTCTGCCCATCTCTCTGCGTACTTATGATCTCTCTCTCTGTCAAATCAATAAATAAAATCTAAAAAAAAAAAAAAAAGGCAGTGTGAAGATGGCAGCAGAAATTAGACTGGAGTGGAGATGGGTTTTTTTCTCTTTTGCTGCCAATTTACCTTTAAAAGCTGTTGCTTATTTTTTCTCTTGTTAGATAAAAGACGCCTGGAAGAGAAGTCTTGTAAGTTTCAGCCCTTTCCTAATTTTTACCTCCGACAAAAACAAAGCCCAACATGAGTCTAAGCTTTGTGTTTACTTTTGTGAAGTCAACAGTGCATCCTGACAGCGGCAAACTGATCCCCGTTCCGTTTCGCCCTGCAGGTGAGCGGATTCTAATTTTCAGAAGTGGGTTGGGAAAACATGGTTTGTAACAGTTCAAAAAGTCTGCCTGCCTTATTATTATTATTATTTTATTATTATTATTTTCTAGAAGGATTTCTGACAGTGAGTCTGGAAATCACAGCTTAAAAAGGATGTTTGCATCAGAGTCTGGGGTTGATAGTGGAAAAGAGTAGGTTTGGGACCTGGAGCTGTGTCCAGTCCTTGGAAAGATCTGGGGCATTAGGGGTGAGGGTGTGGAACCCGCTTTGCTCTGTCATCTCCCAAGAAACACACAATCATTTCGTTGGTGGTTCCAGAACTTGTAACTCAAAAGTGTTTTGGGCTCTGTGTAGTATTCTCTCTCCTTGTATGTTAACTATCATGAGGGGAATAAAACCCATGATTGTACAGGGCCCCTTTAACTGTATAATTCTCTCTGTTATAAACAAGAAACTGGAAACAACATGAATATCCAACAATTCAGACTGTAGTTAAATAATCCATTAAAAAGACTGAGGTACCGGGGCGTTTTAACAGTGGGTTAAAGCCTCTGCCCTTGGCTCAGGTCATGATCTCAGGGTCCTGGGATCAAGCCCCACATGGGGCTCTCTGCTCAGCAGGGAGCCTGCTCTTTCCCCCCCCCCCCCCCGCCCCGCCTGCCTCTCTGCCTGCTTATGATCTCTCTCTCTCTCTGTCAAATAAATAAATAAAAAATCTTTAAAAAAAAAGAAAAGAAAAGAAAACGTTTAAAAAAAGACTGAGGTACCTCCTGTGTGCTAGTGTAGAAGAATGGGTCTCTAGGAACTAGTATTAAGGAGGAAAAAGGCAAAGTATAAAACAGCATATAGTAATCCTCTTTGTGTGAATAAGTTCTGTGGGCAGAAGAGAGCGCGCAAGTTTGCATCTGTCCTGATAGATGTTGTGAAGGAAAAACCCTTGCTCCTCCTCTCGATGCTTCCCTTTTTTTTTTTTTAAGCCTATCCATGTGAGTTGGCATTCTTTTAAGTAATCTCTACACCCAACATGGGGCTCAAACTCATGACCCCCGAGATGGAGAGTTGCACGTTCTACCACCTGAGCCCACCAGGCGCCCTTGAGGTTTCACTTCTGATACCCGATGTGCAGGCTTTTTCCACAGCCTTCAATTCTGCAGCACCCGCAGCATGTCCTACAGTTTTCACTCTTTTCACTCTGATCCTCTTGACCTGGAGGCAGCAGGAGACCCCACGAGTGAAGGGCTCAGTCCCACAAGACCACCCCCACTTCAGATGCCAACTGAAAGTCCAGATTCTCACCTGGACGTCTGAGCAACCCGCTGTAGGTTGGAGCTTCCCACACCTCCCTCCTTGGGTTTGAAATTGCTGGTATAGCTCGCGGAACTCGAGAAGATGGTTTCCTTACTAGGTTCTCCATTTATTAAGAAAAGGAACGGATGGAAGAGATGCGCAGGGCTTTGGGGGTGGGGCTGGGGAGGGCGGGGCTTCCACACCCTCTCCAGCTCCCCGCCCATGCTCAGCAAACCGGAAGTGCTGCCGCTGCAGGACGGGAGGCTTTGTTAGTACCGTGGACGAAATCCCAGGCCACTATGACTAGCCCTGCCTCCAGCCCCTTTTCCCTCCCTGGAGGTGGAGGCGGCAGGTGCGACTGAGAGATCCAACCCCCTTTTCCCCCCTCCCCACCCCTTCCCCTAGCAACCAGCCCCCTCCTCAGGGGCTTTCCAAACATCCCCTTATTAACATCAACTCAAGTGAGGTGGAAAGGGGCTGTTAGGGTAAAAAAGACACCCATTTCACCCTTTTTTTTTTCTTTAAGATTTTATTTATTTATTTGACAGAGAGAGAGAGAGATCACAAGGAGGCAGAGAGGCAGGCAGACAGAGGGGTGGGGGGGAAGCAGGCTCAATCCTAGGACCCTGAGATCATGACCTGAGCTGAAGGCAGAAGCTTAACCCACTGAGCCACCCAGGCGCCCTCCATTTCACGTTTTTATTGCTATTCTTGGGAAATTCCAAGGGTTTTAGGATCTCTGTGCTAGGAACAGGCATGAAGAGCAAATCCAGGTTTCTTCTCATAAATGACGGCATCACGAGTGTGCTCGGTTTGCCGTGAAGGATGAATAGGTTATCACCTCTTGCCTCCAGTGAGAAGGACTGCGAAGGCCGGAGGGGGCCTCCTTAGGTCTTTCTGGATGGTGCTGACTGAAATGCTTGCCTTACGCACATGGTTGTTATTAGGGAAAGTAACAGAATGAGTAAATAGACTGTCCTTTGGTGCCCATGCTTTCAGGGTGCTAGAGGACAGGTTCTCGGCTTGGGGGGTGCCCCTTTCTGGCCTCCTCTCTCGGCCTGGGCAGCGGTGGTCACTGACCCTCTTCTCTTCTTTGCCAGCTTTCCTACCTTTCACGGCGCCCATGGTGAGTCGGCTTGACACCCCAGGTGCAGGAGGACATCCCTCATCTCCTAACCTCAGTGGTTTGTGTCCTCCTGCTCTGGACCCCTGTCCCACCACAGCCTGGTAGATGGCTGTGGACCCCCGTCTCTGACCCTTGTCTGCTACTCACGTAACTTCACCCTGTCTGCACGCTTCCCTAGTCAGGCGCCCCAGCCTGTGCAAGGTCCCAGTGTCATAAGGTAATCCTTTCTTTGGATGCCTAGTGCACAGAGCACTACCGAGGAGATGGAGGACAGGCTCCCTGCCTCCAGCGCACGTTATCATCCGTTACCTTCTCTCCCTTGACCCTTAGCCCCCGTACTTACCCTCATTTGGGATCTGGAACTGCCTCCCCCAGCGAGGCTGTCCCACCTGGACTCTCACGAGGTGCTCTCACAAAGGGACTGCCTTCCTCTGTCACTTCTTCCACACCTGCCCTGTGGCTGTGTCCACTTGGGAGTGCGTACTCCCCAGCTACCCCGTCCAGTAGCATCGCACAGCTTGGAAGCTGGGACCACCATGAGACGCCCCCAGGTGTCCTCAGTGTCCTGTAGGTGTTCACTGAGCATTGCTCGCCACCGCCTGGCCGCCTCCTCATCCCAGCTCCTGGTGGGGGGGGGGGGGCTCAGTGCAACATCTTCCCTGCGAAGTTCTTTGCCCCCTGGCAAGCTCTCCCTCCCCCCAAACACTTAAACTCCGCTTTATTTTCTTAAAAGGTATTTTTCTCAATGCTGTCGGCAAAAAGTCTGAAGTCCCTGATTTTACCTCAGGTAAAAACCATTTCTATTTCATGATTCCTGCATTCTTCGGTGCTCAAATGATCGTAGCGTGTGATCTGTGTGTCTCTGTCTTTCTGCAGGTTTCCTTCTATACCTACACTACGACGTTCAACATGGTCAACGGGAATGCAAGTTATGTGAGTATCATGAGGCCCAGGAGATAGGCAATTCTGTGTCATTTCTTTTAGAGTTAGTTTGTTTGTTTTAATAATCTTCCCTGGGTAAAACCATGGTGTTTGCTGAATACTTACTTTTGTTTCTTCCTTAGAATCGTCGCCTATATGAGAGTCTGTTACTAGGGACAGGAGTGATTGCCTCTTCTTCCTTTTTTGGAGTGGGTATTTTAAAAATCTGTCAAATCTGTTTCATTCCTCAGATCAAAAGAAACTATTCTGAATTACAGATTTGTTTCAACTTAAACAATTTAGAAAGTATGGCTAAGGGGCTCCTGGGTGGCTCAGTTAAACGTCTGCCTTTGGCTCAGGTCATGATCCCGGGGTGCTGGGACCAGGTCCCACGTCAGGCTCCCTGCTCAGCTGGGTGTCTGCTTCTTCCTCTCCCTCTGCCCATTGCTCTCCCTGCTTGTGCACTCTCTCTTTCTCTGTCAAATAAATAAATAAAATCTTTTTAAAAAGAAAGGAAGAAGGAAAGTATGGCTAAGACAGAAGAAGGGAAGTGGTCACCTGTCATCCTGTCACCCCCTGAATAAGCATATGAGTATCTCAGGTTTCTAGGCATATACTCAGTACTCTTACCTTTTTAAAAAATTTACGTAAGCAAAAAAAATTTACTTAAGCTACATAAACATGATATACATGTTGTGTATTGCTTTGAATATCAGGATACTGTGATGGTTAAAAATATAAACATTAGAGTCAGATAAGCCTGGGCTGGCCTCAAGGCTCAAATTCTTAGCAGCTCAGAGACTCTGGACAAGTTACCTCCCTAAGCCTCCGTGTGTTCCTCTGATAATCAGGCGAACACCTCAGTGTTGCAAGAATTAGAAAATACATGGAGAGCACTTGCGGTGGCCCGCGCTGGGATAGGAGCTAGGTCGATGCCAGCTCTCTGCTACTGAGTGTGTTCAGCTGACTCTTTGGTCCTGTGCAATAATGGTTTTTCTCTCTTCTTTTTCTAGTTATTTCCTGTTTTGTTCCAGATGCGGGTGAATCACGTTTTGTTGAAAAGAGCCCTTCCCATCATCATTCTCAGTAAGCAGGAAGCATGTGATCTCCGTGCCCTCTGAGCCTTCCTACACCTTCAGGGACAGCCTGGTCCCTTGGCCACATGGTGATTGATGACAGCTGCATCTTGCAGCTTCCTGAGGCCTCCAGGCCCAAGTTGGGTCCTTGGTTTGAGAAGTGACACTTGCTCTGTAGCTGTGTTTTCCACTGTCAAAGGATGAACACACACCCGGGAACACAGATTCACCCTAAAGACAGGGCCAGCCCTCTGCGTGTTCAGTTTCACTTTGTCCTGCCAAAAACGTGTGGGTAGTAATGTCATTCCTCCATTTCCAGATGGGGAGGCTGAGGCAGGAGGGACTTTAAGGAACTGTCCTAGGGTCATACACGGAGGAGTGGGTGGCCTAGGGGACTCCAACCCAGTGGGCTGACTCCAGTGGAAGTGGCAGATATTAACCAATGGTTTGAAGTTTGCCAGCCCGCAGGTTCACTGACTCACACCCCAGATATGAGCTTGAAAATTGTAACGGTTTGAAGCGTTGGCAGAATGATCTCAATTGGGGAAACTGTTACAGAAACCTAGTCAGACCAGCTACAGCACAAAAGGGGGCCATATTTCAAGGACCCAGGGATTTGTCCTGGAATTCTGTCAGGGGGCTGGACTGGACCTGCAGGGGTGCCAGAGCCTGGCGCTGGGTCGTGGTCAGGACCCCAGAGTGGGAGGCCAGCGGTTCTGACCCTGCTCCAAAGCCCTGGGACAGAGCATAGTTGGCCAACTCCTGACCACTTGAGGGGTGGGGAAGCATGGCCATCAGAGAAAGATGCTTGACACCAGAAAGGATGTTCCTCCGTTGGAGCAAACTCACCCGCCATGGTGCATTTTCTTCTTCACACCCACAGCCCACGTTAGTGGAATGAATGTTGTTGCCACCCGAAGTCTGGAGCCCATTCGAGGCATTGAAGTCATGGACAAAGAAGGCAATGTCATGGGCTATTCCAGAAAAGCCGGGACAAAGGTAGGACGCCATGGATCCCTAGCTGGCTTGCCTTTTGGCTAGAGCATGGAGTTGTCTGTGTGAGAGCTGGGAACAAAGTCTTATCTCCCTTCAATCTTGCCTTATCCTTTTTCCCCGCATGTGGAGGGAGTGGTTTTATATTTTGCACCACGATGTTTAAAAGATGATGCGTTAGTCTGGGTTTCCAGAGAAACAGAACCAATAGGATATTGATTGATTGATTATAATTGGCTCACGCAATTGTAGGGCTTGTAGGCTAGTCAGGTGTCAGCCCCAGCGGCAGGGGCTAGAAACTCGCCAACTCCCGGTGGCTAGAAACACAGGAGCCTGTGCTGTCGTCTTCAGGCAGGTTTTCTTCTTTGGGGGAACCTTCTAGATTTTGCTCTCAAGGCTCTCCAGCTGATTAAATGAGGCCCAGCCACACTGTGGAAAGTAATCTTATTTAAAGTTAACGGACTGTAGATGTTAGCCACATCTACGCAGCGGCACGACAGCATGACTGACCGCCACCGATGGGCCCCCGCCAGACGCTGGGCCGCTCTCCGAGGGTGAGATCCTGTTCTTCCAGCTGAGTGTCCGGCCCTCGGGTTGCTCTGTGCTCGTGGAAGTCGGTGAACCCCCTCTCTGGGTTTAAGAGAAATGTTTCTTCTCCACCTCACAGCAGATTTTCTTATAGTCTTCATCTTGAAGGACCAGTTTGCTCTCAAAAAGTGGCCTGCAGCGCCTGGGTGGCTCAGTCAGTGAAGCGTCTGCCTAGGGCTCGAGTCATGATCCCAGGGCCCAGGGGTAGAGCCTTGCTCGAGTCGGGCTTCCTGCATGGCTGGGAGCCTGTTTCTCCCCTTCTCTCTCCCTCTGCCTCTCCCCCTGCTTGTGCATGTGCTCTCTCTCTCAAATAAATAAACAAAATCTTAAAAAAAAAGAAAATGGCCTAAAGAAATTCAATGCTCTGACCAGAATGCCTCCTACAGGCCTCAATTTTTAATAAGATTTATTATTAACTATTTTATTCTTTTGATCAATTCAACACAGTGGCTCCTGTGTACATTTAGCTCAGAGAAACTGGGATGGCCTAGGGTAGTCTCATTTTGGCTGTGGACTTTTTTAAAAATACCTTTCTAGCAGGTGAGGTTTTTTTTTTTTTTTTTTTTTTTTGGTCTCCATGAAGTGACGTTAGCTAAAGAATGGAATTTGAGGCAGTTGTTTGCAAATGGCATGAGGAACAGCACGGAACAGCTAGTGCAAAATGAAGGGAACAGCTTCTCATGGTGTCTGCGTCTAAGGGGCCCCCTGTCGGGACATCTCCTGCCCCCTGTGTTGGCAGAAGAGGAGGTCAGAAAAGATGGCTGTTCATTCAGTCAGTAAATACATCATTGCTCACCTCACAGAGCACATTCCTCTAAACCCTACCTGCAAGTCACAAAGCTGGATCATAAACCATGAGGTGTGTGCACCAGATTCCTGCCAGCCCATGCAGTGGCATGTCTGAAAATAGTGGCCACTTTCCTAAATGAATTACAGTAGAAACACAGTAATTACAGGTAACAAGGGGAGAAGTGGCTGCCAAAAATAAAAACCTTGCTTTTGAAATAAAGGTTTTGTGCCTAAGAGCCACCCCAGTGAGATGTTTTTATTGAGATATAATTTACATACAATAAAATTCATCCATTGTGAGAGTCTAGTTTGATGAATTTTAGTAAATGTAAGCAGTGATGCAGTTATCGCTGCAGTCCAAATTATGAACATACTCATCCTAAAAATTTCCCTCGTGCCCACTGAGTCACTCCCTTTTCCCAGCCCCAGAGAAACACTGATCTGCCCTATGTCTTCATACTTTTGACTCTGCAGAACTTTCATGTAAGTGGCTTGTACAAGTGTTTTTGGTGCCTGACTCTTCACTCTGGAGTACCGTGTACCCACCAACAATCTGTTGCTTTTTTTTTTGGCGAGCAGCCTCGCATGGATGGTGGTACCAACCGCATCTGCAGATCCCTTCCGCAGGCCGTGGGTGTCTGCACTGTGTCCAGTTTAGGGCTGCTCTCAGCGTGCGCGGGTCTTTATGTGGACGTCTGTGTTTCTCAGTGGCTCCCTTTACCTGCAGGGCATTAGAGCTGCTGTAAACTGTGCCCACAGCGGAGGAGAAGAGTGAGAGCACCTGTTTAATCTGCGACTTGTCCCTCTGCACCACACGCCACCAGGTGCTGCGCTAGGCTCACCTTGGCCACGCCCTTAGCTGCTCAGCCACGCCCTCAGCCGGCTCGGCCACGCCCTCAGCCGCAGGTGCTCAGCCTCCCAGGGGAGGCAGGCGACCTCACGCCCCACAAGCTGTGTGGGTGTCTAGCCCGGATATCTAGTCCATCTCTCCGGGAAGAATTTCATTTTCTGCATGGAAGGCCAATTTAGGATAAAAGGAAGATTTGATGCTCTGCCCCCCCCCTTTTTTTTTCCTGTTTTATGTCTATCTTCCTCTGAAGAACAGTCTGCAACTGTGCGTAAGCATAAGCATTCTTTCATCATTTCCCCGTCACCAGACGGCCTATGGTCTTTGGCTAAAATTTCAGAAATGACGCAACCAGCACTATCTGATTATAATAGGGCACCTTTGATCAGATTTCAGGAGCCAGTCCATGCTGTTTTCCCTGGGCTGGCCTTGGAAGCCACTCAGCTGCAAACTGTCCCAGGCCTCCCGGTGCCCCTCAGGACGGGTGTCCGGTTTGCACACAGGCGGACAGTCCCACTGACGTCGAAACACACCACCCTCAGCAGCCGCTTATCTCTTCCTGAAGTGGAGTGGTTTCATGTTATATTCCTGAAGGTTTATTTATTTTAAGGATTTTATGCATTTATTTGAGAGAGAGAGAGAGTAGGAGCAGTGCGGGTTGGGGTGGCAAAGGGAGTGGGAGAAGCAGACTCCTGGCTGAGGAGGGAGCTGGCTGCAGGGCTCAATCCCAGGGCCCAGAGATCATGACCTGAGCAGAAGACCGATGCTTAACCCAGTGATTGAAAGGTAAACATGTGGTAGTCCTCAGTGACAAACCCAGCCTTCCCAGCAAGGGTGTGATTTTTCTACAGGCTGGCTTTGCTTGTGCTTAGTGAGTATTGTATTGGGCAGTTGGAGACCGAAGCGGAGACCACAGTGGAGTCAGCGGGAAGTAAATACTCTTTTTTTTTTTTAAGATTTTATTTATTTGACAGAGATCACAAGTAGGCAGAGAGGCAGGCAGAGAGAGGAGGAAGCAGGCTCCCTGCCGAGCAGGGAGCCTGATGTGGGGTTCAATCCCAGGACCCTGAGATCATGACCTGAGCTGAAGGCAGAGGCTTTAACCCACTGAGCCACCCAGGCGCCCCAGGAAGTAAATCCTGGCACCTACCCCCGCCGTCCTCCAGCTCTGTACAGCGAGGGGCTGCCTCTGCTGCTCTTCATGTGCGGTATTTTCCTAAATGAGACAGGAGAGCCGCTCTTTGCTCATCTCTGTCTTGAGTTGCAGGATCCCTGGCAGTGGTCTCACTCCATGTGCTAAGGTGCTTCCTTTCCATTTCCGCTAGGCCGTTAAAGATACAGCGACATCCAGGATAGTACTGTTTGGGACCACCGCTTTCATCCCTGAAGTCTTCTCACACTTTTTTGTAAGGTAAGAGGCACACTCACCTCCCCAGGTAGGAATAAACATTCGACACTCAAAATCCTTACAAAATTCGTCAAACACTGAACCTGGTGGGAGGGACAGAAGAAGTTTGTTCAGTCATCTTCCCGCTAAACTGTCTTCATCACAGCTGATGGTTCCACAGCGTGGAAAGCAGATGTGCACGTTCCTTAACCCTGGTCTCTCACCCAGGCCCTCTCCTCTGTTAGCTTTGTGTTCCCCAGGCACGTCCCAGCACCTACTGAGGTGTGGCTCCTCGAGTCTTGAACGCCAAGCTGCGGTGATTCTCAGGTTTTCCCGGCTCCGATATGCTGGGAGGATTGCTGCAGCCTCTCTTCCCTCCACACGGCAAGCAGGTGTTAAGTTAGCCCGAGTGGCCCAGAGTCAGTGGACCATCATCTACTTGCTTCTTGCTTTTGAGAAGCAAGAAATGGCCTCTTCGGAGGAAGGCCTGGGGACCAGCCAGTGGGAGAAACCCAACACACAGTAACGTAGGCCAGAAGGCAAATGTGTTGGTTTAGATCCTGGCTGTGGGCAGGGGACCTGTGTAGCCTGTGGCCGCCGAGCAGGAGCTCTGGTCCTTGTCGTCTCCATGCTGTGAGCTCCCTCCGTCCTGCCACACACTGGCTGCTTCGTGTTGCCGAGGGATGTGACTGCCCACACCTCCCAGTTCATGTCCTCCAAGCATCCTGGTGAGGGATGAAAAACACAGCGGACCCCAGGGAAGGCAGAGAATGTCTTCCCCTCAGTTCCCAGACTCCCAGGGAAGGAGTCCGTTGGCCCAGATGGGGTCACCTGAACCAGTCCCCTTTGTCCAGCGTGGCGCGCTAGGAAGCCTTTCTCACGACCATGTGAGGAGCGCATTTTTGACAAGTAGGCACGCGCTGCTTGGAGCCAAGTGTTACTCTCCATGGCCCATTGGCTGGATGGCGGGAGAGACTTCTGCTGGCCCAGGCTCTTCCTGGACCCCTCTGGCTGGGTCAGAGCCAGGGTGCTGGTGGAAGTCGGGGCCCTCCAGTCTGTCCCTTAGACCCCAATCGTGGCACCAGCTACCTGGGGGGAGAGATGGCAGTCGTTTCCCAGTGGCCCCCACAGCCACGAAAGTATCCACGCTGGAGTGTCCTCGGCGCCCCTTCTGACTCAGCCCTTTCATCCTGCGTGAAGAAACCCCAGGCTCAGAAAGGGGAAGTGACTCACCCGACACCACCTGGTCTGTCTGTGCAGACCCCCACCAGACCCAGGACCCTGGGTCTCTGACTCCCGGGCTGGGGTTCTTCACCTCTTCCCGCACTGTCTCTCACGTCCTCAGAGGTCAGGGTCAGAATGTCCCAGCCATGTCAGCAGAGCCCAGCGTCTAGAATCTGGCCTCTTACTCTTGAGCTGTGTGATTTTGGACAAGTGACTTAACTGGTCAGTGGCCACGTCCTTGTTTGTGTGAAGGGGGGATGATGACACAAACCTCACAGGGTTGTGGGGGTTTCAAACAGGCAATGCCCGTGACATGCTTCACCATGGGCTTGACGCAAATCGAGCAGTCTGTCAGTGCTGCCTCTTTGTGGGTGAGTGGGAACCGAGGCATGGGCCACAGCTGCATGCGAGACGTTCCAAGCCTGGGGCCAGCCCCCCAAAAAGCCTTTAACCTTGTCTCTTACAGGACCCAGTTTTTCCGGCAGTATCCATGGTCATTGTGGACCTTCAAGCTGTCTTGTACTGTCTTAGTGATGGGACTGATGGTGCCACTTTCTTTTAGTCTATTCCCACAAATGGGACGGGTAAGTGCCCCCATTCGAATTTCTTTCTTAAAAAAAAAAAAAAAAATCAAAAAACAAACAAAAATACCCCAAAACCTTTTTTCTTCTCCTTGTCAGAAGAGTAAGATAAATAATTCTAAAAAATCTGCCAAGTGTAAAAAGTATAAAAATAACTTTATTTAATCCTGTCCCTCAGATCACTCGTGCAGTTTTGGATTCTGTTTTTCCTAGCGGTGTATCAGAAGCATTTTTCTGGGACACTTAAAACACCTTTGGGATCGTTTCCATAATCATAATATTCCATAGTGAAGTCCCATCCAGTGGGGCTTTCTGCAGTGACAGAAAGGTTTCATCTGTGTGCTCATACGACAGCCAGTAGCCACTGTGGCTCTGTGGCTGTTGAGCAGCTGCTGTGTGGCCGACGTGGCTGAGGAGCTGAATCTTTATTCTGATTTAATTTTAAGTTGGTCCCCACGTGCCACTAGTGGCTACTGGTTTAGCGCAGTTCTGTCGACTGGGATCTACTCTAATTTATGATGAGGCAGATGACCTGGTTTCAGAGTCCCAGCTCCTCCATGACCTTGGTCAATTTGCTGACAGTCTCTGAGACTTGGTTTCCCTTTCTGTTAAGGAGAATGGAAGAGAGTAGCATCTCTGAAAAGGGTTGTTGCTGCTGTTGCGGACATCGCTGATGTAATAGATGTTACTGATTTCTGGCATTTCTGAGCTGGAAATTTCAAATGCCTGTTTCTGTCACTGAAGTTAAAAATCCGTAATGGCTTCAAAAATATTTAAATTTCTGCAGCGAGCTTGTTCCAAACCCAAATTTTGTCATTTTAGGTTCACAGAATCATTAGTTCGGGCCATTGAGCCTCTAACAGAGGCACTTGAGGCTACCGTAGATGTCTGCTCTCCTCACTCTAAGGGTGCTAAGGGATGGGATGGGGTGGGCAGCTTCTCAGTAAAATAAAACGTTAGAGAGAATATTCTTACTCTTTTCAGGCCCATCTGTGAGAACACGGTTTGTCACAGTAAGATTGCAGTAACAGTGACCCTTTTGCGGATACTTACTTTGGATCGCATTGGTACTCAGAGAGAAGCAGGCAGCTGACCTGCAAGTTAGGTCATTGACAAAAGTCTTTCAGTCTTGGGGGAGTTCCTGCTGCTCTGCTTCCTCGATCTGGCTTCCCCCTGGGCTCTTGGATCCTGTCCACACACACAGAGGGCCTCCCCTGGTGGACCAGAAGCGAGGTGCCGGGGCCAGCTGTGAGTAAACGGGGCCTTGCCCTTGAGTAGCTATGAGAAAGCAATGGCGTGTGGCCACCAGAGGCTTTGATCTGGGGACCTGGGGAGAGAAGGAGCCACAGAGCCCAGGAATCCTGACCTGGCTGAAGTCCAAGGGAATGACGGGGTGCCTGGGTGGCTCAGTCATTAAGCGTCTGCCTTCGGCTTGGGTCATGATCCCCACATTGGACTCCCTGCTCAGTGGGAACCTGCTTCTCCTCCTCCCACTCCCCCTGCTTGTGTTCCCTCTCTTGCTGTGTCTCTGTCAAATAAATAATATCTTTTTTTTTTTAAAGATTTTTATTTATTTATTTGACAGAGAGAGACATGAGAGAGGGAACAGAAGCAGAGGGAGTGGGAGAGGGAGAAGCAGGCTTCCTGCTGAGCAGGGAGCCCAAAGCGGGGCTCAATCCCAGGACCCCAGGATCATGACCTGAACCGAAGGCAGACACTTAACGACTGAGCCACCCAGGAGCCCCAAATAAATAATATCTTAAAAAAAAAAAAAAGTCCGAGGGAAGAATCTTCTGCAGAGCTCCCTTCACTGGCGTGGGGGAGTCAGAGTCTAGAATCAACAAGTTTGTTGTTTGATAATTGGGTCTCTTTCTAGTTGTCTTGTACATGTCATCATAGGTCATGGGATTCGTTTTTCCGATGTTAGGAGTAACTCAGTTCCCTCCTCTGTGATAGCATTTTGGTGGTTCATGATTGCTTTCTGTGACTGGGGACCTTGCAGGTACAAGGTCACCCATCTTATGGAAAGGCACACAGATGAAACATTTCTGTCACTGCAGAAAGTCCCACTGGACGTGGCATCAACTATGGAATATTTTGAAGTACTGAAACCATCCCAGGTTTTTTTAAATGTTCCAGAAAAATGCTCCTGATACAGTGGCCCACCAGTGGTCAGAGCAGCCCTCTCCCCCTTTACCACCATCACTCTCCTGGGTCTCCTTGAGCCTGGCGGCCACTGGACTTCAAATGACAGGGCTGAATGGATGTGTTTGGGTCATTGGGCCAGCAAGGGAGAGACACCCCTGCACACAGGTAGCCGCAGATGCAGTGGGATGGCGGTTGGGGAGGGGGGACACAGACACGCACGGGGCGTGTGGGCACAACGGAGGCAGCGTCAACAGTCGGGCATTGGGGGCAGTGGCAGGGGATATGACTTCTGTTTATCCAGCACCTTCTGTGTCCTGGGGACTGTGCCAGGCAGTCTCTTGTCTTTAAGACAACTTTTCAGAGTAGTTTATTCCCATTTTACAGAAGAGCTTGGGGCACGGGAGAAGATCAGAGTCCCCTGTGGGTCGTGGGGCTATGGAGGGGTGGGCTAGCTGGCGAAGGACGTCACAGGCCCCCCACGGTAATAGAACTTCATATGGAGCCGATGACGGAGAGGTTTCAAGGGGGAATGGCTGAGTCGGGTTGTATGTTAGAAATACTGGATGCCACCCTGTCAGTGGGACCATCCTGGAGGCTGGGAGAACAGCTGGGGGGCTGGAGACATTTCCTGTCTGGAGGTGGTAGGGGTTCGGAGTAAGTCCGTGGTAGTCGATTAGAAGTAGTTGAATTGGACAAGTTAGAACCTGTGAGCATTCAGATTGGGGACGGGAGGGGAAGTGAAGAGAAAGGCAGCCAGGGGGGCACCTGGATGTGTGCGTCAGATGTGATGCCAGTAGCCGGGGGTGGGGGGAAGGAAGGGCTCTGTATTAACTAGCGTTACATTCGGTTGGAACTGAGATCCAGAATAACCGTGCCCTCAACGAAGCGGAGGTTTGTTCTCCCTCGCATAGTGTGGGTGTCTTGAGCCCACTGCGCAGGTGCACACACGTGTCTTTCCACATCAGCTTGATTCAGTCATAAAGCAAAGTTGATCACAATGATGAAGCAGGTTCAGGATTCCAAACTCACTGGCTTCTCACCATGTGATGAAACTTGGCTTCTTACATGGTGCACAGAGCAGGACAGAAGGCAAGCCACAGCGCACGAGTAACAGAAGGATGTAGGACGTGAACAAACCAAACTCCAGTGCAGTTGAGATGAGGCCCGGGTCCCGGCCAGGTCAGCTCCGGGCACTCGCGGCTTCTGATATTCAAGTGGGGAAGGATCTCGGTTCTGTTCGGAGATCAGTCTGGCAGAGCCTTTGGCGGCCAGTTGCCTTTTTTAAGTGGTCAGACATAGCGGGATCACGTTTGAAGAGTCTGACGGCTTGCTGCAAAAATTCTCCCCCTTTTAAAGAGATTTAAATGGGGGGGGGGTGCCTCGGTGGTTCGGTTGGTTAAGCATCTGAGCCATGAGATCAAGCCCAGCACTAGGAGTGGAACCTGCTTAAGATTCTTTCCCTCTGCCCCCGTCTGCCGCTCACATGCACTCACTCTCTTAGATAAAAGGCTGGCTGGCTGGCTTCCTTCGGTCTTGGACCCCTGCGGACCTCCTCTGCTTCTGCTTGTTACCAGTTCTGGGGTTTCGGCTGATGCTGGTTCCATCAATACTTCGCAGCTGGTGCGTTTAGCCTTGTACCTTTAACTGCTCGCATCATTGCTTGATGCTGGCTCCTGCTTGACATGAGAGACTCCATGCTGCTCTCTACACTGAGGCAGCCAGCCCGGTAAGGCAGCTCTGGGTCAGAGTCCACAGGGGTCTAATTCCTTCCAGCTCTGCAGCCACCATCCCTAGGGTTAGGGCCCATCTTCAAGGTGCAAGATGGCACCTTCCTCATTCCACGTGGCCAGGTGGCACTTCCACCTCTGGTGCATTGGCCTAGTCATGTGGCCAAGCCGTACTGCAAGGGAAGCTGGGAACTGAGGTCTTCTGGACCTATTTCAAATTCTGCTGCTACAGAAAAGAGCAGGTGTGGCAGATGGCAGTCTGCTACAGGCTTTCGCAGAAAGGGTAACATGTGACATGTGGAAGTAACGCTTACCTGCTAGAAAGTAAACATGACCCAAAGGCTGTGGGGAGATTAGGGAAAGAAGAGAATTGCCAGCCAAGCCAGGAAAGCTACATGGAAGAGGTAGGCTGTGGACGTGGATGGATTTGAACAGGCAGAGACTGGGGAGGGAGGGCATTCCAAGTGGGGGTATAGGAGAGCTGAGGAGTCCACTGTAGCTGGGCACATGTGGCTGACGGGCCAGAGGCTTGGGGCCAGATGGCAGGTTCTGCATGGCCAGGCTGAGGAAGCAGCCTCTCCTCTGAAGGCAGCAGGTGGGTCATGCAAGGCTCTCAGGGGCCAGAGTTGAGGTGAGAAATGGAGTCTGTTGGGTCATGGACGTTGGGTAAGGTGTGTGCTATGGTGAGTGCTGTGAAGTGTAAACCTGATGATTCACAGACCTGTACCCCTGGGGCGAATAATACATTATATGTTAATAAAAAAATTAAAAAATTTAAAAAAAAGAAGACTGGCAGAGTGTTAATAAACCAGAGTGATGCATATATGAGGGTTCACTATATTCTTTCTGCATTTGTTGTAGTTACAGTTCTCCATAATGAAGTGTTTCAGAAGTTATGTGTTTTTGCTCTCTACTGGACATCACTGAAAAAAGTGGGACTGGGAAACAGATGCTTTCTGAAAATTTTTTTTTAACTTCTAAGGCAAGGAAAGTTCTTCACATAAAATATAAAGAATTTGACTTTGTTTTTCAGATACAGTGCAGTGAGCTCGAAAAGGAAATTCAGTCTGTGACAGAAGAAACAGAACTCTTCTATAACAGAGGGGTATAAGGATGCGTTTTCAGTGAATTTGTTTGGTTCCTGCTTGAACACCTTCCTCACTGCTTGAGGTATCCGTTTGGAGGACACTGCGGGAGGGCTGGAACCGAGGTATCCGCACCCACACGTTGCCTTACACTTACACAGGCCACGACCGTTTCAAGGCTGGTGCCTGGGCTTTCAAGCCTGGATGGAAGAAGAGAAAGGAGAGGCTGTCCTGTCTGACCCCCAGCACGGGGCGGCAGAAGGAACGGCTGATGGAGGAGCCCGTTTTCTGGGTGTTCATCAGCCTCTGAAGGATACTGTGAAA
The DNA here is from genome assembly GCF_002288905.1 of Enhydra lutris kenyoni. Taxonomy (NCBI): domain Eukaryota; kingdom Metazoa; phylum Chordata; class Mammalia; order Carnivora; family Mustelidae; genus Enhydra; species Enhydra lutris. The sequence goes on along the minus strand of NW_019154096.1, from coordinate 69,103,398 downwards.
TGACTAATAAACTTATCGAAAGTTGAGTTGTTGAAAAAATAAAGTAGGAGGGTCCACCAGGCCCAGGGCCCAGGCATTCATTCCACTGATGGCCCATCTCACGGTAAACAGGAACTTCTGGTGAGCACTGAAGGCCTCCGAGCCCCAAAGCCACCCCGTCTCCCTCCTCAGAGTCCTGCCATTTTGGACTGCTTAGAATCTTTGCCCTCAGCTGTCCACCACCTCCTCTCTCCTCGCTGGAGAATGACCCTGCCTCCTCCTTCACAGTGAAAACCAGGACTGCTGGCCGGCAACAGAACCTCCTGGCACCAAATCTGCAGGCCTCTTGCCACCCACACCCGGCCTTCCCTCCTCCTCGCAAGGTCAGCTGGGCCCTGGCCCTGGGCTCTGGGCCCCTCCCGCCTCCTGATTTCCTCAGGGCCTCGCTCTCCAGCTCCTCCCTCCTTCCCAGTGGCATACGAACTACTTGAGTCACCAGCCTTATTAAAAAAGCAAACAACTTTCGAGAGCCAAACTTTGTCAAAGATGATCTTCCCTCACTGTTTCCACCCGCCTCACACTCTGCTAAAACTGCTCTTTCCTCCCAGCTCCACCCCAAGGCCCAAGCGCCACGCTGCTGGGTGCTCAGACACAGCCCTGGGCTTGCTCCTGGAGCCACAGGCCCAGGCCCATCCAGCCGTGCCAAGCGCTCCACCATCCAGATACCCACTTGAGACCACCTTTCCCGCCCAATCTCAGGAAATGGCACAGCCATGTAACACAGTATCGTCACCCTTACTCCTCCCCTCCCCTTCAAGCCCTTTCAGTAGCTGAGCCCAAAGGTGTCAGGTCTCTAGGCCCCATTCCTCTGAGGCCAGTGCTACAACCTACCCAGTCCAACAGCGTCCCCTGCTGGTATCACTCTCTTCTCTCCTCTGGCTCCTCCAATCAAGGCCCCAGCCTGCTCTGACAAATACTTGCCTAAAAGCCTTAGAGGGCTTCCCAGTGCATCACTTCAAGTCCAGATTCCTTAACAGGCAGGCGAGAGCCTTGACCTTACTCAACTCTTGCCACTCCTTTTCCTCACTCCTGACCAATACCCCGTTCCTCACATGGGCTATGGTCTTTCCTTCCTGGACCTTCGTATCAGCTGTTCGCTGCCAGGCTAACTCTTGCCTATGCATCAGGTCTGACTTGGACATCACTCCTTCCAGGAAGCCTTCCAGGATTCATAGTATTAATTCGTTGCCCCTTCAATGTGCTCCCATAGCACTCATACTGTATCTGGCACTTGCCACACCATGGCAGAACAGCCTGTTTGTTGTCCCTGAGCCCCAGTAAACTGTGCCTGGGGCAGGAAGTGTGTCCTGTGCATCAGGGAGGCCTCAGGATACAACACCATGCATGGCAGAGTAGGCACCCAAACACTGGCATACTGGAAAAATATTTCCAACATACCCTGCCCCAGATCATCAAGGACTCTATCTGTGACTTTCAGGCAGGGTTCCCTAGGCCAGAATGATGGTTGTCTTCAAACGTCGTTAAAAGGGTTTCACAACAGCCTAGAAGAACAAAAAATGTTCTACTGGGCGCCTGGGTGGCTCAGTCAATTAAGCGTCTGACTCTTCATCTCAGCTCAGGTCTTGATCTCAGGGTGGTGAGTTCAAGCCCTGCATTGGGCTCCATGCTGGGCGTGGAGCCTACTTTAAAAAAAAAAAAAGAAAAGAAAAGAAAAATTCTACCAGATGGCTCAGTATAGCCCTAGGTGTACACTAAACAAAATTAAAGAACAAAACATACAAAGGCCCCAGGTGGAGGCTTAGCCACTATCAGATGACAGAGCAGAAATGCTAGGGCATCTTTTCAGAGGAGAAGACACTGAAGTGCCAGGCCTAGGGAGTGGGGGAGGGAGAAGGGTGAGGGCAGGGAGGGGAGGTGGGGGGAATGATGAGCCAGGGGTGGAAGAAGGGAGCCCAAACCCCTTGACTTTCAAACACATCTTGTAAGAACTCCCCAGCACATCTGCGTTGACCAAAGGGTTTTATCTTTCGTTCAAAGTGGGGGGAATTACAGAAAGAGGGCACAATTCTTCAGCTCCCTAAAACTGTGTTACAGAGTATCAAAATATTTCCATTTTATTTCTCCATCATAGATCTGTAATTTTAACAACGTTGATCATTAGCTGATAGAGTAATACAAAAAATGAGGGAGATAAAGATGTTCATATTTGTTTTCATAAAGTGCAGATTTAATTTTCAATTGTTTGCCTTAGAAACATCACCTCATTCCACATCCTCCCCTACCCCCACCCAAGGAGGGAGGGGAAAAGGCTATTTTTTGTATTTTTACTCAAGAAATGACTAACACAAAGAATAAAAGAAAGATAAAGACAAGATTTTTTTTTTTGCAAACATTTCTCTTGGTAAGATTTCTAAGGACAACAGTAGTGAGTGTAAAATAACCTTTCATAACTAATTTGAATACACAGAATAAAACAACAAATACAGAACTTGAACCTCCATGCTTATTTTGCAACTTTTAAGTTTCCAATTATGAAAAAGATAAATAACCGGAACAAGAACGGTTACCTTCGTATGTGGCCAAATTACTTTTCCTGAAGTCTGAAGACACTCTCTGGTCTTGGCCTTGGCAATTATGGGAAGTTGCTGTTTCATTCATACAGACCTTTACATCCAAAAATGGGCTTCTTATTTTACTCTACCATATAATCACTGGCATCTTTTTAAAAGAACATTGCTAGCAACAGGGTTAATTAAAGAGTACTAGTGGCTTCAGTTTGCCAAATGCTTACCTCTGTGACAGTATAAATATGGATTATTAAAGTTGTCTACTCAAGTATAAAATCTATGCAAAATCCTCATAATATAGGCAAAAATGTTCAAAGGCCAAGAGAAAAAAAATTCTTTTCTTTTACAAGAAAGTGCACTGCAGGATCTTTTCTGAATGATCTTCTAGACTGTTCTGCAGAAAACTTAGTTTGGCTCAGAAAGTAGAGTTCCTCATGAGGAATAAAAGTTCTTCCTAGAAGAATATGAAGCAAAATTTCGGCAGCTTTCTGAAAATAAACTGTTAGTTGGTGGCTATGCAGTGAGACAACTGGAACTTATCATAACGAAGACTTTTGGGTTTGCTGTGATTTGCACAAGAACTTGGCAGAGCTTTTTCTCTCTTCCTCCAGGATGCCACGCCATTGCTAACATTATACAAAGTAGTTACAGCACTTTGTCCAACACTGAGCCGAGGCAGGAAATCAATCAGAAGAAAATCGGAAGGGTTTTCATACGTGTTTCAGGACTCTTTCAGGTCAAATCGCAATACTTCCAAATAAACCGTTAAAAATAGAACATTTTGTTATTTTCAGTATTTTACATAGTTAGTGGATAATCGTGGTGCTAGTGATCATTCTTCCGTGATACGTCGTCACAATCAGATTTTCAGCATCTGCTCCGCTGCTGCGAGATGGTAAAGGAAGTTTTCTGTTGCTGGTGGAAATCGTCTTTGCTTTAGGGCCTCAAAGTTGAGGACTAGCTTTTCTCCATCACCAGAAACTTCTGAAAATGGTTCCAGGTTGGTGAAGATTTCTCTCGTTTTTAGGGAAATATCCTTCAATGGAACAGGAAAATATGAATCATTGTTGCATTCAAAGAGAATCCTTCCTGATATTTTTAAGTTTATCACACTATTTATAAGTTAGGAAAAATGAAACAAACTTAAAACAACTTAGGAAAACCAGTGTCCTGTTTTTGCCATTTTAGCCATTTTTAAGTGGATGATTCAGTGCCTTTAAGTACATTCACAGAGTTTTATCACTATTATCCATTTCCAGGACTTTTTCATCCTCCCAAACTGAAATTTTGTACCCATTAGACAATAACTCCCCATCCCATCTCCAACTCCTGGTAACCACCATTCTACTTTTTGCTTCGATGAATTTGCTTACTCTAGGTACCTCCTATAAGTGAAATCACACAGTATGTGTCCTTTTGTGTCTGGCTTCTCTCACTGAGCATGTTTTCAAAGTTCGTCCATGTTGTAGCACAGGTTAGAACTTCATGCCTTTTTAAGGCTGAATAGTCTTCCACTCCATGCATGAGTTTGTTATCCATTCATCCACGGATGGACATTTGGCCTATTTTTTACCTACTGGCTACTGTGAATAGTGCTGCTATGAACCTGATGTACAAGTACTTATCTGAGTCCGTTTCTGATTCTTTCTCACATAGATCCAACAGAACTGCTGGATCTACAGTAATCCTGTGTTTAACTTTTTGAGGAACCCTGCTCTTGTTTTTAGGACAAACGTCCTCTGGAAGTCCTCTGCTGCCTGGAGTGAGTGACCCAGCACCTGTCACGTGGGCTTTGTTCCTCCTTACTGACTGACAGCGCTTTGTATGGCTGAGGAGTCACCAGAGCTCACATTAAGTCATGTCTTTTTCTGGGTTTGTTGACATCATTCATTCATTCAAATATTTTCAAACCCCTACAATATGCGAGGCACTTTCCTCATACATTATACCGAGTCACCTGTGTATCACTTTGAGCCCATAAAAAACATACTAATTCAAAACTCATATTTACACAGTTAACCAACACTGTAAAGAGTCAATGTTTTGGGGGCGCCTGGGTGGCTCAGTTGGTTAAGCACCTGACTCTTGGTTCTGACTCAGGTCATGATCTCATAGGTCTTGAGATTGAGCTCCACATCAGGCTCCCCACTAAGCAGGGAGTCTGCCCCTCCCTCCACTCACTCACTCTCTCTCTCTCAAATAAATAAATCTTGAAAAAAAAAAAAAAAAAAAAGTTTTTACCCAAATGTTGACAGAGGGATGGATGGGCAACGATGATCCCCATGGAAGGAGAAGAGAGTCTCAGTGTTCAGGTCCTTAGGACAAGACCTGCCCACTCTTCCTGGCCAGAGCAGAATGGGCCACCAGCACCGAACAGAAAGAACAGTACTGCTGCTGGGTTCTTGTCAAAGTGGTGGCTCCTCTCATCCTGCCTCTTCAGAAAGCTGTCTAACCCCTTCTCTAACATTCTCTACCTTGAACTCTTGTTCTGTCACGGCGTTCATTCATCATGGCTCGCAGTGATCTGGCATTTACAGAATTTTCTATTCATCTACTCCAATAAATACAGGCCACAAAGGCAGGAGACTTTGCTCCCCACAGTATCCATCCCCCTTGCCTGATGCCCGACAAAGAGTCAGTGTTCAATACATATCTTCGGGGTAAATGAATGAATGAACGGAGAAAAGAGCCAGGTCCAACCAGGTGAGCAGGGCCTGCTTATCAGAGGAGCCCCCGGAGGTGGCACAGGTGCAGAGAGTGGGAGACAATCCTTCCAGGCCTCTGGCCCCCACAGGATGACACAAGGGTCCAGATGAGCCAAGATGTGGGAGAGGCCAGGCTGGGAGTATATCCCAAGGGAGGAGTGAGGAGCAGGCTGTGGTGCGGAGGAGGGGCTCCATCACCACACGGAGAGACTTAAAGACAATCTCTGACTATCCCAACCTGGCAAGGGGAGGGGGCGGGTCCACACGAACACCATGGTCAGCTTGACAAGTAGAGCCTGCAGGCAGGTAGCCCCCACCAGTGGCCAGCCCTGCAGGGTGCGATCCCAGAGTTTGCTCACTTTGGCAGGGATCTGATTATATGCTTTCTGATGTTCTGAACGCAATACATCAAAGCTAGATAAAGATGCTCTCTCTAAGAAGGGAGTTATGGTCAAGAAAAGCATGGGGCATATGGAAAGAGGTGCAGCTGTGAAGAATCTTAAGGACTATGTTAATAAGGAGTTTGGGCTTTTATTTGGGGTAATAGTAAGCTCATGAAACAGAGGAGCAAAACAAACAAACAAAAAGCTCTCTGGATTCCCCTGCTCACTTTCTGACCAATTTGCGCAGCAACCTTCTCTTTACAACGTGTTCCTACATGAAAATTCTGCTGGGGGCACAGAATGCACTGGCTGGCCCACAAAAGCATTCCAGACCACTGGGGAGTTACACTTCCCACTAGGAATGCTGGCCTTTAGCACCGGTCCCCTGTGTACATCTGTCCCCAGAGCCCGCTAAATCTTCGGCCAATGGCGCCCCTCACCCGCTCATCCTCACCAGGGCCATCCTGCAGACCCTCATTGGAGCATCTGCCCCCCTGGCCGCTCAGAGTCCCGGGCACTCCATGCAGCCTTGCCGCCCCCTGCCCAGCAACACGGCTTTGGGACTTTCAGTGTCGGAGCACTGACAACTTACCTGTATAACTTGGCTGTCTGATTTCTCAGGATCTTCTGCAGACTGAACAATGAGCTGGCCAATGTCTTTGTGCAGTTTGCCCATTGTCATAGCCTCTGGTGAGATCAAGCACATGTGTGACTATTTAGAAGTTTACATAATAAAAACCAAGCCGTCCACTTGAAAAGGTCAACAATCACCCAGAGGGAACTTTCAAAACAACCAAACGACAACCTCCCACATTTCCGTCTTATTAGTGAGCACAAGTGGGACGCTGTGCGACGAGGTGAGGCATAACCATGACTTATACTTCATGTTCAAAATAAAAACTTCTCTGTTTGTCACTCCAAGGACCAAACCCCATTCATGTAATGCTGGCTGGGATGGGCTCATGTTCTAGAATCGGAGCAGCCACAGGCAGCAGGGAGAGCCCCCCCCCCCCACAACCCGGCCCGGTCCTAATGCTTTCCCAGTTTCAGTGGCCCAGGCCACTGCTAGCCCTTGCCCTGGTAGCTTTACAAATGGCTCTTACCTTCATTCCCCTGGGCTTACTGACACACCGTTCAAAAAGATTTTCCACACAGGAGTCACGCTCAACCCTTGTGCGCTGCTACATTTCTACACCTCTTTTGATACTCTGTCCTTCAAGGGGTAGAACCCGGTTCCCCTCTCTTAAGTGTGCATGGGACTTCATGATTTCCTTCTAACCAACAGAATATAGAGGAACTGGCGTATGACTTCTGAGACTGAGTCATAAAAGGCACCGTGGTCTTTCTGTCTCTCGGATCATTCGCTCTTGGGGAAGCCAGCTGTGGTGCCATGAGAACACTACAGCTGCTCTACGGAGAGGCCCCCGTGGTGAGACCTCCTGCGAAAGCCACACGAGCTCACTTGGAAGTCGAGCCTCGGGAGGACAGCAGCCCTGGCAGTATCTTGACTGAATCCTCAAGACAGACCCTGAGCCAGCACCTTTCAGCTAAGTCGATCCTCAAAATGAGATAATAAGTATTTGCTGTTTTAAATCACTAAATTTAGAAGTGATCTGTTATGCAGCAGAGAACTAATACAGCTTGTTTAAACAGAGATGTGGAGGAACAAGATAAGGAAACTATCTTATTAACATGGATTGTATGGCCTAAGCACCCCGAGGTATCAGTACCATGGCAAGTCCTGTAAGAACAAACGCTGTGTTCTAGACACAGAAAAATCCCTCTAGTTTCAGCACAGCAGGCTACGCAGGCCCTCAAATACCAGTTTTAGAGGATCAGTATGAAAAAACAGAACTGGTTAAGGAAGGCCGGGGGGAATGGGTGAAACAGGTGAAGGGGTTGAGAGCACAGTCATCCCGACGCGCACTGTAACGTGCGGAACCACCGGATCTCTCCACTGCACACCTGAAACTAACCGGACACGGTGTCAATTACACCGCAATCAAAATGCTTAGAAATGAATTAATTTTAAAGAGTACAAGTGCTTGGCTGACATTTTGTATCAACAACAGAGCAGGAGAGAGAACTGACCTTTCGCGAGTGGAGCGATGGTGATCTCGCTATCCGCCAGGTTCACGAACACGTCATAGAGGTCTGATCTACTGCTCACCTCCAAGTCCACAAACCCGGCGATGTAACCTGCATTGTGAAGAGGACTGACATTACCAGAGTAGGAACAAGTCCTGCTGTGAATGTATGAAAATCGAATCTAAAAGCTCAGGAGGGGGGCGCCTGGGTGGCTCAGTGGGTTAAAACCTCTGCCTTCGGCTCAGGTCATGATCCCAGGGTCCTGGGATCGAGTCCCGCAGTGGGCTCTCTGCTCCATGGGGAGCCTGCTTCCTCCTCTCTCTCTGCCTGCCTCTCTGCTTCCTTGTGATCTCTGTCTGTCAAATAAATAAATAAAATCTTTTTAAAAATAAATAAATAAATAAATAAATAAATAAAAATAAAAGCTCAGGAGGTGCTTTTCTTCACGGCTTTATTCAGGGTATGTCAACAGCAGTCTGTGGCATTTTCTTATGGTGTCAATTACACCGCAATCAAAATGTTTAGAAATGAATTAATTTTAAAGAGTACAAGTGCTTGGCTGACTTAAGACTTCACTATTGTGGGACGCCTGGGTGGCTCAGTGGGTTAAGCCTCTGCCTTCCGCCCAGGTCGTGATCTCAGGTCCTGGGATCGAGCCCTGTATCAGGCTCTCTGCTCAGTGGGGAGCCTGCTTCCTCCTCTCTCTCTCTGCCTGCCTCTCTGCCTACTTGTGATCTCTCTCTCTCTCTGTTAAATAAATAAATAAAATCTTAAAAAAAAAGAAAAAAAAAAAGACTTCACTATTGTCAGCTGCCAGAAGAAGCTCATTCAACTCCAGATGACCCAAAACTAGATTTCAGTGTCAAGGAAGAAGGCATTTACTTTTCAGACATTGCTATTCAGGTCAAGAATGATGGTGAGGCAGAGGGAGCAAGGGTTCTCTGGGCCAGTGTTCCCCCATTAGGTCTTTGTCGCTAAGAAACCACAGCCAAACACCTGCTTTGTCAGGGACAGCATCATCTGTCACCGGTTTCAGATCAGATCCGATAAACACTCAAGGAATCAGGGCAACTCAAGAATCGGCAGACCTGGGGCGCCTGGGTGGCTCAGTGGGTTAAGCCTCTGCCTTCCGCCCAGGTCATGATCTCAGGTCCTGGGATCGAGCCCTGTATCAGGCTCTCTGCTCAGTGGGGAGCTGCTTCCCCCGTCTCTCTCTGCCTGCCTCTCTGCCTACTTGTGCTCTCTCTCTCAATAAATAAATAAATAAAATCTTAAAAAAAAAAAAATGAGCAGACCTGTGGAACTGAGGCTAAAACAAGAGCTACCAGACTTTTCAGATTTCACATAGCAGAACAATTAAAAACAAAAAAAATTTTTTTGAGGACCAATTTATCAATGCTAAGGTTTTGCTTTACTAAGAGAAAACATTTAAAAAAAAAAAAAACAACAACAGTGACAAAAACAAAAATTTAACTGCAGGCCAGGCAGACAGACTCATTCGCATGAGAAACTGCGACATATCACAGAAATGACACTGATCACTGGAGAAAAGAGAGCCCTAGTCACTAAGTAGTCCTGAGCCAAGTGGCTTTCCACCTGGGAAAAAAAATTCCAAACTCACTATTAAAAAAAGTAGTTCTAGGTAGTACATTAAAGACTTAAATTGGGAAGAAAAACACTCCTTAAATTTTTACAAAATTTGCTTCTACCCTTGGTATACAGATTTTCTTAAACAAAATATCAAAACTGAAATCATAAAAGAAAAGTTTAATAAATTCCAACACATTAAAGTTAGGATTTCCAAAGTAAGGGGATGGGCAAAATGGGTGAAGGAGATGAAGAGGGATAAATTTCCAGTTACAAAATAAGTAAGTCACAGGGATGAAAAGTACAGCATAGGGAATACAGTCAATAATACTGTAATACCTTAATGGGGTGAAAGATGGTGAGTAATTTATTATGGCGAATGTTTCATAATGGATGTAACTGTCAAATCACAACTTTGTATACCTGAAACTAATAGCGTATGTCAACTATACATCAATTAACAACAAAAACCAGGGGGAGGGGTGCCTGGGTGGCTCAGTGGGTTAAGGCCTCTGCCTTCGGCTCAGGTCATGGTCCCAGGGTCCTGGGATCCAGCCCCGAGTCGGGTTCTCTGCTCAGCAGGAAGCCTGCTTCCCACCCCCACCGTCTGCCTCTCTGCCTACTTGTGAGCTCTGTCTGTCAAATAAATAAATAAAATCTTAAAAAAAAAAAAGAAAGAAAGAAAGAAAAAAAAAAACCAGGGGAAAAAAAACATGAGGGATACAAGGTAAAACAAGATTATAAAATGTTCACAAATGTTAAAGTTGGGTGACAAGTACATGAAGCATATTACACTTAATAAAAAATCTAAAAAAAAATTTCTATTCATTATAAGATATGAGAATAAATAAAAAACCTGCAAACTCAGAGATTTTTTTGAAGCATATATAACCAACAATGGGTTCATATCCTGAATATATAAAGAATTTCTATGAATCCATAAAAAAAAAAACAACCCAGTGGAAAAATATGTAAAAGACAGTTACTTTGCAGAAGAGGAAACACAAATGGCAAAAACAGAAATACGTTAAACCTCATTAGGAATCAAGAGAATACAAACTAAAAGCACATGAAATAACATTGTACAGCCACCAAGTTGGCAAACATTTTAAAGTTTGACAGTAACCAAGAGTTGTTGAGGACATGAAACAACGGGACCTCTCCTCCCCTGTAGAGGGTAAACTGGTACAGTTTCTGAGGAAAACATTTGGCATCACCCTGCAGCTTGAGGATCTGCATGTCTTATAACCCAGAAATTTTACTCCTTGCCGTATAACCTAGAGAAAGTCTCACATATGTGCACCAAGAGACCCATAATAAAAATGCCTATAGTAGCACTGTTTTGTTTGTTTTTTTAAAGATTTTATTTATTTATTTGACAGAGATCACAAGTAGGCAGAGAGGCAGACAGAGAGAGGGGGAAGCAGGCTCCCCGCTGAGCAGAGAGCCCTATGTTGGGCTCGATCCCAGGACCCTGAGATCATGACCTGAGCTGAAGGCAGATGCTTAACCCACTGAGCCACCCAGGCGCCCAGCAGCACTGTTTTAAAAGTGAGTAATGAGAGGGGTGCCTGGGTGGCTCAGTCCGTTGAGCGACTGACTCTTGATTTCAGCTCAGGTCCTTGCCTCAGGGTCCTGGGACTGAGCCTGCAAGTGGGCTCCGCACTCAGCGGGGAGTCTGCTTGAGATTCTCTCCCTCTGCCCCTCTCCACCCTCCCACTTGCATGCTCTCTCTCTCTCTCTGAAATAGATAAATAAATCTTATAAATAAATAAATAAGAATAAGGAGAAAAGTCTGAGTGAATAAACTTTGGCATATCACTTAATGGGATTCTAGACAGCAGTGAAAATGAGTGAAATTACAAATATTCACATGAAAATACATAAATCCTGGGGCACCTGGGTCGCTCAGCAGTTAAGCATCTGCCTTTGGCTCAGGTCATGATTCCAGGGTCCTGGGATCAAGCCCCACATCAGGCTCCCTGCTCTGCGGGAAGCCTGCTTCTCCCTTGCCCACTCCCCATGCTTGTGTTCCCTCTCTAACTCTCTGTCAAATAAATAAATAAAATCTCCAAAAAAAGAAAAAAAAAAACATAAATCCTACAAAAATATTGTTAAGCAAAAATAAAACAAAAACCACAGAAGAATTCATTCATCATGAATCCACATATATAAAGTTAGTTTAGTAAAACTAAACAATATATTATTTAGAGCTCTGTGTTTCCGTGTATGCGGCTAGAGAAAGGGAGTGAGGAATGAGATGGGAAAGCACATGAGATGCTTCAAAGTACTAATAGTATTCTACTTTTTCATCTCTGGTGAAGCTGTGAGTATTCTTTCTATTTTTTTATAACTTGCATAAATATTGCACATTAGTTTATATGTGAGAAATTTTTCATAATTGAAAAAGCAAAAACAAAAGCCCCTACTATCTATCATCATCATTATCACTTCATGAAAGGATCTCTTAAGACCATAAAAGTATAAAGGGCATGATATCCTTAAATTTAAAGAAACAAAAACAAAAGACTACGTCACCACAACGTTAGAATTCCTACAGATATAAATAATACTGTGTTATCAAATTGTTCTCAGAATCTTACCATTGAAAATTTTTATACAAGAGTAACTACATCACTTAAAAATAATTTTATTTTTCCTTTGAGAAAAAAATATGGAAAGGCACAAAATAAAGTCTAAATCAAATAAATCACTGATAGGGAAACTTTTAAAATGAGAATTGCACAAATTAAAAGTAAATCGTATTTGGTGATGGTTGTGCAAAGTGAATGTACTTAGTGACTCTGAATTATATCCTTAAAGATGACTATGATGGTAAATTTTATGTGTATTTTACTGCAGTATTTTAAAAACTTACAAATAAATTTTTTAAGGGAAAAGGATTGGTTGCATTTACCAAAGAAATAATAAATCATCGTTACTCCCTTTAGGAATGCAAAAATACTCCCTCAAACCAACAACAGCCCTGGCTATCGTCAGGTTGAATTTCAGTGAAATGCTGTGTCTACCTGGGCACATCTGCAGGGCCTCCAGCTCCTCCGCCTGCAGGTGCACATAGGAATGAAGTATGGTCCAGTCCTGTCGATGCCACACCAGGGCAGGCAGAGTCCTGGGGAAGAAGGCAAGAGCTCACATGGTTGCCGGCACAGGCCTGACGCAGCCCACCCTCCCCCTTCCCTCCCTCCTCCCTCCCTCCCTCCTCCCTCCCCCCTCCCTCCCCCCTCCCCAGAAGGAAACTGGCTACTAGAGGCAGAGGAGAGAAGGAATGCTAAACGTGCCTCCAGGCTTCGAGTTAAAGTCATGCAATGTTTTAAACTCTGCCTTTTCTGGGTCAGATGAGCTGCAGAAAGCTCAAGGTGAAGTTTCAAAGGATCTCCGTGGGGGGCACGGAGCAGCGCTTTGGAAGCTTTCCTCCCAACACCTACTCTGCAAACCGCCACGGACGGGAGTCTGAAGGTAGGATCCAAAGCAGGGCCCCACAAGCAACAAGAATTTTTGCAGTTCTCACTTCACATTTAAAATTCCGATGGGGGGGGGGCGCCTGGGTGGCTCAGTGGGTTAAGCCTCTGCCTTCAGCTCAGGTCATGATCTCAGGGTCCTGGGATCAAGCCCCACATCGGGCTCTCTGCTCAGCAAAGCCTGCTTCCTCCTCTCTCTGTGCCTGCCTCTCTGCCTACTTGTGATCTCTCTGTCAAATAAATAAATAAAATCTTTAAAAATAAAATAAAATTCCGATGGGAGGTGGGGGTTGGGTGGCTCAGTTGTTTAGCATCTGCCTTCAGCTCAGGTCTTGATCTGAGGATCCTGGGATTGAGCCCCGCATCAGGCTCCCTGCTTGGCAGGAAGCCTACTTCTCCCTCTCCCACTCCCCCTGCTTGAGTTCCCTCTCTCGCTGTCTCTTTCTCTGTCAAATAAATAAATTAAAAAGTAATAAAATAAAATAGAAATAAATAAATAAATAAATAAATAAATAAAATTCCAATCAGGATGCCTGGGTGGCTCAGATGGGTTAAGTGTCTGCCTTGGGTTCAGGTCATGATCTCCTGGTCCTGAGATGGAGCTCCACAGGGAGTCCGCTTCTCCCTGCTCAGCAAGGAGTCCGCTTCTCACTCCCCCTATGCTTCTCCCCCTGCCTGTGCTCTCTTTCTCAAATGAGTAAATCAATCTTTAAAAAAAAAAAAAAAGGGGAGGGGGCGCCTGGGTGGCTCAGTGGGTTAAAGCCTCCGCCTTTGGCTCGGGTCATGGTCCCAGGGTCCTGGGATCGAGGCCCGCATCGGGCTCTCTGCTTGGCAAGGAGCCTGCTTCCTCCTCTCTCTCTGACTGCCTCTCTGCCTACTTGTGATCTCTCTGTCAAATAAATAAATAAAATCTTTAAAAAAAAAAAAATCCCGACCAAACTTACAAACTACTTTGTGTTTGTTTTTATACAAGACAAATTTCTTTTTTTTTTTTTTAAGATTTTATTTATTTATTTGACAGAGATCACAAGTAGGCAGAGAGGCAGGCAGAGAGAGAGAGGAGGAAGCAGGCTCTCCGCTGAGCAGAGAGCCCGATGCGGGGCTCGATCTCAGGACCCTGAGATCATGACCTGAGCCGAAGGCAGAGGCTTTAACCCACTGAGCCACCCAGGCGCCCCTACAAGACAAATTTCTTAAAAAACATCCAATAATACAGCTCCTGCAGGAAGAGGTGCTGAACTTAACAGTGATTTGGTGAACCCTCTGGTGCCCAGCTATGTATTTCAGATGCTGTGGACGTCCCAGTTTCAGAGCATAAATGTAGAGGAAAAGGGTAATTGGGTGACAAAACAGAGGCTTTGGGGATCAGAGCAGAGTGAAAGTTCTGGCCCTCTCACGTAAGATCTGAGCCAGTCGCAGTCCAAGCAATCATTTCCAACGTGCACACAATGGGCAAGGTGCATGCCAAGTACTTTACAGAGAGTGTCTCCAATCCTGACAACAAGCTGACCAAGTGGGCACTGTTATCTTCATTTTTCAGATAAAGAAACAGAGGCTTAGAAAGCTTAAGTATTCTGTACCTGGTCGCAGAGCTAGTAGGGTGCCCTCCCAGGACTTTAACACAGGTCCTTCTGACTACTAAGCCTTCTTTTTCCCATTTTATAACCGGTAGCCTTTTGGAGCCTCAATCTTCTCATCCGTAAGAGAGGGCAATAATACTTCCTTGCAGACTTGTGTCGTAAGTAAATTTAATAATTTAAGGTGACTTACATGATACCTGGCCTTTAGTAAGAACAAAAGCTAGGGGGGCGCCTGGGTGGCTCAGTGGGTTAAAGCCTCTGCCTTCGGCTTAGGTCATGATCTCAGGGTCCTGGGATCGAGCCCCGCATCGGGCTCTCTGCTCAGCCGATAGCCTGCTTCCTCCCCTCTCTGCCTGCCTCTCTGCCTACTTGTGATCTTTCTCTCTCTGTGTGTCAAATAAATAAATAAAATCTTAAAAAAAAAAGAAAACAGGGGCGCCTGGGTGGCTCAGTGGGTTAAAGCCTCTGCCTTCGGCTCAGGTCATGATCCCAGGGTCCTGGGATCAAGCCCCACATCAGGCTCTCTGCTCTGCGGGGAGTCTGCTTCCTCCTCTTTCTCTACCTGCCTCTCTGCCTACCTGTGATCTCTGTCAAATAAATAAATAAAATATTAAAAAAAAAAAAAGAAAACAGTACTGTTTAAAAAAAAAAATCTTTGTTATAAAAATAAGAGAGGGGCTCCCAGGTGGCTCAGTCAGTAAGTATCGAACTCTTGATTTGGCTCGGGTCATGATCTCAGGGTCTTGAGATGGAGCTGCACGTCAGGCTCCATGCTCAGTGTGGAGTCTGCTTGTTCCTCTTCTTCCCCTTCTCCCCCGTGTGTATGCTCTCTAATAAATAAATAAAATCTCAAAAAGAAAAAAAAATGAAGAAGAGTCTGTGATAAAAGTGAAAAAATGGATTATTTAAAAGAGTGTTCAGGCGCGCGTGGGTAGCTCAGTCATTAAGTGTCTGCCTTTGGCTCACGTCATGATCCCAGGGTCCTGGGATGGAGCCCTGCATTGGGCTCCCTGCACAGCAGGATGCATGATTCTCCCTCTTCCACTCCCCCTGCTTGTGTTCCCTCTCTCACTATGTCTATATCAAACAAATAAATAAAATCTAAAAAAAAAAAAACAAAACAAAACCAGGGGTCGGGAACCTGTGCCCATGGATCAGCTGCCTGTGTTTACACATAAAGTATAAGCAGAACACAGGTGCACTCATTCACGTACGTATGCACTGGCTCTGGCATTTTGGGTGGTTGGGACAGACACCCTATGGCCCACAAGCCTAAAATATTTACTGACTGGCAAGGAAAAGTTCAAACTCCCTGTTCTAGAGTATTCATGTTTCTAAATATAAGGAAGAATCTGCCTAAATTCAATGACCTTCAACAACTAAATCTCACCTGAAACATTAGACCAAAATGGCATTTCACTCACAGCCTAACGCATTCTATTTACTCCAAATGTGCAGCGGAGCAGCACACAGGAACGCAGACTGCCCTCAAATGGCTGCCAACAAAGCCTCCGCTTTTCAATGACCAGAGACAATACCTGGTGAACTCCTGGACAGCTTCTATTTTGGGGTGATAGACGACAATTCTTTTCTTTAGCATCAGCGCTGTATGTAAGATAACAGTTTCCATTCCAAACTGAGATACAATGTCTTAAAAGACAAGAAATTAAAATGTTAGTGCGTTAAATTAATAGGTAAGGAAATAAAACTGGAAAGGATTCTTTCCAATAAACACTGAGATTCTTCTCTATATACAGAATACAAAAATATTCTCAATACAGAGAACAAAGAAGCACCTTACACCCTTGATGGGCATAGAAATCCCTACCCGCTCCCTAGGACGGACGCTATAGTAGCCTAAACCTGCCCCCAGGAGATTCTGGGCTGGCTGCACAGGAGAAGCCAGAGTCACAAGAAAGCAGAGTAAATGATATTAAAGGAACCAGCATCTTTCCATCATGAAAAATCCTTAAGTTTAAAAATAAAAAGTGCACCAACACCCTCTGCCCTCTGCCCTCGACACATACACACGTCATGACTTAGGTCCTCTTGAGAGAGCTGGACAAACCTAAGACTCCAACGGCGCGGCTTTGAAACGGTCTAGAACAGGAGTGCTGTCCCACAGACAGTGCTGTGGGAGGGCAAGAATGAGAGCTAGTGGGACCCTCAGAGCTCCCCTCTCCTTTAAGGAGCTTGAAGTCTGTGCTCGGCCCTGTACTGCCGTTTTGGATGCTCAGTAGGAGAGAAAGGCTGGAAGTTCGAAGAGGAACTCTGGGCCAGGGGCTGGAGCTCTCCACATGGAAGTACTAACTGCTAAAATGTAAGGACAGGAACACTATGGAAGTCAGTGGAGACTCGAGCTGTGAGACGCAGCTTTCCCGTGAAAGAACATTTCTGTACTGTCAGAATCCTATGGAAAGGACTGCCACAAAAATCTGCTTTCCTACGACAGCATTCTAATCAAATAAGGCAATGTAGAAGTTGAACTACCTGCCTGTTTAGCAAATAAAAATCACACAGATGAAAGTATACAGGAAAATGGATTCTCAGAGCCTAACGGGGATTGCCCTGGGCCTGGGGACATTATTGTTGTTGGGATGGATTTTTGGGATGGGTTTTTGTTCTGTGCTTTTGTTTTTCGGGTTTTGGGGGTTTTTTTGTTTGTTGGTTGGTTGGTTTGGTTTTTTACCTTTGATGGAGCCTGCAAGATAAGCCTTTCGGGCATCAAAATCCTTGCTAAGGAAAGAGCCATTTTCTTCACTCTGGCATATCCCCTTTGTGAGAACTGCAATGTAACTCTCCATCATTTTAACTGGGCTCCCGTGTTTCAGGTACATTCTGTAAGAAAAAACAAAAAGCAACCATGCTCTTCTTCAGCATGAACCACATAGAGCAATGCAACCCCAGGCTACGTGCGGGTCCTTGCTACAAAATCTGAGTCAGCTCGCTAATATACTTCTGAATGCCTGAATCTGCATGCCTAGACTACTTCTAAAATTTAATTTGAAAATGTATCCAAAAAATTACCACTCAAGACCTTCAACAATTCCTGGAAGGTGGCTTTCTCTTTATATCTGGGGAAGCCTGTTATCGTTCACTCAGGCAGGAGAATGACCTATGGACTTGTTGAGGCCCCATTATTCTTAAAAATATGATATACTTATCTCTCTGTATGTCTTACATTCACAAGTGGTGTTTCTAGTCAGAACAACTCTATCTTATTGCTGGGACTTCCTTTGACAAGGAAGGAGTTTTGCATTGTTCACAGAGAAAGCACTAATTATAGAACCTATATTTATTATCAGAGTTCCCAGAGGTAGCTGTATTTAGATAATTAAGAAACCAAACTCCTTTAAGTTTCTGGTGATAAATGCACTCTAGATCTATTCATCATCAAGTTCCAGAAAGTGCTGACAGGAAACTGGCTACATTTATAGCTCATTTGTGAAATCAATCCCTTCCCCTAAAATCTCTCCCAGTGAATAACTAAAATCTAAACTGCGCTTGAGAACCAGCCTCGGCCTACTTGGGTCTTTTAGTAGCTAAAGGGATAGAAAACTGGAAAGAAAATAAAATCGTGGTTTAAAACACATCAAATTGAAAGTGATATTTATTGTACATTAAGTGAAGAAAAGCAAGTGTTTTAACTACTAACCAAATTTTGTCAATCATCATTTTTTTTATTTTAATGCACAAATTGAGAAAGAAAAAGGTAGAGAACAATGACTGTGGTAAGCTATCATATATATAAAATAACTGAACCCATGAACTCACACACACATTTCTATATGGAGAAAATGTCTCCGTTTGGATGTTGGGGATAGGGGAAAGAAGGGACTTATTGTATACCTTTCTGTATTGCTTGTATTTTTTTACTATGTGCCTACATTACCACCACCAAACAACACACCATTAAAACTGTAAGACAGAGGGGCGCCTGGGTGGCTCAGTGGGTTAAGCCTCTGCCTTCAGCTCAGGTCATGATCTCAGGGTCCTGGGATCAAGCCCCATATCGGGCTCTCTGCTCAGCAGGGAGCTTGCTTCCCTCTCTCTCTCTGCCTGCTTCTCTGCCTACTTGTGATCTCTCTCTGTGTCAAATAAATAAATAAAATCTTTAAAAAAAAAAAGAACTGTAAGATAGAAATGATATACGGTAATGAAGAAGTGAAACATAGGAAGGGTAGTACGGTAAAACTACTTTTTCCATGACAACCCTGGGCCATGAAATACTGAACGGAGGGAGCAATTCCCCCAAGTCATTCCGTAGGAAAAACACAAAGTCCAACTTAGGGGAACTTATACCGATGGGACGGCCATAGCCGCAGGCCGTCGCATGCATGGACAACTGACTCTACGTGTGTAGGCAACCTGGGTTCTCTGCCCCGGCCACTAGCTGGAGGCACAAGAAGATGAAGGCGGTCATAGCAAATGACCCAGACCCCACATAGGGAAGGAACCTCTTCCCATGGCAACCATGAGCAGCATGCAGAAGGCACACCTGCCTGTTCCTCCCCCCTGAGATGGAAGGGAGCCCCTCCATGGTAACCTCCGCATCACTGAAAAGTGCTGTGTGCCTGTGCACACAGACATAGCAGTGAGGAGAGTGAGTGTATATGCATGTATACGTGTGTGTGTGTGAGCACATGTGTGTGCAGGAGTGTGTGGGTATATACACAGGTGAGAGCAAGTGCAGTAAGGGGTAGGGGCAGAGGAGGTGGCTGCCAATAGCTTTGAGTCCTCATTTCTCCTAAACCGTGACAAGAGAAGAGTCCAGAATGCAACAATGCCATGGCACTAGAGAAGCCGAAGAACCCTTTGGGTTTCCTCTCGGGCAGGAAGTGGGCTCTAAAGCAACCTTACATTCTGGGCCCCAGAATATTTCCCAGTGAATTCAATGGGTAACCTAACCTGGACCCAATCCAATGAAATGAGAGTCCAGTATTTGTTCAAAAACGACTTTGCAGAGTTTTTAGCTCATGGCTTCTAGATGGTGTCTAGGAGATAACAATCTCCTTTGGTGTCAGTACCATAGTAGCAGACAACTGTTTACACCCCACAGTGAACTATTTACCTGCAACTTATCTTCGGAGAGCAAGAAGCCTCTCTTATCATAGCCGGCTGCAAAACCAGTAAAACTTCATTTTGTCAAAATATAACCAACCTGAAACCCTTAAGTAATGAGAAAGTGGACTTCTGCTGCAGATAGATATATATACGAATGTGCATACACAAAAATGGCAAAAAAAAAAAAAAAAAGGTACATTTATCAAGCTCATAGTGAGAAAAACAAAAACAACTCCCTTTGTTCCCCACCCCAAAACTACTTATTGGGCATAAGCCTGAGGGGTGAGGTTGTTACACATAACATTAGAATTAGGAAGTCTATCTCGTGACAATAATATTAAAAAACAAACAAACAAACAAACAAAACATGTCAAAGCCCTAGTTTGGGAAAAACCAATGTCCCTGACAAATAAGAAAGATTTCATAAACTCCACTGCATATACTTACCAAGGCAAGAAAGCAGATTGGTATATCTTACGTAATTTTTTTCAGCATCTGGGATGAAACTAAAGTTTACCCGAATCACAATGAACCAATTCGTTAGAGTCTCAGCTTCTCAGCATTCCAGCTGAGAAATACTTTCCAGGGCTTTAGCATAATTCAAAATGCCCATTAATTTTCTCCAAAATGACTCCCACACACAGACTTTGACACTTATGAACCAGCTTATCACTTCACCAGCATTTAACTTATCCATCCTGCTAAGGAAAGTTCTAAACTGGAAGTGAGTAGTAGCAGCAGAACAAAAGCAGCAAGTGACTCAAAATCCCCAGGAACTGCAATAGCTCATAAACTGCTTTTTCTCCTCCCTTCTACCGTTTTCCCAAATAAGAGGAGCAGCGTCATCAAAGCAGAAGAGAAAGTTCCTCTTTACAAAACAGTTTCTGGAGGGCAAATAAAGATTAAGTTGGGGAGGCAGAGGGCTGAAATTTGCTTCCTTGGTGTAGAAATCTGCTATGTAACTATTGAGTAAGATCTTCATTTTTGTGTGATAGCATTTAATACAGTTTTCATACAGACCTACACAATATCCTAGTGAAGGCGGCATATTTCTCTGGGTTAAAATCTTTGGCGGTCAGAACAATAGAAAAATGAGTCACCTGTCCAAAAGAAACAAAAAAGTATACTTTTTAAAGACACTTTCACAGATTTAATTTTTATTACTATATTCTAGCAAACCTCTGTACAAGACAGACTGGCATTAAAAGGAAAAGATCAAAATGTAACCAAGTTTTCACTTGCTTCTTTATACTTTTATGCTCATATACACATGCATATAAAAGACATACACTTATATATACATAAATAATTAATTTCCTACATAAGAATGTAAATTTCCCTAACGTAGATAAGAAATTAAATTTCCCTAACCTCATCAAAGCAGAATTAGAAATGCCATTAGACCTACCAATTTATCAACTATTAATTAATGAAATAGGAGGATAGAAAACAAAAATGCATACAGTAAAAATACACAGTTCCTTGAGGCACGTTGGTGGCTTAGTTGATTAAGCATCTGCCTTTGGCTCAGGTCATACCCCAGGGTCCTGGGATGGAGCCCCACATCAGGCTTTTGCTCTGCGGGAGCCTGTTTTTCTTTCTCCTTCTGCCCCTCCCCCTTCTCATGATCTTTCTCTCTCTCTCTCAAATAAAATCTTTAAAAAACAAAAACCAAAAAACACAGGGGCACCTCCGTGGCTCAGTACATTAAGGCTCTGCCTTCGGCTTGGGTCATGATCTTGGGGTCCTGGGATTAAGCCCCGCATCAGGATCTCTGCTCAGCAGGGGGCCTGCTTCCCCCTCTCTCTGCCTGCCTCTCTGCCTACTTGTGATCTGTCAAATAAATAAATAAAATCTTAAAAAAAAAAAAAAAACAATCACACAGTTCCTGAAATAGTCAATTCTCTGTAGAACGCCATATAGTCTAAAGCACTGTTAAAAGAAACTTCATTTATCTATATAAATTTCTGGTAATCGTATACTTATTATTTCCACTAATGAGAAAAAAATAAGAACATTATAAAAAGTAAAGCATTTAAGGGGCACCTGGGTGGCTCAGTCAGTTAAGTGGCTGCCTTCGGCTCAGGTCATGATCCCAGGGTCCTGGGATGGAGCCCCACATTGGGCTCCCTGCTCAGCGGAGAGCCTGCTTTTCCCTCTCATCTGCCTACCACTCTGCCTACTTGTTACTTGTACTCTCTCTCTCTGACAAATAAATAAAATCTTTATTAAAAAAAAGGTAAAACATTTAAGAAATTTATGAATTTAAGTAAATTATTATGAATAACATAATTTTTAGAAATCATATTTTAAAGTGTAAGAACTATCTCTAAATCTTGCTGTTCTTCAAACTGAAAAACAGATTTGAGATCAATGTTGCTATTGTTTGGCAGACTACAGGCAAAACACAGATAAATCTACTTGAGGATACATTAAGACCTCTCAGCAAGAACTTAACATAAACCAAAGCTTCTGTAACACACTGAAAATTATCTTTTTGCAAATTTACATTTTCTAATTATGAATCTGTTTTGGCTTAAACCTCTAGCAGTTTTATTTTTTTAAGATGTGATTTATTTTGAAAGAGAGAGTGCACATGTTGGGGGTGGGCAGCAGCAGAGGGAGAGGGAGAGAAGCAGCCCTGGGGTTTGATCTCAGGACCCTGAGATCTTGACCTGAGCCAAAATCAAGAGTCAAATACTTAACCGACTGAGCCACTCAGGGGCCCCAAACCTTTAGCAGTTTTAAATAGTTGCCTTCCTGTTATTTTAAATATAATTCCTTAAATTTAAATGGGTATTTTGGACATGCTTCTTATAGTCTGGTTATTTACTATAAAAGTAGCCCTAGAAGGTAAAAGAAGTTCCTACCCAGGAACATGCAAGGAGCTTAGCCACTTTCTAATATTTCTTTTCTTTGAAAAAAACATGCTGGTTGCTTGGGATTAGGATCATCGTGGCCCACAATGACCACATACTGGTTTTCAACATGTCACATTGATACAGTTCATATCAAATGACATACACCAAAAGCCTACTGAATACATGAGTTTCCTTACTTCTCCTTTCTATTCTTAATAATATCCTTACCATCCGCAAACAAATGAAAAAAGTTTTCTTAATTATGCCAAGGATTTTACCCTTTAGAAGTTTTTATTATAGAAAAATGTTTCTTTCCACTTTTATTAATCACAGTCATGACTTTGAAAGTACTTCTACATTTCTAACTCCAACAGAGTATAACCTGGAAAAGGCTTCACTATACCAATGACAGGGTCAGTCATATAATATACACCAACAAATGTTTATAGAATAAATGAGAGTGAAACCTGAAACGGAACATTCCCAGTGAAAATCGTATTTAGTATTTTTTTCAAAAGTGTATTGTGAACAATAATGTCTAAAGCTAAGAGTTACTGGAATAATGTGACATCGGTTTAAATATTTTTGGTCATTTGACCTTTATGCAGTCATACCTTTATCAAAACTGAAGAATCTGGAACTTCGACTGTTGTGATATAAAACCATGTTCTTCTGTACTGGCCAAAGACAAAGGGATGGAGAAGTTTGCTTTCATCTGTAAGGCAGCATTTTCTCAGCAGTAAATTCCTTAAAGTTGCTGTCGTGGAAGGGTAACACCACACCCACAGAACTTCTCCATTTGTGTCCTTTTCTACGGTGGAAAGATGGTCACTGTGAGAATGTCAAACAGCAGCAAGGAAGTGAATTGATTGGTTACTCAGAAGCACTTAGTGGAATTAGTTTTAACATTCCATTTCATAAAGCATCCTGGAGCACTTGTGACCCCAAATTCCCACCTACCTCTACTGGTCAAATTATCTAGCTCTCCTGATCTTGAGTTTTAGGCCACCTGAGTAAAAAGCTTTTATAATAAATCATGAATGAGTATTTAGCCTTACAGCTTTGGTAGAGGTCTTCCCCTTTACCCTTCCCCTCCCACACAAATTCTCATAAACTCATCATTACATTTTTTTTTTTAAGATTTTATTTATTTCTTTGACAGAGAGCAACACAGTGAGAGAGGGAACACAAGCAGGGAGAGTGGGAGAGGGAGAAGCAGGCCTGCTGCTGAGGAAGGAGCCCGACGCGGGGCTGGATCCCAGGACCCTGCAATCATGACTCAGGCAGAAGGCAGATGCTTAACAGCTAAGCCACCCAGGCGCCCTCATCATTACATTTTTATCTAGTGAGAAGGATTTTTAATAAACACATAGAAAGGGTTTATTAAGAACAAAACTAGGAATGAAGAAAATGGCAAAATCTCTCTTAAATCATAATACTGCTTGTGCAAATTCTGTATTTAAAATAGTAATAATGGTTATGCCATCATGTATGCAGCTTCATCATCAAAGTGAACACTTTAATAACGCAGCCAGACTTTAGAAAACCAGTTACTGCACATATAGCAGTAAGGATGGATTTTTATTTATTCTATAGATTAAAAAAAAAACACTTTTATTATGAAATATATCAAGCATATAGGGAAAAGAATTTTAAAAAATGAATTCCCCCATCTCCATCATTCGGCTCCAGCAACCAAACACACCTGACTCCTCCTCCTCTCATAAGGGGGAGAGAGAGTTCTCCCCCCCCCCATTATTTTGAAGCAAATTCCTTTTAAATCCGTGTCCATATGAAAAATACAAAACCTGCTGTATTGAAAATGATTATGTCATCTTCGTCTTTGCTGTTACCAGATAAATTCTGTTATCAGAATTTATTTACCCCAACCTCATTCAGAAGTACCTTCAAGCAGGGCTAAGATGCCTGAAATAATTAGGTTTTGTTTTCAAGCAGTTTGAAAATCACATCAGAAATAAATACAGGAAGCCATTCCCAGATAAATGCACTCCTCTGAGACACTGAAAAGACACAGTTTTGCTAAACGCAAGCAATGTTCTTCTACACTAGAGGAACAGAATGTTTAGGGTTTGTAAAAATCTCAATAGAATATTATTTCAAAGGACAATGGCACCCAAGGAACCGAGTCATTCAAGCAACCCGGTGCTCGCTGCCGCCTATGGGATGAATGGTTCCCTGAAACACTGCACACGGCTCAGGCACACCCAATGATGCCAACGTACTTCCTCAACCACTGTTTCCTCAAAACTGACCGGGATCCCACCATGTGGGATTTTGTGGACACTCCGGCTACATGCATGAGCTTTATCTCATGATGCAGGATTCCTCCACTAGCACGAGTTGGGGCTCCGCGTCTAATCTGCAAGGGTCCCAAACCCGGCTCCACCACTTCCTAGCGTGCGTCTGGCACAAATGACACCCTGGGCCTCCATCTGCTTCTCCAAAATGTGGCCGTCAAACATTACCTACACACCTCCGGGGCTGTGGTAGAAGTTTAACGGGAAGTAATTCGTGCCTATGTTCAGCACTCGGGCCGTCACAGTTAGCCACCGAGACTCGAACCGCTCAACCATACAATCGGGGCCAGCCGGGTGCAGGGCACACAGTCACGCGTGGCTCCCCCACCCTCAGAGGTCAGCCCGGCCGCCTCCCAGCTGCGCGGCCCTCCACAGACTTTCCGCCCAGCCCCCGCCCCGGCTGTGCAGCGGCCCCCTGGCAGCCTCCGGAGCTCTGTCACCCTCGATGTCCGGCCTCGTTTGCAGCACCGGGCGTCCGGGAGGAAGCCCGGGGTCCCTCCGCCCCACTGCCCGGCCAGAGCGGGTCCCACGCGAGACTGGCCCAGGGCCACTGGCCGAGTCCCCGCGCCGGGGAAGCCGGGCCCTGCAGCCCCCGGCCCAGGCCCAACAAAGAGGGGGGCCGCGACCTCCTCACCGCAGGTGGCGCCGGAGGCCGCGGGAGCAGAGACCGCCCGGGCCCAGGCGGAGGCGGAGGCGGAACTGGGGCGCGGGCCTGCGGGGCAGGGCGCCTTCGTCCTCACCGATCAGCCCAACTCCGAGCATCAGCTGAGTGTCCTCCGGCTCAGCCGCAGCCATCTTCCGCCGCCACCGCAGCTACAGCAGCGTACTGCTCCCAGCAACCCGCTCGCAGGCCCGCCCCTGCTCCGGGGCAACGCCCACCCTCCGGGCCGCCCTCCCCAAGACCCCGCCTCCAGAGCCCCGCCTCCTCCCTGGAGGCCCGGCCCTTGACTCGCCTGGACTTCCTGTTCCCCACTCACCTTTTGCCCTTTTGCTCAGAAAAGAACCTCGCTTCTGCAGCTTCCCTCGCTTCCTCTAATTCAGATCTTCTTCTTCTTCTTTTCTTTTTTTTTTTTAAAGATTTTATTTATTTATTTGACAGAGATCATTTTTAAAGATTTTATTTATTTATTTGACAGAGATCACAAGTAGGCAGAGAGAGGGAGAAGCAGGCTCCCTGCTGAGCAGAGAGGCTGATGTGGGGCTCCGATCCCAGGATGCTGAGATCATGACACAGGCCGAAGGCAGAGGCTTAACCCTCTGAGCCACCCAAGCACCCCTAATCTAGATCTTCCTAAACCCTCCCCTCAAACTATTCCAATCTTCCCTCCCCTTCTCAGGCTTTTCTCATTCTACCTCTGCCCACCAGGTGGGCTAAAAAGAGGCATCCTGAGTTTGGAGGGTCTTCATCCATCCATCCATCCAGTCAGTCATCCATCCCAAAACAAAACAAAACAAAACAAAACACCTGAAGATTTGAAAAGACTTTGGGAATACAGTGTTGGGCAAGACAGAACATTCTAGTGGCAGACAATTGCTGAGTAAAACAATCCTAAAACACCTTAGAGTGATATGCCCATTGCAATAAAACAGTGCAGTGTGTTAGAGAGAGGGGGGGTGTGCTGCTTTAAAATAGCTTTGGAGGAAGGTTTCTCTGAGGAAGGGGTATTTAAACCCAGATCTGAATGAGGAAGAGGAGCCAGGCAGTTTGGGTGGCTCCAGGATCCCTCCTTGGGGAGCCTCTGTGCCTCTTACCCAAATCTCACAAAACTAGTTAATAAAGGAGGGTCTTTGGTGTCTATAGGAATACAAACCCACCCCCATTTCATTTGCTATATGTTTTAAGGTATTTAATATGAAATATTTCATAAATATATACCAATTGAAGAAAAACATGTGGTTATCACCCCGTTTAATAAAGTATTACCAATGTAGTTGGGGCGCCTCGGTGGCTCAGTGGGTTAAAGCCTCTGCCTTTGGCTCCGGTCATGATCCCGGGGTCCTGGGATTGAGCCCTGCATCTGGCTCTCTGCTCGGCGTGAAGCCTGCTTCTCTTCCTCTCTCTCTCTGCCTGCTTCTCTGCCTACCTGTGATAACTGTCTGTTAAATAAATAAATAAACAAAAATCTTAAAAAAAAAAAAAACAAACAAAACATGTAGTTGAAGCCTTTCCATTCTCTTCTCTAATCTCCTTCCCCTCCCTGTCCCACAGAGGTAACCACTGTTCTAAATGTAGTCATCGTCATTTTCCTATACGTTTTTAAGTTTCTGTTTATTTGTATGTTTTACTCAGCAAAATATTGTACTCGTTCTTTTAAAACTTTATACCAGTGCAGTAGCTAACATTTATGAAGGGCGGACACTGTTCTAGGTATTTTACTTGTATTACTTCCCTAAATCCTCACAATACCTCTGTGTTTAAGTCCTATTATGAGCCCCAATGTACAGGTGAGAAAACTGAAAAGTGGCACAATTTGCCCAGGATCAAACGGCTTTCAAGTGGTGGTAGCAGGATATGGACCCAAGCAAGGGGACCCCAGCTACACAAGAGATCACTTGTGTATAAAGCTTACCATTCCATTGCATACGATTTGTATTCATTCGTAAATTGCCTTCTTTGCTCAATTTTGTTTTTTAAGATATTTATCCAAGTTAACACTCATAATTCTGGTTCAGTAATTTTAACTGGGTAATGCTTTGAGTATGGAAATATGATTAGTTCCATCAGCTACTAATGACAATATTTTTCCTGCTCTTTACTTTATGATCACAGTACTACTGTAATTTGAACAAGTCTCCCTGTTCTACCTGCTCTTTACATTGGGAAAAATTCTACATCTTCAAGATTCAAATAACATTTCTTCCCCAAACCCAGGCAAAACTAATTTCTCCCTCTTCCAAGATCTAATAACATTTGGCCACAGAATTAGGATTAGAGTATATATGGCTCTTCTGTTCTCTCATAAGACTGAACTTCTGGATGGCAGCACCTTTATGCCCCTTGGATTGATTCCCTGTACTTACTATGGTAGTACATAATTGCTAATGCTTCTAGTTCTCAAAGAAAATACAAATGTATTAGGGGCTAAGGAGTGGGATGCAGAATCACAATCAGTTTGGAGACCAAGTAGACACTTGACTCATGTTTCATTGGCCTTTGCCATCTCTTGCAAGGTTCTATGGTTGAAGTGTTTACAAGGAAAATAGATGCTCTTGTAGATTCCCTTTAATGTCAACAATACACCAATCTGCATCGATCTGGACCTCAAATATCTGCTTTTTGTGAAGGTGACTATCTCCAATAAACTAGGATAATTACACAAAATCCTACCATATCTCAGCTGCTATTATGGGCTGGAATGATTCTGTAATTACGGCGTAGTGCTAACCCCACTGCCTCGGAATGTGATCATCTGTGGAGACAGAGCCTTTAAAGAGGCTGTCAGTTGAAATGAGACTGTAAGGGTGGGCCCCACTCCAATCCGACCTGTGTTCTTATAAGAAGAGGGAATTTGGACACACAAAGAGATCCTAGGGCTGTGCCCGCACAGAGGAAAGACATTTGCAAGCCAAAGAGAGCGGCCTCAGAAGACATCAAACCTGCCAACACAGTGATCTCAGGGTTTCAACCTTCTTAACTATGAGAAAATAAATTTCTGTTGTTTAAGCCACCCAGTCTCTGGTAATTGTGGTGGTGGCTGTAGGAAACCAGTATAGCTACTCTTTGGCCACTTGTCTTGGATGTATCTGAGGCTCCCTCCTGGAGATTATATTTCTGTGGGTTTCACCCCTGTCCTCTCAAGTAAAAAAGAAGCTTGACAAAATTGCCTTTGAATCACTAAGGGTTACCTACCCCCTCTTCTCTCTGCAGTAAAGGTATAGGCCCCTTGAATTCACTGGCAGTCTTCCTGGGATGGGCAGTCGATCCTTTGTTTGGAACTGGTATGTACATCACATCCTTTTGTGGTTGGGAAGTTTAAGATGTGCCAAACACATCGAGGGAATCCCCATAGCTCCAAGGAGAGAAAGCAACAAAGGGTCTGTGTGTTTGGAGTGGTGGACTGCAGAACAAACCCTAGCCTTCTGAAGAGTAAGAGTTCATCAGTGAATCAGGGAGAGCATTCCTCCTCTCCCTTGTACTCAGAGCAGTACAAGGATCTGTGATCTGTGCCGGAGGAACATCACAGGTCCTGTCTGGTAGCCAGATGCTGTAGGCTGTCTTCCAGAGTGATCTGTGAGGCCATGAGAGTCACAACCAGAAACAGAGTGCCCAGAATGACTTCACAATCTCCCTGGATTTGTTTGCTGGTCCAAGAGTAAGCCCCTGGAGTCTGGGACAATTGGAAAGAAACCCTTACGAAATACCAAATTCAAGGGGTACCTGGGTAGCTCATTTGGTTAAACATCTGACTCTTGATTTCAGCTCAGGACATGATCTCAGATCAGGCTCCATGTTCACCGTGGAGACTGCTTGAGATTCTCTCTCCCTCTCCCTCTGCCCCTCCCTGCTCTCTTATACTCTGCTTCCCTCTCTTTCTAAAATAAATAAAATCTGGGGCACCTGGGTGGCTCAGTGGGTTAAAGCCTCTGCTTTTGGCTCTGGTCGTGATCTCAGGGTCCTGGGATCAAGCCCTGCATTGGGCTCTCTGCTCAGCAGGGAGCCTGCTTCCACCTCGCTCTCTGCCTGCCTCTCTGCCTACTTGTGATCTCTGTCTGTCAAATAAATAAATA
Source organism: Enhydra lutris kenyoni (assembly GCF_002288905.1). Classification (NCBI taxonomy): domain Eukaryota; kingdom Metazoa; phylum Chordata; class Mammalia; order Carnivora; family Mustelidae; genus Enhydra; species Enhydra lutris. The sequence continues at coordinate 69,074,038 of NW_019154096.1, read as the reverse complement.
AAATCTTAAAAAAAATAAAATAAATAAAATCTAAAAATAAATAAATAAAATCTTAAAAAAAGAACCCTAAATTCACTGGTAATAAGGCAGGTGGGTGCTCTAGAATTTATTATGAAAGATAACAATATGAACATAATTGCTTATTGAGTTTGTGACCGTTTATACTGACTTCACCTAGGAAACATCCTACTTTGTTCAATATGGGTTTTTTGTATTTAAAGAAGATGTTTTACTAAATTGAAGCCTTTCTGGAAGGCAGTTTGGCAGTATCTATCAAAATGGAGACGTGCATCCTCAGCAATTTATTTTAGGGATATGAGGTAAACGAAAGTATGAATTGTATAATAAAATGCAAATATATGGAATACCTGAGTGGCTCAGTCGTTGAGCATCTGCTTTCGGCTCAGGTCAAGATCCCAGGGTCCTGGGATGGAGCCCTGCATCGGGCTCCCCACTTGTGGGGGGAACCTGCTTCTCCCTCCCCCACTCACCCTGCTTGTGTTCCCTCTCTTGCTGTCTCACTCTCTGTCAAATAAATAAGTAAAATATTTTTTAAAATGCAAATATATAAAAAAATGCAAATATACATATTTGGAAATGTATATTTATAAATATGTATAAATGTATATATTTAATGCATAAGTGTATTAAATGTACTAGTATAAGGTCCATAACTGTAAAAATATCATAGAACAATACTGAGAAATATTCTGGTGCTAATAACAATGGTTTTCTTTAGGTGGGTAAGACCAGGTATTTTCCCTCTTCCTTTTACTTCCACTTTACAATTTGAAAAATACTGTATTTATTGCTTGCAGTAGTTCAAATCTTAAAAAATCTCTGAAAATAGGGATGCATGCTACAATTATGACTGAAAGTGTTTTTTTTTCCTTTCTTAATGGTATATAAAATGACAAGCTAGTCACTGATAGCTTTTCTAGATTTTATGAACAACAGTAAACAGAAAAAAATGAGAAAACATGTTAAATCTGATGAAGTTTTAGAATATAGGTGAAGTTCAGTGGGGTGGAGTCTGGAGTGGACGACCAAGAAAGAATTCTTGAGACATCTTTGGTGCAAAGTGGTGGTTTATTAAAGCACCAGGACAAGACCCGTGGGCAGAAAGAGGGGCTGCCATGGGGTTGTGAGGGGTGGCAGGTTATATAGATAGGGTTGGGGGAGGTAAGGAACAAAAGAATTTTCATATGCTAAAGAGGACCTGCAAGATGCCTCGTCATTGTCAAGGTTTTTCCTTCCAGCAAGGTATTAACATTAAGATTGGTGGGAGATTCCTAAAGAATGTCACATATGTCCCACCCAGGAGTGGCGGTGGGGGAAGGCTGCAGGGTGTCAGCTTTTGCTTTGTCCCCAGTCAGCCTTCTGTTCCCTCATCAAAATCCATAGGCCCCAGATCTCCTGAACTTTCCACTTTACCAAGGTCATTTGCTAAATTTTACAGAGACATATTTAGCTCAAAATACAGAATTTTCTGTGGTATTGGGGCTTGGGGAATGATTTTCCATTAAATTAAATTAAATCGGCAGGAATATAGGATCAGGAAAACGTGACTTCCCTTACACAGAGCGTAAACATTTGCAAAAGTGGACCGTGTGCCATGGGCCAGACTCTGGGGAGATGGACATGTAAGATAACCATAGCAGAATTCTTGCCTGTGACCCCCTTACCATCAGGTGAGAAAACAGAAAAGGGGAGAGGAAAGGCTTGGCCAGATCTATTGCTCCTGGGATTCCAGACCTAGAGAACCAAACTTGAGGAAAGAGAAAAAGGAGAAAATCTCAAAGGCAGGAGAGCATGACAGCATCTTCAGTGTACTGCTTCTCCTTGCTCCGAGTTGGGTTGCTCCTGCTGTGCCTCCTGAGGTCCCTGGTACATGCCAGGAAGCCTCTTTTCTCTGTGAGTGAGTTAGGGAATGGCCCCACGTGGCCAGGGCCCACAGACGCCACCTTTAGGCAGAATGCAGAAAGTAAATGAGATTGGAGATGATGGACAGATAATAAAGGATTTGAGTTAAGTGGTGGTGGGTGTAGGGAGGGAGGGACAATGAAGGCTGTGGCCAGGCTCAGGATACCAGGCAGGGGTGGAGAAGTTATCTACAGGAAGGTAGAAGAAGAAAGGAATTGACACCTCCCTCCCTTCGATTTCACTCCTGGTGCTGTCAGACCTGCCAGACAGGTTCACAGAGTTAAAGGAAAAGGACTAGAGAAGGTGGAGAAGGGGAGGTATTCTTAATCTTTAGCAATAAAGCTGCACTGTCCTAGATGGAAGGAGCTGTGGTGTGGAAACAGATGAGCCTGAGTTCAAATCTCAGCTCTGCCCATCTTGGCTTGGTGAAAATTCATTCATGTTGCCCACCTTCTGTGTGCTCATTTCCTCAGTGACCAAATGGAGCTAATCATATTTTCTTCTGTGCCTCTTCCAATAAAGTTTGAATCAAGAAAAATCTTTTTTATTTTATATTTTTTAAAGTAATCTTTAAAAAAATTTAAAAAAAAATAATCTTTACACCCAATACGGGACTCAAACTCACAACCCTGAAATCTCGAGTGGCATGCTCCATTCACTGAGCCAGCCAGGTGCCCCTCGAGAAGAATCTTTTTTTTTTTTTTTTTAAGATTTTATTTATTTATTTGACAGACAGAGATCACAAGTAGGCAGAGAGGCAGGCAGAGAGAGAGAGAGAGAGAGGAGGAAGCAGGCTCCCCACCAAGCAGAGAGCCGGACTCCGGGCTCGATCCCAGAACCCTGGGATCAGGACCTGAGCTGAAGGCAGAGGCTTTAAACCCACTGAGCCACCCAGGTGCCCCAAGAAGAATCTTTATATTATTATAGATACAGGGGTCCCCAAGAGAAGTCCCAGATTCAATGATTTCTTTGGGGGGACCCACAGGATTCATCACATAGCTGTGCTCATGGCTAGCCTTTATCAGGAAAGGGAAAAGGCACATGGAGTGATAGCCAAAGGAAAGTAGGTCCAAGCTTCCAAGAGTCCTCTCCGTGGAGTCACACAGGACACGTTTCATTCCTCCAGCAACAAGCTGTGACAATGCAAGCAAAATATCATGGACGAGAGAAGCCTCTTAGAGACAGGCTTTTATTGGGGGCAGTCGTGTGGCAACATGTGCCTACCACGTACACAAATTCCAGTCTTTCCGAAGGAAACAGGTAGTCGGCATAAACACCATTGTCAGTGCAAGCAGTCTAGATAGTCACTCTAGTCAATTCCAAGAATGGCGGGCGTACTTCTGAAATCCAAGTTCACGCATAACAGCCAAGGGCCTACTTTATCGGTAGGCTTTTTTTTTTTTAATTTTTTTTATTTTTTATAAACATATATTTTTAGCCCCAGGGGTACAGGTCTGTGAATTGCCAGGTTTACACACTTCACAGCACTCACCATAGCACATACCCTCCCCAATGTCCATAACCCCACCCCCTTCTCACAACCCCCCTCCCCCCAGCAACCCTCAGTTTGTTTTGTGAGATTAAGAGTCACTTATGGTTGGGACGCCTGGGTGGCTCAGTTGGTTGGACGACTGCCTTCGGCTCAGGTCATGATCCTGGAGTCCCGGGATCGAGTCCCGCATCGGGCTCCCAGCTCCATGGGGAGTCTGCTTCTCTCTCTGACCTTCTTCTCGCTCATGCTCTCTCTCAAATAAATAAATAAAATCTTAAAAAAAAAAAAAAAAAAAAGAGTCACTTATGGTTTGTCTCCCTCCCAATCCCATCTTGTTTCATTTTCGGTAGGCTTTTCTAATGATAGCTGGTTGAGGCCTGCTTGGTCTCGTTCACACAGCCTGCTTGTTCTCTGGTTCCCAAGAAAAGAGTAAGCAGATATTGGCACTGATACGGATATGAAAAATGCCCAGACTGTCTGGACATGTAGATAAGGGACCTCAGCACCTTCTACAGATGTTCTAATTCCCAAGTCCTGTGAGCCCTGGCTCTTCTTTTCATCATTTTTCCTTAATCATATTTAATCAAATATTAGGTATGTGTCAGTCAGGAGAGCATTGGGATGTCAACTCTTTTTTTTTTTTTTTTTTAAGATTTTATTTATTTATTTGACAGACATAGATCACAAGTAGGCAGAGAGGCAGGCAGAGAGAGAGGAGGAAGCAGGCTCCCCGCGGAGCAGAGAGCCCAATGTGGGGCTTGATCCCAGGACCCTGAGATCATGACCTGAGCCGAAGGCAGAGGCTTTAACCCACTGAGCCACCCAAGCGCCCCAGGGATGTCAACTCTTTTAAGGGATTCCAGGCTTGCTTGGGGCCCAAGAAGTCCCCTCTGAAAGGGGCTTTAGTCAAATGCCTAGACACTCTGTCCTGATGATTAACTGGCTTCCTGTCTGTGTGAGCTTTCCAGAAGATTCCCAATGGAAAGTCATCCTTCCTGTGTTCTCCACAGTATCAGGGTGCTGATGTTGGAACCTGAGTAGATCCCAGGCCCAAAGAAGCCCGGCTTTCAAGCTGTGTTGTATTAAAAGAAACAGATCAGTAAGAAAATGTAATTGAGATAAATTCTGACCTGTATTTGGATTTTTCAAAGAATATGAAAGATGATAGAATTCATTACCTACAGTGTCTTAAAATCCCTTTCCCCTCACATTTTATAAATAGACATTTTCTTTTTTTTTATCACTTTTAATTTTTCAAACTTTTGGAAGCCAAAATTCTTTTTACAGTAGTTTTAGATTTACAAAAAAGTTGCAAAGATAGAGAGTTACCACATACCCTTCGATAAGTTTCTTCTTTTAGTAACATCTTACATCAATATGGTACATTTGTCACAAATAATGAACCAATACTGATACATTAGTATCTAAAGTCCATGTTTTTTCCTTAGTTTTTACCTAATGTCCTTGTTCTGTCCCAGGATTCTATTCAGGATAACATATTTAGTCAAAATGTTTCCTTTGGCTCCTCTTGGCTGTGACAGTTTCTCAGACTTTCCTAGTTTTTTAATGACCTTGACAGTTTTCAGGAGTTCTGGCCAGAACTTTTAGAAGACCATCTTTCAGTTAGGATTTGTCTGATGTTTTTTCTCATGATTGGTCATGTGTTTTGGGGAGGAAGACCATAGAAGTGCTGCTGTCATCACATCAGATCGAGGCTGCACTGAGGTATAAACCTTGGTCATCCCGCTGAGGCAATATTTGTCAAGTTTCTCTCCCACAAAGCTACTCTTCCCCGTTTCTTTTTTTCTAAGATTTTATTTATTTATTTGACAGAGAGAGAGATTACAAGTAGGCAGAGAGGCAGGCAGAGAGAGAGAGGGAAGCAGGCTCCCTGCTGAGCAGAGAGCCCGATGTGGGGCTCGATCTCAGGACCCTGAGATCATGACCTGAGCGGAAGGCAGAGGCTTAACCCACTGAACCACCCCGGTGCTCCATCTTTTCTTTTTTTAAAAGATTTATTTGGGGTGCCTGGGTGGCTCAGTCATTAAGCGTCTGCCTTCTGCTCAGGTCATGGTTCCAGGGTTCTGGGATTGAGCCCTGAGTCGGGCTCCCTGCCCAGCAGGGAGCCTGCTTCTCCCTCTCTCTGTGTCCGCTGTTCCCCTCGCTTGTGCTCATGCTCTCTCTGCCAAATAAATAAATAAAATCTTTAAAAAAATAAAAATAAATAAACATTTTATTTCAGAAAGAGAGAATGTGAGTGGGGGGGGCAGGGGGACAAGCAGACTCCCCGCTGAGCATGGAGTCTGATAATAGGACTCGATCATGCCTATTTCACAGATGAGAAAATGGAGGCTCGGTGAGATTACTTGCCCAATACCCTAGTGCTAATAAATGGCAAAGCTGGGGTTTGAAGCCATCTGGCTCCAAACGTGACAGGCTTATGGGCTGAACAGAGATGCATTTATAATCCTAAATTCCCTAGGAAATGAAGCTTACCCCCTAGTTCTAAAAACACTAGTGTGGAATACTATAACGTGTTTGTAGTCTCAGATTCCTTCTGTAGGGCTTTCGCTTAATTTGTATAGTTAAACCTTTCGCTTGATTTATATAGTTAAACCTTACACAGTCTTGCCCTTTCCTTCCACTGAGTTGTACTTTTGTATTCATTTCATGCAAAGCAAAGTCACTTTAGAATTTGACTCCATGGAGCACCTGGGTGGCTCAGTGGGTTAAGCCTGGGCCTTCAGCTCAGGTCATGATCTCAGGGTCCTGGGATCAAGCCCCGCATCAGGCTCCCTGCTGAGCAGAGAGCCTGCTTCTCCCTCTCTCTGCCTACCTCTCTGCCTACTTGTGATCTCTCTCTCTGTCAAATAAATAAATAAAATCTTAAAAAAAAAAAAAAAGAATTTGACTCCACTCATGTTTCATTCTTCTTTCTCTAGAAATTAGTATGGGGAAACCTGTCTCTGTATTAGTTTTCTTTTGCTGTGTAACAAATTACTACAAACTTAGTGACTTAAAACAACACCCATTTATCAGCTCACAGCTCTATAGACCAGAAGTCCCAGCATGGCATAACGAGGTCTCTGCTCAGGCTGTTGCCAGGATGAAGTCTGGGTGATGGCAAGGGTGTGTTCCTTCCTGGAGGCTCTGCAGAAGAATTTCCCTTTATATTCATCCAAGTTGTTGATGGAATTCAGCTCCTTGCAGTTGCGGACTGAGGCTTCTGTGCACTAGCTGGGTTTTGCCTGTAGGCTGCCCTCAGCTACTAGAAGTCGTCCACATTTCCTTGCTATGCAGCTCTTTCCATTTATCCTTTCATGTTTTGAATTTCTTACTTCCTCTGCCTCAGGATTTATAGGGCTTATGTAATTGGGTAGATCCACTCAGATATTCTCTTCTTAAAATCAACTAGATAAATAATATAATCTAATCAGAGAAGTAACACCCCATCATGTTTGTGGTCTCAGATATTATACAAGGCGTGTACAATCAGGGAGTAGAAATCTTGTGGACACCTTGGAATCCTGCTAACCACAGTCTCCATTCCTTTATTTATTCACACATCACATATTTACAGAGTTGACCCATGTCCAGCATAGTTCTGGGAGTTGGAGCTACAGTGCTTAACACGATGAACTTGGTTGCTTAAAGCTTACCATTTAGTGTGGTGCAGTGGGGAGGGAAACCAAGGAAACAATGAACACTATCCATGAGTGATAAACGCTCCGCTGAGAATTAAACTAAGGTAGTCTCAAGCTTTAGACCGTGTGATCAGGAAGGGACTCTCCGAGGAGGTGCCATTTTAGTTGCTTCGTGAGAATATAACACAATGAAAAGGTCCATGTGATTGTCTAGTACCCACAAGCCCAAGATGAAAGCCCACACCCTGCGGTTCCAGGGTTCCTTCTAATCATAGTTCACACATTTAACAGAGAAGCCCATTTTCAAACCACACCTTAAGCTACTCTGCACGGTGTCTTACTCATTCTGCTCTTGGCCCTTGATGGATTGTGTGGCTTTGAGCAGAGTCTCCTAAATTTCCAAGCAGGAGCTAGGTTGTGTGGCCTGACAATGGCATGTGTGACTTTGTATGCCAATTCCCATAAACAGGCTTCTCTTCTTCCCCTCAGACTTGTCCTGGAGTCCGGCAGGATATTAATGGGTGAAGACTCCTGAATGTAAGACGCTTTTCTCCCAATAAATAACAAATGCTCCCGGGATACGTTCCTGGTAAGAATATACTCCATTGAATCTGCATTCCAATTTCCTGCTTTAAATTTGCACAACCTAGGGGTGACTGGGTGGTTCAGTTGGTTAAGTGTCTGCCTTTGGCTCAGGTCATGATCTCAGGGTCCTGGGATTGAGCCCCCTATCGGGCTCCCTGCTCAGCAGGGAGTCTGCTTCTCCCTCTCCCTCTGCCATTCCCCACTGCTTGTGGACTCTTCCTCTCTCCCTCTCTCTAATAAATAAATAAAATCTTGAAAAAAAAATTTGCACAACCTAAATGTTCAGTAAGAACTGCCTGACCCAGGCACCGTGCACCCCACATCTGCTTTTGGAACACTACTGTTGAAAAGATTTCCAACCCTCATTGGACACTTTCATGGTTAAGAATGCAAGAGTGTAAGGTTTTGGACTTTCTTTATCATCAGGCAGTTGGAACCATCAGGGTGCTCTGAAGTATGCACTGAGCAAATACTTCCTGGCTATTGACCATGTGCCAGGCACTGTCTACACACAAGGATGAAATGTCCCAGTCAGTACCTTCAAGGGACTTCCAGTGTCATGGAGGGGACTAACATGCAGATGGGCAATTATAATACAGAAAGCTTGCTTTAACCCATGAAGTCATTTTTTTAGCAAATATTATTGAGGGGCGCCTGGGTGGCTCATTTGCTTAAATGACTGCCTTCGGCTCAGGTCATGATCTTAGGTTCATGGGATCAAGCCCCATATTGGGCTCTCTGCTCAGCAAGGAGTCCGCTTCTCCCTTCCCTCTGCTTTTCCCTCTCCCTCTGCTGCTCCCTCTGCTTGTGTTCTCTCACTCATGTTCTCTCTCCCTCTCTCTCAAAAAAAATGAATAAAATCTTATAAAAAAATCCAAATATTTGTTGAGTGCTTACTCTGTGCCAGGCAGTTACAGATGCTAGACAGACAGCAGTTGAACAAAACAGAAGTCAATCCCTGCCTTCATCAATCTTACATTCTAGAGGGGTGGATCATGAAATATATCAATGAGATGGAGATAACTAAATAAATGCTGTGGAGGAAAATCAAGAAAAGGGTGCTTGGAAGTATGGAAGGAAAGGAGGTTGTTACTACTTTAAGAGGTAAGGAAAGACAGCCCTGAAAAGGTGACACTGGCCTGGCATGGCAGGAAGGGTGAGGAGAAGGAGATCTGTAGGATCTTGTGGGCCACTGTAAGGACTTTGACTTTGCCTGCCTGAGCTGGGCAGCCACAAGGGGACCTTGATTAGGGGACTGACATAATCACCTACCTTTTGTTTTAAAAGATCCCCCTGCTTGCTATGGTGGAGGGTAACAAGAAGGGGGCCGAAGAGAAACAGAAAGACAAGTGAATAGGTTATTACATAGTCTGGGTGAGACAGAGTGATAGCTGTGGAGGCGGTAGAAATGGGATTGGCTGATGGATCAATTGGATATGGGCCTGTGGCAGAAAAAGTAGAGTTAAGGATGATGTCTCCAATATTTTTGGTTCGAACAACTGGAAGAGGGGGATTGCCATTATTTACATGGGGAAGATAATGGGAGGAGTTGGTGGGAGGCCAGAGAGACCAGGAGTCTGGTTTGGGGCAGGTTGGGTATATGTTGTATGTCAAACTCTTTTTTTTTTTTTTTTAAGATTTTATTTATTTATTTGACAGAGATCACAAGTAGGCAGAGAGGCAGGCAGAGAGAGAGGAGGAAGCAGGCTCCCTGTTGAGCAGAGAGCCTGATGCGGGGCTCGATCCCAAAACCCTGAGATCATGACCCAAGCCGAAGGCAGAGGCTTAACCCTCTGAGCCACCCAGGAGCCCCATGTATGTCAAACTCTTAATGGATGTATCATTTAGTCACTGGGGTGTGAGCCTGGCTTTCAGGAGAGACGTAGAGCTCTGGTGATGTAGTTTTGTAACTTCTAAGCACAGGGATAATATCTAAAGCCATGAGCTAGAACCAAGAGATGGATGCAGTTAGAGGATGGCAGACGTCCAGGGGCTGAGCCCTGGGGCTTTCCAACCTCAGAGGTCAGAGAGATGAGGAGATGGCAGTTCGAAGAGACAGAGGAGTCAAAGAGGTAGGAGGAAAATCAGGAAAAGGGGATCTTGGAAGCCAAGTGAAGACAGCGTTTCAGGGAGGCTGGAGTGAACAGCCTGCAGTGTGAGAGGAGATGGAATCCAAGGCACCAGTACCAAAGGCCGGCTTTAGAGGAGCACAGACTGAAGGGTACCAGGAGAGAGGCAGCTTCGAGTATAGGAGCAGGGGTGGGTCAATGGCAGAGTGCAGAGGCACGTTCTCGTCTAACTGCTCCACTGTTTGCTGCGCTATAGAAAATGAGGCCAATGGCTGAGGGGAGAGGACTGGAGAGAGGAAAAAGTATGGCACAGTCACTAGGGAGAATGGGGACATAGCCTCGAGAAGCAGAGCAGTAGGATGGCTGAAGAGAAGCACGGGGCCTGCTGCAGCTTGTGGTCATGAATTTAAAGTGGGACTTGTTGACACAGTTGTATATTTTTCCCCAGTCATACTGGGCCGTGGGCAAGGAGCAGAAGGATGCTTGGATTGGCTAGGGTTGGGGCCAAATAAAGGGAAAGCAGAGCAAGGAAAGAACTAAATGATGGAATCCGAGTTGGGTGCGGGGTTAACAGAGGACATGAGGGATGGGGAGCAGCGGTGAGTAATGGAAGTAGGATTGATGACCGGATTGCAGGTTCATCAGGCAGCAGGATTGCTGGGGGTTGTGGTGTACTGGAATGAACGAGAATGTGAGATGCCTGAAATCAAGATCTGGAAACTGAGAGAGCGGTGTGACAAGGTGTAGTGCAGGGGTCAGCAAACAGGGCCTAGGGGCTCAAGTGGGCCCACTGCCTGTGTTTACACAGCCTGGAGCCAAGAACAGTCCTTATGGGGTGCCTGGGTGGCTCCATAGTGAAGCATCTGCCTTCAGCTCAGGTCATGATCCTGGGATCCTGGGATTGAGCCCCACACTGGCTCCTTGTTCTGCGGGAAGCTTGCTGCTTCTTCTCCCACTGCCTTCTCTGGCTGTGTCTCTGTCAAATGCATAAAATCTTTTTTTTTTTTTTTTAAAGAATAAGAACAGTCTTCACTATTTTTTAGTCATTACATTCAAATTTAAAAAAATTTTTAATTTCAGTATAGTTAACATATATTATTACATTAGTTTCAGGTATAGAGTGATTCACCAATTCTATATATTGCTCAGTGCTCATCAAGATAGCTTTTACAGTTTTTAAAAATATTTTATTTACTCATTTGAGAGAGACCCCAAGCTGGGTTGGCATGGGGGCAGAGGGAGAGGGAGAAGCAGACTCCCCACCAAGCAAGAAGCCTGACGCAGGACTTGATTTCAGGACCCCATGATCATGACCTGAGCCAAAGGTAGACGTTTAACTGACTGAGCCACCCAGATGCCCTAGTTTTTACAGTTTTAAATGTAATATACACACATATATACAAGGACTATTCTTCTTCTTCTTCTTTTTTTTTTTAAGATTTTATTTATGTATTTGACAGAGATCACAAGCAGGCAGAGAGAGAGGAGGAAACAGGCTCCCTGCTGAGCAGAGAGCCCGATATGGGGCTTGATCCCAGGACCCTGGGATCATGACCTGAGCTGAAGGCAGAGGCTTTAATCCACTGAGCCACCCAGGTGCCCCAAGGACTATTATTCTTTCAGCAAGAACAGTTGCTTCAAGAATTGAAGATACAGCCTCCTGGCCTGCAAAACCTATAATATTTACCACTTAGTCCTTTACAGAACAAGTTTCCTCTTTCTTAGTCTAGACTCTAGGGTATCACCATGTGTGTGAGTGAGTGAGGTAAGGTAGAGGACACAATTGTGAAGGCCAGGTGGCCAGGATACTGGCAGGATCATCCACATGGGTATAGAAACCACTAATAATTATGACAATCATGTTGGTGACAGAGAGTTAGAAGTAAGAGTCAAGGAATGAGGGGTTGTGACCTGCAGATCTGCAGATGCCTATAGAGGACTGTCACATAGGGGAATCACGTGTGGTCTAGTCTAATGGCATGAAGTTCAATATTCACAGTTCAAGGGAGGAGAGAGAATGTTCTAGAAATAGCTAGAGGGAAGAGCTAGTTAGTCACTGATCCAGGCACCAGTGGTTTGAGGGAGGACTAGAGCCACCAGTTGCTGGGGCAGCAGAGTGCCCAGAGATGGCCTGGTTACTCACGTTAATGGTGGCCTGAGCAGCCTCCCACTGGCTGAAAGGCTCTGCAGAGGAAGTTTTTTTTTTTTTTTTAAAGATTTTATTTATTTATTTGACAGACAGAGATCACAAGTAGGCAGAGAAGCAGGCAGAGAGAGAGGAGGAAGCAGTCTCCCTGCTGAGCAGAGAGCCTGATACGGGGCTCAATCCCAAGACCCTGGGATCATGACCTGAGCTGAAGGCAGAGGCTTTAACCCACTGAGCTTCCCAGGTGCCCCCAGAGGAAGTCTTTGAGCTGAGTCTTAAAGTATTCATAGGGGTTGATCAGGTAACAATGGGTGGGATAGGAAGAAGAGAAGGGATATACACGTGTAGGAAAGCATGATCTATTTGAATACTGACCTCAGAAAGTCACAAATGAACTTTGGTACAGCTGGACATTTAATACCAGGGCAATTAGGAGGTTTGAGTGAAGAGCATTGTTTCTTCTTTGGTATTTGCATGCTGGGGCTCAAGTAGATTGAGAGCCCCATGTAGATAGGTAGATATTCTACAAATAAAAGAAGACACACATTGAACTTTGGCACTTGTTACTTCCCCACAGGTATAGCAGAAATTTTTATATAAATCTTTATATGGGGATTCATTCATTCATCTCTCCAGCATTTTTTGAGAGTATCTCATCTGCCAGGCATTGGACATGTAGTGTGAAGAATACAAAAGCTTCCACTCTGGAGCTTATAGTCTGCAAGTAATTACATTGATGTCTGATCAGTACTAAGATGGGATGATATTGGTGTTCTGTGCATTGGAATCCAAACTAATCTGGGGGCTCAGTAAGAATCCTGGAGGAAATGACAAGTAATGTGGAGAAATAGGTTTTTGTTGAGAACAAGGAATGGGTGGTGGTGGTAGATGTCCCAAGGGAAGGGATGGCACTCTTGGGTTTTCAGTTTAAGAAACTGAAAGACATTGAGTGTGGTGACAGATGGACCTGGAAAGACAATGGGGACCTGGACTGGAGTGGTGTCTCCATCTTCAAGAAGCTTCTGGCAACTGTTTGAAGTCTTTCTTCTTTCTAGGCTGCCAAGTCCAAGAAGGCAGGAACCAAGTCTGTCCTGTTCACTGCTTTGCACCTGTCTATCAGGCACTTAATTCTGGTACCGGGCATGTGGTAGGTACTTGATAATGGTTTGCTGAAGGAATGTGTAATGGTGAACCATGGTCTAACACTCTGAAACTGTTTAGTTTCAGTGTAAATACCTTCATTCCAGCATTCTTGTAAACAAAATGACGAATGAGAAAGCATTTTGTAAAGTATAAAATATGATACTTGGTTTAAAGCTGTATCATGTTGCAAATATGTACAATGTAGTATTCTTTTGTGCTCCCAATAAGTTTTTTTCTTTTTTGAGAATCTTATTTACTCTACTCAAAACCTCCAAACACTGTATTAGAGAAATTATCTAGTTATATGTAGTACAAAAGTAGCTTGTTTAGGGAAACACCTTCACTAGCCTGATTGTTTCCCTTTACTACTTCCTAAAGTGGTTTCCAGCATATTCAGGTTACTTGCTTTCTACAAAGTGAGCATTAATCAACAAGTAATTATGCTTTTATTCTGGTTCAGAATAGATCCTATCTCGCTCCTCATTGTGTACTCATCCATATTCACCAGTGATACATCAACTCCTTGAAAACAGGCTATTAGCTGGTACTTAATACCTACTGGCTGAATTAAAAAAAAATTTTTTTTAAGACTTTATTTATTTATTTATTTGTCTGAGGGAAAGTGAGACCACAAGCAGGAGGGAGTGGCAGGTAGAGGGAGAAGCAGGCTCCCTGCTGGGCAGGGAGCCCAATGCATGCAGGATGCTATCCCAGGACCCTGGGATCATGACCTGAGCTGAAGGCAAACGCTTAACCAGCCAAGCCACCCAGGCATCCCCTCCTATTGGCTGAATTTAATAAAATTTATTCTGGAAGTTGAGACTATTCACAAATACAGTACTAGACACTAATTGTACTTAATGCACTTAAATGATCATTGGTTATTATATTACCAAATGCTTTATCTACTTTAACTTGAGAGAAAAGAATGAAGATGCAGAAACATTGAATTTCATTTTTGCTCCAAATTTTCTAGTGTTTGTCTTGTTTTAGGTCTACCACATAATGAGTAATAATCAAAGATATTATTTTACCATCTTCTTCAAGATATGAGAATGAAAAGGTAAGAATGTTGGAAAGCTTTTTCTGATATTTAGGTCAGGTTTCCTTTTATTTTATTCTGTTACGTTTCTCTATGGCCTACCAAATAGTTTTCTATCTAGAGCATTTAAAAGCTGTATTTGCTCTTATGTTTAGCTCTTTAATTTTGACTTAATTACTGCATACACAAACGAGTCTCTTGATCCTTCCCCATAAAACAGTTCCTATAGCTTCTTAGTACTTGTTATTCAACTCTGTCTGGTTCTTAATTTTGGGGAAGTAAATTTAGACATTTGGAGTGGCCCAAGAGTTTTGGAGGAAGAACTCTCTGAAGTTAATTTTTAAGTAAACTTTTTAGAATCTGTGATGTATCTTTGATCTTTTCTGCATTTCCCAAGTTTTCTTTCTTTATAGGGATAAATTTACTTAAATAGAAAAACCTCTTTGCTGAGGCAGAAACAATGAGGGGAAAATGCTTTTTGTGTGTATGTGCTGTGGATTCCTTGTTCCCCTGTTACAGTACTGTCATTCATTTGCATAGTTCATGCATTATTACAAAATGTGTAATAAATTTGGAACAATTTATTCCACTGCTGCTTTCTGAATTTTTCTTCTTCTTTTTTCTAAATTTTATTTACCCATTTGACAGAGAGATCACAAGTAGGCAGAGAGGCAGGGAGAGAGAGGGGGAAGCAGGCTCCTCGCTGAGCAGAGAGCCCGATGCGGGGCTTGATTCCAGGACCTTGAGATCATGACCTGGGCTGAAGGCGGAGGTTAAACCAACCCACTGAGCCACCCAGACGCCCCTGAATTTTTCTTCTGAACTCATCTTAATTTCATACTTAGGGCTTGAGTTATTAGATTCAATTTAAATGGCTTTCAAGTTCTAGGTGTACTAGTTAATGACCGAGCATTAAAACTGTAGATCAATAACAAAAGACTGTATGTAGCAAGGGGCCTAAGAAATTGATTCCCTGCAGCTAACACTGGTTTTCCTTACGTTTCTTTGCGGTGCGTGCTGAATGTCAAGGCTAGAACACTCCCATGTATCTTCAAACATTATGCAAAGTCTGTTCTGATGCAGAACTTCTGTCCTCTTGCCGAACTTCTGTCCTCTTGCCAGATTAATGTCTCCAGTCTGTCCCCGTCTTTCAGGTCTCAGCTCAAAACTCGCCTTCTCTGAGTGCTCCCATCCTCCGGACAACCTTTGTGTCAGCAACTTTTTAATTTTACCGATATAAAATAAGCTTGCTAATGTAATTACCGCGTCCCTCCTTCCTCTGCTAGTCCGTCAAGGGACAGGTCACTGCTATTAACCAGCGGTGAGCAGCGCTGGCCTAGCGATGGTTGCTCAGCGCATGTCCGATAAACGAATATATTCGGCATTTTCATTCAGCGGCGACAGATCATTCCTTGGGCGAATGGGACCTGACTGTAACTTTGCATGACTCCGCACAAAGCGCGTCCAAAAATCTGTGCACACGCCTTCTTTCTCGCCAGTCAGAGACTCTGACACAAGTATCACCTTTCTCACCCCCATTCTCCCTCAAGGAGAAAGGGGCCTGAGAACCTTGTCGCATAGGTTTTCCCCGACGAGGCGGGAGGGGGAAGCGGCGCGCAAGTAGGATGGCTGCAGGCGCCACGTCAGCCGGCGCGCGCGAGAGGAGCGCGCCTGCGCGCGGAGGACCTCTCCCCCCACTCCTACATCCGGGGCCTGGGCGGTGGAGGCGCCGCCGTGCGGGGGTCACGTGGCTCCTTCCTTTCCGTCTCTGGCCGGCTGGGCGCGGGCGACTGCTGGCGAGGCGCGTGGAACCTCGCGCTGGTTCCCCTTCGTCTCCTCTCCCGGCCCGGGCCACTAAGGAGTTCGCTGACGCCGGGTGAGCTGAGCCTGCCGCCAAGATGCCGGCCTATTTTCAGAGGCCGGAAAATGCCCTCAAACGCGCCAACGGTGAGTAGGGTAGGGGATCGGGGCGCGCCAGGCTGGGTCGGCCCGAGGCCTCGGAGGTCGAGGATCCCTGGCCTGCTTCTCGCTGCTCCGCTGCCCGGCTGAGGCCGGAGAGGTGGTCGATGCGACCTGCCCGCCGCCGTCCGGGTCCGTGGGTGGGCATGGTTTCCTTCTCGCTCCGACCGACCGGTGCCGGTGGGAGGTGCGGAGCTGGGAACCGTCGCTTTGGGGGCCCTTCTTTCCCCCCGCCCCCTCCTGGTGGGTCTCGGGGGCCGCGGTCCGGGAGACAGGTTTCCGGGGCCCGAGTTCCTTACCCCCCTTGTCCGCCTCCGCCCGGAGCCCCAGGTCGCCGGGCTTTCGGTTGCTTAGGCCCCGCGCCCCCAGCCGCCATCTGGGAGTGCCGGGGAGGAAGAAACATGGCTCCCTCCCGGGGACAATGCACGCGAGAACCTCGACTCCACCTCCTGCGGGCGCGGGGAGCCGGGCAGTCCCACCTCCCGCCCTCCTGCAGACACCTCCGTCCCCCAAATCCAGCGCCGACCTTTGCTGGGTCAGGGTCCACTTACCCTTTTTCCGTCACTGTATCTCCGCTTCGGGAGCTCTGACCCGTTTAACCTGTTACCTGTTTTTTCTGGCATTGATTATTGGCAGCCCCAAAGTCCATTCCTGATCACATGAAGTTGGAACAGAGTTAATACTGTAAGAGAGGGACTTCAAGTTCTCGCTTAGAAATAACGAAATTGAGGCCTAGAGAGAATGTTTACCCAAGGTCACTCGGAGTTAGTTGTTGAGCCAGGAGACTAGAACCGAGGTCTCTAGACTTTCAGATCAGGCGTTTTTTCGCCACAGCGCTACTGCCTGCAATTTTTATTTCTAGGTGTACTTAAGCCACGGGCCCTTTTCAGGAAAACTTGTGCGTGTGCTGGTGTATTCAAGAGGCATTTATTACGTTGGCATTTTTGGGGTGCAAATGTATTATGCATTGCTCTAGTTTTTAAAAACTTTATCGTTTAGAGTTTTTTAAGCCCAGCAATTTCTAAGTGTGTAGGGCATTCATGGCTCTTATTTTCACCCTTTCTTTACCCAGACAGGTTTTGGGTCTTATCCGCGTTGTAGGTGGATATACCGCGCCTATTACAGTTTTATGTTTATGGAGCTTATTTTGTTAGCATGTTTGAAAATTCTCTTATGAAAAGTTCAGTTTCAGTCAATACATAAAATTAATACTGCTGATAACTTGTCAGGACTGAAGGTGTGTTTGTCCCATCGTTGTTATTTTAAAAGTAACAATTTGGGGGGTTGGTAAGAGTGTGGGATATAATTCCACATTCTTGGGAATAGAGTACAGTAATTGTTTTAAAAATCAGTTAAAACCACAACTTAGATCTGATGACTACTCATTTTAACCAGTGATCTAATAGAACAGGCAAGAATTAAGAATGTTAATTTCTTTTTTTTTTTTGCTTTTGTAAGATTTTATTTATGTAAGAGAAAGAGTATGCAGGAAGGGGGGGTGGGGAGGATCAGAGGGAGAGGGAGGAGCAGACTCCCCGCTGGGCAGGGATTCGGAATGCCAGGACCCTAGGGGTCATGACCTGAGCTGTAGGCAGACACCCAGCCACTGAGCTACCCAGGCGGCCAAGGATGTTAATTTCTAGAAAAGCAAATAGATTGAAGTGGAAATTTATCACTATAAAATGAACTGTAGCAAAGTTAGAATTTTTTTCTATGTTTAAAAATTTAGAGTTATATTATGGTATACAGAATGATTGGGATTCAGTTACTGTTCGAATTGCTCTTGTAGATCTGTTTCACAGTCATTTGGTTTACGGACAGGAGTTTTTCCTATGCTAATAGTTGAAGCACTGTAGTCTTGATGGCCTAAATATTACACATTCGTTGTGTTCAGGCCTTGTTTCTTTCATTACTCCTCCCTTCTGAATCTTCATATGAGCTTAGTGTTTTAGTAATTTTTTTTAATTAGAAGGGTTCTCCAATGTGTAGCAAATCTTAAATGCTTTTACATGTTTTCTAAGTTGAAATAGATTTGATTCATGAAGGAACGTTGAGGAAAGCATCTGAAATTAAAGTAGGCAAGATGAGCAAGAAGATGAAGGGACACGTGGGGGGGGACTTTAATTTTATGTAGGTTTTTATAAGGCTGTACTGTCTCCTTGCTGCAGTCTTTTTAAAAGGTAGGTTGGATGTTTCTGTAGTAGAGGCCTTAACTTTCAAATAGGACCTTCTGCACCTTTGATCTTGTGAATGAGAGCTGCTGTCTCAAAGTGTTAAAGTTAGCGGAATGTGGATGGCACATGGCACTGCTTACAAAACTTAACAAAAGTAGGATTATAAAAGCACATTTCATTTGATAGAGAAAATCTCATTTTATGTATGGGTTTTATCTGTAACATTTGTGGCCTCAAACACATTCAGAACTAATCCGTTTTATTTTAATAAAATGTGAATAAGTTTAGAATAGTTCAGGTTACTCTGAGTTTGTAATTCAGAACAGTATTTTTGGAAATGATCGTAGTAATCATTTGGGAAGGTGAGAACTTGGCCTAGCAGTTACAGGCAAGAAATTCATGCACCGGAATCATTTGGAGAAAGCCCCTTTTCCAGATTATGTTGTCAGTAGTATGGAATTAGTTACTTCTGATCTTGTAACAGCCTTTTAGTTTAGATTCTACCAGTGATTTATAAAGTTGTCATTAAACCCACAAATTGTGTAACGTTGTAGCTTATCCACGTGGTCTGTAGCACACATCAACTAGTAATATTGAAGGGCTGACCTAAACTATATCTTTTAGGATAGATACAGTTTGTCCTTGTGTCTGAAAGGTAAGATCAGAATGCCTATCCTCCGGGTATTAGTTCATAATTCCAGATTTTAATCTTTATTTCAAGAATATGAGGGAAGCGAACATTTTTAAAAACACTGCAATAGATCTTTAATGTGTGGTATTTCTTTCTAGCCTCAAAAACTTTCTTTTTCCTTACTAGATAATTAAGAGGAACTAAATTCTCCCAGTATGTAAATTAGGGTAAAGACTGGAACTCACCCCTCATGGATTATCATGATATCTGTTCCCATTCCATTTTTTCCCTTTAAAAACATCCTTGCTTGGTATCCATGTTTGCTTTTTTTCTTGGTGTTGGTGGAGGTGTCCTAAAAAAATACTTTTTTAGTGCATTTGCTTTGGTTTCTTTAAACCTGTTGTTTGAGAGTTTGAAAGTGGAACTTGGAATCATAAATTTTGATTGGCTGTTTAGGAAGTGAAGATTACTTTTAGGGATGCCTGGGTGGCTCAGTTGGTTAAGCGTTTGCCTTCTGCTTGGGTCATGATCCTGGGGTCCTGGGATCCAGTCCTGCATCCGGCTCCTTGCTCGGAGGGGAGCCTACTTCTCCCTCTGTCTGCCATTCCCTCTGCTTGTGCTCATGCTCCCTCTTTCTCCGACAAATAAATAAAATCTTAAAAAAAAAATTAGTTTTGCTTCTGTCCCTAAACAAGATTTCCAGTTTTTTAGAGTGACATTAAAAAATCACACTCCCATGGGGCGCCTGGGTGGCTCAGTGGGTTAAAGCCTCTGCCTTCGGCTCGGGTCATGATCCCGGGGTCCTGCGATCGAGCCCCACATTGGGCTCTCTGCTCAGCGGGGAGCCTGCTTCTCCCTCTCTCTCTCTGCCTACTTGTGATTTCTCTCTCTGTCAAATAAATAAATAAAATCTTTAAAAAAAAATCACACTCCCCTATTTAAAAATAAGAGATTGGGTAGGGGAATTATTTTTAGACAGTTTATTATTTTGTCATCACCAGGCTGTGGCCAGCTCTCAACTTTAACTCTTTGTGCCTGTTCTGTGTTACAGGCATTTTGACAAGAGTTTATATAGAATACTAAAAGATCTAAATCCTCAGTGTAAGACTGGGAATTGGATACAATAGATTATTTTGGTGCTGCTGCTGTGGTATTTATAATGTGAATGATAAATTTAACTAAAAACATTTACTTCCAAATTTTTGGCTGATAGAAACCTTTTCTGTTAAATAGTTGTTAAAAACACCTGAGGTACTGTTGGATTTTACAAAATAACCTTGCATAGGTATGCTTCAGGAAGAAGATAGGTAGGTCCTCCCCTTAGACCAGGAAAGGCTTATTATTCTAACAAAGTAGTTGTATTACATTTTTGTTTCCTCTTAGAGAGTTGTTTTTTGTTTTGGGTTTTTTTTTTTTTTTTTGCTAATAAAATGGACTCAAATGAAAATGGACTTTTCGCCATATTGCCAGGATTAATGTTGACATTGACTTGAATTATTGTAGAAGGGTTTGTTTTCATTTGCATATGAAGAATATGATTTGAGGGGCGTCTGGGTGGCTCAGTGGGTTAAGCCTCTGCCTTCACCTTGGGTCATGCTCTCAGTCCTGGGCTTGAGGCCTGCATCATGCTCTCTGCTCAGCAGGGAGCCTACTTCCCCCTCTCTCTCTGCCTGGGGCTCTGCCTACTTGTGATCTCTCTCTCTCTGTCAAATAAGTAAATGAAATCTTTAAAAAAATATGATTTGGTATAATATGGGGTGACATGTTACTGTGTAAAGATACTTATTTCTGTGTATTTTGTGATTTATCTCATTGCAAACTTAATATACCAGAGTTGGAGTTTTGTTTGTAGTTGTCCTGCTGGAAGGAATGTTCAGAAGCAACATTCCTGAAAGATGGGATAGTTGGGAGAAGAAATAATAGAGAATTACTAAATCTGTAGATCTAGTAAAACTCCCAGCTAAGGGACATTTCTGCCTGTTGTCTTCCTAGCACAGTTACATGGTTTATAATGTTGTATGGTGTTAACTCTTGAAAATAATTCTTTGTTAAAGATTTTTTCCTTACAAGGAAAAGAATGATTTTTTTAAAAAGATTTTTTTTTTTTTTTTAATAAATCACAAGTAGTCAGAGAGGCAGGCAGAGAGCCCGATGTGGAGCTTGATCCGAGGACCCTGAGATGATGACCTGAACAGAAAGCAGAGGCTTAACCCACTGAGACCCCCAGGTCCCCCGATTTTTTTTTTTTTTTTAAGATTTTATTTATTTGACAGAGCAGGAGAGCACAGAATGGGGAGTGGCAGAGGGAGACACTGGCTTCCCGCTGAGCAGGGAGCCCAAGGTGGTGGGCTAGATCCCAGGACTCTGGGATCATGACCTGAGCTGAAGGCAGTCGCTTAACAAACTGAGCCACCCAGGTGCCCCGAAAAGAATGATTATTTAACAGTGGAAATGTAGTGTTTAAGACCTTTTTTAAAAATGGTATAAACTAGTGTTTTGGTTCCCCAAATTACTTTCCAAATGTTGGTGGAAAGATTTTTTTTGTGTGCAATTTGGCAGTTACTGATTTTTAAGCTGGACATAAGGAGATGACTTAGGTTCGATTGCTCCCCGCCATCCATTTACTGAGTTTTGTGCATAGGAAAATAAAAGATGAGAAAAAAATAGGCTAAATTTTAACCTTTGTCAGAAATAACGTGTTGGAGGGCGCCTGGGTGGCCCAGTCGGTTAAGTGGCTGCCGTTGGCTCAGGAGTGATCCCAGGGTCCTGGGATCAAGTTCCACATCAAGCTCCCTGCTTGGGGGAGAGTCTCCTTCTCCCTTTCCTTCTGCCTGCTGCTCTGCCTACTTGTGTCAATAAATAAAATCTTTAAAAAAAAAATGTGATGGAGGAGTCTGCTTTGACTGAATTTCAAAATGAGCAGTATACATAAAACCTGAGATGGGAACTGGATTTTGAAATATTGCCATATGCAGGATGCCTTCAGGTTTAGGTGGTACTAAATTCATAAGTATATATATATTTTTGCTATGCATTCTGAAATTTTTTGTCTTAAAAATAAACTTTATTTTTAATAAACTTTTTAAAAAAGATTTTATTTAATTATTTCAGAGAGAGAGAGAGAAGCGGGCTCCTGGCTGAGCAGAGAGCCTGATAAGGGACTCTATCCCAGGACCCTGGGATCATGACCTGAACCAAAGGCCAGCACCCAACTAAGTGAGCCACCCAGGCACCCCTATTTTTTAAAATAAACTTAATTCTAGAAGTTCAAGACTTATTATTACAAAAATAGTACAGAGTGTTTCCATATAAACCAAACCTATTGATATTGTATATCATTTTGTTATATTTGTTACAAGTAATGAACCAGTACTGATACATTGTTAATGAAAGCCTATACTTCTTCCTTCACATTTCTCTAGCTTTTCCTTGTGTCCTTTTTTGAATTCCAGGATCACTTCTAGGATACCATATTACATTTAATTGTCAAATCTCCTTAGACACCTCCCCTTGTTATTACAGTTCCTTAGATTTTCCTTGTTGATAACCTTGATAAGTTTTGAGGAGTACTGGTCAAGTATTTTGTGGAATGTCCCCCTACTTTGGGGTTTGTCTTAATATTTTTTTTTTCATGTTTACACTGGAAAAATAAGTGGAGAGCTATTCCGTAGATTTGAAGACTAAATGTTGTTAAATTGTCAATTCTTCCAAATTTGATATGTAGATTCAAAATCAAATAAAAAATGTGAATGAAAATTCCAGTGAGCTAATTTATAGATATTAACAAACTAATTCTGAGTTTATATGGAAAGGTAAAAGACTTAGTAGGCCCAATAATACTGAAGAACAAAGTTGGAGTACTCACTACTTGGTTTGAAGACTATAGTAATCAAGATGGTGAGGTATTAGCAAAAGACTAAAAACGTTGGAATAGAGTGATCAGAATAGAGAACCTAAAAGTAGGCCCACATAAACAGTCAGTTGATCTTAAAGGGAACAGAGTCAATCTAATTGGCTGTCAAATTGCCAATTTAATGATTTTTCTGCCTGGAGTCTTAGCATGAACTAGTAAAAATTTCCTCAGCCAGATCACTGTGAGTGAAGATAGACTTGAGTTTATGGTGTTTGCTGGGGAGAGATTTTTTTCCCCTCATGACTTCAATTTCTGGAACTTAGAACACATTTGGTACAATGTAATTGAGTGAAATCCAGTTTTATCTGTAGACCATATTTTGAGATAGTACCAGTTTTTCATTGTTTTAACTCAGATAATTTTGGCATGGCTTTAGATGTCAAAAATAAATGTGATCTAAAAAGAGATGGTAGTGACTTCAGAAATTAAAATAGCAAATTTAAGCAAGATTTAGACTTCTAAATAGTATACATGATGAACTTTGATTTTCCTGAATTATTTTTCCAGAATTTCTTGAGGTTGGCAAAAAGCAGCCTGCTTTGGATGTTCTTTATGATGTTATGAAAAGTAAGAAACACAGAACATGGCAAAAGATACATGAGCCGATTATGTTGAAATACTTGGAACTTTGTGTGGATCTTCGCAAGAGCCATTTGGCTAAAGAGGGATTATACCAGTATAAGAACATTTGTCAACAGGTATGAAGCGAGCTGGGTTTTATGTTTTTTAGGAAGTGCTTTTAATAACTTTCGGAGGCATTTACTTTCCAGAGTTATAGTATGTTTTATATCCTAAAGTTTGCTCTTAAAATATTTCATGGTTTGTTGAGAAAGTGTTTTAAGGCTCCTTGCTCTCTTCCTCTCTTTGGTAGGTGAACATCAAATCTCTAGAGGATGTTGTTAGGGCTTATTTGAAGTTGGCAGAGGAGAAAACTGAAGCCGCCAAAGAAGAATCTCAGCAGATGGTCCTGGACATAGAAGATCTGGATAATATTCAAACCCCTGAGAGGTGTGGAGGTTCAGTTGCTGATACATTTTCTCAGTTTTTCTTCACATGTGTCTCCATCATCCTCATTTGAGGTGTAGATTTTCATTAGAAAGAACGCTTATCTTCGGAATTCTAAATGTATAGTAACAAAACCATACTATTCAAAATTTGTAAGACGGAAAAATCTTCAGAGAGGCAGATACTGATTTCAGTGGTTGTAATATGTGTTGGGGATTCAGATACTTGGATGCATGACAGCTTTACAGTGCATCCCCAGTTGCAGGAAGAATTTGCACTTTTTAATATCGACCGTTGTTGGTTTTGTTTTTTTAATCATAGAACAGAGTAGGAAATCCTGTCGAAAATGCTTTCAACTTTTTAAATGCATTTTTTTTTTTTTTAAAGTGTTCTCCTAAGTGCTGTAAGTGGTGAAGACACTCAGGATCGTACTGACAGACTGCTTTTAACTCCATGGGTGAAGTTCCTTTGGGAATCCTATAGACAGTGTTTGGACCTTCTTCGAAACAATTCTAGAGTAGAGCGTCTCTACCATGATATTGCCCAACAAGGTAAGATGAAAACTAATTTGAAAGTTGACTTTTAGGAAAATATTTTGCAAAAGATGGACAGAGTTAACCTGATTATCTCCACAGTACTTACTTTATAGTTTTTATTCTTATTGAAAGATGATTGGCATTCATTTAAATATTAAATAAGTGACTATAAGAAATTTGTTTTACTTGTTAGGGTAATTCTGTATGAAATCCACTTCATGAATATTTGAAAGACAAAGTCATTTTGGGACTTTACGGGTGACTAAAACCATAAATGGAACTTTTTTGATTGCTTTCTGATAAACTTGAGTTCTTCTTTTGATTTCACTGTTGGATATTCTCAACCATGCCATGGATTTCTAAGGTCTTCTTAAGCTTTGAACTTCTAGGATTCCTTGGAAAATGCATAGTTTTATTTTCTTAAACAGTATAACTGAATATAGAACTAAGTGATTTTGATGAGTCAGGATAGTCATAGAAAGTATCCAGTTGTTACCTGCATATACAAATAGTGCTTGAATAGCTAGAGGGGTGGGTTGTTAGAGGTGCTGACAGACACACCCCTTTGCCCCCACTCCTGCACAATTGAAAATCCACCTGTGACTTGACTACCCAAAACCTTAGTTACCACTGGCTTGTTAATCAGAAGCCTTATTGGTAACATAAACAGTTGATAAACATGTATTTTGTGGGTTACATATGTTATATACTGGATTCTTAAAACAGGAAGCTAGGGAAAAGAAAGTGTTAAAATCATAAGGAAGAGAAAATAAATTTACAGTACTGTACCAAAAAATCTACATGTTCGTGTACCTATGAGTTCAAACCCTTGTTTAAGGATTAACTGTACTTTGAATCCTGAACTATACGAAGTCTGTTTTCTTAATCTTGTATCTTTTCCTTATTGTCACTTGCTGTTAATGCAGCTTTTTAACTATATATGAATGGAATATATGTGACTTGAGAGTGGCTTTGGCTTTTTCTTACTTTGCCTGTAGTACAACCTTGTATTGCCATTCTTTGCAATTTGGGGACGATTGGCATTTGTTTATTCAAGTTGTAAGTAACTTTAAGAATATTTTACTGTGAGTATTAGAACCTGTGTTCTGTTTCGCTTACATGGCTAGCATATATGAATTTTCATTTAACATAAGAACATTTGGGGTTTTTGATAACTGTTGATATAAATGTTAACTTGAAGTTAAGCTGCATCCCTTTGTTTTGGGCCTAATGAAATAGAAATCTCTCTCTCTCTTTTTTTTTTTTTTCAAGAGCAAAGGAATTCTGAAACAGTTGTTATTGCAAAAATGATGGTAGAAAATTATTTTAGTACAGCAAGTAGTTAAGGTACTCATCTGTGTACTGAGTTGAATCAGGTTACCATAAGCCCGCAGCTTGTTGATAGCAAGACTCTTTATATTTCAGGCTAGAATTTTTTGTTCCTTTAGGATTTGAAGTGGTAGATCTTTGAAAGGTGAGTCCCTTCTACACTTTAATTTCAATGGCTTCCCGTTTGTAAACTCTTCTAGAACACCAGAACCAAGTTCTAGTTCTAGGCCAAGACTATGTCCAAAAGATGGTCAGGACATGTGATGAAGTGACCATTGACTGATGATTTCTGAAGACTGATTATAAGTTTGGTAAAATCTTGTTACAATAACTGATTGTAATATTCGAAATAAAACTATTTCAGATACTTGGTGATGGTGGAAAGTACCTGACATATCTTTGAATTATGCTTGTAGCTTTCAAATTCTGCCTCCAGTACACCCGTAAGGCGGAATTCCGTAAGCTGTGTGACAATTTGAGAATGCACTTGTCACAGATTCAACGTCACCATAACCAGAGTACAGCAATCAATCTTAATAATCCAGAGAGCCAGTCCATGCATTTGGAAACCAGGCTTGTTCAGTTGGACAGTGCTATCAGTATGGAATTATGGCAGGTATGTTTTGAACTATTTGCTGTCTTTTGTAGTCATAATAACCCATATTACTTTTTTTTCCCTTGTGAGTAAATGAGTATCTTCATCTTGATACTTACTGGTTAATTTCAGTAGATAATTGAGGAATTTAAGATTGTCTAGTGGATAACCAAGAGTTCTGGACAGGCAGTCTCAGGATATGGGTTCTAGTTGACTGCTGTGAAATCAGAACCAAATCAGGTAATCTCTTTTGGACCGGGTGGCTTTCCATATAAAACAGTTTATTCTCATTGCTGCTCAAAGTGTGGTTCAGTGTCTGTCTGTGAACTATGTACTGCTCCAGGATGAAATACTTACAGAGGGGAATATACATTTATTAAGGGTGGGGTTTTTTGTTTTGTTATTGGTAGCAGTTTCATGGTAATTTCGTTGGTGTTTACTCAGTTTAGGAAAACTAAGCTTGTCTTTTCAATTTATTTTTGTAATAATTTTGCTGTATTTATAAAAATATTGGCAGTAGTAGGTTGGAAGCTTTAAAAAAACAATTTGTCCCTTTACTGTGGATGTTGGAGAAACACTATAGTAGATTGTCTCCTAGATTTCTTAGTGTTGCTTCGGCTTAGTATACCTGTGGGGAGAGCCTACATTGGAAATCTTGGTGGTGTTGGGAGACTTGTCAACTACTTGGGCTTTTTATGTTAAGGATTCCACAGAGATACTTTTTTTTTCTTTTTTTTAAGATCTTATTTATTTATTTATTTGACACAGAGAGAGAGATCACAAGTAGGCAGAGAGGCAGGCAGAAGGGGGGGGGAAGCAGGCTCCCTGCTGAGCAGAGAGCCCGATGCAGGGCTTGATCCCAGGCCCCTGGGATCATGACCTGAGCCAAAGGCAGAGGCTTTAACCCACTGAACCACCCAGGCGCCCATCCATAGAGATATTTTCACATGATTTTGTAGTCCTGTTTGAAGCTTTTAAATATTTGACCAAAGAAAAAAATCTAATTGAAATTACAGAGGAAGAAGATTGGTAGTTTTTCTGTCAGTTGAAACTGTGATCTCCTGCTCTCCAAAATATTTTCCTTTCTGTAGGGTCACCCTTAAAACACTGCCTGATGAAATATCGAAAAAGAGGTTCTATAGAAGACAAACATGCTCGTTATTAGAACAAGTGGATAAGTAGAAAGAAGAAACTATCACCCCTTATCTTATTACTCAGAAATAACCTCTATATTGTATTTTATGTCCTTCCAGATTTTTCTTACACATTTTTCCAAGTAGTATAGTGATGCACTTAAAAAAAATCTTTGTCACATTTATTAAAGTGTAATTGACATTCCGCAAAACTCACCCTGAAAATTGAAAAATAGTCACCACCGTAATCAGGATGTAAAACATTTCCTCAAAACTCCCTTGTGCCCCTTTGCAACGGACTCCACCCTTATCCTTAAGAATCCATTGATCTAGGGTACCTGGGGGCTCAGTGGGTTAAGCCTCTGCCTTTGGCTCAGGTCATGATCTCAGGGTCCTGGGATTGAGGCCCCTCCCCCCAATCCAGCTCTCTGCTCAGCAGGGTACCTGCTTCCCCCTTTCTCTCTGCCTACTTGTGATCTCTGTCAAATAAACAAAATCTTAAAAAAAAAGAATCTATTGAAAGGAGGATGACATTTAATCAATAAAATGATCTGTTATGGAAAAATTTGTAAGCATATAGTAACATTTTTTAAAGTATATTTTGAAACATTTTCAGGACAGTCAATAGGATTTAAAAGTAACTTGCAAATTAAAGCACAATTGACAAAGTTGTCAAGATAATTGTTAGCTAACCTAGATAAGTCAGGCTTCAGGCTGGGGCTGGTTGGTAGAAAGATGAATAAAATTGAATTTTACAAAATTCTCTGTGGGGCAGATATATATCCTTACAGATATCTGGCATCGTCTTAAAATTCACCCTTGCTACCAAGAAAGGGACAAAGAAAGCAACAGCCTCTGTTCTATTAGTTGGCACATGTTCAGATATACCTTATCTACTTTAAAAGGTTATGAGCACCAGTGCTGAAGTTCATTAGCATCTTGAACTGGACTGAGTGGAGTGTCGTGTTGTGGCTGAAAGGCAATGCCCCCTCCCTTTTTTCTTCCTAAGTCTCTTCTGTCTAATTTGAAGAAGTTTAAGGATTTAGTATTTTTGTGATCAAGGCAGTTTTCTGAAATGTATCAGGTACTAAATTACAGGTGAATAAAACGAACCACACATAAAGGGATTTTGCTTTCTACTTTTTGTAATTCAGTATTTTGTGTTTTAGATTTCATAAAGAGTAAGGAGATTTGAATTAGATTTGTTTCTTTAGAATGCAGTGGCTAATTTATACTACTAATTTTAGGAAGCATTCAAAGCTGTGGAAGATATTCACGGACTGTTCACCTTGTCTAAAAAACCACCTAAACCTCAGTTGATGGCAAATTATTATAATAAAGTCTCAACTGTGTTTTGGAAATCTGGAAATGCTCTTTTTCATGCATCTACTCTCCATCGTCTTTACCATCTATCCAGAGAAATGAGAAAGAATCTTACACAAGAAGAGATGCAAAGGTAAGAATGTTACAGTCAAGTAATACTGGAATTATGAAATAAATACCTTCTACTAAATGGCATGGTTCCAGGTTAGGGTTTCTCAGCCTCTGCACCATTGACATTTGGGGCTGCTGGATAATCTGTTGTCGTGGGGACTGCCCTTAGGATGTTTGGCACCATCCCTAGTATACCCACTGAGTGTCGGTATGATTCGTACACTGCTCCAGATCAGAAGTGTCTCCAGGCATGGTTGTTCTCAGGTAGAATTCTTGGTCTTCAAGTAATTGTCTTATGTCTGATAACCAACTCTGCCGTAAACCTGATTGAGAAAATCGAATATTAGGAAAGACAGTGTTAAGATATGAGCTTTCTATCCATATAGGGTATTTAAAGTCTAGTCTTAGGATAAGATAAAAAAATTAAATGCTGCCATGAGGTCACTTTTTCTCCAGTTATAAAATAAAACTGATTGTGTGTTCAAATACAGAAAAGGGGTCTATAACCTAGCAGTCTAAAGACCACTTTATTTTTTTTTCAACAATACATGCAGCCTATTTTCTTTTAATCATGTTTGTTTTTTTTATTATGTTTCAGTTGGACTCAGGGAGCTCACACCCACACTTTTTCTTCATATTGGTAGACCATGTTATTTTGGCCTCTGGTAGAATTTTGTACACCAAATTGTTTTTCTTTAAGCTTTACACCAATACGTGCAGCCAACAAAATGAATTTTGCTAGTGTATTTTCTTTGAAACTCTTAAGGAGAGTGGTCATTACGCCATTCACTGTCCTTTATGTAATCCATGTCTGAGATTAAAAAAACAAACTTGGGTTCCTTAACATACATCTGTACAGAATATCCCTTTAGAAAGTGCTATCATAATAGTATTCTGATAATAAACATTAGGCTGTTTAATTCTATATGGATTATTTTGCTTCATCTTCACAATAGCCTCCTGACTCCGAAAATTAATTATCTTGCCTTAGGTTCCAGTCTTGAAACTGGTGAGGCTGATATTCTAACCCTTGACCCTTGGGCTCCAGAGCCCACTATCCTTAATGTCCTGTAGTGCTCTGAGTTCAGCCTGACTTCCCTCTTGTGTTCTAAGGAAGCTAAGATGTAGCCCCCCCATGAGTACTTGCTCGATCCCGCAACCCCCAGTCATGTTCACCTACATTTTAAACCCAGTCTTTTTTTTTTTTTTTTTTTAAAGATTTTAGTTATTTATTTGACAGAGACAACGAGAGTGGGAATACAAGCAGGGGGAGTGGGAGAGGGAGAAGCAGGCTTCCCGCTGAGCAGGGAACCCAGTGTGGGGCTTGATCCCAGGAAGCTGCGATCATGACTTGAGCTGAAGGCAGATGGTTAATGACTGAGCCACCCAGGCGCCCCCAGAGTCTTTTTCTGTAGCCGGCAAATATTGACAGTAGTAAGTGGGTGGGTGAAGGTCTGCTTCTCCCAGGTATTCGTTTTAGCACAGTCCGTTTTTCTTCATCTCATGTTTTGATGAATAACATAGATGAATACGGTCCACCAGTACGGTATACGTGTTCTGCCTCTCGTGTGTCTTGCCAGACAGTTAAGAAGTGTTTTTTTTTTTTTTAAATCAGTTAACATAAATTTAACAGATTTGTAATTTTGTTCTCCAGAATGTCTACCAGAGTCCTTTTGGCCACTCTTTCTATCCCTATTACTCCTGAGCGTACTGATATTGCTCGACTTCTGGATATGGACGGCATTATAGTCGAGAAACAACGTCGCCTTGCAACACTGCTAGGTCTTCAAGCTCCACCAACACGAATTGGCCTTATTAATGATATGGTTGGTATAAGTTGGAGCATTCTTACAGCTCAGAATGAAAACTTTACGGTCAGGTTTTATAATTCATGGCAGGTGGTTCTGATGGATGGTCTAGCTTGAGTCCTCATCGTATCCATAGCTAAGCTCAGAAGTTGATAGCAAGGGTACTGGTGGATGTTAGGACAGTAGCTGACTGAGCCTATCTTAGCATATTTCGTCTTTGGGGAAGGGATGCTAAATGGTGAATCTAGAATAATTTTTTTAAGAGAGTTTATTTATTTATTTTATTTATTTATTTGACAGACAGATCATAAGCAGGCAGAAAGGCAGGCAGAGAGAGAGGAGGAAGCAGGCTCCCCGTTGAGCAGAGAGCCCGATGTGGAGCTTGATCCCAGAACCCTGGGATCATGACCTGAGCCGAAGGCAGAGGCTTTAGCCCACTGAGCCACTCAGGTGCCCCAAGAGTTTATTTATTTGACAGAGAGCGAGAGAGGGAATAAAAGCAGGGGTAGTGGGAGAGGGAAAAGGAGGCTTCCCGCTGAACAGAGGGCCTGATGCAGGGCTCGATCCCAGGAGCCACCCAGGTGCCCCTAGAATAATTTCTTGATAGGAATAAAATTAGAGCTGGGAGAATTTTATTTGAATTCTTACATCATGGCTAATTTCAGTAA
The DNA here is from genome assembly GCF_002288905.1 of Enhydra lutris kenyoni. Classification (NCBI taxonomy): domain Eukaryota; kingdom Metazoa; phylum Chordata; class Mammalia; order Carnivora; family Mustelidae; genus Enhydra; species Enhydra lutris. Next base: position 69,042,809 of record NW_019154096.1, on the reverse strand, counting down.
TAAGGGCATTTATAAAGAGAAGTATGGACAGTTAGTCATGCATGCATTTTGTACTGGGGATAGATTAGAGTGTTCATGTGTGGGGATAGATAGGACCTGCCATTGTTTGCCTCAGTTTTTTTTTTTTTAAAGGATTTTTATTTTATTTATTTGACAGAGATCACAAGTAGGCAGAGAGGCAGACAGAGAGAGAGAGGGGGAAGCAGGCTCCCCGCTGAGCAGAGAGTCTGATGCAGGGCTTGATGCCAGGACTCTGGGATCATGACCTGAGCTGAAGGCAGAGGCTTTAACCCACTGAGCCACCCAGGTGCCCCTGTTTGCCTCAGTGTGACTAGTAAGTAGGTCTGTATGGGAACACACTCCTGTGCTTGCAGGTCTTGGTATGTCCCTGCAGTTAGTCTGTCACTGGTTGGCAGTTCCAGTATATGAAGGATAAAGGTCCACATGCATTATGCATTCTAGGTTATAGCTTAGGTGTAAGGTAAGATGTACTTAGGGCAGTTTCGAGGTTTATGAAATTAGTCCACTTTTTTGTCTCCTTTTAAGAAATGTTACGCAGTGGCATACTTAGCTGAGTTCTAGTGCCATGTAAGAATATAAATCCTAAATGTAATTGGGTAAATTCTCATAAGGTGGTTTCTAGTCACTGTTTCCCACCCCCCCAATAGCCTACCCTGATTTGTAACACCACTTACTAGTTTGCCTGTGTACTTTGTATGAGATTTCAGTTCTGTATATATGCAATACGTTAAATTCTTTTTCTTAGCATTATATTTGTGAGACTTACTAACATGTTGAATGTAGCTGTTTTTTCTTTGATTATTTTTGTATAAGCACATCTTACTGGGGCGCCTGGGTGACTCAGCGTCTGCTTTTGGCTCAGGTCATGATCTCAGGGACCTGGGATCAAGCCCGGATTCTGGCTCCCTGCTCAGTGGGGAACCTGCTTCTCCCTCTGTCCCTCCCCCTGCTCATGTTTCTCTCTCTCTCAAATAAATAATCTTAAAAAAAAAAAAAAATCTTATATGTACTTTTTTTTTTCCCCCTGGTTTGGCTCTGTTATGGGTAGTGTTGCTAAGGTAATTTTTGTGTAATGCAGTTACTTGTAAGCTGTGGTATTTTACTTACTAGTGGTAATAAATTAGCTTGTACACATGAGTTGTCTTCGTAAATATTTTATTGATCATGTTGATTTAGAGTTTTTATATCCTTACTAAACTCTTGGGGGACATTTAACTGTAGATGTATAATTTGGGGTTAGAGACTCAAACATAGTTTTCCTTTGAATTCTTCTGGTGAATTTAAAGAGAGTTGAGGCCAATTTTTCAGATGTTTTCCAGATTTCCAATCCCCTATTTTTCTTACTTATACTCAGTTCAGTTGGAAATCTAGTTGGAATATTTCCTTCAGCAAATTAAACCTTTTGTTTATTATAGGTCAGATTCAACGTACTACAGTATGTTGTCCCTGAAGTGAAAGACCTTTACAATTGGCTGGAAGTAGAATTTAACCCACTAAAACTCTGTGAGAGAGTCACAAAGGTAAGATTTTATATTTTAGTTTGGTTATACTACCATATAGCTGGCCCTTGTGCTATTACAGATTCTTTTTATATCGAGGGACAAGTATTGTCCTATACGTTTGAATTCAGTGCACATTTCATTGTCTTTTTTTCTTTACATCAGGAAAAAAGATATTTCTGATGTGCTAAATAAACCTTTGGAGGTAAATTAGCAGCATGACTGATTTAGCCATTGCTGTCAGTCACCTTCAGACAAGCCTCAGTATAGCTTCGTATTATGTGTGTATTTCCCTGCACTGTGCGATGTTTTTATGTTTAAAAAACCAGAAAAGTTTCACAAATGTTTGAGTGTTACTTAGAAAATATAATTCTTTTTTAATGTACTGTATTGTACAGGTTCTAAATTGGGTTCGGGAACAACCTGAAAAAGAGCCAGAGTTGCAGCAGTATGTTCCACAGCTGCAAAACAACACCATACTCCGTCTTCTGCAGCAGGTAAACAGTTGTAAACGAGTGTTCTATTTACAACTGGAATTTTTCCCCTCGGTTGTTTTTTTCATCACAACAGTAAAAAATGTCGGAACCACTAGAAAGTTACCCTTCACCAAACTCCAGCCTTGTCAAAACTGGTCTTTCTGTTTGATTTGAAAAGCAATTATTTTATGTAATTGTAATTGCTTTTTTCTCCTTTATTGTTGTTGAACACCGTCTTTGTACATTTTTCCTCGTTATCAGTGTAAATTTACTCCTTTTAATGCCTTCATGGTTTTACATTGTCTAAAGGGTACTACTGTGATTTATTTATTCAGACCCTTTTGATGGAAGTCTGTATTTCTAGGGTTTTTTTTGCTGTTAGAAAATGTTGCAGCATTAAACATTTCCATATATACATCTTTGCATACTTCTGTGGCTTTCTATCATCTAGGAAGTGGAATTAGTCACAGGGCTTACACATTTAAGCTTTAGCAGCTCTACAAGATTCTGTTAATGAACCCTCCTACCAGTAGTGATTGGGAAAGCCTTTTCGGTTTCTCACACTAGTTATTGTTAGTCTTTTGTCATATTTTAGTCTGACTTAAATAAGTTTAAAGATTATGGTTTATAATATGGCTTCAGTGTTCCTATTTTGCCTTCATTTGTTTCACGGGGAGGGGCTTTTATGATACATTGGCTTGCAGTATTTGTGCACATTCCTTTGGCCTGCCTCTCTTTTATAGGTGAGAAGTGTTATTTCTTATGTGCTACACAAATAGTTGAAGGTTAATTAGCAGTATAACTGAATTGTAATGCTGCCAGTCTCCTTCAGACAAATTTATTGAAAGCGTTTAGGTGCCGTGATCGTATAGTGGTTAGTACTCTGCGTTGTGAAAGTGTTTAGGTGAATTAGGTAAGTAGCAGGTCTTTATCTACAAATATAAGGCGATTTAGGGCTTTCTGTTTTATAAAACTAGAATTTGAAAGGATTGGGCTTCCGAGGAATGGTACAATGTGGTGGCTCAAAGCATAGCATTTGGGGTTTATAACCTTGAATTGGAATTCCAGCCCCAGCAATGTAGTGTTAACACTTAGCCTAAGCTTCAGTTTCTTTTCTCTGAGAAATGGGCATAATTTCTACTCTCAGGCTTGTGTAAGACTGCACAAAAAAAGTACTGAATAGGGGTGCTTGGGTGGCTCAGTTGGTTAACTGTCTGCCTTCGGTTCAGGTCATGGTCCCGGGGTCCTGGGATCGAGCCCCGAATCAGGCTCCCTGCTTGGTGGAGAGCCTGCTTCTCCCTCTCCCTCTGCCTGCCGCTCTGCCTCCTTGTGCTCTTTCTCTCTATCTCTCTGTCAAATAAATAAAATCTTTTAAAAGAAATGCTGGATAAATGATCGCTGTTGTTACTAACCTTGTGTTTCTTACGCAGGTGGCACAAATTTATCAGAGCATTGAGTTTTCTCGTTTGACTTCTCTGGTTCCTTTTGTTGATGCTTTCCAACTGGAACGGGCTATAGTAGATGCAGCAAGGCACTGTGACCTGCAGGTATGTGCCGGAAGGGACACGGAGATGGGAGGCTTTTAAGGACTGAAAAATACATATGCTTTGTTTCTCAGCTTTTGGTTCACTGGCACCATTTTAAAGTTGTGCTGAGTGAATCTTCTGGCTTTTGTATTTAATTAACATTCTTATTTTTTTTTTTCCTTATGATCAGTTGAAATTTTTTGTCAAACGTCATTTATTTCTAGAATGATTTCATACTTATTTATAGATGTAACTATTGATGATGTTACTTAATTCTCCAAAGGTTCGTATTGACCACACTTCTCGGACACTTAGTTTTGGATCTGATTTGAATTATGCTACTCGAGAAGATGCTCCAATTGGTCCTCATTTGCAAAGCATGCCTTCAGAACAGATAAGAAATCAGTTGACAGCGATGTCCTCAGTACTTGCAAAGGCACTTGAAGTCATTAAGCCAGCTCATATACTGGTATGTATCTTTGGGGGAAAATGACATACAGAATTTTTGAGGGGCCCTTATGCTGTGTCTTACATACAAAGGTTTGAGATGAGTCTGAGAAAATGGGCTTATTCTATATTTCCTCTTCAGTTGTATTGGCTAGTTTTGGTATTCTACCTATTACACACATGACCCCCCACCGACACCCATAGGGAGTACTGTGCTTGGGCTTTTCTCTCGGCTTAAGTTCTTGTCTTGTTTGTGTGCTCTGTGAGCATGTCCCCGTGGCTTGCACACTTTAAAGTAGATTTGGTGCATAGAAAACTTGACCTAGCAAATAAAGGTTCTTTAGCTGCCTCACTCCTATTGATAAGACTGTATAGGTCATAGTATTTGGTGCTGGGAACTAGTAGCTTGAATAACATCATCTCCTGTTCTTAAATGCAGATACGTGAAGGTAATGCACCAGGGTTTTATGTTTTTTTTTTTTTTTTCAGATTTTATTTATTTATTTGACAGACAGTTATCACAAGTAGGCAGAGAGGCAGGCAGAGAGAGAGGAGAAGCAGGCTCCCTGCCGATCAGAGAACCCGATGTGGGGCTAGATCCCAGGATGCTGGGATCATGACCTGAGCTGAAGGCAGAGGCTTTAAACACTGAGCCACCCAGGCGCCCACACCAGGGTTATTTAATAATTATATGATGTCTAATGTCATGGTGTGTGTCACACAAGAATTTTTAAAAATGCATTTGTCTTTAAAGCAAGAGAAAGAAGAACAGCATCAGTTGGCTGTTACCGCATACCTTAAAAATTCACGAAAAGAGCATCAGCGTATTCTGGCCCGCCGTCAGACAATCGAGGAAAGGAAGGAGCGCCTGGAGAGTCTGAATATTCAGCGTGAGAAAGAAGAACTGGAGCAGAGGGAAGCTGAGCTCCAGAAAGTACGGAAGGCTGAAGAAGAGAGGCTGCGACAGGAAGCAAAGGAGAGGGAGAAAGAGCGCATCTTGCAGGAACATGAACAAATTAAAAAGAAAACTGTCCGTGAGCGTTTGGAGCAGATCAAGAAAACAGAACTGGGTGCCAAAGCTTTCAAAGATATTGATATTGAAGTATGTAACACATTACTTCTTAACTTGAATCCACATCTCAGAGCATAGTCCTTTACTGTTTATTGATTACGTTGGGTTGTCTGGTTGTTTTCACTCCCTTTGGTACAGCTGATTCATTAATCGGTGAAGTAAACATTTGTTTTTTAATGGCTCTTAAGTTTTTAACCCTTGTTAAAGTGGAGTTGGGTATGTGCAGTTTAGAGTAACGAGAAATAGATGTTAAGATCGTGTTGTTTTCCCTACATGGAAGTGGAGATAAGACTGTTGTAAGGCATTCTTACGTTGCTTAAGTTTACGCATTGTGCGCATTTACTCACTGTATAGAAAGTAATTTAGGTTTTTGATTTTAGAAAAATCACATTTTCCATACACATTTCTCTTGTATTCTTCTTAGTGATTGTGCATTTGTAATACTTTCAGGATCTCGAAGAGTTGGATCCGGATTTCATCATGGCTAAACAGGTTGAACAGCTGGAGAAAGAAAAGAAGGAACTTCAGGAACGCCTGAAAAATCAAGAGAAGAAGGTAGGTGGAAGAACTGGTTGTTGATAAACTTAACGTGCCAGATTAACAGAAAATTTTCCTTTAAACTACATTTGTTTTCATGTCATTCAGATTGACTATTTTGAAAGAGCTAAACGTTTGGAGGAAATCCCGTTGATAAAGAGTGCTTATGAAGAACAGAGGATTAAAGACATGGATCTGTGGGAACAACAGGAAGAAGAAAGAGTAAGGTTTTTGTTTAACTGTTACATTTGTAGGCTGTAAACTGTAATTAAATCCTCTGCCAGTAATGGGGCCATGGTTTCAAAACCATGATTATTTTGTGTTCTTTAGCCAGGAATGGTGCTTCAGTGGCTGCGTACTAGCAGATTGGTTGGCAGATAGAAATTTTCACAACAGAGTTTTAAAAATGAAACTTGTACAATACAAAGGACAGCTGAAAAGTTCACTAAAAAAGCAGCTTTATGGGCATATAATTCACATGCCATACAGTTCTCACATTTAAACTGTACAGTTCATGGTTTTTAGTATTGCACAGCCATTTAATTTTAAAACATACCCCAAAAGAAGCTCCATACGTTTCGGCAGTCGTTCCCCATTTCCTTCCCTACCACCTGGCCTCTTGTAGTCAGCAGTCCCCTTTCTGTCTCTATATTTGCCTGTTTTTGAGACTTTTTATATAAGTAGAGCCACATAATGTATGGCATTTCCTTCTTTGTGACTAGGCCGTTCCTTCTGTAGTTTTGTTAGTATATGTTATATTTACCCTAATGATTCAAAAGCAAGGTTTGCGAATGCTTGTAGCGGCCCCATTCTGGTTAAAAATAAAAAGTAACTATAGACAGCACATCTGTGGGGACTGGAGTGGGGGATGCAGCCTCTTGGTTGCATTGGAGTGTTTGCATTCTGGGCTTTGTTTGCCAGTGCCTTGCATTTCTTCACAAGTTAGAAATTTTTTTTTAAAAAAATTTTATTTATTTATTTATCAGAGAGAGAGAGAGAGAGAGAGAGAGCGCGCGCACACAGGCAGGCAGAGGCAGAGAGAGAAGCAGGCTCCCCACTGAGCAAGGAGCCTGATGCGGGACTCGATCCCACGACCCTGGGATCATGACCTGAGCCAAAGGCAGCGGCTTAACCAACTGAGCCACCCAGGCGCCCCTAGAAATTTTTTTTTTTAAAGATTGTGTTTATTTGACAGAGACCCAGTGAGAGAGGAAACACAAGCAGGGGGAGTGGGAGAGGGAGAAGCAGGCTCCCCGCTGAGCAGGAATTCCCAATGTGGGGCTTGATCCCAGGACCCTGGGATCACGACCTGAGCCAAGGCAGACGCTTAACAACTGAGCCACTAAGGCGCCCCACAAGTTAGGATTTTTGTGGTAATATGTAAAATTAGGGAAATAAGAATGCAGACCAAATAAAGTACTTGAGATGATCTGCTGTAGTCTTTGCCCTGAAGCCTTCCTTTTCCCCCTTGGAGTGCAAAGGGAAAGGCCTCCTTAAATCACCCTGCCTTAACCTCCAGTTTTCTTTAAGGGAGAAAATATCTTTTATCATTAAACCATAGTGCTTGTTATCTCTGAAGTATTTTATGGTATATGTTACAGTTTTTCTTTCATAAAAATTTGCAGTACTTTTGGGCCTAAATAAAAACAGTTTCTTAAAGATGCTCCCAGAACTCCATCATCCATCATCTGTCCCTGATTGCCTTCCTAGGGACATTAGGCACAGATGTAGTAATGTTTCCGTATTTATGGCAAGATGGATGGAGCAGAGGAGCTGCTTGTCATTCTTCAAGAATATCTGTGAAGAATTAAGAGTAAATTAATCAGATAATGATTGCTTTGAAATTTAACTTTGTATTATGTACTTGCAGATTACTACCATGCAGCTAGAACGTGAAAAGGCTCTTGAACATAAAAATCGAATGTCACGAATGCTTGAAGACAGAGATTTATTTGTAATGCGACTCAAGGCTGCACGACAGTCTGTTTATGAGGTGAAGTTAACTGATTTCTGGGGAACGTTTATTCATGAGCTTTTTAGTTTTGCCTTAAGGTTCTTCTTTAACAGAGTGGTATATTCTGTTTTGACGTTTTGTAGTGATCATTCAATATTTTAGTAGAAAGGTTCTTGAAAATATAGGCTGTTAGTCAGCCATCACTATAAATAAATTTTTCTGAAGGTGAAAGTGGACTGGATAAAATTTGCTTTTGATACTTGTTTACTATTTGATTTAGAAAGGAAAAAGGCAGATCGAAGTGTTCTGCTCTTAAATTCTAATTTAATCCTTTGGTTTGTTTTATATAAAAGCAAACCCAGTAGGTGTAGAAAATAGCTGTCAACAATTTAAATTTTAAAAAATTTGACATGGAAAAGCTCCATAGTCATTTGGAAATTTTAAAGATCTTACTTATTTATGGAGGGGGGGTGGGCAGAGAGAATCCCAGGCAGGCTCCATACCCAGCACAGAGTGTGGGGCTCAGTCTCTCGACCAGGAGTCAAATACGCAATGGACTGAGCCACCAGGCACCCCCGTTTGGAAGTTTTTGTACTTGAAAGTTGCTTCTTATGGTTTCAGGAAGTTTGTAGTGCCTTAGTAAACTTTAAATTTAACTAGTTTGTAGGTCTTCAAAATTTTTGATTTTTGTTTTGTTTTTCTTGTGTCTGTTCTGTTAATAGGAAAAACTTAAACAGTTTGAGGAGCGATTAGCAGAAGAAAGGCATAATCGCTTGGAAGAACGTAAAAGGCAACGTAAGGAAGAACGCAGAATAACCTACCATAGAGAAAAAGAAGAGGAGGAACAGAGAAGGGCAGAAGAACAAATGCTAAAAGGTATCTATAGACCACGATTGGAGGTAGTATAAGGCAAGGTTGATACTCAGTTTATAGCAGTCATATTCAGGGTGCCTCGGTGGCTCAGTAGGTTAAGCATCTCACTTTGGCTCAGGTCATAATCAGAGGGTCCTAGGATCAAGTTCCAAGTTGGGCTCCCTGCTCAGCAGGGAGTCGACTTCTCCCTCTATCTCTGCCTCTCCCCCGGTTGTGCCCACTCTGTCTCTCTCAAATAAATAGCACCTTTATAAAAAGGAAATTTAAATATAGTAGTCACATTCAGAAACATAGGAACAAGGAACCACGACCATTGGCTTCTTTTTTTAAAAATTTTATTTATTTGTGAGAGAGTGAGAGCATGCGCAAGCAGGGGGGCAGCATGCAGAATGGGAAGCAGCTCCCCGCTGAGCATGGGGCCCGATGCAGTACTGGATCCCGGGACCCTGAGCTGATAACCTGAGCTGAAGCAGATGCTCAGCTGACTGACCTCGCAGGAGTCCCGGATCATTGGCTTCTTCACTGCACCTAACTAGAACCTAACTTTTAGTTGTCTGAAGTGTGTTATAGGCGAGGATGTTATTTCCTCTGCCAACTTACTTCCACATTTTTGGTGTTTCTTAAAAAAAAAGTATCACTTTTTAATTTTATCCCTGTATTTTATGTAGTTGTAACATTTATTGAGGAACATGTGGCAGATGAAATCTGTCGAATGATTCTTTATCTGGAAATCCAGATGCTCAGGAGTTTGGGGAGGCATTTACCTTGTCATCACAAAACTATTCATGTTGAGTGCATTAATATTTGTTTTACTTGAATATCTTCTGCCCCTAAGCTGGTTATAAACTACTTAAAAATTCTAGAAAGAATTTTCCTTCTACTTTATGCTGCCTGCTGAATACCAACAAAGTAGACCTAGCAAAGAGGGGAAAGATGCAGGTAGAGGCACACTTTGTAACGCTACCTACTACATCATGCAGAGCGTGAGGAGAGAGAGCGTGCTGAACGGGCCAAACGCGAGGAAGAACTCCGAGAGTATCAGGAGCGGGTCAAGAAATTAGAAGAAGTAGAAAGGAAGAAACGCCAAAGAGAGCTGGAAATTGAAGAAAGGGAACGACGCAGAGAGGAAGAGAGAAGACTTGGTGACGATCCACTTTCTAGAAAGGTGAGTGTAGGGGTTACTCTGTTTTTGTGTGATGTGTTTGTCATCCAGCTCTCTGGCATGATCCATATACCTCTGCGGGTGTCAGTGTCTGGGCTTGGTCTGTTAAATTGGTTGCATTCATCTCTCTTAAAGTCTGGTATTACTTTGTCTTCCCAGCGATAGGTTCTTAATGGGGGAAAATCAGACTTAACTTATAGTAAAGCTGGGATTTTAGGCTTCAGTTTAGGAATCTTCTCTGTAAGAATGAAGTCTCAGTAAGAATGAAGTCTTCTAAGACGTCAGTATTTGACGAAAGAACACTCTTTAGTTTATGGAAGGACTGTTCTCCCTTCCTTAAAGGGTTGCTGTGAATCAGAGATGATGTGAGTTCTCTAACTTCTTAGTGCTCAGAGCCGGCCTGGTGGACCGTTGCGTATCGCAGCGTATTCACCATCTCCTGGCAACTTGTTAGAAAGGCAGAATCTCCGGCCCAGTGCCAAACCCGAATTAGAACCTGCATTTTAACAATATTGTGGGGGCGCCTGGGTGGGTCAGTGGGTTAAGCCTCTGCCTTAGCTCAGGTCATGGTCTCAGGGTCCTGGGATGGAGCCCCACATCGGGCTCTGCTCAGTGGGGAGCCTGCTTCCCCTCCTCCCTCTCTCTGCCTGCCTCTCAGTCTACTTGTGATCTCTGTCTATCAAATAAACAAAATCTTTAAAAAAACCCCCAATATTCCCAAGTGATTCAAAGGCTGCTCTGAATATTTATTCTTAATATGCACGCATGTCCAAAACTGACCCGTGTTCCCCCTCTATCTTGTGTGTCTGACTCCGGCTCCTGATTGGTGACTCTGTTACCCACTTAATGGTGGAGTTTTTAATCTAGCACTCCCTCTCCTTTCTTTTCCTGCATTACTGCCTTAATTCAGAATTTCCTTTTGCCTGTATTATTTACTGGTCTCCTTACTATTCTCCGTGATTATAAATATTTCCCAGCTTCAGACCTTCCTCTACATTGTGGCCTGCTTGATTTTTTTTTTTCTTCCATAATGCATATTTGATCATTATACCTGCTTTTGGGTTTCACATCTCTCTTTTGATTGGTACTGAGTACTTCTGGCCAGAGTACCTGCCTTAGCAGTCCAGGCCTTTCTAGTTTGCTGCTTTCCATTAGCTTCATCTGCCACCATTTTCCTCGTAGTCACCGTCTCTTCCTATGCTTCCTGTGCTCTATCTCTTCCAAGCCTTAACATGTTTCTGTGACATTATCTGCATGTTCTTTGTTTTCCCGTGGATGTGCCCATGTTCCCCCCCCCTAAAGAAGATACTTTCTAAGTTAAGAGGTGAGTAGCTGGGAGATTTCTTGCCTGCATTTCTCCATTCCTTTATCTCTGCCATACCATTGTCACTTCTCTTTATTGGAGGACCTGCTATTCTTTGATTTCTTTTTAAGATGTTTATGGGTAGATTTTTGGTTTTGTTACTCCTATTGCTCATTTTTATTTTTATTTCTTCATTACTAGTGAATATGTACTCTGATTGTTTCAAAAAGTATATTTAGGGGCACCTGGGTGGCTCAGTGGGTTAAAGCCTCTGCTTTCAGCTCAAGTCATGGTCCCAGGGTCCTGGGATCGAGCCCCACATCAGGCTCTCTGCTCAGTGGGGAGCCTGCTTCCTTCTCTCTCTGCCTGCCTCTCTGCCTACTTGTAATCTCTGTCTGTCAAATAAAATCTTAAAAAATATATGTATGTATGTATGTATGTATTTAGGGATGCCTGGGTGGCTTAGTCGGTTAAGCAGCTGCCTTCGGCTCAGATTATGATTCCAGAGTCCTGGGATTGAGTCCCGCATTGGGCTCCTTGGTCAGTGGGTAGCCTGCTTCTCTCTCTGCCTCTGCCTGCTTATGCTCTCTCTCTCTCTCTCTCTGACAAATAAGTAAATAAAATCTTTTAAAAATACATATATATTTATTTGAGAGAGAGGGTGTGCACCTTCACCTGTGGTGGAAGGGGTAGAACGGAAGGGAGAGGGACAGGCAGACTCCCTGCTGAGCCCCATGTGGCTTGATTTAACCCTGGGATCATAACCTGAGTTGAAACCAAGCATAGATGCTTAACCAACTGAGCCACCCAAGCATCCCTGGTCTGTATAATTTCTAATTTTTTGGAATTCAGTACATTTTTCCCCTTGTGTCCTAAAACATGTTGTTATGTGTATTCTTTTTCTTTTGGGCACGAATTTCTGTGGGTATGTATGGAATCAGAAGTGTTGGGTTATTTTAATTTGCTGCATTCTGTTAACTTATGGGTACTTCATCTTCTGAAGAAAGGAAGGTCACTTGGGGCACATGGGTGGTTCATTAAGTGTCTGCCTTTGGCTCAGGTCATGATCTCAGGGTCCTGGGATCAAGCCCTTCGTCAGACTCTGCACAGCTGGGAGTCTTTTTCTCTTTCTCTCCCTCTCCCTCTCTGCTCCTCCTCTCTCTCTCAAATAAAATGTTAAAAAAAAAAAAAAAGGTAGCAAACTTTCTGTGATTAGGGGTTTCTGTGTTTGTTGTTTTATTTAGTTTTTGCATATCCATTCTTTTGTTCATTTTTGGCATTTTATTTCTGTTTTGTGCCTCCCTCTCCCTCTCCCTTTCAGTTGGAGAATCTTTAGATTTATCCGTTCATATTTAGCATGGTAGTGACTGTATTTGGTTTTATTCTTAACATTTAGTTTGGAGCTTTTTATTCTATGTTCTTGCTTCCGCTTCCTTTAAGCCAAATTTTAAGAACTTTTCTCAGTTCACTTTTGTTTTTTGTATTCTTTTAGTGATTACCATCCACTCCCCCCGCCCCCCCAAAATTTATCTAAACTTAACAGACTATGTATTGATTGAAGACCTTCTTCTCTGAACAAAAACTTCTGAGCTTGTCTTTACTTTGGTTTCATTGTAGTAAGTGCACTCGTACAGCTGTCTTGGCAAACACTGTTTAGTTTCAGATACGTTTATACTGTATCACCTCTTTTCCTTTGCAGATACATTTTGTTGGTTTTGTATATCCTTTCAGGTTTTTTTTCCAGGCTGTCTTTGTATATGTCTCAAAAGAGCACCCCCCGCCCCCCATTTGAAAAATTGTGCAGTGATTCATTTGGTCCCTGCAAAATCCTCCCTCAGAAGTTTCAAGACAGTACTTACTGTCCTAGTACACAGGGGATGGGGGAGATCTGATGAAAGTCTTGGTCTTGTTACCTCTGTAGATAGTCTGTTTTATTCCTTGGGAACTTTCAGAATTTTCTCTATCCTTGGAGTAAAGGGCAGTGTAGAGATTCTCCTGAGACTCTGTCTAATCACCTAAGTGTATATATAGTCTGTATTATTAATCCTTTTTGGCACTTGTGCCTTTTTAGTCAGAGGATGTAATTTTTTTTTCTTAGAGAAGATTAAATTTCCTTAGCTGATGGAAGTTGTCTATATTTGCTTTTCAAAGTCCTATTCTTTCTGTTACAGTGTTTCATTTTTTTCATCTCTTTGTCCTTTTGTAACTGGTTCTCTGAGATTCTTGTTCAGTTTATATGTTTATTAGCAGGGCCTGTTCTGTTTGATCTATCAGCTGAGTTAAAAATTTTTGGCAATCGTGTTACTTTCTAGAATTCGTTTTCTTTGTTTAATGGCTATCATAGCCATCCCTAAAAATCTCTTTTGAGGGGCTAGTTGTAGGAAAACCTCTAATAACCTGAATTCTTTGTTGAGTGTGATTTGTAGAGTGAATGTGAAGGGTGGGATAAACTTGGTCTTCTGGATATGTACAGTCCCTCCATTGTGGTGACTAAGTTCCATTGGCATTTGTGGTTTTTATCCCCGGTGTCCATTCAGGAAAGTCTCTTAGAACAACATCCACCACAAGAGTTGAGAGTCACTTACAATGGCAGATGACTTAACTATTTGGCTCTTTTCCTTCACTGCAGCTTATACTAGTTGTTGTTGAGGGTTTTGTTTCCAGAACACTTCAACATTTAAATGAAGATCCTCTTAATCATCTGCTTGGGATTGTTAACTTTGTCAGATTTTTATCTTTCTCTTCCCACCCCCGCCCTAGGTCTTGTTTCAGTTTTCCAGAGTGTTCTTAATTGCTAGTTGTGGCCTCAAGTTATGTTTGTTGGAGCAATCAAGCTGTGTCAGAGGTGTTGGTGATTAACATTGTGTGCTTTGGTCTCTGCAAAGACTGTACCACATTTGTATTTCTGCTTGAAGGGTGTTTATCTCCTCTTTCCATAATTTTTAATGACAGCATAGTATTTCCAAGAGGGAGGTAACTGTTAATTGAACCACTTCCCCATTTGACGTTTAATTTGTTCAACCTCTGTTTAGTAGGAACTGCGATGTACGTTTAGGGCACTGAGCTTTTTTCACATAATCTCAAAAGGAAAATTTGAGGTCAGAGGAGATCTGTAGATATTTTAGTAATTCCAGAGGGTGGGTGGGGGTCAGATTACTTTCAGGTGGTATTTTATTGATTTATAAAGTCACTCAGAATAAGTGAGAATGCCAGTTCCACTGTACTGTCACTCTGACTTAAGATTAAAAAAGAAACAACTCTAAAACTTGTTTATATTTAAGGGCTTAAGATCGATGTAAGTGGTAATACCAGTAGTTGTAATAAGTGTTGCCATTTTAGTGCCTCACGTTAACTTTGGTGAATGTAGGACTCTCGTTGGGGAGATAGAGATTCAGAAGGCACATGGAGGAAAGGACCTGAAGTAGATTCCGAGTGGAGAAGAGGCCCACCAGAGAAGTAAGTAGAATCGAGGAAAATAGTATTAATTAGTCATAGGTCCTGTATAATACCTTATCACAGTTTTTAAGTTTGGTTTATTTTGTGAAGTTGGGGAAAGGAGAATTGTGAAGAACTGTGTGCATGTCTGTTACTGAAATATTTTTCATAGTTTACTTCAACAATGCTGTAATTACAGACTTCTAAATATTTTGACAAATATATGCTTCAGATTTTTTTGTTCCCTGAGTGCTGTAGAGATTACAGTAAGAATGAACAGTTCTAGAGCTTTTTTTTCTTTTTCTTTAAATTTCTTAAGTAGATTGAACCATCCTTTAAAAATGACTGCTCATGATAAACAAGATTGCTGGTCATAAGTCTTACACAGAAATTAAATTTTGAAAGGCCATAGTAATAGATTAGAAATGGGATACTTCTTATAAAGTACAGTTAGATAACTTTTTAAGGCAGTTGTCTGCTTGATTTGTTGATGTGTAAGATTTTATATTGTGTTATATTTTATCAGGAGCACATACTCTTTGAGGAGTAGGAATAATGAATTTAGGCTGAAATGGTTTTTCAAAGGGAGAGAAATAATTCCCCCCAAAATCATTTGCTTTTAAGAAAATGGACTCTTAAAGATGTTTGCCTTGTTGCTCTGTAGGGAGTGGAGACGTGGAGAGGGGCGGGATGAGGAAAGGCCTCATAGAAGAGAGGAAGATCGACCAAGGCGTTTGGGAGATGAGGAAGAGAGAGAGTCTTCTGTTAGACCAGATGATGATCGCGTTCCCCGGCGTGGCATGGATGATGACAGAGGTCCTAGACGTGGTCTTGATGAAGACCGGTTCTCTCGCCGTGGGGCAGATGATGACCGGCCTTCCTGGCGTAATGCAGATGACGACAGGCCTCCCAGACGAATGGGTGATGAAGATCGGGGGAGCTGGCGTCATGCAGATGATGATAGACCACCTAGACGGGGACTGGATGAGGACAGAGGAAGCTGGCGAACAGCTGATGAGGACAGAGGACCAAGACGTGGGATGGATGAGGACCGGGGGCCACGACGAGGAGGTGCAGATGATGAGCGGTCTTCCTGGCGTAATGCTGATGACGACCGGGGTCCCAGGCGGGGCATGGATGATGACCGGGGTCCCAGGCGTGGGCTAGATGATGACCGAGGACCTTGGAGGAGTGCTGATGATGACAGAATTTCTAGGCGTGGTGCAGATGATGACCGGGGGCCTTGGAGAAACGTGGATGACGATCGGATTCCCAGAAGGGGTGATGACTCAAGACCTGGTCCCTGGAGACCATTTGTCAAGCCAGGTAAAATTTTGGTATTCCGTAAACTTGCTTAGATGCTCCATAGAATCTGATGTGTTTTACAAATAGAGAGTGAAATCTTACGTGAGCTAATCACTGTTCCGTAGTTGATACCAGGTTATTTCAAATAGGGGTCCTCTCAAATGACGGGTTACATTTAGATATCTAAATAAAAAGTTATTTTTTAGCTAAAAATGTGAAATTTTAATTATGTCTGACAGCAATCAGGCTATATTATTATTAGTTTCCAGATGGATGGGTCTTTTATCTTTCCTTAGTTATCTGTGCAGTGATTTTTATGTTCAGAGTTTGACTTCCATGTCCACACACCAAGAGAAGTTAAAGAATTTTACTCCTTTTTCTCCTTTAGTGATATGCACTTTGTTTTCTTTCTGCCTGTTGACCCCTTTGGGGGCTCTTGTTCCCATGCCTATCCCTGAAGTATTGGTGTTCCTCTGGTTCTGTCCTAGACTAGCATTCTCACATAAATAATGAAAAAATTACTTACTAAATATTTGTCTTGCACTCCTCTGTCAACCATGGGGTTATTCTTTTTTTCTTTTTTTCTTTTTTAAAGATTATTTATTTGAGAGAGAGCATGAGAGGGGAGAAAGAGGGAGAAGCAAACTCCCCTTAGAGCTGGGAGCCTGATGTGGGACTCGATCCCAGGACACCAGCATCATGACCTGAGCTGAAGGCAGTTGCTTAACAAACTGAGCCACCCAGGTGCCCACCCATGGGGTTATTCTTACGGGAAGAGTGCAGTTTCTTTCTTTCTCAGTCTTGGGCCTGCTCATCTTTTCATATTTTACTGATTTCTGGTACCATCTTCTCCAGGTGCCTTCTTTGCTTGCCTTCAGACCCATGATTCCAGCTGCATGTTGCATATAGGACATTTCTACGTAGAAGTGTCTGTGACATGTCACATTCAACCTTTTGAAACGGTTCTCACCCACACCCATCTCTTAAGGGCCACCACCGTCCATCTGATTGTATAAGTTAGGGGTCTGGGAGTTCCCCTTTGCCTTCTTATGTCCTTTTATGTTAAATGTTTCATTTAGTTCAGTTCTACCTTTTTTTTTTTTTTTTAAAGATTTTATTTATTTGACAGAGATCACGTAGATGGAGAGGCAGGCAGAGAGAGAGAGAGAGAGAGAGGGAAGCAGGATCCCTGCTGAACAGAGAGCCCGATGCGGGACTCGATCCCAGACCCTGAGATCATGACCTGAGCTGAAGGCAGCAGCTTAACCCACTGCGCCACCCAGGCGCCCCAGTTCTACCTTTTTAATGTTCTTCAGATCTGCCCACTTCTCTTTTCCCCTTGCACGTACTTAGGTCTGTGCTGCCATCATTCCTTCCTCGAACTCTTGCTGCTACTGTTCCCCACAGGCTCCCCACTCCCAGGTCTAGTCTTGGCACAGTAGCCAGAGTAATCCATTCTGCACGAAGATTTCAACAAGTAGCCTCTTTCCCTTGCCCTTTGTGTTTCTGTCTCATATTTCTGTCTTTTCTGGTCTCAGTTGATTCCACTGTCTGGCTGTGTGACTTTCCTGTTCTTGTGTGAAGTGGGGAGAACAGTGTCATAGATTCTTATTAAGTCCCGATAAATGTTTTATGTGAAGTTGCTATGAATACTGAACCATTACTGTTCTCATAAGGTCTCTGGTCACAAAATTTCTGTCAACCAATGAACGTGACCTTTTGTGCGTTTCTGTTTTAAAGATAACCTTATTTAATGCACGTTGTCGGTTCATTAACATTGAACTCATGGCTAGTAGCACTGTAGCTTCTGAATGGAGCTTCTCTAACACGAGTATTCTTCCTGTAAGGCACATCCACTGCCTTCTTGTGCTTGGGACACTAGACAAGCAGCATTTGAGCACAGTGCCTAAGGGCCCTTTGGAACAGTGAAATCCCCAACAATGCAAGAAAATGTGAAAACCTGTCACTAAACAGACCACCAGAAGGGTACTTGGTTTAAAGTATGAGAGCTGCAGCACGCAGCAGAGCGTAACCTTGTTCAGCCTCGACTGTGAGTGTGCTCTGCGGGCGGCTCAGGGACCTGATGGCTCTGCACGAGTTGGTGGGGGGCGGGTGCAGAGTGCCTGGGTGTCCGTGGATGATTTGCAGACACGTTTCAGTTTCAGCAAGTAGGTAAATTAGGTATGGGATCTGTGTAGCTCAAAACCGTGGCTAGGATTAAATGAGTTCATACACATAGAAGGTTTAGAGTAGTGCTGTGGCACATGGTAATACAAATATAGCGACAGTAATTAACCTTGCAACAGATTTTCATTTATATTTGCTCCCTTTGGCCTTTTTGTGCATATATATGAAGTTCCTTGATTTGGGCATCCCATGTCTAAGTGGGATAAGTCTAAGGACTTATCTTTGTCCCATGATTGCATGGATGGTAAGTGATGGAGAGCAAGAATAGAAAAGGAAGTTATTGGTAATATGTAATTTAGATAATACGTCATTTTGAAAATGTAGGATGTGAATGAACTTATAAATGGGGCTCTCTCGGAGATCTGGCTCTTACCCCTGACTCTTTAGGTTTTTTGTTTAAAATGAGTTGTCTGTTTACTATCTGTTTACTAACAGATTTTTACATCTGAAATCTCAGCACATGGAACACTCAACCCAGACTATGTAAATGTCTCCTGTCTTACACGGTCCTCCCTTTATGTTAGAGAAACAGTGGTAGGTAGTCATAAATAGGAGCCGGTGATTCTGTAAAGTAAGATAAATAGCTTTAGTTTTTTCTCTCTCTCTCTCTTTTTTTAGAGTTTACTTATTTGTCAGAGAACAGAGGCACAGAGAGCTGCAGGCAGAGCAGGCAGAGCAGGCAGAGGGAGAAGCAGCCTCCCTGCTGAGCAAGGAGCGGGATGGGGGACTTGATCCCAGGACCCTGGGATCATTACCTGAGCCAAAGGCAGACACTTAACCTGCCGAGCCACGCAGGCGTCCCAGCTTTAGTTTTCTTTTTCCTCTTTTTTTTTGTTTCTTGTTTTTTGTTTTTAAAGATTTTATTTGTTTATTTGACAGACAGAGATCCGAAGTAGGCAGAGAGGCAGGCAGAGACCGGGGTGGGCGGGGTGGGTGTGGGGGACAGGAGCCCTGCTGAGCAGAGAGCCTGACACGGGGCTCCATCCCAGGACCCTGGGATCATGACCTGAGCCAAAGACACTGGCTTTAACCCACTGAACCACCCAGGCGTTCATTTAGTTTTCTTTTAAATGAGGTTTGGAGTGTCTTAAATTAGCACCTGCAGTGGTGGTATTAATGTCAGCATTCACATATCTGTTCATTGTTACTGAGTTTCTTGAGTATAAAAATGTTTTTCCTTTTTTAAAAAATAAAAACAGGTGGATGGAGAGAGAAAGAAAAAGCCAGAGAAGAGAGTTGGGGTCCACCTCGAGAATCGAGACCATCAGAAGAACGTGAATGGGATAGGGAAAAGGAGAGAGAGAGAGAAAACCAGGATCGTGACGAAAACGACAAGGATCCAGAGAAAGAAAGAGACCGAGAGAGAGAGCGAGAGCGGGACAGAGAGCGAGATGGGGATCGAGAGGACCGCTTCAGACGACCTAGGTTTGCTTTGGAACTCTTTGTGGAATTACAGTTAGGAGTCTCTTAAATTCTCTGGGAAACCATGTAGTCTTGAGAAATGGTGTGCCTCGTGCCTCAATTGAACGTTCCTCTCTTAGCCAGGTTGAGAAGGTGAGGCTGACAGTGGGTGGCTGACTGCAGGCGGGTAGGACTCTAGTTCTACAGGTATCTTTGCGAGTCCATCGCCTTTCCCCTGTGGTTTAGTTACTCAGTTTTAGAGCCCTTAAATTATTCAAAGCTCCTTGACTTTTATTGGCGGTAACAGTTCTGACTTGCTCCTTCTGACCTGAGTGGCTTCGTGCTGTTGGCTCTGGACCAGCACTCTTCAGTGCCGTTTTCTGTGAGGATGAAAGCACACGGTCTGCAAGGCACAGCGTGGTAGCCAGCAAGCACATTCGGTGTTGAACGTTTGGAGTGTGGTTAGTGCTACTGACAGGACATCTTGATTCCGATTCCGTTAATTCTATTTAAGTGGCTGCATACAAGTAGTGGCTGCCGTGCTGTTCAGCACAGGTCCAGATGTTCTCACTCGGCCTTTACACGTGAGGCACCAGATTGAGATCAATTTAGAAATTCAGAGGTTATCCCGGTTACATTTGTAAATTCTCTGAGCACCAACTTGGATGTGCTGTCTAGAGTCTGACGACAGAACTTAACATGTCATTTTGAATGGTTCCAGGGATGAAGGAGGCTGGAGAAGAGGACCAGCGGAAGAGTCTTCGAGCTGGAGAGATTCAAATCGCCGTGAAGATAGGGATCGGGATGACCGTCGTCGGGAGAGAGATGATCGCCGTGATCTAAGGGAAAGGCGAGATGATCGAGACAGAAGAGGACCTCCTCTCCGATCCGAGCGTGAAGAAGGTATGGATGTTGGGCACGTTGCCGACTATTGGAAAACCATGATCTCAGGAAATTGGCGGTTTTACTACCTCATCTGTTCTTACAAACATCAAAAATAAGATAGTGAATATTCAGTTTAGATTTCACAGTTCTCTGGGCGCATGGGTGGCTCAGTCAGTTAAGTGTCTCACTCTTCATTTTGGCTCAGGTCATGATCTTGGGGTTGTGACATGGAGCCTCACATGGGGCTCCACGCCCAGCAGTGAGTCTGCTTGAGATTCTCTCGTACCCACTTCCCCCTCACCCCAGCTTGCTTCCTCTCTCCCTCTCAGATAATAAATAAATTTTTTAAAAAAATTCACAGTTCTCATAAATTTCGTAGTCCCCCTGTAAAGTAGCTCATACCTAAATTGGAAGTAGAGTAGTAGGCTAATTGGAGGGTAAGCGGTATATATTGCTTTAGAAGTTTATGTAACTAGGAGACAGTTTGTCAGTTGTTTAAAAGTAAGATCTTGGTAGATAAGCATAAAGTGTAAAACTTTCTTACTCTGAAATTGTGATAGTCGAAACTTGAGTTCAAAAAAAAAAGTTTTAAAGTTGAAAATGGCCATTGCACTTAACTAACTAGTTACCTCACAGACTTTTTTCAGTTGTACAGGGGGATTACAAGGGTTTTTCTTATACCTGTAAAGTACGCTAATGGCCATTTTGGTATTATGATTTCTTCAACAAGAGCCAAAAGGTTTTTTTTATTTTAAAGTTTTCATTCAGATTTTTTGTGACCTTATCTTAAATTGTTGTGACAATTAGAACACCTCCCAGGCCAGTGGTTTCTTCTTGTTGGCAAATTTGAGTTATCTCTCTCTCTCTCTCTCTCTTTTTTTAAGATTTTATTTATTTATTCGACAGAGATTACAAACAGGTGGTGGGAGGGGTGGGGGGATCAGGCTCCCCGCCAAGCAGAGGGCCCAGCGCGGGGCTCGATCCCAGGACCCTGAGATCGTGACCTAAGCCAAAGGCAGAGGCTTAACCCACTGAGCCACCCAGGTGCCCCTGAGTTATATCTTTTAAATCTGTATGTTATTTTGAAGGATTTGCCAAAAATTGTATCAAAATGATTAAAATATATTTAGGTTTTATTGTTTTTTTTTTAAATGGGGATTCTGTATCGTTATTTCTACAGTACAGGATTTCTGAGTAATTGGAGGCATTCCTTTTGCTGAAGTTCTGTTTAGTCTGAGCCAGTACAATAAGGTACAAACTTTACTCTTTTTCTTTTAATTACACTTTTTAGTAAGTTCTTGGAGGCGTGCTGATGACAGGAAAGATGAGCGGGCAGAAGAGCGGGAAGCCCCTCGTCGTGTTCCTCCCCCAGCTCTTTCAAGAGACCGAGAAAGAGACCGGGACAGGGAAAGAGAAGGTGAAAAAGAGAAGGCTTCATGGAGAGCTGAGAAGGATAGAGAATCTCTTCGTCGTACTAAAAACGAGACTGATGAAGATGGGTGGACCACGGTACGACGTTAAATCTCAAGATAATGGATTCAAACTCATGTCTCACATAGGTTTGATCACATTCAAGGATTATTATACTTGTGCTTCAACCAGTCTAAATTGGATTCTTTAATGTTGTCTCACCGTAACACAAAAAGCATGAACTTGTATTAATCCTCTATAATAGATTGATGTGCACTGTGTCCACAGGAGGTTGGACGGCCAGGCCATTTTCTGGAATTTAAGGTGTTGCATTATTTCATCAATCATTTGTTTACAAAAAAGAAAAACTAAAAAATAAATTTAAAATGTGAACCCGTCGGGTATGGAATAACACCTGTATCTTGGTATAGAACTGATCTTTCTCTTTTGTTTTTGAAATACTTTATTGATTTGGAATGAGGTATGGTTCTGTTATAGAAAATGTATTTGAAGATTCTTCAAAAGCAGGGGCTAAAATGACTTCCACATCCTTCGTGGTTGAGACGTACCTCTAGGTATTTTGAGGTATTTACTATATTAACTACATTTAGAAAGTTTTTAGGATCACTATAAGTGCAGTAAACATTACAAACATTGGATACAGTGGGATTTTCTGTAGATTTTACTTGAGAGGTGAGTATAAAGCAATTTGCAGTCATTATTGTAATGACAAGAATACTACTCAAGTGTGAATCCAAAACAGTTACAGCTTTTAAATTTTAAAGCATTTGGTAAAACTATTGCTGAGTTTTTTCTGTTGCCAATAGCAGACTGCTTTTCCATTAATGGAGAATTCATGCCTTTCAAGCATTTTAAATATGACAATATTTATAAATGTGTGGTTTGGAGGAATTGTTTAAATTCTTTTTCCTAATTTCCTTTCTCTTCAGGATAGATTCTTTCAACAAGTAATTTGTAGTAATGACTGTGTTGACTTCAATTTTGGAGTGTCGTAGCTATGTCAAAGATTAACTATTGGGTTTTATTGAAGCCAACACAGAACTTGCTGCTGTGTTTTTTCTTCAATGATAAATAAAATACTTACAGAATTTGTTTTAGTGTTGATTTGTAGTTACAGTCAAAGTGTTGTACTTACTGTGGTGAGTTTGCATATCCAGTTGAGTTTGTTGTTTTGAAAAATTTTTTTTTGTTGCCATTAAATGTCTCAACATTTAGAATCAAAGAAAATAACTAGAAAAACATGGCTAGGATGTTTGCTTCCTTAATTAAGGAACCCCTTAGTTTTCTTGTAATACTGTCCTCTCTGTGAGCCTTGTATACATGGGGTGTGGGTAGGTGGGTGGTGTACTATTTTGGGTATTCCCCTGAAATTAGAAAAAATACAATTTCAGAGAATGTTAGTAGCAAATTGATTGTGGCTACAGGTACGCAAATTATTTCCAGTATTGGGTGGTGGTGAGAATACTTGTTGGTACAGCTATAGTAAGGCCAGAAGAGGGAGTATTGATCCTTTTTTTAACTTAAATTATCAGATGCAGCCTTTTCTGTTTGATATTACCAGTGACAGAAACCCCTTTTTTTCAACATTCAGTTTCTTAATATCTAGTATTTCAAACAAGTGGAAATGTTAAAAGGTCTTTGAGGAGAGGGCCTGCTCTTTTTAATAAATGACAAAACTTGGGGCAGTAACCTGCTGAGTCTCCCCATTCATTAAAAATAGGACAGCACTGATGGCCCCAGGGGACTGTTAATTTAAGCTGATTTTTTAGGTGAGTCATGGATGTATGTCTGATGGTTAGGTTAGTCTGCAAATGTACCCTTCCTGCCAGGACCCTTTCCCAGGAAAATACTATGCCCCCAAGTTCTTTGTCCTAGGAGTTGGAATCCCAAGCACAGGATGGGGGCAGAAGAGTCTGCTGCACTTTGTGGTCCAGCTCTTAAGTTTCTACTCAAGACCTCACAGCCTTCCCCTCCATCCCCCGGTATTCAGATGTGTCAAAGGAAACTTCGGATGTTCAGTCCAGCCTACTCACTGTGTCTAGAATGCCTTCATGTTCCCAGTGGCTTTTGCATTTTTAAAAGATTTTATTTATTTATTTGAGAGAGAGAATGAACATGAGAAGTGCGAGGGTCAGAGGGAGAAGCAGACTCCCTGCCGAGCAGGGAGCCCGATGAGACCTGATCCCGGGGACTCCAGGATCATGACCTGAGCTGAAGGCAGTCGCCTAACCAACTGAGCCACCCAGGCGTCCCCCCCACCATCTTTTTAAAGATTTTATTTGAGAGAGGCTTCTGCATTTTTAAACAGGAACGCCATTGCAGTTAATACATGTGGATCTGAGGGTGGAGACAGTGGCCCAGAAAAGACTATATCCCCCTAGTTGTCCTTATTGGCTTCCAGAAAGAGGTGGTAATGTGGCTATGTGTGGGGATGCTTTTATGGGCTTTACCTGTGTTCTGTTTTTTTTAACCAAAGACATTTTGACTAGATTCATTTCTAATCTTACAAATCTAATTGACATAGATATTGGACACAGGAAGGAATGCAGGAATGTTTCTCATGTGGCTAAGCACAGACTAGAAAGTGAGGACTAACACTGAAACTTCCTGTCTTTTCCTTTGAGGTAGACCTATTTGTAGTATAATTTTAAAATAGACAATTTTGGCTTACAATTAAAGCCAAAAGTTGTAATCAAAGTTAATTCTGCACATTCCAAAAAGGACTGCGTAGGAAAATTAAATTCCAAAGAAATAAAAAGCCACTCACTGCGAATGTGTCTATAGAAAAGGATGGGCAAGGTAAGCAGTCTACCTGCACAGCTGGTAAAACACTTTCGAGGCTTCCATCCATATGTTTTGTTTTTAGCCAAATACAGACATATTCTTATAAAAACAAGGTAACTTTGTCACACTAGTATTTTTTTTTTTAACTTTTAAAACTTGGGTTTCTCTCTTACTCTAATTTTTTTTTTTTTTTAATTAAGTAAAGTCAACTTGCCAATAGGCTCAGATTTACAACTCCCAAGTGCAAGAGTGACATGCTTTATCATGGAACCAGCCAGGTGCCCCACACCCTAAATTTAATTTTTTGCAAATACTTAGTTTTAGATTGAGAGTTCTAGGCTTGCTCCTCTTAAGGGCCTTAGAGTGTGGTTAGTACACTTTCCCTAAGAGATCTCTAGAAGGTTAACTGTAGTAATACTCTGTGCATGCTCGAACTCCCAGTGTTTTAATATTAGCTGGAAAGCAGGCAAATTTGAGGGGGGCTGATATTAGTGTTTTTGATGAATGAATGTGATGGTTGCTGGTAAAACTGTGATGGTGTCGATATCAAACTCTATTAGGCACTTCTCATCACTGAGGGATTCTCATATTGAACATATCAAAGCCATGTGCTTGACACCCAGAACACAGTGTAACAGTTTGGCTCCTTGAAAATACAGAGTAGTTGCCTGCTTAGTCCTTCTAAGCTGGGGAATACATTGTAGTGCTCTTCAAAAAGGTAGAAGTAGGAGAGGTAACAGGAATTCTATGACCTGACAACTCCCCAAGACCAAAATTAAACCGGTATATTTTCTACCACAACAAAAGAGAATAATCACATGATTTTATTAAGCTCCTTGAGTTTAAGACTGATCACATCCAGAGTTCTCTGTTCTGGGGCTGGACTAGCAGGCATGGATTTTCTCTTGGCCAATGTACTACCTGCCCCTCTCCCCCTTGTTCTGTCACCCCTTCCTTTGACCAAAAAGGCTCACAGCCTTCCAATATTATTGACCTCTGCTTCTATTTGTATCCTCAAAGGAGTGTTCAAGCCAGTTTGCTGTGGAGGAAGTTAGCTGTTTGATACAAAAGCAGTCTAAAGGAGCTGAGCTCTGCGACTTGAATCTGTATTCGTATGACTGTCTCTTGCTGGCATTTTCAGATAGTGATGTATTTTGTACATTTCATATGCATTCATCCTAATTCACTTCCATTTTTGTCTCCTGTATCTGTCCTGATGGTAGCTACAAGCCATGGTGTGGCATCTGACATGGCTATAAATGAGGGTGGGAGCTAAAGTTAGGGTTAGGAACGTGTGTCTAAGGATAGGGTCTAATCTTTGTGGTAAGTGGTGGGATTCCAGAAACAGACTAGGGTCTTCTAGGGGAAAAGGGAGCACGGGGGAAGCTGTGTTTGTCTTCAACCCCCACTCCACAATTTAATTCCTTCAGTGCTTATTCTGGTTTGAGGACGGCTTGCTCCCTAAAGCCAGACAAAAGCCCATAGTGGAACTTTCTTGAACACAGGTTGTTGTTACATTAGCCTTCCAGAGCTCAGGATCGCATCTTCCATTTCGTTTGAGAGGCTACAGCTGCAAGGAGCTTTCTGCTATTTGGGAACTCTGAAATGGAGCAGGGTGAATTAATACTGTTCCCTTTTGATCTTAATGTCACAAATGTTTTTAAAGAGCTGGAAATGGGGAGGTGGGTGCATGGACAAAAGGCCAAGTAGCAAAGTTATAGGCAAGATCAATGAATTCATATACTGTTACTGTATAAATACACAAGTCAAGTTTTTAAACAGCACCAATTTTCAAGTGTATACACAACAGGATTATAACTTGGCACAAATTTTCAAGGTGGAAATGCTAGTTGCTAGTTTAGTAATAAAAAGATCTGGTACATAAAAGATAAGGAGCTGTATTCTACCTGCTACAGATGGTGCATTTTTATACCTCCAGCCAAGTCTGAAACAAACCACAAGGAGGGAGTACCCACACAAATTAATACTGGAAAGTTTACCAAACCTTCACTTCTCAAAAGGGTGATGCTGCCAGGGGCTTGCTTCACCTGGAATTAGAGTAACTGATTAAGGACAACTAAGAATATTGTTTCCAAACAATAAAATAGTAATTTTGCCGACATTCCATAAAATCGCCAGTTTTCAGTTCAGTTATGAGGCTTTTAAAAAAATATTCTAGACCTAGTAAAGTGCCTCCATAAAATTAAACATCCGAGATTAGATTGAGACAATTCATACTGATGCGCATCTAAAATAGATCGACGTATACAGTAAATAAACAGCGCCATTAAGTTGCCAGATTTCAGGTAGTGGGAAACACACCCAGCCTTCACCGTCTGGATGTGCACAAACTAGAAACCAGAGATAAATCAAAATTGTAGCGTCTAGTCTCAACCGCTCTTCGACAGCAAAGTACTCTCCGTACGGCCGGATTGCTTTCAAAAACAAAAACAAAAACAAGACTTCCCCAGTGGAGCTAACTGCCGAGCTCCACGCCTCTCCAGCAGCGAGGGAAAGCTGGTGCGCACACCGAAAATGAGAGCGAGCAGGCGGGGACCCTGGTGCCGTCCGGTGGCAGCAGACCGGAGCCCAGGCCATCAGCGCGGCTTCTTCCCGGGCTGGCAGTCCTTGGCGCTGCGCGGCGGCGGGCGGGCGGCGGGCGGCGGCGGCACTTTGGAGAGCGGGCAGTACTTGATCGTGTGCGCGTTGTCGCCGCTGGCGCCGCACAGGGGACACGTGTAGCGGCGCAGCACCGGGCACAGCACTCGCCCGTCGGGTCCCTTCAGGATGTGGGTGGTGTAGAGCGCCACCGCCTCCTTGTTGTTCCGGCAGAACACGCACACCTGCAGCTCGGGCTTGAGCAGTCGGGCGGCCGCCGCCCCGGAGGCGGCGTGCAGCCTGGGCTCGGCCGCCCACGCCGGGGCCCGCTCCTCGCGCGGCGCCACCTCGGCGGCTGTCGTGGCTGCAGCGGCGGGCGCGCAGCCCAGCAGCACGGCGGCGGCGCGACCCGCGAACGGGCTCAGCTCGGCGAAGCGCTCCTCCAGCAGCCCGGCCTCGGCGGGGCCCGCGGCGCACAGCTCCACGGCGCGCAGCTCCAGCGCGCCGCCCAGGTAGCGGCCCCGGGACCCGGGCTCGTCGCTGTCGTCGTCGTCGTCCTCGTAATCGGGCGGCCCCAGCGCCGGCCCCAGCGCCCCGAGCCCGGTCCCCGCATGGGGGGAGCAGCAGGACGAGGAAGAGGAGGGCGGGGAGGTGCCGCCGCCGCCGTCCCTGCCGCGGGCGCAGCCAAAGCGCGGCTCGCCGTCTACCGCCTTGGTGATGAGCGTGGCGAGCCCCAGGTAGTCGTTCCACGAGCTGAAGGGCTGAGGGTGCGCCGGGCCCTGGGCGCTCACGTAGCGGGCGCTGGGCACGAGCGCCATGGGCGGGGGGGCGCGGCCGCGGCTGGGCGAGCGGGGCGCCCAAGGGAAAGCCTCCATGGGCGGGCTGCGGGCCGCGCGCACCGCCTCCCCGCGACCCGCGCGGGCCGGACGGAAGGGGAGCGCTGAGCCTGCCCGCCGGCCTGCCGCGGGGTGGGGCCGCCTCGCAGCCTTTTATCGGGCCCCGCTCCTCCCCGTCCACCCCCCCCACCACACACACACCCCCCCCCCCTCGGCCCCGCTGCCGCCGCCCTGCCCCCTGCGCTACCCCGCCCCGGCCTCCTCGTCCGCGCCTTGGACGGAGGCGGAGCGGAGGCGGGCGCGCCGGGGGCGGGCGGGCAGTGCGCGCGCTCCGCTACGGCCCGCGCAGCTCCCGCGCCCCGCGCGCTGCGCCAGGCGAGCCAGCTGCGGGCGGCTTTCATTCTGCGAGGGGGCGGGCGAAGCGCCGCCTCGGGCCCCGGCGCTAATTGGCTGCTGACCACAGCCCCCTGCGCCACGGGCGCCGCTCGGGACGCCGATTGGTGAATCTGTGGGGGGGGGCGTGCCCTGCCTGCGCTGCGGGGAGGGGAGGGCGAAGTAGGGGGAGACGAGGGGAAGGGAGGGGAGGGGCTGCTGCTTGGGCACGCCTTCTCCTGAGCGCTGTGCTTTTGAGTTTGGAGCAGGTGACCAGGCGCGAGTCTCCCCGGCCGGGTGGCGAGACTCCCCGAGGACGCCGGTAGGCGCGGCGTGGGGGAATGCCCCAAGGTTTGCGCACCGTCCTCCCAGCCCCGAATGCCCCAGGTCAGCCCTTCTCCCCGCTCAGAGGCATCAGTAGGGAAGGCTGTGGGGAGGCAGGGTTTGGCGCGCTCTGAGGATGCAGTCATCAAGACAGAGCTGCCCAGCAATCGAGTAACTTCCGTTTGCACAGTGCTTTGGACAGCTTTCAGCTGGGTGAAATCTTCGCGCGAACCTCGGAGGCTGAGACAGGTTATGATTCTCGCCGTAGTAAGTAGTGGAGGCATCAGGACTTCATCGTGCAGAAGACTCCCAACAGGTGTTCAGAGCCTGGGTGGCCATTAGCTGGTGACTTAGGTAGGGATGGGGGCTGGGCCAAAAAATCTCCCATCCTCTGACAGGGGTTGGTGTGTGTGTGAAGGGGAGGCTGCATCAAAAAATGGGCTGTATGTGCAGCTTGAAAAATAAACCATATTCAGCGTCACAATTTAATACTTTAAAATGAGTCAGATATTTTTGTAAAAACGATGGAAAACAAATTGGAAGATTTATGCTTAGGAGGGTGCGGGGTGGTCATGCCCTTCCTAGGAGAAGACACAACACCTTTTAAAAAATGGAAGGTAGGAAAGGCCTGAGGTACTGGGAAGGATTCTTTAGGGTTCTGTGGGACTGGGAAAATGCCGCCTCTGGCGACTGGGCTGGCAGGCAGGTGGGCAGGTCGGGACTTTCCTGTCCCTTTCTGGTGGTGTGCTCTGGCTGGAGAAACGGGCAGGAGGCAGCTGGTGCTGACAGCCCTCACTAGGCAGGAGGCTATGCTTCTGGCTCTGACTGTGTCCAGCAGATTTAGAATGGCCCAGGAGGGGCTGCCCAGAACCTCATGCTGGCACTGGTTTACTTGAGAATGAATGAGGGAATCAGACTGTCACCTGTGGAAGGGGCCTTTGGGATCATTCAATCCAGCCTTACTTTACAGATGAAGAAGATGAGACCCAGAGAAGAGAAGGATTTCTTCAAGGTCACATGGTGAATATGTCACAGCTAGAACTAGAACTCAGGGCCCTTCACGAATGGCTTGCTGGCCTTCCTGTTGCACATGGACCCCGAAGGTATTTCAGATTATATGTCTGTGTGTGCGTCAGCAGAAACTGAATGTGGAACACGGGGGAAACAAAGAAGAGAAATGAGATGGGGCCGTGTGCCTTTTGCTTGGACCTCTATCCTCAGGGAGCGGGCCGGAAGCCAGGTGGCGGGCACAGGGAAGGACCTGGGGCAGTAACTTGATGCTTTTTCTAGCCACCTGTCTGCACGAAGGGTTGAAGATATGTTTCTCAGCCTCTTCATCTCCTCCGTAACGGTTGATTTAGGTCATGAAACCAGGCAGTAATAGTCTGCACTTGCCAATCCAATTCCTTTTTCAAGTTTGTGTTGGCATTCAAGTTAAAAAGTCATGCCTTTTTTTTCCCTCCCCCTCTCCCACCAAAAATAAATAAAAGAGCCCGCAGAAGCGTGGCAGGTTTGCTGACACTGAGCTCCAAGCTCTGACCACAAGAACACCGGCCCCTAGAGTGGTATGAAGATTATTATTCTATAAATGGAAAATTCCACTCTGTTCGCACAGCCCTGCAGCTCGCATACTTTCAAGGTATGCAGACTTTTCAGCTCTGAGGAGTGGGAGCCACTGTTCTGAGAAAAACTTGTGGAAGGAAAGGAAAGTTTAAAACTGCCAGCTTCTGGGTCGGCTTCCCCCGGGTCGGGCCAGAGGGAGTGTGGCAAGTAAGTGAGACCTTTCCTCTCCCACATCACGTGATTTTTAGCCCTTGTGGGGTTTTTTTTTTGTTTGTTTTGTTTTTGTTTTGTTTTGTTTTTTGGTTTGTTTTGTTTACAGGGGAATGAAAACTTTTCAGTGAACCTGGGTGAGAACAAATGCCGTGCTATGGGGCTGAGGGCTGAGCGGGTGGGTTGTGGTGACAGCGGAAAGATGCCTTGGAAAGAGGTGGAAGGGAGCTCATGTGTCCTGGGGAGCTTGCTACCTGCCCTTCCCTCAGGCTGCTCACCTTAACTGCTATGGGCCTTGCCCACAGTAAGTTGTTTGATCTGGGAAGACTGTCTGGAAGTGGAGGCAGAGGGCATGAGGCTTCCCCCAATGCCCCCCAGCACATGCAGCCTCAGTGGACTGGGGAGCCTTTGCTGTTAGTTACCATAGAAAGGCCCAGGCGGGTGCCTGATCCGGTTCTGGCTTTAGTAAACGGTTCCTTCTGTCACAAAACACAGACCTTAGCCGGGCCATGAGCTCTCCAGCTCTCTTTGAGGTGGTGGAACTTGCTTTAGAGATATTCTTAGTACCTTGGTGAGGTCTGCCGGCTTTTCATCCCCCTTCTAGAAGTCTGGAACCAAAACAGACAGAAATGGCCAGAGTGTGAGAATTTCTTCAAGGGATCCCCTTCGATAGGTGGAGGCAGGAGACCGGTTGGGACAGGCCTCCTCTCGGAGGATGGAGGGTGTGGCTCAGTTTCTTCTGGAATGGGGCCTGCCCAGCACAGGCAGGAGGCTCTGGCGGGACAGGGGTGGGTGGCGGGGTGGGCTGCTGGGATTCAGCATTCCCACCTCTCCGCATGGCTCCCAGCCCCCAGCCCGAGAGGCAACACACAGGCCTCAGGCATCTGGAGGATCTTAAGAAATATGAGGTCAGCCCTGGGGAGTGAGGCAGCTTGGCAGGTGTCCAGGAGGCTCTAGAGATGCTGTTTGTCAGGCTCTGGGCTCCTGCTGACCTGCCTGCCAAGCTCTTTCTAGGTGGGTCGGGTATATTTCGGTACCTTGGGGGTGCTCTTCTGTCACAGTGTTGACTCTGTGTGGTCAGAGTGTTGACTCTCCATATCATGCCTTTGGCCAAGCTCAGGGAGTCCCAGGGATGGGGTTTCTGCCCTTTGGGGGCTTAGAGTGAGCTAGAGTTAGCTGAGAAGCGCCGTGGTGAAGTGGGGGTTGCTCCTTGAGCCGTGGCTGTGTTTTCATCCTGGCGCTTCTGCAGAGTCCTGTGTGGCCTTGGCTGAGGTGCTTCACCTCTCTGGGCTTCAGCAACTTCCTCTGATCCTCAAGGGGCTCATCATGTCAAAGGGCAGGCACTTCACCCTTCTCGCTGACTTATTCTGGTTCCAGATGAGTCTCTCCCATGGTCTCTGGGGTTGAGCTGTGACAGGTGTAATCCAGCCAGACAGATCTCATTTCCCCTGGGCATGATTGGTTTAGGAGGGGCTGATGACCCAGTTCTGGTCCCTGAAATGTCAGGGGAGGTCTGTTAGGAGCACTCTGGGAGGGCATTTGCTCCCTTGTGTAAAAAGAAAAGAAACAAAGACCAGGAGCTTCCCTTTCTTCCAGCCACTGGCAGGTGACGGAGCCAAGACCGCCCTGAGGTGGTAAGTCTCAGGGGCCAGAAGCTGGCACACTGGGGACGGCTTCTTTTTTAAGAAGGCGCCATGTGTAGCCCCAGCGTGGGGCTCGAACTCACCACTGTGAGATCAAAACCTAAGCCGAGATCAAGAGTCAAACACTTAACCGACTGAGCGACCCAGGTGGCCCCAGAAAAGTTATTAAAAAAAGCCTCGGGACATTTTTGTGGATGACTTGGTGACTTGTTGCAAAAGACCATTAAACAACTTTATCGTTTCAGCCACTGTCAGGAAGGGATTTTACTTACAGCTGAGTTCGTTCTAAGTGAAACTCATAGCATTCTGAAAGAAAAATGCATTTGGTAATTCTGTAAGAAAGGTAGGATTCAGCAGTCTGGCCAGATGGAGGGGACAGCCACGTCAGAACTATGGGCTTATGGACAGGGGTGGGAAGAAACAAAGGGGAGTGGGAGCAGGGGCTTCGTAGTGTCTCCTCTGTCACCAGCCCTGTCTTGTGCCAAAGTCTCCCAGCTGAGAGTAATAACATACCCCTTCAGACCAGGGGCTTTACAGCGTCGTCTCATGGTCCCCCCACCTGCTACCTGGCTGCCCCGAGAGGCAGGTTCTGTGACTGCCCTCCTGGTGCAAACGGAGAGGGGCATGGCTCCCAACCAGTGTTCCTCTCACTCCAAAGCTGGGCTTGTCCCTCCTTGGAAGTACCTGGTCATACCTTGGCCACGGGATGTCTGGGGCCCAAGAGGTGGAGGAGGCCAGCCGGGAGGAAAAATTGGGCTCATTCCACCACGAGTCAGAGATTGTCCCCCAACAAAGCCAATTCTGGTTGAAAGAGGTTAGATTTTTCTATTTATCCAGTGGCGGGTACATTGGTCCAGTGAGTAAGGCTTTCTCTTTTTGACACTCGCCCCACTCCTCCCAGCCATGTTGTTTCCTCTTAGAAACCTGGGTTGTCCCAGTTTTGTTTAAAGCACATACTGCCCGGAAGGCTGACGGCCTGCAAGGCAGATATCCTGGAGTCGATGATGCCCAGAGTAATCATAAAAATAGCTCACAGGTATGGAGCCCTTTCAAGGCACTGAGCATGAACTCCTGTCCTTTCTTAGACCTTCCCAGCAGTCCTGAGGTGATACCCATTTCACAGAAAGGAAAATCAGGTTTGGGGCAGCAGAAAGAGTGTACTACTCAGCTTCACCCAGCTAGTTAGTGGGTGGGATTTCTCCATGGCCTGTGCTGTGGGCCTGGACGGTCTCCTGGCCTGTGGACATTCATTCAGTTAGAATTCACAAATCCTGCCTCCTGTCTCAGGTGTTTCCCTAAATGGGACTACCGGCCTTCTCTTGTTCCTCTTCAACGCCCTCTGTCTGCAGGAGGGGAGGAATCATACATAAAATGATAAGCTATAAGGTTGTTCAAGATTGTTCTCCAGTGATGCATAAAATGGTGAATGATAAGGTCAAGGTTGTTCTCCAGTGGGCCTGAGGGCTGGAGTGGGGGCAGGGAGGAGAAAAGGTCAGTGAAGGGGATGAGACCAGAGTGCCAAGCGGGGCTGCTGGGTATGCTTCTGCAAGTTGTGCACTGCACAAGGGCTTTCCACGCAGGGGGTACTGTTTACTTCACAGCTGGGGTCATGTGTATGAGTGAATCTCAAATAGTTTCCTGCAGATGTGGTGTAAAGTATCTTTTTCTGATGGACTCGGTATATTATGACAGTTTTTTTCTGACAGATGGTTAAAGATGTCGTGTGGAAGAAGTACCTTTTCTTAATTGGCCCAAAGCCCAAAGCTTTGGCTAGGCAGAGGCACGAAATGCTAAGCTTCTTGAAAGCAGACCTCATGTGTGCCATTCGCGAGGTGCCCAAGGAGCCTTTTTAAAAAACTTCAGGTGGAAACATCTCGTTAACTGAGCAGACCAGGTAGGGGTCTGGCCCAGGTCTGCTCTCATAGTTCTGGGTGAATTTTTTCTGTCATTTTAGACATCTTCTCCTGGCCCTACCTCGCTTACATTTGTATTTTTCAAGCTGTCACGAGTTCCCCAGGGATCTCTTTTCTTTTCTTTTCTTTTTTTAAGATTTTATTTATTTATTTGACAGACAGAGATCACAAGTAGGCAGAGAGGCAGGCAGAGAGAGAGGAGGAAGCAGGCTCCCCGCTGAGGAGAGAGCCTGACGCGGGGCTCGATCCCGAGACCCTGGGACCATGACCCGAGCCGAAGGCAGAGGCTTTAACCCACTGAGCCACCCAGGCACCCCTCCCCAGGGATTTCTGGTGCCCTCAAAGTGCCTGGCTGAGGATGAGTGGGCAGCGGAGTCTGTCCTGGGGCATCTCTGGCTCAGGAAGCAGAAAGTACAGTGATGGCCTAGGATGGTTTAAGTTGAGTAGCCTTGAGCAAGTCATTTCCTTTCTCTGGACTTCAGTTTTCACTCACTTACAATGATTGGTTGGGCTGACTGGTTTCTTGGTCCTCTCTAGTTCCAAAATTTAGGTGTTCACCATCAAGGCCTGGGACCGAGTCCCAGACTGAGTGGTGGTTGAGACAGACGTCCTTCTGACCTCATGGAGCAAACAGGTGATGAGGTTTTGGTGGGAGGCATATTAGCTTCCTGCTGCCACCGTAGCCCATTACCCCCAGCCTAGAGGCTTGAAACAACAAGAACCTCCTTTCCTCCCATCCTGGAGGTCCGAAGTCTGACATGGGTCTCACTGGGCTACAGTCGAGGTGTCTGCAGGGCTGGAGGCTCTCAGGGGAAGCTGCCTGCATTCCTTGGGCTCCTGGCCTCCTTTCTTTTTCAAAATCAGCAACAGCAGGTTAAGTCCCTCTCTCCTGCCACCTCTCTTGTTCCTTCCGCCTCCCTCTTCCGCTGTGTGATTTCAACAGACCTACCCTGATAATCCAGGCTAATCTCCCCA
The DNA here is from genome assembly GCF_002288905.1 of Enhydra lutris kenyoni. NCBI lineage: Eukaryota > Metazoa > Chordata > Mammalia > Carnivora > Mustelidae > Enhydra > Enhydra lutris. The sequence continues at coordinate 69,008,077 of NW_019154096.1, read as the reverse complement.
TGTTCATGCCATCTCATTAGCAACCTTCGTTCTACCCAGAACCTTTACTCCCCTTTGCCATCTAAGGTAGCATTCTCAGGGATGGGGAATTAGGATGGGGACATCTTTCGGGGCCATTATTCTGCCTCTGCCTCCTCCCAGAGGACAGGGGGACCCCTTAGCAGAGGAGTGTCATGAGTCCCAAGACCTTATCATATCCAGAGGTCAACTGGGCTGGTAAATTTAGGTTTCCTTTGCCTATCAAGACCTGACATGGTGCAGGGGAAGCTGTGGGGTGAGAGGGCCCTACACAGTGTACGTGAGTGTGTGTGTGGCCCTCAGGCAGATGGAAAGGTCCGAGTTGCAGGAAGGAATGGAGAGCAAAGGAAGTAGTTAGTGTGTGTGTCAGGTCCTCTAAACAAACTTAAAATAATAGTTATGATGATGATGTCACTTAATTTGTGATTAAACCAGACAAAACAAACAGCCAGGTACAACAACAACAAAAACACCCCAGCTAGAATAAATGCTCTACAGTCCTTGCCTTGCTCAGGAGGAGGGTGAAGATACTGACAGCTATGATATTCTTTAACTTATGGAAAATTTCAAGCATTACAAAAGTAAAGGTCATGGTAAAAAGAACTCTAACCCAATTCACCCTTGATATATGATGAATCTTATCTCTACACTGATTTTTCACTCCATCTCCCATGCCATGGATCATTTTGAAGAAAATTCTGAACATCAGTGTTCATTAAATTTAGATTTTGATAAATTAGGTCTATATATATAAATATAGGAAACCAATGAAAAAGATAGAGGGTATAATAGCAGATGTAAGGAAATGGAATGAGGAAAAAATAATCAATTCAGGAGAGAGCATGACAGAAGGAAAATCATCACGGAAATGGGAGAACGAATTGGCAGTATACAATAAGATGGTGGAAATAAATCCAAACATAAAATCCTTCTAGTAAATGTAAGTGGACAAAATGGTTCTGTTCAAATACAAAATTTCAGACTGTATTTAGAAAACAACTATAAGGGCACCTGAGTGGCTCAGTGGGTTAAGCGTATGCTTGCGGCTTGGGTCATGATCCCAGAGTCCTGGATTCAAGGAGCCCCACATCTGGCGCCCTGCTCAGTGGGGAGCCTGCTTCTCCCTCTCCCTCTGCTGCCTCTCACTATGTCAAATAAATAAATAAAATCTTAAAACAAAACAAAACAACCCAGCTATATGGGGGTATCTGAGTGGCTCAGTTGGTGAAGTATCCAATCTTGATCTCAGCTCAGGTCTTGGTCTCAGGGTCGTGAGTTCAAGCCCTGCGTTGGGCTGCACACTGGGCATGGAGCCTACTTTAAAAAAACATACAGCTATATATCCTCTGTCAAAAACACATATGAAATGTAAGGATGCAGAAAGGTTAAAGTTAAAAGGATGAGAGAAGACGTGCCAGTAGATGCTGAAAAGGAGGCTGACAGAGCTGTGCTGACAGCAGGCTAATAGGCTTTATGGCAAAAAGCTTTACTAGGGATCAAAGGGCGGCTAAAGGGTTCGCTTTACCAGCAAGATATAACAATTCTAAACTAGCATATATCTAACAATTTAGCTTCAAAGCATATGAATGAAAACCTGACGAAATATCAATAAGGATATAGGAGATTTGAATGACAATTAACAAGCTTGGCTTTATGTATTTTTATGTACCTGCATACCCATATACATGTCATTATATAAAATCGTATGTAAACACTGCTTTGATAATTGCAGAATTTGGGTCGCCTGAGTGGCTCAGTCAGTTAAGCATCTGCCTTCAGTTCAGGTCGTGATCCCAGGTTCTGGGATCGAATCCCACATCGGGCTTCCCGCTCCTTGGGGAGTCTGGTTCTCCCTCTCTTGCCCACTCATGCTCTCTCTCTCTCTCTCTCTCTTTTTCAAATAAATAAATAAAATCTTAAAGAAAATAATTGCAGAATTTACATTCTTTTCCAGCTCTCATAGCGCATTTATAAAAGTTGACCGGATTCTGTACCATCAGCTAGTATTAACAAATTTGATAGGATTGTGTCACATTGGATTTTCTGGCCACAATTCCATTTCGTTAGAAATCAACAGCAGATGATAACTAGAAAAGAACATAATACAGGTAAGTGAAGGAGCCGATGAAATGGGGAGCAAAGAAATGATAGATGGCTGACAGAGCTAAACAGTGGCTTCTTAAAAAGACAAATACAATTAATTTGGCAGGGTTTATCAAGACTAAGACACGATGCAAATGAACAGTTTCTGTGACTTGATGCTTCATAAATCTGAAAATGTATAGGAAATGGAAAAATTGCTGGAAAACAAGAACTCACTCAAGAAGCATGTATGGATGGGTGTATTTATTTATTTGGGGGGGGGTAGGGCAGAGAGAGAGAGAATCTCAAGCAGACCCCCGCTGAACATGGAGCCTGATGCGGGGCTTGATCTCATGACCCTGAGATCATGACCTGAGCCAAAACAAGAGCAGGGGGCGCCTGGGTGGCTCAGTGGATTAAGCCTCTGCCTTCGGCTCGGGTCATGATCTCAGGGTCCTGGGATTGAGCCCCGCATCAGGCTCTCTGCTCAGCAGGGAGCCTGCTTCCCCTTCTGTCTGCCTGCCTCTCTGCCTACTTGTGATCTCTCTCTCTCTGTCAAATAAATAACATAAAAAAAATCTTTAAAAAAATAAAATAAAACAAAATCAAGAGTAGGATGCTTACCTGACCAAGCCACCTGAGTGCCCCAAGAATTGAAAAACCTCGACGTTCTGCAACATTTATATAAATTGAGTCAGAGTTTAAAAATCTTTTCACAAAACACCAGATCCAGTTGATGTAATTTTTTTTTTCTTCAGGCGACTTCAGAGATAAGTTCTATTTTTCAAGGAATAAATAATTTCAGTTCTACACAAACCATTCTAGAGTTTAGAAAATGAAAGAATCATTTTCTAATTCATTTTACAATGCTAGTGCAACCTGATATAAAACAACAAATATAAGAAGGGAAAATGACAAGCCACGGTCAGTTGTGGACCTACAAGAATCTGAAACAAAATACCAGTGAGCAAGAGAATGAGCAGTGGGGAGGGGCCGGAGGAGGAGGAAGCACACTCCCCGCCGAGCAGGGAGTCGGACTCAGCCTCTGGGCTGGACCCCAGGACCCCGAGACCAGGACCTGAGCTGAAGGCAGACACTTTACTGAATGAGCCACCCAGGCGTCCTAAAACTCTAGCTTTTAAAAGACAATGTAGAAAAATATCTTTATGACTTTAGGGCAGGAAAGGATTTCTTAAACAAGACACGCACAAACTCCACTAACTGTAACATTAATAAATAGTACCTAATTAAAATTAAGCACTCCTGTCCCACAGAAAGCACCATATAGTAAGTAAAAAGACAAGTCACAGAGAGGAGCTATTTGCAATACATATGATTGATAAGGAAGGGACTTTGCACCCAGAATATGTAAAAGAACACCTAAAAAGTTGGTATGATTTATAACCCGAAAGAAAAACTGATGAAAAGTTCCTGATAGCAGAGGAAATTTGAATGGCCAATAAATAAGAGGATAAATAAGATTATAATGTGGGAAGTTTATACTGACTGCTCAGTCCAAGGTTATGTGTGGTTTCAACTTCGCTAGACATTGCCAAATATTTTTCCAAATAGATTTTACCAATTTCACCCCCTGTGGCCATGCACAAGAGTTCCAATTCTGCCACATTGTTTTTTTTTTTTTTTTAAGATTTTTATTTATTTATTTGACAGAGAGATCACAAGTAGGCAGAGAGGCAGGCAGAGAGAGAGGAGGAAGCAGGCTCCATGCTGAGCAGAGAGCCCTATAAAGGGCTTGATCCCAGGACACAGATCATGACCAGAGCCTAAGGCAGAGGCTTAACCCACTGAGCCATCTGCCCCTGCCACATTGTTTTTTAAAGAGGTTTATTTTAAAGTAATCTCTATGGCCCACGTGGGGCTCGAACCTACAATCCCCAGATCAAGAGTGGGACGCTCTACTGACTGAGCCAGCCAGGCGCCCCCGAGTTCTAGTTCCACCACATTCTGGTCAACATTTAACAGTAACAGAATAATTGATTCCGCCAATCTGGTGGTGTATACATTCATCCTCTGATGTATCACTCTGATGATTGGGCTTCTCCACTAAGGCTTCTCCACCAAGGCAGACACCAGTCAGGACTTCGGGTGGCTTCGAGGAGTTTCCAGTCTTCCTTCTGGTGGCGGCAGATCATGGATAGGGAAAGGAAGTGCAGGGAGCCCCAGGGTTGGACCCTTGGTCCTTAGTGAAGCTGAAGGTGGTGTGGTGGGATGAGGCGGTCCAGGAAAACATCAGCGTCTACTCTGATGATAAAAACAGGAAGATGAGGAAATTTGAACCTCGGTCTGCTTGTGTGAGGAGCCCTGCTGGGCACAGCAAGAATGCTTGTAATTTAGGTGTGTCGCAATTGGGATTGCTTTTGGCCCAACTTGAATGTCTCCTGGGTAGCTATTTGCCTCTGTTTACAGCTTTAAAAAGTTGCAGGGAACTTTGCCCTCATGGCCAGCAACTCTTGATCATAATGAAGTTATAAATCAAAGAGTTAAATTTAAGAAATGAAATGACACACACAGACAACTGAGAATGAAATGCATGTAAACATTTCCCTATCTCTGACCTGGAAGGGTCTTTCTAAAAATTTAGATGATGGATGCAATCCCAAAGGTAAAAGCACTAGATCAGACAACATGAAAATGTGTAAAAAAGTAACAACAACAAATGCTAAATGGCAACAACGAACAACTATTCATGGCAAATATTTCCCCCAAACAAAAGTGTATAGCATGTATTTTCCAGAACATATTTGTCATATGAAAATACAGGGTCACAATTTTTAAGGTCCACATACATAGGGTCGTGTTAAGAGCTGGCTTTGGAGTCATACAGACCTTCCGCTGTCAAAGCCAGCAATGGCCAGTTGAGTCTCTTAATTCAAGTCTCACTGATACTGAGGCTCCTGCCTCCACCTTTCGTAGACAAGGACTCTTGGGTTTACAGTGGACCCACCTGGATAATCAAGGCTAATCTCCTTCTGTTAAGGTCAGCTGATTAACAACCTTGATTTCTTCTCCAGCGTTCATTAGCCTCTGCCGTGTAGGGTAATGCACTCACGAGTCTGGGTGGCCGTTATTCTGCCTGCCACACCAGCTGTGTGACCCTGAGCAAGTTATTCTCTTGAACCTCAGTTTGTCTTCAGTGGGGTTTCTTTTTTTTTTTTTTTCCCTCTCCCAGTGGTGTTTCTTAACCTCAGCCCTATCGACCTATTGGGACAGATAAGTCTTGGTTGTAAGGGCTATCCTGCACATGATAGGATGTCTAGCAGCCTCCGTGGGCTCTATCCATTAGATGCCATAGCAACCGTCCCCTCCCCACAATGTGATAGCCACATATGTCTCCAAACTTTGCCCCATGTCCCTTATGGGCAGAATTGCCCCTTGTTGAGAAATGGTCTATACAATAGCTGTTCTCACCTCTTAGTGTAGCCCTAACTGTCAGACTAGATGGTCTGTATAAAAGATTAATAGAGTGGCACGTTCCTAGCAAGGTCTCCCCACATGGTATAGATCTGTAGCTTACTTTTCTTTTTTTCCCCTTCTTTTTCAAGATTTTATTTAATCTCTATACCCAATGTACGGCTTGAATTTAAAAACCTGAGATCAAGAGTCGCAGGCTCCACTGACCAAGCCAGTCAAGTGCCCCTAGGTCTGTAGTTCACTTTTTTTTTTTTCCAAGATTTTACTTATTAATTTGTCAGAGAGAGAGAGCATGTGCAGGGGGGAATGGCAGATACAGGAAGATGCAGGTTCTCCTCTGAGCAGAGAGCCCGATGTGGGGCTCGACCCCAGGACCCTGGGATCATGACCTGAGCCAAAGGCAGATGCCTGACGACTGAGCCACCCAGGCGCTCCTGCAGTTTGCTTTTTTTTTTTTTTTTTTAAAGATTTTATTTATTTGACAGAGAGAGATCACAAGTGGGCAGAGAGGCAAGCAGAGAGAGAGAGAGGAGGAAGCAGGCTCCCCACAGAGCAGAGAGCCCAATGTGGGACTCGATTCCAGGACCCTGAGATCATGACCTGAGCTGAAGGCAGAGGCTTAACCCACTGAGCCGCCCAGGTGCCCCTGCAGTTTGTTTTTTTAACATTTAGTGTGTCTCAGAGGCTTTCCAGGTCAGTATATACAGAGCCACCTCACTCCTTTTAGCTGCTGAGCAGATGGACCGTGCTTATTTCGGCGGTGGTGACAAGCTCCCTGCCCCCTCCTGTGTCGGGCAGGTGCCCAGTGAACAAGGACCTCTCGCTGGATCGCCGACTGGGAGAAGTGCTCTGAGGGCTGGAGCAGCCTGTTGATATTTTAGTTTTCATCAACTGTGCGAAGCCTTGGAGTTCTTCTGGTTTGAATGCGTCAGAGTCTGGTCTGGAAATCTACCCGAGATTATTTTTAGCCTACTTGGCCAGAGGACCAGCCGCTCAGTGCAAACGTGGGTTTGGGGCTGGAGCCCGTCCACAGTCCACGTGCTGCCTCTAGCAGTGGCCACAGACTCGGGAAGGTCTGCCTGGGTCTAGGGTGGACCTGACCGATATGGAACCTTGGGCTCCTGAATCTTAAAGCAGGACTGGGGATTTCCTGGGATCGGCTCCAGCCAGTAAGTAAGGGACCCCAGGGGATGCCTGGGTCCTTTCCTGGCCCTGCGGGGACTGTGTCTGTGACGGTTGTTGGTGCTGATGGGACCTTCACATGCTGGCCTCAGCCTCTGCCCCAGCTCTCCCCGAGCTCCAGACAAGCTGTGAATGTCCGCCTCACTGTGCCTTTGCTCAAGCTGTTTGCTCTGCCAGGACCTTTCCTCCCTCCTTTTTGGCATTCAAAGCTCAGCGCAAATGTCCCCACTTTGGTCAAGCTTCCCCCTTTCCTACAGGGAAGAGCTGGTCACTTTTTTCTGAGGGCCCAGGGACCTCGTACCTGTTACGTCCTGGTCACAAGGTAGGACTGACTTCTGCTACCTGTCTGCTCCCCTCCCCAGAGGGGGGCTTCTGGAGGCCAGGAACTTGGTGCCCATCCTAGAGCCTGGCACAGGGTAGAGCTTTTCGAATGTCTGCCCACGGAGGGAAGCTCCCAGAGTGCGGGGTAAAGGCCGGGAGGAAGGCTCCTGGGGGAACAGAGTGAGTTGAGAAGACCGAGCTGAGGGATCACATGATGTGGTAACACCCGCCATCCGGAAGAGGCCATGCCTTGGCTGTCCTCAGGATAACGTCTGCATTGTCTTCAGAGTGTCTTCTTACGGGCTGGAACAAGAAACTCAGCACATCAGAGGCTTTCGTCCAACTCAGATGAAATCTCTCATTTCTAGAAAAATACTACAGGAAGACGGCCATCGTTTCAGGGATGATAAGGATACCTCTGTGTGAAACCTCTTCAGCCACTCTCCGTGTGAGCAGTGTCATCAGGTGGACATTGTAGTGGTCACTTTTCTAGGGTCTGACCCCCAAACCCTCAGCCATCCACGTGCGATGGGGCTGAGGAGCAGGAAGTGAGTGGAGAGGGCTTGGGTCACGATCTCAGAGTTCTGCGAAAGCATTTTTCTGTGCAGAAGGCTCGGGTCCTCTGTGAGAACCTATTAACTTGTACTCTCCGTACATTTGTAAGCAGCCCTTGTATGTTGTTTCTCAGCTCAGACCACAAGCTGGTGGTGATGGAGAAGGGAGTGATGTTGAAAGAGGGGAACCCAACCCGGAGGGAGGAGACCAGCAAACTGTCAGAGAAGCTCATGTGCCCGCTGTTAGAGCAGAGCCACCTTGGGTTGGGTTACTGAACATTTGAACAGATAACTCACATCTGGAGGCCTCTGTAGATAGTACTGTGTGGGGGTAGGATATAATCATTGGAAGCTGTTAATGCTAAATTATCTGTGTAAGAAGGCAGGCTATGTAGAACACGGTTTAGAAAATGATTAACACGTAGACTGGTGTTGGCGTGTCTATCCTGCACGAGTACTCACTTAGGTGGTCTCTTTCCTTTATTTATCACCAGGTAAATAATGATTGACTGTGGGTCCTGTGTCTGGCAGTGTGGGAGGAGCTCCGTGCTGTTAACCTAATTTAATCTCTGGCCCCCAGGGAGATAGGTATTATGGATAATCCCATTTTATAGCTGTGGAGGGTGAGGCTCAGAGAGGGAAAGAACACAACCAAGGTCACACAGCCAGCAAGGGCTGGAAAGGACTTTGATCCCAGGTTGATAGGCTCTGAAGCCAGTGCTTTTACCCCATTTGCCCTGACTCTCCTGTGGTCTTCCTCCATGGCCTCAGTGGACTGCAGTCCTGTTGGGTGTGTCCCCTGCTGTCCTTTAATCTCTACACTTGCCCTGCTCTGGGAAAGGTTCAGCCCTGATGGAATTACCTCCCCGGGAGGTTGGAGACACCTCAGAGCCCCTGAGGTCCCCTGATGTGACATTTTGCTGATGAAAAGCTCCTTTCCTGGAGGCAAAGAATATTCATTGTCCAGGCACAGGAAAAACACACCATGTGTCCCCTGACAGCCCAAAGATGAATCCTGACTGCCTGGACATGCTCAGGGTGTACCCATGGCCTTTGGGTGAACCAATTGCACCTTGTCTCTCGGCCAGAGGTATAGTCTAGGGCCGTCTGTCTGCCTAGTGACTGGTCCAGCTGGAGGGCCAGAGATGGCAGTCCTGGGAGGCAAGGCTCTCCACTGCTCAATGAAAGGACAGGCACTGGCACGGGAAACGTTAATGCAGATCACCGTTAAACAATATCATGAAACAGTAGAACCCCCCCTTTATGGTCATATGAAACAGTTGGCATGTATATTTATCTCTATATATGTTGTGTGAAAAATATAGAAATTTGTAGGAGCACCTGGTTGGCTCAGTTGATAGAGCATACGACTCTTGATCTTGGGGTTGTGAGTTCAAGCCCCACATTGGGCATAAAAAAAAAATATATATATATATATGTATATAATATAATATAATATATAATATAATATATATTTCATATATATATGAAAATATATGTAGTATAGAAGAACATACATAAAATTGCTATACATTGGTCTTCTCTGGGTGGTGGAATTATGAGTGATTTTTTTTTTTTGGTAGAGTTATATATTTTACTTATTTCTGAAAGAGACACAAAATTCAAATTCAGGACACTAGATTCCAAACCCTGTGCTCTGGGCTCGTCTGTGCTGCTGTCGCTGCTATTGAAGCCCAACAGTGACTGTCCCACCCTGTCCCCCGAGACGGCAGCCAGCTTGCTGCTGGGACCAGGCACACCTGCTGGAAAGGCCTTGGGAGCTACACCTGCTCCTTCTCCTTCTTCCCACTGGGTCCCTTGCGCTGCGCATGCGTGTGCTTTCAGCTGGGATTTTGTGGTGCCAGATTCCTTTCTCAAAACAGCCCAAGTGGAATTCTGGGTCCTATATGTTTCTTCACCTCCCACCACTGCCGCCCGGCCCCCACCCCTAGATTCAAACCTCATGATGGCCCTGGAGAGATGGGCTGGGAGAGTGAGGCAGGCGGATGGCGCTGTGTGATGTCTTCTCCGCTTTCCGCTGTCTTAGTTTGGGCTTCTGTGAAAGACAGCGCGATATCATAGATTGGGTGGTTTATAAACAACAAAGATTTAGTTCATGGTTCTGGAGGCTCGAAGTCCAAGATCAGGGCACCAGCAGATTTGGTGTCTCGTGGGCATCCTGTTTCCTGGTTTATAGATGGCCATTTTCTCCCTGTGTCCTCACATGGTCTTTTTTATCAGGGCTCTAATCCCACTCAGGAGGGCCCCAACCTCATGACCTAATCACCTCCCAAAGACCCCAAAGACCTCCTAATACCCTCACATGGGGGATTAGGTTTCAGGTTAGGAATTTAGGGAGAACACAAACATTTAGTCTATGGCACTCTCCTTCTCAGCTACTCTCTGGGGTCACTCCTGTCCCACACCTCTACCCTCTGCTCTCCTCCATCTCCCCCAGGAAATCCTGCCCAGCCATCAAGGCCAGCTCACGTGCAGCCTCCTCGGTGAGACCTTTAGCACCGGACTGGGAAAGTTTCCTCCGCCTAGCATGCTTTCCCACACTTCTTTCCTCTAGTCCCTCATGCTTCTAGGTTTGGTAGGGCTGTCAGTCACAGCACAGCCTCTGCCGGAGGAGTGGGCACATGACACAAGCTGACCAGTCAGAGGATACAACCCCCCTTGGTCCCAGAGACAGGATCAGCGATGGGCATGTGACTCAAACAGGACCAATCAGACCCCTCCCTGAGATTTGTAGGAGAATATGGCAGGAGAGAAGTATTCTCTGCCTACCCATGATGCCATGACTCTGCAGCTACTGATGGCCCTTTCGCCTGCATAGAAAGAGCACTTCTGTGCAGAAGGAAACCATATACAGACAGAGCCTGAATGACAACAATGCTTCAGCCTCTGGATCCAGCTATACCTGAAGCAGATACTCCTGACTTCCCAGTTAGGTGAGCCAGTACATCTCCTTTTTGGTTGAGCTGGTTTGAAATAGCGTTCTTCTCCTTGCATCTGAAGGACAAATGACCAGTACAACTTCCTTGACACCCCGGGGGCCTCTCACCATGTGCCTCCTTGGAGTTAGTAACTCATAATTCTGTGCTACACTATCGCCACTGGCAATAGTCCTCCTCAGTAGGACCTCCCTCCTCTATCAGCCCACAGCTCTGAGACCAGGTATTACTAAAATGAGTGAAGGGCGATTGAGTGAATCGGGGGAGGGATGAGTGCATGGAGACCCTTTCTGCAGCTCCTGACGTTTCTACTCAAGGACAAGCTGGATCTGAACTTACCTTGCAAGGAAACTTTAAGAAAACAAACAGACCTAGCCCCACCAGCCAACATTCCTACTTCAGGAATGAGGCTGGGCTGGGGCAGTGCCTTGATGATCCAGTTCAGACCTGCCAGTGGCTGAGAGAAGACAAAACTGTTTCCAGAGGAGTAAGAGAGCCTGAAGCCATAGCACTGGCACCTGTCGGGGACAGAGCTGACAGCAGAGTGCTTTCTGGCTCCTTGGAGGGCAGCCAGGAGCTGGCCAGAAGGTCAGGGGCACGTCCCCTTGTGGTATCGAGGCCAGGATCCAGACAGGAGTTGGACAGAAAACTGACTTCCTGCCAGGAATCTTAGCCATGCACAGCTTCAGCTCCTGGGGAAGAGTTCAGATTTATTTCAGGTGATGCAACCCTGGGACACAGGCACTGTTTTTAGAGTGGCTGCGAGAATAAAAGTTATGATGGATTTTTTAAAAAATGGAATCAAGTGATCAGCATGTTTCCAGGTCTGCAACTTGTCAAAACCTTGGTGGACAGTTGAAGAAATGTTTTCCTATAATAAATTAGAAGGCGTTTTATTTTCCTTTGGCTAATCTTTCATCGTAATTTCAATTGTGGTGTGGTGGGGCAGGATTCTTTTTAACTAATTCTGCCCTGAAACATAACATCTGCTGGTCTCAAATTGCCAGAAAGAACCGTTGATAAGTCTGAAATCGATGGAGATTAAATATTAATTCTACAATTTGTCCATATTTTATTTTCATCTGTGGACAGCACCATCTCCTCCTTGCACCGGTTCTCCAATAAATACCATGATTGTGACTTGGGTATTCAGTAAGTCCATGGATGGTGGTTTCAGCAAAAGCGTGGGCAGCAGGAAAGGCAAATCCGTATTTAAATACTCTGTTCCAATGAGAAAACATTGCTGCTCCTTCCATGATGGAAGCGATCCATAGTCGTCAGCTTGCCACCATCATGAGCTGGTCGCCTTGGGGAGTGGAAACATTGTCCCCAGATGAGCCTTAAGGAGTGGAGGGGCGTGTTGTTGAGCTCATGCATGTTCTCCAAGTGCCACGGCCACTTGGGTGTCCGTTCAGAGCCAGTGTCCAGTCATCTCTACAAGTCTAGTTATTTTCCCTTCTCCAAAGCAAAACCTGGTAACCTGGTAGAAGGCTGTTTCAGGGCAGCCGAGTTCTTTCTCAAGGGGACTGTGGCAGATTGTGTTTCCCAAACTCATGGCTCATGGAAGGTGGTTCGTCCCACATGGTTTTCTGTAGGATACCATGTTGAGATCCCTCCACTGAGTGGTAGGGCCTGTGATCTCTTCCTTTGACTCTGGGTCCATCTTAGTCCTAAAACATGGGCTTAGTCCACAGAATGTGGCTGTGATGGTATATTTATGGGCCAGTGTGACCCGGCTAAGGGACGCCAGAGACCTGGTAAAACATTATCTCTGGGTGTGTCTCTGAGGGTGTCTCTGGAAGAGATCAGCAATTGAGTTGGTGAACTGAGGAAATCAGAGGGTCCTCCCTGCTGTGGCTGGACGCATCCAGGGTGCTGAGAGTCTAACTAGAACAAAAAAGCCGAGGCAGGGAAAAAATTCAGACACCAGCACTCCTGGTTCTTGGGCATCTAACTCCCATCAGGGTTCACACCATTAGCTCCCCCCTCCCCACCTGCATTCTCAGGCCTTTGGACTCAGACTGAATGACACCACTGGGTTTCCTGGTTCTCCACAGAGCAGATGGCCCATCGTGGGATTTCTCAGCCTCCATAACCATGTGAGACAATTCCAGCAATAAATCTTCTCTTCTCTCTATCTGTGTATCTCCTATTGGTTCGTTCCTCTAGAGAACCCTGACCTGTACAAAGGCAGCAGTGATGATTGACGTGACGCTAGGTTATAAAAAGCAATACAGTTTCCATATGGTTCTCTTTCTCTCTCTTTCTACACACACATATGTATGTATATACACACATATCACAAACACACACGTATACACACACATGCACACATATATGTGGGACATGTGCCTTGGAAATCCTCAGCCAATGTATACGAGGTCTACCAGCTTCCCTGAGGCTGCCATCTTGGAGAGAGCACATGTGAAGTCCACATCAAGATAGAGAGGGGTGGTTGAAGGGCCCAGGGGTTCCAGGCCTCAGCTGTGTGCATGTTTACACCCTCTAAGCTTTAACAGCCAGACTTCTGGGTGAGACTTCAGATGATTTCAGCCCCCCGCCTTTGCGCTGCCCAGCGGATGCCAAGTAGAATAGAGATGGGCTGACCATAAAGCCAGTTTATGAGCAGGATAAATGGTGTTTTAAGCACTGAGTTCTGGTTTGGCATAAGCATTATTTTCAGGGCCTCTGGGCCTCTGGGCCTCTGGACTGGCTAAAGTCTGGGAAGGGCTCAGGGGCTTTGACTCTCTGGTGCTATTCAAGCCAAACCTTTGTTCACCTGGCCTAGAGCTTTCCTCTTTATACAAACGAAATCGGTAGCAGGGTGCCCGTCTCTTTAGGTCCTAGGGATGCCATGATCTTTGCCAATGCCAAACATCTCCGCTTATCAGACCGATGACACTAGGTTCTGCACATTACAGAGGCCATGCTGACCTTGTCTCTGGTGATTGGATTCCATCCCTGGGCTTCTGTTTCCTAGGATGTCAGCTTTCCTATTGAATTCGGGAAGCCCAGTTTGATGCCACCATCATTCCTGGTCTATAGAGAACAACCACTAGAAAGACCTTCAAGATGCCGTGCAACTCCCAGCAAAGTATTTCTTGGAGTTTTGGTGCAGGGAGTGTCCTCTGGATCCTCCCAAGGGTCACGGTTTTAGGGTGGGTGAGCAAGACTCCCACAGCAAACCCACGCCAGCATCCCAATCTCCTCAGGTCTTTGGACACCCTCCCCTACAGTGCACCAGGCAATTCTGACTCCTCAGCTTTATTCAAATAGACATGTTTGGGCCTAGGGCTCAGTCAACCCAACAAACCAATGAAAAACTGAAGCCCTGTGCCCATGACAGTCTTCTGACTGAATTGAAACCTATGGTAGAGGACTTTCCAACTGAGATATTGATGTAAAAATGTAGTCCCTCCTAGACACCTTGCAGAAGCAAATATGAAACGTTTAATAGAAATTCTTTCATAGCTGACATCCATGGGACTGCTGTAGATAAATTCAATCCCAAATCACAAAGGATATGATAGGAAGAATCACCAGGAGGAAGAGACAGCATATAGGATCAGAATTTTAAGAACTGGAGAAAATGTAAATATACTCAAGAAATTAAATGAAAAGAAGCAATAAGGAAAGAACAGGATCCAATAATAAGAGCAAAAGCAGATTTGAAAAAGAACTACATTGAATTTATAGAAATGAAAGAAAGACAGCCACCGAACTGAAGATACGCAGTAGATGGGTTGAATCGTAGGTCAGACACAGGCCAGAGAACATGAGTGATGACATTAACTCAAATGCAATACAAATGATAAAGGGAAAATGAGAGACATTAGGTGATATGGAAGATTGAATGAGAAAGTCCAGTGTGCATGTAGGAGCTGTTCCAGGATGAATGGCAGTGGGGAGAATAAGAGAGAAGTAGTGTTCAAAGAGATACTGGCTGAGAGTTTTCTCAAATTAATGAAAGTGATGAATTGTCATATTGATAACAAACAAAGAGTCCTCTGAAGATAAAAACAAGTAAGTCCACACTTATATATGATGAGTAAAATTGTAGAAAACCAAAAACAAAGAGAAATCTTAAAAGCAACCATATGGCATTGGTAGATTCCCTATACAAGGATGGTGATCAGGCTGATGGCAGACTTAGTAACCACGGAGGCCAGAAGACAGTGGAACTGTATAATAAAGATGCCACTATATCAGAAATTCTGTAGCCAGCTAAGAGTGAGAGCAGAGAAAGGACATGTTCAGACAAAGAGAAGTCTGGGGCTCTCAGACCCTTCCTGAAAGGATCGCTAAAGGGTGTGCTTCCTTAAGATGGAGTTTAGCCCAGAAGGAAAAGGTAAGACCTAAGAAATAATTTGAGACAATAATTTGGGAATTGTGTAGGTAAATCCAAAGAAATGTTGAGTGTATGAAAACCAGTCATTAAGTAACAGCCAGTTTTGGGGACCCAGAAACAGGTAGGATGGAACGACTAGATCACAACAACTTGGTGAGATGGGAGCAAAGTGTTCTGGTCTTTGTGTCATTGATGTGGGGGACGGTGACGTTGCTTGACTTGGAACCTTGTTAAGTACTCACATTAAAATATGCTAGGAACTAGCTACAATAGTATAAATAGAGTGTGTGACTTTGAAATGAGCAGAAAAGGAATCTTTAAAAAAAACTCTGATGGGAGCACCAGGATGGGTCAGTTGGTTAAGTGCCTCACTTTTGATTTCGGATCAAGTCATCTCAGGGTTGTGAAATCGAGCCCCACATCAGGCTCTGAGCTGGGTATGGGGCCTGCTTAAGATTCTCTCTCTCTCCTGGGCTCAGTCGGTTGGGTGCTGGAGTCTTAGTTCTGCCTCAGGTCGTGATCTCTGGGTGGTGGGATCCAGACCCATGTGGGGCACCGTGGTCAGTGGGGCGTCTGCTTGAGATTCTTTCTCTCCCCCTGCTCCTCTCCCCTCTTTACTTCTGAAAAAACAAAACAAAACAAAACAAAACAAAACCCTGATTAATTCAGTAAAAAGCAGGAAAGGATCAAAAAGCAGCAAAGAAAAAGAGTAAATGGAAACCACAAGACAGTATGAGAGGAAATCTAAACACTCCAGTCATCACAATACCTATAAGTGGGCTGTACTGGGTATCTAAAAGAAAATTTCAGAACAGATTAAAAAATGCAAGACCACCAACACCTCACATCCAACTTTGTACAGCTGACGGTGGTTCATTTAAAACAGTAGAAATATAGAAAGGTAGAAGGATAGAGAAGAAGATACGTCCAACAATACCAACCAACAGAAAGCCCATGTAGCGATGTTATTATTGGACAAAATGAATGAGAAACACGGCCTTCCATCAGGCAAGAGGAACAACTCACTAGGAAGATACACTTGGACTTGTATCCCCTACTGACATTATTACAAAATATACAGAAAGTACACAGAATTATGAGAAGAAATGGAAAGAGTTACAGTTTTAGTGTGAGATTTTCCCACAGCTTTCTGGAACACGAGAGCTCTTGTAGACAAAAAAATTAGTAAAGGTACAGAAATTTTGAATAACGTCTTTATCAGTCTTGATAGGATGAATACAGAGAGAAGCCTAACCTTGCACTTATCATTTAAATACGCATTTTCAGGCATATGTGGGACATTTAAAAAAATTGATCACTTGTGAGCCCAAAGCTAGTCTCAACAAACACCAAAGAATGACTATCATCTGGAGACTATATACAATACAAGGAAGTTACAAAAGTAGTGAAAAGTTAGCCAAAAAAGAGAAAGCTTATGCTCAGGATTTCCAACCATCCTCTCAACATCCTGACATCAGACACGGGAGCCAGGCTGGCAGTTACCGCTGTGGGCAGTGATCCTCTGTTATTCGGGGCAAATCATCCCTCCCTGGACCACTGTGTGGGTCTGAGGGAAGATGGTGAAGTCCGCGGGCATAGTAGCTAGTGTGTGAGTCCTCGAGGCTGACTCTCCAGTGGCCGCAGCTGAGTCAAGGGACAAACTGGGGATGACACCTCAGGAGTCTTCTCTTTCCCTTTCTCCTGGTTCCCCACCGACTCCAGACTCAAGTCTGGATGAAAAAAACCCACCTTCAGGCTCTAAGCAGCCTCCACCCCAAGCGCTATGGGGTGCCTCTCTTGTTGACCTTGGCTTGTCTGTGGTCTGGACCCTGCCAAGTCTTGAGAGTGGGGTGGGATGTTGCTGAATGAGCGTCTCACTCTGTATGTTGGCTTTAGGGTGGCTTTGGGTGTGAGCCAGTGCCAAACTTCTGGGCAGGGGAGAAGGAGAGGTAACGAGCGCATCATAGGGAGAATGGTCTGCAAGCTAGGCAGCCCTAGTTCTGGGCTCTGCTGTCTCGCTAAGCAGCCCCAGGACCTCAAGCAAGTCACCACTCCTTGTGTCCCAGGATGTATGCTCTCTAAGGAGTTCAGTACAACAGAGGTGAGCTAGGCATCTGGGAGTTTTATCCAGGACTCTTCGGTGGTGGGCGACGGAAACCCATCTCAGACGGCTCAAACCAAAGGAGGATTGATTGGCTGATGACATCAGGAGGCTCCAGAAGGCCACTGGCTTCAGACGTGGCCGGATTCAGAGCTTCACACAGGATCTTTAGGACTCTATCTTTCTCTCCGTTGCTCAGCCCTGCCCTCCTCAGAGCCGGCTTTGTCATGGGCATGTGCTCCCCCGCATAGGGGAGTGGACACCTGCGGGTCAGGCTCCCACCCCCTCAGCTGCAGATCCCCCTGCGGGAAGTAAATGCCTCTTTTCTGGCCATTGGAGCACAAATCCCAGGACTGAATCTCACTGGTCTGACTTAGGTCACGTGCCCATCTCTGACCCCATCACTGTGCTCAGGCCCTTGGATGCTCTGCCTGGGGCTTGGTCGGGGGCTCACCGCCAGAGCTGAGGGGTTGGTTTTCCAACACCTGCAGAATACCAGGGAAATGGCCGGCAGCTCCGTGGCGGTTGGGTTGCTCACAGTCCGGAGAGGGTAGGTAAGTACACAAGGAACCATGGTACCCGCCAGACCCTCTCTAAGGCTGTCATGACACCCCACACCAAAACACAGAGCTCGACGGAGGCAGGAATTAATCGTGCCTGGGGGCTCAGGAGGGCTTCTCGGAGGAGGTGATGTCTGTCTGTCCTGCATCCCTCTTTACTTTCTGCCTGTGCTCAGAGGCAGCCGAGACCTGCGCTGACACTGGGCCGACCCGGGAACCGGACCTGAGCCTCCGTTCCACCTGCAGGAAGACGTTGAGAACCGACCGCAGCTGCGCAGATCTGGTTATGGGGACCAGAATGGCTTTGAAGGACTCCTGAGGACCGTGGTCGTGCACGTCTGAATATGGAAATTTAACAGCCGATTCTCGTGCTAACCCTACATCTCTGTGCCGCTCCAGAGAGAAAATTTGTCTTGGTGTTTGCGATCTTACAGATGTCAGGGAACTGGGGCAAGAAACACGGGTCCCTGAGCTGGCGGGTCCCAGGTGACAGCAGGCTGGGTTGTGGGTACAGAGTGAGAGACAGAAGGCCTGAGCAGGGATCCTGCCAGGGACTCTTCATGTGGAATCTGAGACACTCTGTGTGTGTGTGTGTGTGTGTGTGTGTGTGTGTGTGTGTGTGTGTGAGTGCATGCGTGTGTGCCCTAGTGAGAGGCTTCCTTGTTTTTGTCAGATCCACCAAGGGGTCTGTGAGCACCAGAATAATGCACCAGAATAAGAGGCCCGAACTGGGCCCAAACCTCTCATTTGCTGGTGGAAGAAAATGAAGCCCCGAGGAGGAGTTACCCCGAGAGAGCCCCTCGGGTCAGTGGCTAAGGGGGTACTGACCCTCAGGCACGCAGCTCCTGGGCAGCGGCTCTTCCTCTAAACCAGGGGCTCCCAAGCCTGCTGGGCCTTAGAACTCTCCGGGAGGCTTGTGAACCACCTGGTTTCCCGGGTTGGCCCCAGACCCACTGAGGAGACGAGGCCGGGCCCCGGGGACCTATGTGGTCAGCAGACTCCCCAGGCAGGCGTGAGGCAGGCCCCCGAGACCCGGCGCTGGGACGGAGGGCTGGGTCCACAGTGTGGGGAGAACATGGCCTGAGTGAGTGGAGGGTCAAAAGGCCATCTTTCGTGGGGGTGGGGTGGGTCGGTGGGCCTGTGGGGGTTTCATAAGATCACCCTCAGGTCTCATGAGTCCCTACGGGGACCCCTAGGGCTCAGCAGGTCGTCATGGAACGGTCATGGCTAAGATTTGCCACAGCAGATACAAAGAACAGCAGCAAAGGACAAGGGGCGTGGGACGAAGACCAGAGGACACCGGGCCCAAGTCTCCGGGAGTCCAGACCCCGGGAGTCACCGCGGACTCCAGAGTCAGGTTGTGACAGCAGGTGTGAGTGTTGTCTACGTGGAAGCTTGTCTGAGCCTGGGAGTGCAGGGTTTCACCGGGGGTCAGCTACGTAGTTACCCTCCGCCTGGCATGGGCCAGAACTCCAGACCTCCAGGAGGAAAGCGGGTGTCGGCCTAAGCTGCAGACATCTCAGACGTTCCCTCCCCGAGGAGCTGAGACGTGCCTCCTCTCTGTCAGGGGAGGCAGCAACACTAGGCAAGTCCAGGTTCTCGGATGAAGCCATTCTTAGGGCAGCAGTCCCAGGTCTGTTGTGGGAACTCCTTCCTGCCCCACGGGGACACCAGCTGACTTGACCTTGACCGGTGCTGTGTCGTCAGTGCTCTGGAGGAAGGGCCGAAGGGTGGGCTTGTGCATCAGCCCACCTGTTTCGGTTGCACTGTGTTGTGCAGCCCCCTGGGAGCTGGTGTCCCTGGGACCTGGCGAGCCTTGGTCCTCTCGCTCCACTTCCAGTCCCAGGGCAGCCCCTGGTGTATTTGGCGCCTGCAGTCTCTCATCAAGGCTCACGGGGTGGGGGTGGTGGTGTGTTTGTCTGCTGGGGACAAAGACAGGTGTGTCTACTTGTCTGGTAGACAATAGCGATGTCTTGTCTCACAGTTCTGGAAGCTGCGAGTCTGAGATCCAGGCGCCGGCAGATCTGGTTTCTTCCGAGGCCCTCATCTTGGCCTGGAGAGGGTGGTCTTCTCTGCATGTTCTTGTGTGGCCTACTGCCTGTGTGGGCTAGCGTCCTGATTTCCTCTCTTTGTAAGGACACTAATTGTATTGGATTAGGGCCTACCCCAAAGACCTCATTTAACATCCATGACCTTTTCTCCAAACACAGTAACGTTCTGAGGTCCTGAGGGTTAGAATTTCGACATATGAATTTGGGGGCGGACCCAATTTAATTGACAATAGTAGAGAATTCCCCAAAGCTAGACCAGCGGCTTGGAAGTGAGGTATTCCCCCCGCCCCCCTGCAAAGGACAAAACTGGGATTTTAATGTCTGGAAGCTTCTGCGGTCATGGTCCTCGTGTTCCGAGCTCTTCCCTCGGCTAATGTGAATGTGTTCGCCGCCTCCCAGCCTCTCTGTAACCGGCCCAGGGTTTAGAGGAGAAAATGCAAACTGGTTTTTGTGCCATAAAAACAAACCCAGAATCCAAATACAGCCGGTCCGGAACTTGTGAGCCTGTGCGGCTGAGGTCGGGAACTGGCCTGGGGTCTCAGCCACGCGGGGACTGTGGGAGAAGTCTCTGACCTGCGCCCTCACTGGCTGGCCCGCTCCGCCTGCCCTGGGTGCCCTTGGCTGTGACTTGCAGATGGAAGAAGCCGGAGGCAACTTTCCGAGTCCGCCCAACGGATCCTTTCTTGGTTTCCTGAAGAAAGCACCCTGGTTCCATAAATGAAGGTCCTTGGGGTGAGGTGACAGCTGCAGGGGCATTTTGGGAGCAGTGGCTGAGCTCTCACATTCCTCACGCGCAGGCCAGAGACCTCTGAGAGCCTGTGGCCAAGCACAGGCCAGGGACCTCTGAGAGCCTGTGACTAAAGAGAGAGAAGAGCCCTCAGGGTGGGCACAGGTTCTGCTCCTTGAGGTCCCCTAAGGCCTGCTGTGACCAAGAGGCAAGCTGTCACCTCCTGCACAGAGGCAGAGCCAGGCAGGCAGAGCACTGGCTGGGGGACCCCAGAGGGTTTCTAGGGAGAGTCCTATGACTTCCTGGGCCTTCATTTCCCCATCTGCAAAATGGGAGCAATGGTCCTTGCTCCACCTCCCTCACAGGACTGGGTGAGGATGGTACAAATAAGGGAAAGCCGCATTACCAGGGACCTCACAGGTGTAAGGAGGCTGCCTGCCTCTAGGGATCGATGACAGGGAGGCCCAGATTTCAGCCCGTGACTGCCCCAGGCGGGCTCATTGAGGAGGGCCCTACCCACCGAGGATCCCTCCAGCCCTTGGGCAGCTCTTTTTTTTTTTTTTTTTTTAAGATTTTATTTATTTATTTGACAGATAGAGATCACAAGAAGGCAGAGAAGCAGGCAGAGAGAGAGAGAGAGAGAGAAGTAGGCTCTCTGCAGAGCAGAGAGCCCAATGTGGGGCTCGATCCCAGGACCCTGGGATCATGACCTGAGCCGAAGGCAGAGGCTTTAGCCCACTGAGCCACCCAGGCGCCCCCGTTGGGCAGCTCTTATGCAGAGGGCGAGTCTGGAGCTGGAGCAGAAGGGGCTGGTGTTCCGGCTCATATTCCCACTGCACTCACACAAGCTCGAGGCTGCTTTCAGGTCTTACCAGACCTGGTCCCTTAAAATGACAAAGCATGTACCTTTTGGTTTTGAAGGGCAGAGACTGCTGCTTTCCAGCTGGGGCCCGCACACTGCTGGGAAGAGACCGGCACAAAAACTGTGATGATTGCAGGAGTCTGCAGGCTGGGGAGGGTGGAAAGCAGGGCACTGGTTCATAGTGCGGCCCGTTGCCCAGGCCAGGGAGGGAACTCGGGATGCACTCGGAGTGTGAATGAATTTGGACGACAGTGGGTGGTTTTGGGAGTAGCCAGGAGACAGGCGTCAGGGAACAGCTTGGGAACTGGGACCCCGCCTTCCCAGGCTCTGCGGGCGGTAGCCACTTGTGGCCTTGTTTGACAGTGAGTTCAGAGTGATTTGTTGTCATGCTGGGCTGGGCTCACTGGCCCTTGAGGTCATTGTCAAGCCACAGATCCTTAACAGACTTATTTCTCTGGATCCCATCTCCCCGGTCCCAGGTCCTCTGAAGCTCAGGTGAACTCCAGACATCAGGAAGGTCTGTTCTCAAGGGCAGGGTGGGAGGGAGCTAGAAACTCCCAACTCAGCAGCCAGGGTGGTGATGGGAAGATTCTGTTAGCTGTCTGAGCACGGGGGCCAGAATAAGACCTTGACCGTTTGAAATTAAATCTCCTGTGCTAGACATGGGGTACCCAGCCACCTGGGCCTTGGGTGGGAGGGCAGAGTTGCCCTGGGGTATGTAAGGTTAGAAGCTGCACCTCCAGCCCTTAAAAGAATCCTCTTCCAGGAAGAGAGGCAAAACACATTGCAATTCAGATGGATTTTTAAGTCAGTTCCTGCACTGCTCCTTGTTTGGCTTCTAATACTTAAAGAATGTCTGCGATTATTTTTATGAAGACTTAAAAAGAGCAGTTTTAGGTTCCCAGCAAAACAGAGAGGAAGGTACAGAGTGTTCCCATATCCTCCTGCCCCCACGCGCACAGCCTCCCCCATGATCCACAACCCCCCAGAGTGGTGCATTTCTTACAGTGGGTGAACCTACACTGATCCAACGTTATCACCCAGAGCCCGTAGTCTACAGTATCGTTCCCTCCGGTGTTGCACACTCTGTGGCTTTGCCCATGGATATGGCCCGTGTCCATAATAGAGGATCATGCCCATCCCCCACCCACCAGGTTTATATACTTTGCCCACACTTATGTCTCTAAACTGTGTCATGACGTTTCCCAAGAACCTCTTGGCAGCTGGGATCTGGGCAGTAGGTTGGCACTAGGTTCGGGTGTTGGTCTTTGCTGTCCACTTGCTGAGAGACCTCAGACAGGTCACCACACTCTCGCTGAACCTCAGCCACATTGTCAACGACATGGGGGAGAAGCTCCTGACCAGGGGATGCTAAGGGGAGGAGGTGAAGGCGTTCTGTGAGCTGAGAGAGTTTTGGGGGGCGCAGTGGTACCTCAGCCTTTCCTCCCGGTTGCGGACCTCTGCAGGCAGTTCTGATCCTTGTCACCTCACTGCCAGAGAGGAAGGGGGGATAGGGACAGCAGGGACACACGGGGCCAATTGACTCCAGCCAGAGCGCAGGCCAGGGCAGGATGCGCTGTCTGAAGGGCGCCCCCTGGTGTCCATCACCCAGATGATCGGGCCTCGTTTGGCAAGACACAGTGATGGGTTCCCGTTCCCTGAGCTAACAACCTTCTCTTTTCCTGACGGAATTCCGAACTGAAATGTAAAGTAGAACTTCACTCGCTGAGCAAATTCTGCGAGCCACCCTTCTACTTTCCGTGTGTGCCAGGAGAGACTGTGCATGGGAGGAAATGGGCCAATAACTCCCTTTGCTTGCTCTGAATTCCAGGAAGCTTACAGTTTCTCTGTCCTGCTTATGCAATTTTGGCCCACCCCAAGGTCGTGTAGATAGCCTAGGTACTTTCTAGAAGCTTTTGTTTGACTTCGTGTGGTCTTTGCTTAAAAAACAAACTAAAATTTGCTTAAAGCATAGAGATTGGTTGGTCTGGAGTGAAATTCCATTTGGGGCAAAAAACAGGCCATAACACTTAAGCTTTGGCTTCTTTCACTGGGAAATAACTGGACCAGGACGTTGTGATTTAAAAAAAAAATTTTTTTTTAAATTTATTTATTTGACAGACAGAGATCACAAGTAGGCAGAGAAACAGACAGAGAGAGAGGAGGAAGCAGGCTCCCCGCTGAGCAGAGAGCCCGATACAGGGCTCGATTCCAGGACCCTGGGATCATGACCTGAGCTGAAGGCAGAGGCTTTAACTCACTGAGCCACCCAGGTGCCCCAGGACATTGTGATTTTAAGTGAGATAATAAAGTGCTCAGAGTAGGGGCAGGCCTGCAGTAAGTGAACTTAATGTAGTCTATTACTATTGTTTTGGACCTAATAAGGTCCAAATTAGCTGTAGCTGGGGGGGCAGGCCTGGCAGAGCCCCCGGCTCCTGGGGTCCCAAACAGACCAGGTTTAGCCACTCACTGCTGACAAAATCCAAAGACAGAGAAAACCAGCGGCGGGGAACAAAAAAACAGAACTTACTTCATTGAGGCCAACACTGGTGGCCTCTTAGGTGCTGGAAAGCCTTCCAGGTTTATGTAAGGAAAAGGTGGGGCAAAGGTGGGCGGGTGTGGATAGGTCGGCAGTGAAGGTCAAATCCATCCTTGTCTTGGAGTCATCAAAGGGGTGGGGCTTGAGGGAGTAGTTTTGGTTCCCATCAGGGGGTACTTGGCCTTAGGGTCTAACGCCAGAGCAGAGAGAGACAAGCTGGAAAGAGCCCAACTAGAAAGTTTGAGGTCAAGATGGAGGCAGCCCAAGTCCTCTTTCGTGGTTCTCCGGTATTCTATTTGACAGTGATGATCACGGAGGTGGTTTCCTTTTTTTCCACTCTTACAAATCCAGGCTGCATAAATATGCTTGCAAACACAGGATTTACGAGTATTTCTGCAAGACAGATTGTATCTAACTTTTTAAGACATTTTTTTTTTTTTTTTTTAAGAATAGTCTCTACACCCAACGCAGGGCTCAAACTGAGAACGCCGAGATCAACTGTCACACGCTCTACCAACTGAGCCAGCCAGCCGCCCCAGATCGTATCTATTCTCGATGATTGTGCCTTCTTCAAATGTCCCCACCAAGTGAACCAGAGGAAAGGGTGGTGCAGGTGTCCCCCCAGGTTCCCAGCCCGTCTGCGGGAAAGGGTGGGCGAGTTGCTGGCAGTGGAGAGGCTGCTGGAGGAAGGCCAGGAGAAAGACAAATCTGTATGATTTGCCCTCGAAAGGGGGAGAGTGGCCAGGATGCAGGTGGAGAAGGAGAGTGTTTGCTACAAATGGTGAGAAAATAGCTCCTGGGAGCCTTTGTTCCTTCCGAAGAGTGATTGCCTTTGATGGGCTGTTAATAGAAGTCATTACGTGGTTATTAAGAAGGGAAGGCAATGAGCCCAGCTCTGAAAATGCTAAGTTCAGCGGTCTTCTGTCTTTCCCTCTGCAAGTAAGGTGTGCAGGTGCCATGGGCGGGAGGGGGGGGGGCTGACATTTTAGCTTTGCAGGATGGATACTGCCTGCAAGTGCCAGTCACCACCTGGGGTTGGTAATGCGAGGGCGGGGGTGGGGAAAGCCATGGGAACGGAGAGGCCAGAAGGGAGGTGGTGGTGGGCATCAGGAACCGGGGTGATGGAGAGACACAGGAAGAGAGGGTGAAGGGGGGAGAGTGGGAGAGAAGCGAGCACAGAGAGAGGCAGAGAGTGGGAGGAAGAGGGTGTGGAGAGAGAGAAGGAGCGGGGAGAGGAAAGGGAAATAGGAAGAACCTGAGTCCTAAGGTCTAGAGCCTGGTTTCTGGCCCAGGGTCAGCATCAGCACCACCGGCAAACGAATGCAGATGCCCAGGGCATCCAGCCCCGCACTGTGCTTTCTGTATTTAACAAGATCCTCTGGTGATTGCTGTGCATGTTCAAGCTCGAGGAGCCCTGGCTGGGAGCCCACCAGGGTGAAGCACCCACACTGGTCCATGGGCCTGGGGCTAGGGTTGGCCATGCCTGAGCCAAGGGGACTCTGTGCAGGGGCAGGCTGGGTTTGCTCTTGATCTGTGACACCGGAGTTCTGCCCAATGCCCGCTCTAGGAGACACTGGTGTTCTTCCCACAGCCAGACACCTCTATGTGTCCGCCAAGAGGGGGGCTAAAAATGCACTTGGGTAGTGGAAGGGGGGGGGAATGACGATGAGGGGCTATGGTGGAACAGTTCCAGGTGTCCTGTACAATCCCCTTTCCAGGGGCTGTGGTCAGGATGGTGACCTGCTCAGGGTCCCTTGGAGACCTCTGGTCCTGCAGTCAGAGCCTAAACCATACAGGGATGCTGCTGGCCTGTCGGAGCCCGGAGATAGCACCGCAGCCTTCCGTCTGGGGATCTGTGATGTCGGACTCAGGATCAGGAGACCGGGCTGCGAGTCCAGCCAACGCCATCGGGCAAGTCCCTTTACTTCTCTGGGCTTCACTTTCCTTACCTGTAAAATGGAGGTATTAAAAACAGTACCCAGCTGTAGGGTTGTTTAGAGCGTAGCTGTTAGCAGCCGGGAGAGATGCATTTTGTATCATTTTGCTCTCCTTGTCGCTTTGTCTGCCTCCAGCTCTGGCTCCCCAGTTCCTGCCTCTGGAGAGGAGCCAGGGCTGCCTGCAGAGCACCAGTGGTGTGGAGCCACGTGGGGGCCACGCGGGTCACCCACAAGCCGGGGCGAGCCTGGGTGAGGGTTGAATAAGGCCGGGAATGGAGTTCTGACGGGAGAACGGGGTCTCTGAGCTCAGTGGGGCCGCCAGCGCCCCCTCACCCAAAGTTGAGGAGTTTGCAAAGTTTGCAGCCACCTGCGGGGACCGGAGGAGGACCCGTGTTCCTCTGCAAGTTACAGTCCTTGGTAACACCCCCCTGGCCAGCTTTCCATCAGCTGCCCCAGGGGTGTTGGGAAGAGATGGCAGGCGTTGGAGGTGTTTCATGAATCGCCCCAAAGGGCTCTTACTTTCTTTATACCTTCCGTCTGGGGCCACATGGGTGTTGCCGGTGACAGGCAGTGGGGAGTGACCGGGGGCTCAGTCCAAAATAGTTTTAAGTACATCCAGGGCGACATGTCAGGCTGGGGACGGCTCAGAGCCTCTGCCCCTACCGGGGGTTTCTCAGACCAGAGTCCAGCTGGCTTGGGCCAAGTCCAGACTCCTCTATGCATAGCCAGCAGCCCTCCAGGGCCTGGACAGGGCCTGTGCCCCAGACCTCCGTGCCCTGGCCTCGGGGCCCTCTTCTCCCTCTCCTCACCTGAGCAGCTGGAGGCCAGGATATGCCTTCCTGTGTCTCCAAACGTTTGAGCGAGCTGGTCTCCCGGCCCAGCAAGCCATGGCTACCCTGTTCCCTCCTGACTTCCGTGGTCAGTCAGTCCCTGGGGTGGGAGGGTGCCCACGACTCTCAGGCAAATTGTCCTGCCCCCTCCCTGACCCGGCAGGCACTTCCCGCCCGCTTGCGGACCACCTCCCCCAGGCTGTGGGCTCCTTGCTGGGTCAGCATCTTGTTTCCAGACTGCTGGCTCGGTAAGTGAAGGAGTGCTTCCCCGTCTCCCAAAAGAGCTCCCTATGTTTGCTTTCTAGAATTAAGGCTTTCTCGTTACAGTCTCTGCTCCTACTTTCCACCAAAATGTCAAGGAGTTCCCACTTTTCAGACAGATAGGGAGGAGAAAGGAAACTAAATTTATCTGGTGTTTGTTTTGCATGAATAGCAATGGAGCCAGGCTTTATCAGACTGTGTGTTTCAAACGAGAAGTTCTGGCTGAAATATTATTTTTCTCCTCCCGTCCTTTTCTTTCCCTCCTCATCCTGCCAGGGCTGTGGCACTCCTCATGAACCAGAATCTCTGGGGAATGGGACGAGGCTTGAGTGTTTTTTTTCTTTTCCTTGTCTTTCTTTTAGGTCTCCCAGGTAATTCTCAGGGCTTCAAGGAGATTGTTTTCATTAGGACCAGAAATCCCAGAGGCCGTACATGTGGAAGGGGACCAGCAGTAGCTGCAGTGATACCCTGGCATGTCTGTCTTTCCTTTTTCCTCTAGTCCTTTGTGTTGGCTTCTCTTTCAAGCCCTAACCTCAGAGTCACAAGATGGCTGCAGCAGCTCCGTGCTTCACAACCTCTCAGCTTCAAACCCTCAGGAAAGAATGGCCCACTGATGACTGCGTCTCATTGGTGCTTGCCCTCCCCATCTCTGGCTGGCTTGTTTCTATTTTCATCTCTACATGCAGGCTTTCTCCAGCAGGTGGACTGGTGTAGTTTCAGTTTGGAAGGGGAAGTAGTTGTAATCAGGGATGTGTGAGGTGCTGTGGGAGCACAGAGTGGGATTACTGAGGTTTGGTAACAGTGAAGGGAGGCCTAGAGGAAAGAGTGTTCCAGCAGAGGAACTAAAATGTACCAAAGCTAGAGGGGAGCCTGGAAGGATTCAGGGCTGTTTAGATCCCGTGGTGGAGGTGTGATACTGTGGTTTATAATAAGAAATATGTCTTTGGGTGGCTCAGTCGTTAAGCCTCTGCATTTGGCTCAGGTCATGATCCCAGGGTTCTTGGATCGAGCCCCACATGGGGCTCCCTGCCCTGTGGGAAGCCTGCTTCTCCCTCTCCCTCTCCCCGTTTGTGTTTCCTGTCTTGCTGTGTCTCTCTGTCAAATAAATAAATAAAATCTTAAAAAAAAAAAAAAAAAAGAAAAATATGTCTTTGGTCTTGATCCTATTCCTGGCACCTCCTAAACCCCTTGGAATTTCCTAAGTAGTAAGGACAAAGGTGTCTTTTGTTATTTATAACAAGTCCCTTTCAATATACAAGAGTTTGTGTTGGTGAGGGGCCCTTTGGAAAGCCCTTAAGGCTGGGGCCTGCTGACCTGGGGAGTTAACCAAGTAGTGAGAGGCTTGGAACCTTCTGTCCCCCCACCACCTCCCCTCCCCCGACCTTGGGGAAGGAGAGAGGAGCCAGTTGCCCATGGCCCATGATTTAATCAATCTGGGTATGTAATGAAGCCTTGGGTGGGCACTCCCAGAACTTCAGGATTGGTGAACAAGACCGCACCTGTGTGCTGGGACGGTGACATCTGCAACTCTGTGGGGACAGACCTCCTGTGCTGGCAGCCCTTCCAGACCTTACCCTACGTAGCCCTTCTTAGGACTCTCCATTTGCATCCATCAGCATACAAACCAGTTATCTAGGAAGTCCACTTCCTAGAAGCTGGGGCCTTCTCATTTATAGTCCGTGGGTCAGAAGTACAGGTGACAGCTTTGGGATTTAGGATTGGCGTCTGAAGTGTGGCGTGCGGTTGTGTGGGCTTGGGTTGGTGTCAGAATTGCTTGGTGGTATGGACAACCTTCCCTCATGTTGAGCGGCCACAAGTGCTGGAAGTGTTGAGTTCGGAGTAGACTGGACACAGGTGTTTCCCATGCTGGAGGTAATACGTACACACAGCTCAACAAGGTACAGAGCTCGACAAATTAAACATTAAATAGTGCCCTCTGAGGCTGACAATGTAAAAACTGCAAACCCTATCCCTGCCCCCCATCTTGCTGCGAAGTGGTAACACATGTTTTCTGCTCTTTTCTAGAAATGTCTCCTAGGGGCACCTGGGTGGCCCAGTTGGTTAAATGTCTGATTCAGGTTATTGATCTCAGGGTTGTGAGATTGAGCCCTGTGCAGAGCATGGAGTCTGCTTAAGATTCTCTCCCTCTGCCTCTCCCCTAACCTCTAAAAAAAAGACAGAAAGGTCTTCAAATTTCTGCATCTGTATTCCAATATTTCTGCTGCTCTTTCTTGATGTTCCCATTTTAGACAGTGATGACTTCCTACTCTGGAAGATGGGGATTTAAACCTATGTTAGCCTCCCTGACCCCAGCCCCTAGCTGTCCATCCCTTAATCCCCCAAACCTGTATTACCTTATATGGCAAAAGAGATTTTTTTGCTCATGTGATGCTGGTTAAGAATCTGAACATGGGAGATTATCCCGGGGTGTCTGGGTGGGCTCAGTCTAATCACTTGAGTCCTTAAAAGTGAAAGGCAGCAGAGTGAGTGGGTCGGAGATCTGACAAGGGGAGGAGAGGCTAGGGAGAGGTGAAGCCCCTTCCTCTGTGGCTGGCTTTGAAGAGGGCAGGAAGGGGACCTTGAGTCAGGGACTTGTGGGCAGCCTCCAGAAGCGGGGTCAGACCTCAGCTGAGAGCCAGCAAGGGAATGGAGACTTCAGCCCTACCTATGGCAAGGAACCGAATTCCACCAACAACCAGAATAAACACGGAAATAGATTCTCTCCTGGAAACTCCAGAGAGGATGCAGCCGTGCACACACATTGATTGTAGCCTAGTGAGACCCATTTCAGACTTGACATCCAGAATGGTAAGAAAATAAGTTGGTATTTTTTTAAACTACTATATTGGTTTGTTTAAACTACTAATTTGTTACCACAGCAATAGAAGACTAAAAGACCTCCCACCCTAACACCACATACTTGCTCTGTCCCTCTTCTGGTGTGTTTATATATTCATATGCGATTACAGTGTTCTCATAAATAAGGTGAAATGTTGCTCCCAACTGGTCCGTGTAGTGAACCATGATTATTGTTTTCTTACACATTTTATTTACTTCATTTTTGGTATACCTATGAATTTAGCCCTTTTTGTCACAGTTGATCCATCAGAGTTGCAAAAAATAACTCATTCTAGCTAGAAGAAGAATTCCTTACAGGATGTCGACCAGCTCTAGGAGTTCAGGTTTGGTGATGTCACGACTGGGCACAGTTCTCAGACCGCAGGGCTAAATGTCAGGGATGTCCAGCTTCTGTGGCTCTTGTCCCAGAAAGTTAGGTGCTTCCCCTGAGAAGCAGGGGACACCTGCTGTTTTTCCTCTTGAAATGAAATCTCACGTGGATCCCCCAGTTGATGGGGCCAAGGCCACATGTTCACACCCTCGCTGCAAGGGACTCTGGGAAAGCTCCACTGCCGTCTGGATTAATGGCTTTCCAGATCTGCTTTACAGAAGTGATTCTGGGAGCTCCCTTCAACATCATTCTAGGTGTTTCCTTTGTTTCCTCTCTGTGCCGGACCCCCTGCTTCCTGGATTCCATGTCTTCCTTTTCCTCATTTTAGTGGAACATCTCTAGTAACAAGAGGGAGAATGTTCTTGATTCTTCCAAGTCTGAAAATGTCTCTTCTATCAGTTAATGGACAGGTTATCTAGAAATAGGGTTCTAGATAGAAAACATTTATCGGGATTTTGAGTTGTTGCATTGTCTCCTAGATTTTTTTTTTAAAGATTTATTTATTTATTTGACAGAGATCACAAGTAGACAGAGAGGCAGGCAGAGAGAAAGAGGGAAGCAGGCTCCCCGCTGAGCAGGGAGCCCAATGTGGGGCTCAATTCCAGGACCCTGAGGTCATGACCCGAGCAGAAGGCAGCGGCTTTAACCCACTGAGCCGCGCAGGTGTCCCTTGCCTAGCTTTTAATGGGGAGAAACTTCATACCGTTATAATTTTTGATTTTTTTCACATGTAGACATTTTCCCTTCTTTTTCTCTGTAAACCTGTAGAATCTTCTCCCTGTCTGAAAATCATTATCATCATACCTTCATGTAGGGTTGTTTTCCCACATTATGCTGGTACTTGGTAAGCCTTTTTGATCCGGAAGTTCAGAGCCTTCATCTTGAATTATTATAATTATTATTACTATCATCATATCTTTTTTTGGATGTTTTCTCTGTTCTCTCTTTTTTGGGATGACGCCAGATCTCTTGACATTGTCCTTTACCCTTCTGTTTTTCTTTCTTTTATCTGCTCTGCTTTTTGGGGAGGTTTTTTTTTTTTTTTTTCATCTTTGACTTCCAAACCTTAATGGAGGATTTTATTTCTACTATCATAAGACTGTATTTGGTTCTAAGTGTTCTTTTTAAAATGATAGTATCCTGTTCCGATTTTACAGATTTAATTTTTTTTTAAGATTTTATTTATTTGACAGAGATCACAAGTAGGCAGAGAGAGAGGGGGAAGCAGGCTCCCCACTGAGCAGGGAGCCCAAGGGGCTCAATCCCAGGACCCTGAGGTCATGACCCGAGAAGAAGACAGAGGCTTTAACCTGCTGAGCCACCCAGGTGACCCTCGCCTAGCTTTTAATGGGGAGAAACTTCATACCGTTATAATTTTTTATTTTTTTCACATGTAGACATTTCCCCCTCCTTTTCTCTGTAAACCTGTAGAATCTTCTCCCTGTCTGAAAATCATTATCATCATGCCTTCATGTAGGGTTGTTTTCCCACATTATGCTGGTACTTGGTAAGCCTTTTTGATCTGGAAGCTCAGGGCCTTCATCTTGAATTATTATTATTATTATTATCATCATACCTTTTTTTGGATGTTTTCTCTTCTCTTTTTTGGAACGATGCCAGATCTCTTGACCTTGTCCTTTACCCTTCTGTTTTTCTTTCTTCTATTTGCTCTGCTTTTTGGAGAGGGTTTTTTTTTTTTTTTTCATCTTCAACTTCCAAACCTCAATGGACAATTTTATTTCTACTGTCATAAGACTGTATTTGGTTCTAAGTATTCTTTTTAAAGTGATAGTATCCTGTTCCGATTTTACAGATTTAATGTTTTTGCTAACTCTTTGAGAATCCAAGAAATTCTCTCCTTCCCACAAAATATTTTTGTTCTCTTCCTGCAGTCTGTTTCCTCCTAATTGTTTTATATATAACGGACCCTTGAACAACACAAGGGTTAGGGGCACCGACCCACCGTGCAGTTGAAAGTCTGTGTGTAAGTTTTAACTCCTCCAAAACTGAACTCCTCTAATAGCCTGCTGCGGATCACAGGCCTTACGGATAATGTCGATCAATACATACTTTGTATACATATCATATACGGTATTCTTACAAAATGCAAGCTAGAGAAAAGACAATGTTACTAATCCTAAGGAAGAGAAAATATATTTACATTATTGTATCCAAAAATTTGCATCTGATAGAGTTTTGGAATGTAGGGGAGATTGGGTGGGATGAGGTCTGGAGCCAACGACCAAGAAAGAATTCTTGAGACGTCTTTGGGGCAAAATGGTGATTTATTAAAGCACAAGGACAGGGCCCATGGGCAGAAAAACTGCTGTGGTGGGGGTGGGGGTGTGTGTGTGTGTCTTGAGAGGTGATTATAGACTCAGGAGTTGGGGAAACGAAGGAAAGTGGAGGTTTTATTTATTTTTAAAAAAGGTTTTAAAAATTTATTTATTAGAGATCACAAGTAGGCAGAGAGGCAGAGAGAGAGGAGGAAACAGGCTCCCTGCTGAGCGGAGAGCCCGATGCAGGGC
Organism: Enhydra lutris kenyoni; assembly: GCF_002288905.1. Lineage (NCBI taxonomy): Eukaryota > Metazoa > Chordata > Mammalia > Carnivora > Mustelidae > Enhydra > Enhydra lutris. The sequence goes on along the minus strand of NW_019154096.1, from coordinate 68,975,558 downwards.
TTGATTCCAGGACCCTGAGATCATGACCTGAGCCAAAGGCAGAGACTTTAACCACTGAGGCACCCAGGCACCCCAAAAGTGGAAGTTTTAAAAGAACTTTAATAGGCTAAAGGAGACCGACCTACAGGACACCAAGGACCTTGTCATTGTCGAGTTAAGGTTGTTTTCTCCTCTAGCAAGGTATTAACGTTAAGATCTTTGGGAGATTCCTGAAATCACGCTGCTGTCCCACTTGGGAGTTGGGGGTGGGGAGAGGTTACAGGGTGTTAGCCTCTGCTTTCTCTTCAGCTGGACTTCTGCTCCCTCATCACTTTTTTTTTTTTTTTGAAGATTTAATTTATTTGACAGAAGGACAGAGAGCGAGAGACAGAACACAAGCAAGGGCACTGGGAGAGGGAGGAACAGTCTTCCAGCAGAGCGGCGAGCCTGATGCAGGGGCTCAATCTGGGGACCCTGGGATCACGACCTGAGCTGAAGGCAGACGCTTAACAACTGGGCCACCCAGGTGCCCCTTCCTCATCTAAGTGGACCCACACAGTTCACATCCTTCAAGGGTCTAGTGTACTTTGTTATTTTGGTCTTTCACATTAGAGATCTTCCTCTGATGCCTGGTAGCCCTACCCCATCCAGCCGTATTATTTAAAGGTAGATAGTATGCTGGTTGGATTCTCTGATTACACGAGTGGGCTTATCAACTTTAGGCCTCACCGAGAAGCTGTGGTTTTCAACTTGGGCTGCAAGTTAGAGTCACCTGGGGAGCTCTGACCACGCCAAGGTCTGACCCTTCCCTGACTAATGAAATCAGAATCTCGGAGGGCTGGGCTCTGGGATTGGTTTGTTTTTAAAACACCCCGGGCAATTCTAATTGCAGATTAGGTTGGGAATGCTGCTGTGGGTTGGTCTAGGTCAGCTGTCCTGGGGAACAGTGTTAACAGCAGAAATATAAGTAAATTCCCTACCCTGGTAATCCTACATGTCAGACCCACTGTACCCTTTTCCTGTCCTGAAATAGAAACTATAGGAAATAACAGGGAGTAGGTGGAAGAAATTGTGTTTTCTCTGACAGAAGTTAATTCTAAGTTATGTATTCCTGAAAGAGAAACAGGGAAAATGTTTTTTACTTGTCTATCATTTGTCCTTACAGGATACAAAACAAACACTTCCGTACCCGGAACTCTTTTCTGTTGAGAACTTCCCCCACAAAGGATTTTCCAGGGGCATGTAGTTTGCTCAGTCGGTTGAGCACCTTTTGATTTTTGACTCAGGTCATGATCTCCAAGTCAGGGGATCGAGACCGCCTCGGGTTCCGTGCTCAGCAGGGAGTCTGCTTCTCGCCCTCTCCCCCTCCCCCACTCACGTGTATACACACACTCTCGCTCTAAAATAAATATTTAATAAAAAATTTTCCAATCTCCTGCTTTTTTTTGGCTAGCATTCTGAGATTTGAGTGAAGGAAGAACACCGGGGTTCTCAATATCCAATATATAAGCTTCGATTTAATTTCCTGTTTTTGGCACAGGTTCCCTTCCCTTTCCCCGTGGTTCCTGGATGTCCCCCAACATGGAGACGCTGTTTACTGTCTCCAGGGAACCAGCTTCCTGTCTTCCACAGGGGCAGAAGGGATGTTTGGCCCAGTTACAGGAAGTGGAGAAGTAGTCAGGGTCTCACTGTTCCATAGGTGGGCTTTCAGCCAATCATCATGTTTTCAGTCCTCCTTTTTCCCCTTTTGCAATGGGTACCCTGATTTGGTGTAAATCAGGATGAGACTGTTTTCTCCATTCCGTTCTATCGGTGACCATTTATCCCTCTGCTTTCCAGGTTCCAGAATCTCGTTGTTGCTGTTTCTCTCATTCTTTTTGTCCTGGTGCATTTTGTTCCTTGATTAAGGTTTTAATGGGATTCGGGGAGGAATCCCAGGTGAATGTGTCTTTCATCAGATGTTTTCACTGTGCCATAGTAAGAATTTATCATATCGCTTTGTGAGTTATTTTAACTTCAGGGAATGGCTACTTGAACAGTTTCACAGTTAACTGCTCAGGTGTAATTTATTTTCCTGTGAAGCACAGGTTTCGCTGCGAACAAAGTGGTCTTCTGGAACCTTCTAGGGTGATGGACTGTGTGGGTGGAAAGAAAGGCTCTGTGTTGAACATTGGTGGCACAGACTTTAATTTATTTTTTTGAGACCACTTGGTTCCCATTTAGCACAGGAATGTCGCGCAGGTGCTGCTGCGTGGTGAGCTTGGGGATATATGGCATACTTCTGGCTTCCTGTGGCTTTCCATTCACAATTGCTGCTGGAATGTGTTCTATGGACTTTCTTTGCCAGAGAGCGAGACTTGTACATTTGATTTTGTTTGGACATAAACATTTTAAAAAAAGATTTTATTTGTTCATTTGACAGCACAGTAGGCAGAGTGGCAGGCAGAAGGAGAGGGAGAGGGAGAGGGAGAAGCAGGCACCCCACTGAGTAGGAGCCGGATTCAGGACTTGATCCCAGGACCCTAGGATCATGACCTGAGCTGAAGGCAGCTGCCCAACCGACTGAGCCACTCAGGCAGCCCCTAAACATTTTTGTTGCCAAACTATTGGACTTGTAACCTTGAACTCTGCACTGTGGACTAAGAAACGTGTTTGACTGAAATATGTCTGTGTTCCTGGGTATTGGCTCCCCGGGGAGATGTCCTGAAATAGTGGGGATCCATGTGGCTCTATTTTTGACCAAGTAGTTCAGGCAAGAGTTGGAGGGGTGAGGGGTCCAGAGGAGAAGCTGTTGGTTGTCTCTGTGGCTCTTGGCCACCAGCTGGAGATGAGTGGGGGTGAGGATCAGGTTGCTTGAGAAAGGCCCCAGACAGCAGGTGGGGAAGGAGGCGTCCAGAAATCCCGACTCTTGGCTACAGGCAGGCTGCCAACTCTGAACTTTTGACGCACCATTTCAGTGTTCTAGCCTCCCCAAGGTGGAAGCAGGGCTGGGGAAGCAGGAAGAGGCCGTATTACAAGGCCGGAACCCAGATCTTCTAGTTAGAGAGCTCTCTTCCTCTCCAGCTCCCTACAGGGGTCTGCAGACTTTTTCTGACCAGCACGATCACTCACATGATAGGCTCTGTGGGCTGTGCAGTCTCTGTTGCACATATTTTTGGTTTGGTACAACCCCTTAAAAATGTGAAAGTGTTCTCAGCTTGCTGGCGTCCAAGGAGGCTGAGGGCAGGATTTGGCGGGAGGGTCGTGCTTTGCCAAACCCTGTGCTGTGTCACTCCGTGCATTTCCCTCCTGCGACCTCCCACAATCGGAATGATTTTATTCTGCTTATTTTTTTGTTTGCTCTGTGAACTTCACAAGGGCGAGAGCCTTGGCTGCTCTGTCCTCTGCTCTGTCCTTTAAGGCTTCGGGCCGTGCGTGGCGCAGAGGGGCCCTCCAGTATGAGCTGAATGATTGAATGCGTTATTCTAATTTCATCTCTGGTAACTCATCTGTGAAACAAGGGACATGACCTGGGTGGTCTCCAGAGGGATCTTCTGGAGCTTAAATTCTGAGATTCTAATTCACAGAGCAGTGTGGGCCTTGGGTTGGTATTACGGCTGTGTGTGGATTCTCTGGGCATCCCGGCCCATGTCTGAGCGCAGTGTGGGGATGAAGGAAATAGCCCCAGGAGCCGGGGACTGGCTCTGGGCTCTTGCCCACGCCCTTCTGCAGCGTCGGGCCCCTCCTGCCGGAGCTCAACGCGGGAGTTTTCTTTAAAAACAAATTGGATCCTAGCAATCCTCTACTGATAGTTTGCTGCTCTGAGCCCCTGTCCAAACAGGGTCTGATAGTCCAATTGTTTAACAGCTGGTCCGAGCACAGGTACTGACCAATCAGGACAGGTGCTGCCCACAAACAATTTTAGTTGCCATGGTGATGCCCACAGCTCTCCTCTCTGCCTGCTTCTTCAGCCTTACCCAGCCTATTTTCCTGGGCATGAGCATTCCGTACCTCTCCTCTTTGTGCCTGCTGATTCTTCCAGTTGGAATGGCCTCCCCCGCGCTGCTTTTCTTCGGCCTAGCAAACTCCTATGCATCCTTTAAGACCCAGTTTGGCTCTCAGTGTGTCTGTCCCTCGGGCTTACCTAATTGCTCCCTTGCCTGCATTCCATTGTACTTTAAGTCTCTGGGTCATCACACTTCTCTGGTTAATGTTGTTGTTGCCTTCCGTTTGTCTACCCTCTGGACTTGGTCCTCAAAGCCTGGTTCCTAAAAGCCTCAGTAAGTGTTGACAGAATGAAAGGGATTTAAATCAGATGAATGAGACTCACGTGGGACGACGAGTCTGGCATGAGTATGACATTTCCTCTCCTGCGTTTGATACTTGGCTCCAGCACCGTCAGAAGTAGGCACTTCTGTGAGGCTCTTGCATGTTGAGTTGGATGCTAGCACCGGGCAGCTGGTCCTTTAAGAACTGGCACCTGTTCTAATGGTTCCCTGGGCCCCTGGAGCTGCCTGCAGGGAGGGGCCAAGCACTGGGAGCTCCCTCACTTCTGGGGCCCTGGCTGCCTTCCTTCTCCTCTGGAGGGATCACTTCATTGCCGCTGAGGTCTCTTCCAGAGGTAGTGTCCGTGATTCCACAAAGGAAGTGTTGGGTCATTAAGTCGGATTCTTTATCTGCTGATCAAATACTACCCCGTCCTTAAAGACTGATTTATTTGAGAGAGAGAGAGAGAGAGAGAGAGAACGAACGAGCATGAGGGACAGAGAGAGAGAGAATCTCAAGTCAGCTCCGTGCTGAGCCGGGAGCCCGAGGCAGGCTCGCCTCGTGGCCCTGAGATCCTGACCTGAGCTGAAGCCAAGAGTTGGTCGCTCAAGAGTTGTGCCACGCAGGCGCCCCAAATACTACCCAGTCTTTAGATGCCTCCTCTGGGAAGTCTCCCAGGCACCAGCCTACAATCCCTCTGCGGGACCCCCGTGCTCTGTAGCTCATGGGCACATGGCACCGCTATAATTCTGGAACGTCACGGCTGTCTGTGCAGTGCCCTTCCTGACTGCTCAGTACTGCATGGAGAACGGTCCTGAAACTTCCTACCACTCAGCCTTCCAAACACGTGTGCCCATTTCTCAGAGAGGTGAAGGGAGTGGCTGAGGATGTGCTCCCCAGCCCATCCCTGAAGTCCCCTGGATGGTCCCTGCACCCTGGTGACCTCCTGTGTCTCTTTCCGAGGCTGTTCTCGGGGCCTGTGCTGGTCTGTGTGCGTGGCTAGTCTGAAGCTCCAGGCAGTCGCTCTCAGTGGGACAACTCCGGGCAGCTCTGCCTGGTCTCCGGGAGTTTGCTGTGGATTGAGCCCGCCACCCCTGGTGGTCAGTACCTCTCGTTGGCCTTCCTCCCTTCCCTGCTGTACCTGCTTCAGGAGCCCGTGCTTCTTGTGATCGTGTCCCAGATAAACTACCTGTACACCCATCCTTCATCAGGGTCTCCTTTTGGGGACCCCACAAACTGCTAAGCTCAGGCTGACTGGATCCCCTTCTCTGATTGGTGGAAACTTGGAAGGTCGAGGCCAGAAGCCTAGCCCACATCTAGGTCTTGTTTGTTTATGGCCCAGATGCGTGATTTTGGTGTGGCCTGGACAACCTTTCGACGTTCGCTGACTGGATGTGTTTTCTTCCATGCCAGACCTTGAGGATAGCCCTGCCTCTTGCCTTGGGGCAGGCCACTGGTTGCACGAAGCAAGAAGGGGTTGGGGGGAGAGGATTTGAGGGATGCCTCCCCTCTACCTTGACTCTGGTCACTTATGTTTGTGTTTCTCTTTCCCAAGCTTGTCCCGTTCTCCCGGGGCATCCTAGCCACTGCCTTCAGGCCCATGAACTTGACAGGGAAAGAGGGGTTTTTCTCCTGAAGGGCTGACCAGCTCAGCCAGATCACTCTCTGTAGGCACTGCGTGAAGGTGAATGGTTTGTACAGTCTTGTTCCTGCCTGGGAGGGCCAAAGTGGGCCTGGCCAACTGGACCAGTATCTGAAGACCTATTGTGTTCATTAGCAGCTCAAGGAAGGAGGCTGGAGTCGTCCAGGGAGAACTTCTGGAGAAGGTGGGAAGGTCATTTGGGCCTTGGCAGGAACAGAGGGCACGCCCAAGGGGGTCCCTGAGGTTGCTGGGCTTAGGGACTGCTCACAGAGGGGAGGATGGGGAAGAAAGGACCCCCCTACCCCGGGATGGGGTGCTTACCACGCCTGGCCAGCTAGTGGTGTCCGAGCCTGGAGCAGAGCAAAGCACCTTATCTGGAGCTATTGGCTAGAGGGTGGGGAATTGGGAGCTGCTGGTCTATAGCCAAGGACTCCCTTCTCCCACGACCCTGTCCTACCACCTTACCCTCTTGCCGGGACCACCACTGGACAAGTCCAGCCCAAAGCTGAGATGCGCAGGGCAGGGTCGGGCGGCCAGGAAGCCGTCCAGCTGGTCGGGCTGCCGCGGACCAGCCTGTGGTCGCGTCTGAGCCATCTCTGGTACGAAGCACTGCGTCCTGTTTGCACGATCCCGCTGCTTCTGTTCAATCAGAAAATGTGCCAGTCCCAGAATGCGGTGTGTGGCTTTATTTCCAACCGGATGCCTCCCTTTCTCTAAACGTAAAGTGTCTGAACGATCCCATGTTTGGAATAATTGCTCCTTCTGTTCCTTTGCTTGTACCGCCCTGACCTTGAAAGAGCCATTTTCCAGGACTGCTGCTAATGGACCTTCACACGAGGACAATAAAATATCCCGGCACTCAGAGAAAAGCAAGGAGAAGCCACATGAATGATTCTTCGCATTAACCAGTGTCTTATGAATCGGCCAAGGTGACGGATTCTCTCAGCCGTGCTCCCACGGTGCCGCGGCCCCGTTCGTTTGGCCCTTGCGGTGCTGGGAGGGATGCCAGGTTTCAAAATTCTTTACCGTTTTTGCAAAACCCACCTGGAGTAATGTCTTGGCCCACTGCTGACGCTCCGGACGGCTTCACCACCCTACCGAGGGGCAGGATCCTGCACGGGGATGTGTTGGCAATGTTCAGTGAGTTATCTGAGACCTGAGAGATGCCGTTCCCTGGGAAGCTGGAACCTCCAGCTCCCATACTCCTCACTTCCCTCCACTTCCAGCACGTAGCTGACCTTGGTGCCTGCTGCCTGTCCAGAAGGGCCGATAGGATATGCAGATCCCCAGCTGGGCCTGCTGAGGCCCTCCCGGCCAGAGGGTGCAAACGAATCCTTGCGGGACAAGCCTCCGGAGCCCTCCCTGGGAATGAGTTTTACCATGTGCTTGGCGGCCTTTGTACTTGTCTCAGCACTGTCTGGCAGCCGCAGGAGGCTTCCCTGAGATGGTGCTGGGCGTTGTGGGGCACCCGGTGGGCTTGTGAGCTGCCTGGGAGCCAGGTCCCCAGAGGCTGCGAGTGCGGGTTGCAGGGTTCTTGTGGGGCCTGAGATCTGTGCCTAGGTAGAAAACTCCATCAGGAGGCCTCGTTGTGATGCGGGGAGCCTCTGCCGAGGGCTGCAGCCCTCCTGGCCTGCCGGCCTGGATGGTGGGAGACCTTGGTTTTCCTTTGGCTCTGGCCTCTAACTTCCTAGGGACCCCAGACAAGTGTCCTTTCTCCTTCATGTTTCTCCTTAGCAAAGCAAGGAGTTTACAGGAGTGATGTGAGGTCCGACAGCCCAGCTTTCCTGTCATCTGGGGTCCCTTTGCTCATGTCCCAGCCCCAGAGGCCTCCTCCCCCATGAGTTAATACTCCAGCAGTCCTTCAGTGTGGCTGTGATGAGCTCCTCACTCGTTGGAGGGGACCCAGTGAGGACCTTTGCTGTTGGAGGGTGGGGACCAGGGTCAGCCTCGCTTCGCTTCTTAGACGCTGCCTGGGCCCATCCTCTTCTCGGGGCCAGAGTGTCCAGCCCCACCCACATGAGCTTTCCCGTGCTGCAACCCACCATAAACTTAGTGGCTTAAAACTGCACAGACTGATTTTTCTAACAGTTGGGTCAGTGTTTGGCACAAATTTCACTGTGCTAAAATCAGGTGGGCGGGGCTGCGTTGCTCCTGGAGGCTCAGGGACAACCCGTTTTCTTGCCTCTCCCAGTTTCTAGAGGTCACCTGCATCCTTTGCCTTATGGCCCTTTCCTCCCCACTGCAGAGCCAGTGGGCGGAGTCTAATTTCCGAACCCTCCTTCCTTTCAGCGTTCTCCGACTCCCTCTGCCACCTCCTCTTTTAAGGCCTCCAGTGGCTCAGGTACCAGGTGATCCAGGATAGTCTCCCTATCTAAAGATCCTTAACCTTCCTCACATTTGTCAGTCCTGTGGCCATGCAAGGTAACCCCAGTTTCCGGGGCATGAGGGTGTGGACATTTCGGGGGAAGGCATTATTTTGTCTACCACGCTACCCTCCCTCTGAGGCTTAGAACGGGAGCCCTAACAGTTTTTCTTTGGTGTCTCAGTTCAGGTGCTGGAGAGGAGTCCTGGATCGTAGGAGGCTGGGGAGCTGGGCTGTCCTCTGTGCTCTCCTGGCCCTGGGTGTACTGTCATGCATGTCACTGTGGCAGGAGTGTGGCCCCGACTCTCAGAGGAGGTAGCAAAACAGAATTCTAACTTGGGCCGGCTCTCCGCCACTGTTCCTCCTTCCTTCATCTCGCTGAGTACTTCTTCTCAGACTGCCTGTTGGGGGTTGAATTGTGACACCCACAAATTTCCATGTTCGACTCCTGGTCGCCAGTGCTTCAGAATATGGCCCCAGCCCTCAGTGGTAAAGCCTGGCTGAGCCAGCCCCTCCTGGGCCTCCAGCCTCCTCTCCCATCCCTCTCCGGCCACCCCGGCCTCCCATATTCATTTCTTAACAGCTTTGGTGGCCCATTGTAATGGATGGTGAGTAAGCTGGACGGTGTGCAGTTCCACGAGCTTTGACTTAAGTATACACCCGTGTAGCTGTCACCACCGTCAGGATAGTGAACAGGTCAGTGACCCTTGGTAATCTCTCCCCTGTCCTGCCTCCCAGCCCAGGCAACCACTGCCACCACAGATGGATGACTTTTGCTAGAACCTTCCAGTAAGTGTTCTTGTCTTCTATATGGTCTCTTTTCAGGTCCTTGGAATCCTGCTGCCCTCTTGCCATGGGGTCTGACCTTCCTCTTTCCATATTCCTCCTCCTCTCTGTTTGGCATCCCTTAGCTCTCCTTGGCTCCTCAGAGAAGCCTTCCCAGACCTCCTCCCACCCCTGGACCAGAAGGCCCCCACATTCTCCCCTGGCCACCTTCCACGGGTGCATTTCGCGTCATCCGTGTGATGAAAGCCGCCTTTGCCGTCAGCCTCCAAAGGCGGCAGGCTTGTGATGGGCTCTGCTGTCCATGAGCTGCACCCGGCAAGTCTGTGGCACAGAGGAGGCAGCGGCTGGACAAATATATACCTGGGCCAGGAGCTGGGTCTGTGCCGTCCGCCACCTGATGATCGTAGGCAAGATCATCCAGCTACCTTTATGCCTTTGGTTTCCCATCTTTAAAATGGGCACAGCAAAGTGCTCACCTCACTCTGTTGTCCTGAAATCTAATGGAGGTGACACACGGAAGGAATTTCAGAGAGTCCCCGACACATAGTTTGTGCTCAGTTAATGACGGTCACTTCGGGGGCAATGAATATAAATAAGCTGGTTCTGTGACTCTAAGCTTCTCTTGTTCCAAATGATGAGTCTGCAGGGCTAGTTTTATCCCCCTTCTTGCTAACAAGCCCATGGTTACAAGTCTCTGGTTGGATCGATAATGGGGGAGAATTAACTGCGTGGGGATAAATCACTGTGTGAGCCTGGTTCCTATCCAGGGCTGGGATTTCATTAGCTGTTGGCAGTGCTGTACACTCCTCAAGTCCTCTTCCCGGGGACTCGGGCTAGATTTACTCAGTGCATATGTTTACGCTGTGGACCTGAATAATGGTCCTGCGGGGCGCATCGGAAAGTAAAGCCGAGGGGCGGGGAAGATGGGACTGCGGCTGTGGAAGGTGGATTTCCTGCTGTGCTGACCTAAGTACAGCCCCACAGGCTTCTCCAGCCAGTCCTCTTGGATTGTGCCGTGGCCTCAGATAGGGCTTGGTTTAGAGTGAGAATTGGTTGGGACCAGTAGGCTTTTGAGTGTGATTGTCTGTCCAGGCTGATGAGGCCATGCCCAACTGAAGGAGTCCAGAAGACCAGGGCACAGGGAGCATCGGGCTCTGTATAACTGGGGGAGATGCTGGGCCAGGCCTGTGTGGGGTCTGGACTCAGGGCACAACTCTGGGCATCATACTCCAAGTGAGTGGTACTCCCTGGAGTTGTGCAGTGTGCAACCTGTGTGGCTGTTCATGGTTGCTCTGTCCAGGGTACTGGTTTGCGGAGGAGTATTTCAAGGCAAGTACTCAGAGCCTTGGGAACATTAAGGAAAGCAGTAAAAAGTGGAAGAGAAAGCTGGCAGTCTGTGCACAGGGCAGATGGCACAGAGCCAGTTCTTCCATTAAAGCTCAGGACATCAGGCAAAGCCCTCGGAGCCTCTGCTGTTTCATCTGTCACATAGGGATCCTCGGTCCTGCCCCACTCACTGCACAGGGTTCTTGGGAGATGATGTGAGCTGGGGAAAAGCTGCTGAGTAGGATGGACAGGTACTGCTTTGCCTTCTGTACTCTGGTCCCCTCAAATTACAGTTGTCCCCGAGTGAAGCGCCAGAGCAGGCAGTGCCTTGCCATGAGGTCAAGAGAGAGAGCCAGAGCCTCTCCCGGTGCTTGTTGGGAGGCAGAAGGCGGCACAGAGGAGCCCCAGGGCAGATACTCCTCCCACATGGCCTCTTATCTCAGGGACTGTGCTGCGGAAGGCAGCCAGGGAAAAGCTGACATAGCAGGCTCTTAGGGGCTGGGGCTTGGCGTTCTCCCACTCTCAGGTGCTTCCTGAGGCCGAGGCAGTGCTCTTCTCAGTGTCCCCACATGACCTCAATGCACGCTGGCAGCAGGCCACGGGCCCAAGGTACCTGGAGCAGATTCCTTCCCGTCTCCTGTGGTATCAAGTAGTAAGTGTGTGGGCTCTGGAATGAGCCAGAACGTGGTTTGAATCTCCTATGGCTCTCTGGCCTTGGGAGAACTGGTCTACCTCCCTGGGCCTCTGCTTCTCTACCTCAAGTGGGGATAGCAGTAGCCCCTCTCAGTCTGCTGTGAGAATGCAGTGAGCTTGATGCTAGGTTTCTCCATATGGACTTGGCACTCAGGGGAGGCCAGAAACCAGAGATGCCATTGGATATCACCTGTTTCCTCCGGGGGTCACCAGGTCCTGAAAGCGGAGAACTGGGAGTGGCTCCCTTTGTGTCTGGGGGCTTTGGGACATAGTTGTGAACCCCGGGCTTCACAACTGGGTTGGGAAGTGGGGGTGACCTTCTCTGCTCACAGGCCTAGGAACTGCTAGGATTTTTTTTTTTTTTTTGGAGGGAAAAACACCAGCAAAAAAAGCCCCTAGAACAAAACCCAAGAAATCTTAAAGACTCACATAAATGAGATGGTCCAAAAATACTGATCTGCCTTCATAGTCCCCTAGGACAGACACCTGTAAAGAAAGTCCCAGATACACAGGTTGCCCCACAGTATCACAAGCTCCTGGTGGTCCCACTTCTTACTTCTAAATTCTCAAGGCAGCCCCCACGGAGGAAAAAGACAGCATTTCTCTAAGCTGTCACCAGCTGGTCGTGGGTGTTTTTAGGGTGTATGGAAAAACAGTAGGTTGGCAATCACTCAGAGACACTTCTGTCTTTTGGGATGAAGCCTGTGGCTTGAGGCTGCCTCTGGACTCCTGACAGATAGATGAGTTAGGCTCCATCCATCAGCATTCTGGAACCTTCTGGGAGGCCCCAGGGTCCAATGGGCTGTTCATTTGTGGGTGCCGTGGCCTGGCCAGGAGGCACCTTTCTCCATGGGTCTCTAAACTCGAGGTACATGAACACTCAAAAAGTCAACAACAACAACAACAGGCACAGGCTGGGTTGGGTGTCCGTGTAGGGAAGGAGACCAATGACCCAGGGCTTTGGAGGCTTCTATTTGGGGATCTCCCTCCTCAGATCAAACAGTCTGAGTGGATTATTAATAACAGTCAAAGATCATTTATTTAGTATTGACTCTTCCAGACACTGAGTTTGAGGTAACCAGGTTATTACCATGGGTCCCCTGTGTCCCGGTCTCTGTGGGAAGCTGCTTTCAAGGAATATAGTGTGGCACCTTGGAGGCAATTAAAGGTAGATGCCGACTCTGTCTCTCAAGGAACATCAGAGGCAGGAAAGTAGTCTCCATGTGGTGTGTGAATTTCTTCAGAAACACGTTACCCTCGTGCTTTCTGGTAACTTCCACATGGTTGCTCTCCCCACACTTGACAGTCAGTGGCTCAGTCCTCGTGGCCTACAGGGGACATTTCTTCTCACCTTTCCCCTCAGCGGCCCCACCCTTCTCTTCTGACCGGCAAGGCGTGAGTCCAGAGAGGCAAACTGTAGCTGGTGGCTTTCATGAGTTGGTGAGTCGTTTTATTTTGTTTTTAAATAAATGAGATTAAAATCCCCTCCTCCCGCAAAGGGCAGTTTCTTCCGTATGATTTATTATAATCAGGGTTATTTTAGAGAATCGGTATTGGGGGCGCCTGGGTGGCTCCGTTGGTTGAGTGTTTCGGCTCAGGTCATGATCTCAGGGTCGTGGGATCGAGCCCTGCCTCAGGCTCTGGGCTCTAGGGGGAGCCTTCTTAGGATTCTCTCTCTCCCTCTGCCCCTTCCCCGTGCAGCGCTTGTGTGCGCGTACGCTCTTTCTCTCTTTCTCAAAATAAATCTTTAAAACCTAAAGAGGGGTGTTTGGAGGCTAGTTGTACAAACCAGAGTAAGACCTGGTTTCTCCCACGGTGGCCTGTGCTCATTACCATGACTGACCAAGCCTGAAGGCTGTGGAAACAGTGAGGTCAAGGGTCAAGGAGCAGCCGCTCCCCCATTAGACCCAGGGTGGCTGAAGACCGGCGTTGGAGTCCTTTTTCAGAGGATTCCCACTAGCTGGGAAGGCCAGATGACCACTTGAGAAGTTTCCTGGGAAGGTTTCCACGACTCTGCCTGGGAAGGGATCCAGGTACGGGTTGCTCCAGCCCACGGTTCTGTCTGGTTGTTTGTTTTTGTTTTTGTTTTTTAAGATTTTGTATTTATTTATTTGTCAGAGAGAGAGAGAAAGAAAGAACACAAGCAGGTAAAGTGGCAGGCAGAGGCAGAGAGAGAAGCAGGCTCCCCGCTGAGCAAGGAGCAAGGAGCCCAACATGGGACTTGATCCCAGTACCCGGGGACCATGACCTGAACTGAAGGCAGCCGCCCAACCAACCGAGCCACCCAGGTGTCCCTGTCTGGTTATTTTTAATGGTTACTTTAAATCCGCTGCTTCCCTTCCAAATTCACGAGCCGTGGGGTGAGCACACTCCTTGTCACAGCTCCTTGAGCCTCCTCCCTGCCTGTGCAGCCTGCCATCCCCACGGCTGGGGTGCTCCACACGCACCTCCTGCTGTGTTGCCCAGGGACACAGGGGGGCCTGGTGAAGAGGCAGGCGGGTGGGGTTTCTCCCTGCCCGGCTGGCTTCCTCACGCGGAGAAACCGCTCCATGTTTTCCTCTGCGCTGTGCATTTCTGCTTAGGACTAGGGGAAACTCACAGTGACCTTTCTTGGAATTTCAGTGCAGCTTCTGGGCCGAGCCTTCTCTTGGGAAGGAGGAGGCAACCTGAAGGTTTGGGTCAGTCGTGGGAGGGTGGGTTTCCTGGGGTCTCACTGATGCCAAGACTCAAGATTCTTCTCCTTTGTGGGAGCCGCAGGCCCGCCTCTCTGCTTCACTGGACCCTGGGCTGAGTGTTGCCTTGTGCGGGGCTGACGCTGTCGGAGGAGAGTGAGGATGCCCGGAGCCTGGGCCTCTAGAGAGGCCAAGTGCTTCCCGCTCCCGTCACCCTTACAGGAACCCTCTGTGGGAAATCCTGCTCCTTTCTGCATGCTCCAGACAGGGGAAGCTGTGGCCCAGAGGGGTGGTTTGCCCAAGGTCACCCAGCTAGGAACAGGTGGGGTCAGAGTTCATATCTAGGTTTTCTAGCTTGAAGTATGGCCGTGGGTCAGAGCGCTTCCTTGGACACATCTGGCTTCAGTCTCCTGCTGCCCCTCCTTTTCCTTCAAAGGCCCTCGCCGTCTTCTGGCTTCTAGTCTGCCACACGTCTGCCTCCTCCACTGGAATGCCTTTCTACCTGGCCAATTCCCACTCCTTTTCAGGACGGGACTCTGTGACTGCTTCCTCCAGGAAGCTCTCCCTGACCACCGCCCCCGCAACAAAGACCAAAGAGTGGATGCCTCTCCTGGCTTTTCCCCAGTAGACTGTTGACCACCCACTGTTATAATTAGGGGCTCTTCTTGTCTGTCTCCTCCAGCAGTGCAAGCGTCTTGAGGGTAGGGGCTGCTCACCAAATGTTTGATGAGTGAATGAAAGCGAATGATAAACCCCTGTTTCTTGCTGCTGTGTCTGGGATTAGCAACTCGTTTTTGGTCAGTATGCAGCCTGGTTGCTGGGCTTCCATTTCTCATCTGGAAAATGGGGAGGATCATAGTTCATCCCTGTGGACTGTCGTGCAGCTGGAACGAGTGAACACACAGCATTCAGCAGCTCTGGCTGCCTGCGAGCCAGCTGTACTCGGCCAGGCGCTTCTGCACCCTGGGCTGACCTACTTCTCCCTCAGGCCCCGCTCCCAGGGGTGAATGACTCTGCATTTGGAAATCGGTTTTCTCTTTTAAGGAGCCAGGTCGTTTGCCCCCTAAAACCAAAGATTTTAGGAGAGGTTAAATGTCAACTGATGGAGTAGGGGGCGTTGGGGAGCTGGTTGGAAGGGTGAGGCTGGGGGTTGGGAGGTGGGTAACAAAATCAGATCAAACCAAGAGACCATTTGCCATGGGAGGCAGCAAATACAGCTGAGAGTGTGCGTGTGTGTGTGTGTGTGTGTAGGGTGTGCGGGGGAATGAGGCAGGAGATGCCTGGAACATGGCTACGAAATGACACTTGACATAACCCTCGCGGCCACAGGTCTATAGCTGCAGCAGCCCGCAGTCTCTGTGCCCTGGCTTGACCCTGGGGTGATGCCACCAGCAGGCAAATGTGTCTTCTGGTGTTGGCAGGGCCGAGCTCCCTCTGCCGCCTCCTGGTGGGTGCTGGCCTGTGGCCGGTTCCTCCCGGGCTCTGCCTCGGTCTTTGCGTGCCCATCTTCCATCTGCTGGTCTGTCTCTGTGTCGCTCTCTCCTTGCGCTGGATTAGGGTCCCACCCACCCTACTCCAGTGTGACGTCCTCTTGATGAATTGTATCTGCAACAGCCCGAGACATGAGGTCGCATTTTGAGGTCTTGAGGCTTAAGCATTCAACATATCTTTGGGGGTGACATAATTCAACCCCTAAGCAAAGCCCTTCTGTGGCAGGTGGCTCTGGGTTGGGAGGGAACTGTCATCATCCAGAAAGAGGTCTTTTCCGCCTTCCACAGTCCGGCAGCATTTCCCGTGTGTTGAGGGTTCACTGTCTGCCGGTCCCGGTGCTGACGTACCCGAGCATCTCACCGAAACGTACCGCAGTCCCCGATGCTGGGTCGCATCATGATCTGGTTTAGAGACGAGCAGGCTCAGAGTGCGTGGACACAGCTCGTGCACGCACTGGAGTGTGTAGCTCCGGCTGCACAGGCTTTTATGCTCTGTGCTGTGTGGCCTCGGGTGGGCGGGACTAGTCGGTCTCGGATAAGTCCTTGTCGTTGTCCTGTGCATCTTCCACTCCCCCACCCCCGCTTCAGATATTTATTAGCCATTTAGAATGGATTTTCAGTGAATTTATGTCCGTATCCTTTGCCTACTTCTGTTGTCTTTCTTTTATCAATTTGTGAGAACTCTTTATACAGGACAGATAGTAACTCTTTATCTCTCAAATGAAAATATTTTCCCTACTCAATAATTTTTCCGTTTACTTCTACCCTCTGCTATTCAGGACTGTTTAATATTTTTGGTTAAAACTGCTTTTATCAACTTGGAATTTTCTCTCTCCATTAAAAAGTTTCCTCAGGGGGCGCCTGGGTGGCTCAGTGGGTTAAAGCCTCTGCCTTCAGCTCAGGTCATGATCCCGGGGTCCTGGGATTGAGCCCTGCATCGGGCTCTCTGCTGAGCGGGGAGCCTGCTTCCCCCTCTTTCTCTGCCTGCCTCTCTGCCTACTTGTGATCTCTGTCTGCCAAATAAATAAATAAAATATTAAAAGTTTCCTCAGGCCTCACTTACATTTTTTTTGGTCTCCTAAATTGTGTGATTTTTATTGTTTTACTTTCTTATATGTGAATACGCATTCCATCTAGAACTTATTTTTGCGAATAGTTTCTGGTAGGTATCTGGTACCATCCAGTGGCTCTTTCTTCCAGAAGGAGAGCCACTTGGGCTAGCATCCTTTGTAAAGAAACTGTCCTTTTCAGTCAAATGACCACTTATTTGCTTTTTCTCCAGGGAGGCTAAAACTGGGAGAGTGTCCCTGAGGAGGTGGGATTTCGGAGCTGCAGGAGGATGGGGATGAGGGGGTGGGGTCCTGTGGAAGAAGGGTAGAGGGCTGGGGATAGAGGCGTCTGGCCGAGAAGGGGCAGGTGCTATGGGGACAGAGAGCCAGGCTGTACCAGGTTAGGTCTTACAGGATGGGGCACCCCTCCCTGTCCAGTGTGGGCGGGCCCAGTACTGCAGGAACACGGAGGCCCTGGACAGAATGTGACCGTGTCCACAGGGTATGGTCCCAAGTGATTGTCCCTGGAGATCTGGGGTGTTGACAGGAAATCAGTGCACAGGGCCTGGGAATCAGGGGATGGATGCCTCAGAGGCTGGAAAACTGAGAAGCCCAGTCCCCCGATGGGGTGGGCACATGTAGCAGCTGCCATTGGACCTGCCCGCCTCCCTGGGCACTCACGTTTCTGTGAACACTGATAAGTCCGTCCTGGAAGCACCTGCTGGTCTGCCTGGGCCTGTACTCGCCCAGCACGTAGGCAGGCCAGGAATGCTAATTAACTAATGTTTCCAGGAGCAGCCCTCAACCCAAGAGGCTCAAATTTGGTGTGTAAACCCTTCGCTTGCTTGGACCTCAGGTGGGCGGGCATCTACACCCTCTCTTGGAGGTCCTGGGTGGGATCGTGGTTACTAATGACCATAACCCACATGGGGACACTCCTTCCCTATCTCATTCATTTGCCCCCTGCCCCGACCTGTGCTTCCTTATCTCAGGCTCTGCTTCTGGGGGAACCCAAACACAGATGTTCGGTCAGGCCCCGGAAGGCTAGCCGGAACCTGTCTCGTCTCTCCTGCTGCACACAGTGGGTGCCAGGGCTGGTGGAAGGGGCGCGGGAGCCTGTGGGGAAGGGAGGAGACACTTGCAGAGCTCGCCACCAGGGAAGGCTCAGCTTTGGAGGTCGTGAGCCACAGAAACTCAATTCTAACTAGTTTAAGCAACGAGGAGGGAATGTTGGCTTATGGAACTGAGAAGTTCTGGTGGTGACACGAACTTGAAGCATGGCTGGTTCGTGGGGCTCAAATGAAGTCCTCGGTTGTCTCCATCTCTCCTCTGTTTTCTTGGCTGTTGGCTTCATTCTGGAAGGGTGTTCTCTCTGTGGTTTCCTTCTACCCTAGCCCCAGGTTTATATTCTACCAGCTGAGCAATCTCACTAGAAAGACTACCTCTTTTCAGACAATTTTAGGAAGAGGCCTGGCCCGGACCCTACTGAGTAAAGGACGGATGTCTGAAGCAGGCCCTGTGGCCAGGGGAGGGAGCAGCTGGCTGGCCAGCCCTGGGGCTGGGCTGCCCACTGGGGAATGGGCTCGGCCTCCTGAGAACTAAATGGTCTGATACTGGGTCTGACATCCTTTCTCCTTCCAAAGATGGGCTCTGTTCCCTGTGGAGGAGGGACAGGGAAGCGAGACCCACAGATGAGGATGGTGCTGGGCTGAGAGGACAGACAACAACTGGAAGATGAAAGCAAAGGGCCAGGGTCACGGGGAGAGGAAAGACCATTTCGACAATTTTCTTGTGCGGCCCAGCCTGGCCAATGTCCACCGTGAAGCACTGTTACACACACACACACACACGTGCGCGCGCACACATTTTCTTCTTCTTTTTTTTTTTTTGGAGAGGAGAGGTGGTTTGTTTGAAAACTTTTTGTTTTGAAGTAATTTTATCTTTAGCTGAGGGGTGCAAGGATAATGCAGTTTTCCTGTACGCCCTCATCGGGTTTCATGGTAACAGCTTACATACTCATCATGCGTTTATCAAAACTAGTAAGTGAACATTGCTGGTACTATTAACTAAACTGCAGACTTTATTCAGGTCTCCCCATTTCCCCCCCACAGATGTCCGTTTTCTGTTCCAGGATTGATCCAAGATCCTCCTTTGCCTTTAGTTGTTATGTGTCCTTATCTTATTTTTAAAATGATTTTATTGCTTTATTAATTTTTTATTTTTATCTTTATTAACTTTTATTTTTACTAATTTTATTTTTATTAATTTTTTAAAAAGATTTTATTTATTTATTAGAGAGAAAGCGTAAGCATGAGTGGCGGGGGCAGTGGGGGAGGGAGAAGAGGAGTCTTAGGCCGACCCCCGACTGAGTGCTGAGCCTGATGCGGGCAGGGCTTGATCCCAGGACCGTGGGATCACAACCGGAGCCAAAACCAAGAGTCTGGATGCTTAACTGACTGCCGACTACGCCACCCAGGGGCCCATCCTCATCTTATTTTTAAGTCCTCGTGTGTCCCCAGCTGGTGAGCATTTTCTCCATCTTTCCTGGCCTTTCGTTACCCGGACACTTTCGAAGAGAAGGGGTCCGATAGACCTGATACCTTCTCATGAGCCGACTGAGGTGGTGGATTTGGGGAAGGAACCCACAGGGTGACCCCTTCATCATGCTTGCTTCCGGAGGGTGCAGGTTACCAAGCGACTGAGACTGACCTCTGCTGCTGTTAACCCCATGGCCGCTGGTTCCGGCGCCCCCCGCCGCGGTCCTCTGCGGGCAGGTGCCTGCTCCCTTCCTGTGCTCTGCTGGGAGGCAGCGGGTTTTGGACCAGTTTGGCTTCCCTCTGCGGCCAGGCCGTGGCTTCTTCTCAAGGGTCCCGAATCTCAGGGCCATCCTGTTGGCCGGTTCGCAGAACCGCTGGGTTTCAGGTACAGCCGGCTGGGGGCTCCGGTCGGCCACCTCCACCACCTCTGCACTGAAGGCAGAATGTGGTTTGCTCTGGCTTCCCGGAGGAAGCTGGCATTTTTTCAGAGGGTTGACTCGAGGCATTTTTTCAGAGGGGAGGAAGGAGAGTTTCTCACAAAAGCTGGGAGTCCCCGAGTTACCCAGGGGGGCACTTGCTGGGAGGAGGTCGGTGTGTCTATCGACAGGAGGGAGGCAGAGGTGGGGAGCTCACAGTGTGGGAAGGGGCGACATGAGCCCTGGCCCTTCTGGAGACACCGCTGGGGACAGCCTGTTCGGCAGCGTATCCATTGACCTGTGACCGCTCTCTGGAGGTGAAACGTTTGCAGATCCGTTTGTTAGGGTCCTGTTTGCAGTTATGTCCTGGAGGAGAATCAGTTGTTGGCCCCAGTAAGATCCTGTGCTTTAAAAGGAAACCAAGGAGCGCCTGGTTGGCTTGGTAGGTAGAGCATGTGACTCTTGATCTTGAGGTCATGAATTCGAGCCCCATGTTGGGTGGAGAATTTACTTAAAAAAAAAAAAAAAAAAAGAAACCCAAACTAAAAGTAACTGTGGTTGATGACTGGAAAAAATTGGAGGTTTGTACAATTCCTGTGCTCCTGTGGAATTTAGACACTTCAGCTTTTACCAGAACTGAGGGACAGGCTGGGAAGAAGGTGTTTGGTTTTGTATCAGCCCCGTGAGGTTCCGGCCTTGGCTGTAGCCTTTATTAATCGGGTGTGACCTCTGGCAAGCCGGAGTCGAGTCTCTCCTTTGAGAAATGGAGATAATAATAGCCCAGCCATCTTGTCTTACAGTATAGGGGCTGTTTGAATTTGAGGTCATTAGGCAGGCAAGAAATTAAAAAACCATCTCATGAAAGATATTTTCAATTTGGCCCAAGGAGGAGAAGTAATATTTGGGCATGGTGTGCCTGGGGCTGAGAGGGGCACTGGGGAGGGAGTATGGGGTCTGTCTGCCTTCCTCCTCAGCTCCAACAACTAGCTTTGGGTCTCTCTAGAAGCAGGAAATGGAAGTAGTTGCTTTTGCAAGACATGGGGCTCAGGCAATGCTGCTTCGGGCTGTGGGGACACCATGGGGCTCTGACTGGGAGGGCCCCTGCACCATTTGAGCCTGGCACACAGAGGGAAGGAAGCACGGCTGGCTGGCACCTTGTGGGTTTTGTGCCCTGGGAGATGGTGTCTGAACAGAGCACAAGGGGCAGCATGAGACATAGTCCCCGAATGGTGTGTGGGCAGCAGGGAGGAGTTCAGAGTGGAGGAAGGTGGCAGATTGTAACTGTGCCTCTGGTAGCCCCCAGGGGTTCCAGGGAGGCCCCTCCTGCCCCCCACCGCTGGGCAGAGTTTTGAGGTAAAGCTGGGACTCTGAGGATGGTGTCCGTGACCTGGCAAGGTGCAGGCTCCATGATCATGGGGCCCACAGATAGTCCCCACCTGCCAGGGTGGCTGAAGACCACTGGGTCACTGTGCTACCTGCCACCTAAGGCGGGGAGTTGAGCAAGAGCATCCGACAGCTCACGGTGCTAGGACTAATGCTATGCACCCCACCCAGTCGCCTTGCCATTGCTGGGAGCCTTGGTTAAACATTTGTGAACTGAGGATGGTGAGCGTGACCTCCTCCGTCCAGGGTTGTTAGGAGGATCCAATAAAGATTACTTCTGTGAGATTGAAAGACAAGCACAAAGTCCCACAGCTAAGAGCGTTGGACTAGCTTCCGTTTGACCTTGTGGTCCACACTGCATCCCTGCTCAGCGGATGTGGTCAAAGGATCAAGTGAATACTTTTTCTGTATCCCATGGTGTCTCATTAGAGCTCAAAAGCCCTATCTGGGGGGTCCTATCATGAGCACACTGCCGAGGAAAGAGTAGACGGAACCTGACTCACCCTTGGCAGTGAAGGCAGCTAGCGGTCACGGGGGGCTGGCACACACCTCCCACCCCCGCGCCTGGCTACAGCACGTTGCTCTCTGTAATCCTCATGGGGATCCTCTGAAGCGGGTCCTATCCTGGGACCCAGTGCCCCTTGGATAGAACTCCCGTAGTGCAGAAAGAGAACCCCAGTCTTGGAGGGAATCTGCCCAAGGTCACAAGGAGGGAGGAGGCAAAGCCAGGATTTGAAGCAGGTGGTTTTCTTTAGAACCCAAAGTCTCCAGTCCTTGGCCATTTTGTGGTGGCTGAGACCATGGAACTTGGTCTCTGTTACCAGTGGGTGGGCCGTGCTTACAACACCCCCCTCTGGTTAACCAACCCTGGACCCCTGCTGTGCCTCCCCGCCAACAAGCAGCTTCTAGGTGGTTGCTGCCAGGACACGAAAGATGTCAGGCTTCCTCCAGGAGCTACAGCAGGGGATTAAGAGGCAGAGATGATTTCCGAAGAGCTATTGGAGCCAACAGTTATTATTTTTTTGGTACAATGGGTAAAATTTTCCTCTGCGTTCTTACTCCCCTGCTAAAAGAGTCCATTGAATAAGTAAGAGAAACAGCAGCATGTGTTATTTGAAAACTGTTTAGTGCAATTACTGCCGCAGACTTTACGGAATTTGAGAATGATAGACGGCAGATCTTAATTTCCCAAGCTCTCCATCCCGGCGAGCAGTTTGTTAAAGACTAGCGATGCGGCTAATCGCCAGTACCTAATGCCCATGAATACACGGTTTTCCTTTTTATATAACACATTATGCTAATCACCCTGTATTCCATTTTTCAATAAAAGGTCAGCAGAGCACTGTTTGTTCAGAATGTGCAATTTAAACTTCATGTCTGTCATTAGAGATAATCTAGGTTTGCTGTATCAAGTGGGGTTGTCATAGAAACCAGACCCGCAAGCTCTGTGTACGGCCTTTGGAGAATAAACACTTTGCATTTATTTCTCTGGAAAGGAAAAAAAAAATCAGAAATCACCGAACAATTAAGTAAGGTTTGAAAACAAAGCAGTGATAGCTCAGAAGCGAGAGCTCTGTCATTCATCAAAAATCACTAACTGTCACACTGTTCGTGTACCCGGGCATGTAAGCGGGTGACTGACGGAAGTAGTCAAGTGTTTCCCCTGGGAAGAACAAGTAAGGGAGAGTGGCTGTGTTATTACGCGGAGTGCAGAATTAATTTAAGTGTGCTAATGGGTTTTATCCAAGCTATTATACCCTTGAAAAACATTTGGTGTAAGTTGTACTGAGTGTCTGATCAGGCTTTTTATGCTATGTATTTGGTCACTTGTGAGCCCCGGATAGCTCAGATAATTCCATATTATGTTTTCTCTGATCTTCCTATCATTTAGAAGGACCTGCTCTGGAAGCAATTCAGGGGTCCTACACCTTAGAGTTTTTTTTTTTTTTAAGATCCTGCTTGAAAAGTATCATCATCTTTATTAAGTAAAAATACAGGACACCTGGTTCAATTTGAAACATCAGAAATCACCGAATATCTTTTAGTATAAGTAGATCTCAAATATTGCATGGGACATAGTTATGTTAAAATTGTTTGTTGCTTATCTGAAATTCAAATTTAACTGGATGTCCTGTCACTTTGTGTCTGAGGGATCCAAGGAGATGTGGAGGTAATTCTCTGACCTACCAGCTTCAGGCTTTCTTTCTTTCTTTATTCTTTATTATTTTTTTTAAAGATTTATTTATTTATTTGTCCAAGAGAGTGAGCACAGGCAGACAGAGTGGCAGGCAGAGGCAGAGGGAGAAGCAGGCTCCCCGCCGAGCAAGGAGTCCGATGTGGGACGCTGGGATCATGACCTGAGCTGAAGGCAGCCGCTTAACCAACTGAGGCACCCAGGCATCCCTCAGGCTCTCTTTAAAAGAGGAATGAGAAATGTGTGCCCAGGATGTGCCTGCATGACTAATCCTGTTAAATTACAATGTAATTGTGGCTCTGATTTGCAGGAGGAACCAGCAAAGTCAAGTTGAAAAAAGGTCACCTGCGGGGCGCCTGGGTGGTTCAGTGGGTTAAACCTCTGCCTTCAGCTCAGGTCATGATCCCAGGGTCCTGGGATTGAGCCCCGCATCGGGCTCTCTGCTCAGCGGAGAGCCTGCTTCCACCTCTGTCTCTGCCTGTCTCTCTGCCTACTTGTGATCTCTTTCTCTGTCAAATAAATAAGTAAAATCTTAAAAAAAAAAAAAAAGTCACCTGCTTGCAAATGACCAAACACCTGCTTGGCATAGCTACTCCGTAAGGGGAAAGCTTCTGCTTCTCCACCTGCCCCGAACTGGGGGGTTGTTGGAACCTTCTTTCCTGGGGGAGGAGCTAACCACTCCTGGGTATTTTTAGATCTGGTCTCTATTTTTTTGGAGCTGGGCCAGGGGAAGGATCTGAGTTTATCTTTTGGGTATGATGTTCAATCTGGGGCTGAAAGGGTGGGGTTCTATGAACTGTGACGCTGCCCAAGGGCAACCTCATTGTTGTTACCTGCACCCGTGGAACACGAGTCACAGAAATCTGGTAACTGGTGGAAGTTGCATTCATTAGACTACTTTCAGATTCAGGTTGATGGAGCTGCATAAAACCCAGTACACACACTCAGTTTATACCAAGTAGGAATTCAGTATCTGCTGCCCTGGGTCAGGAGCTCTAGAGGACCCAAAGCCAGATGACGGTCGGTCCTCCAGGGATGCCGTGACCAGGGGAAGAGAGTTGAGCGCAGGTGTCACTTTAGAACCAGCAGACGGGGCCAACTGCCTGAGCAGAGACGAAGTGCCATGGGAACATGGGAGGAGAAGAAATGAACTTCAGCTGGGGTCCAGGGGACCTTCTTAGAGGAGGGGGATTCTCAGCTGATCTTGGAAGTGACTGTTTACTAAATCAGATTAGTTAACACTAGAAATGTTTGTCTTACGAGGACACTGTCACTGGATTTGGGGGGGCACTTCAATTCAGTATGATCCCATCTCGATCCTTATATATATACATCTGCACAGACCCTATTTCCAGATATGGTCACATTCTGAGTTTCCAGGTAGACATGAATTTTTGGAGGACACTCTTCAACCCATTCCAGTTGGCAGTGATCAAAACTTGATAGCTGTTCACAAACTTTAGAGATTTCTCTTGAACCATCAGCTTGCCCCGGTAGGCCTGCAGTAGACCAGGGCAGAGGGGCAGCCGGCCCTTTCCCTAGGCATGCCTTCTCCAGGCACCTGGGTGCCCTGCTCTGTTCTTCACCTGCCCAGACCCTGATTTAGCTCAAGTGGAGCAGTCACGGTTCAATAATTTGGAAAGATACTAAGGTATAAAAGTTTCTTTTTACTGCAGGACTTTTCAGAACGCTTAATATGTTAATGTGCAGTGTGAATTTCCTAAATTAGGATAACACATGGAGCATTTCCCAAATATATTTGGCCATAGGAAATGTCCCCTCACCATCCCAGTGTTTGGAACTAGCATGGTGTGGAGCCCAATGCTGGGAAAATACACCATGATTTTGGATGAATGGCTGTCCCTCCACCAAATGCTAGGCGTTCTTGTAGCTTTTAGGAGGCCGCTAATCCTGGATGAAACTGTCTAGCTGCACGGTCCTGTGATTTTTGTTATTTAAAGAACAGGCTGCTCAAGGAGCTTTGGGCATGTAAGGAAACCACCAGGCATGGAGACCATTGACAGATGTCACCTTAAGGGAACTGGGGAGAGATTCCTGCAGGCCATCGGCACACTGCCCAAATAGGAAGGGCTGGGGAGAGCCAGGACAGGGTCCCGCCGCCTGAAACAGGCTCTCCTCTCTCTCTGCTTCCAGGTCCTTCCGCACCAAGTCTAATCTTCAGAGGAGCTCCTGGCAGCACCTGCTACGGTGCCTGAGCACAGATGGGTCTCCCTGGGGCTAGGGAGGGCCTGTTCCTTGAGTTGTCACTTTTAGGCTCCTTATCTCTCTGCCACCAAATCCCACCACTGACTCCACGCAGCAACCCCTTTTCCACCTGGGCCTGACCAGTCGGGCAAAACCATCCACTTTAAATCCTTTTACTTGGAAGTCACCCGGTATAATTTCTTCACTCATAATCTTGGTAATTCCATCCCATAATTCTCCTACCTACAAGGGAGGCTGGGAACTAGGTGTTCTTGTTCCCACCAAAAAATGGAGGCTCTCTTAAGAAGGAAGAACGACATTCCGGGATGATACTGGGGTGTAAACTCACAGTCTGCTATAATATCCCTTACTTTGCACAAGACACCTTTTTTTTTTTTTTTTTTTTAAAGATTTTATTTATTTGAGAGAGAGAGGGAGAATGAGCAGGGGCAGAGGATGAGGGAGGAGCAGGCTCCCCACTGAGCAGGGAGCCCCATGTGGGGCTTGATCCCAGGACCCTGAGATCATGACCTGAGCTGAAGGCAGACACTTAACTGACTGAGCCACCCAGGTGCCCTGGACAAGATACTCTTTTGATTTATTTTTTTTTTAATTAAAAATTCCATACATGCTCATTGACGAAAATTGCAAAATATTGATAATTTTCAAAATAAAAAGAGCAATCAGTGACCACTAATACTGCTTCCTAGAGATAACCATTATTAGTACTATATATAGATGTTCCCCTGCCTCCCAGTTCTCTTAATTTTATTTATTTTTATTTTACTTTATAAAGGTTTTATTTATTGGGGCACCTGGGTGGCTCAGTTGGTTAAGCAACTGCCTTCGGCTCAGGTCATGATCCTGGAGTCCCAGAATCAAGTCCCACATCAGGCCCTCTGCTCATCAGGGAGCCGGCTTCTCCCTCTGCCCCTCGCCCCTTTCATGCTCTCTCTCTCTCTCTCAAATAAATAAAATCTTAAAAAAAAAGATTTTATTTATTTGACAGACAGATCACAAGGAGGCAGAGAGGCACGCTCCCTGCTGAGCAGAGATACCGATGCGGGGCTCGATCCCAGGACCCTGAGACCATGACCTGAGCACAGGCAGAGGCTTAACCAACTGAGCCACCCAGGCGCCCCAATTTTATTTCATTTTTAAATGTTGCTTTTTCTTTCCTTCTTTCTTTCTTTCTTTCTTTTTTTTTTTAGATTTCATTTGGGAGAGACAGAGAGTGAGCATGAACAGGTGAACAGGGGAGGGGCACAGGGAGAGGGACAAGCAGACTCCCCACTGAGCAGGGAGCCCAATGTAGCCAGGACTCGGTTACAAAAGCCTGGGATCATGACCCGAGCTGAAGGCAGATGCTTAACCAACTGAGTCACCCAGGCGTCCCCCTCCAGCTTTTTAAAAAGATTTATTTACTTTCTAGAGAGAACGATAGAGAGCATGAGTGGGAGGGGCAGAGAGAGGGAGAATCCCAAGCCGACTCCCCACTGAGCATGGAGGCTGACCCGGGCTCGGTTTCATGACCCAGAGATCACGAGCTGAAACTAAGAGTTGGGCACTAAGGGACTGCACCCCCCAGGTGCCCCTTCTGCTCCCCAATTTTGAGGTCATATCTTACATTTGATTTTATATCCTGCTTTTTCACATTTTTGCATGTCACTGAAAACTCTTCACAAATATTTTTTACCGGTGACACAAGAGTCTATCATATGACCGTAATTATATGTACCACGGTTTACTTAGTCATTCCTCTAATGGATGTTGAAATTGTTAGCAATTTTTCATTAACAATCATGAACATTTCCTGGGCTTTAGCCTCATTTTGGATTATTTCCTCCGGCTTGATTCTTAGAAGTGAAGTTACTGGTTCATCTGGGCTGATATTTTAGAGTTTTCTTGACAGGCAGTGCTGGATTGCTTTCCTGAAAAAGCTGGTTCAATCCCTCTTATCGGGACTAAGAAGAAATACAAATTTAAAAAGTTATCGGGGCGCCTGGGTGGCTCAGTGGGTTAAAGCCTCTACCTTCAGCTCAGGTCATGATCCCAGGGTCCTGGGATAGAGTCCCACATTGGGTTTTCTGCACAGCGGGGAGCCTGCTTCCTCCTCTCTCTCTCTCTCTGCCTGCCTCTCTGCCTACCTGTGATCTCTGTCAAATAAATAAATTAAGTCTTCAAAAAAAGTTATCTGGGCCTTTACATTTACGATGTTGGTGGTCTACTGATTGTCAAAACGTTCTCCCCTGTGTCCCTTTAGCTCACTGGTGTGCTACCACACAGCTGATGCCATCATGTTGTGGAGAGGTTGGCAGCCAGGGGCATGGTAGCCCACAGACTGGGCAGCCATCGGGTCTCACTGACATTCCGGAGAGATCTTCAGCCTTAGCTCGGTGCTTTCTGTGTTGGTGTTGCGGACCGTTTCATCAGGAGGGTTGTTTCCAGGCTTCTCTCTGTTTTCCTGCTTCTCTCCGCCCAGGGCTGGTTCTTTGAGGACTCTGATGATCAGAGAAGGGGTAAAAAGTTCCATTACATTCCAGTCTGACCATTATGGAGGGTCAGTTTTACTGCAGTCCTTCACTCCTTCCATCACTAGAGCTCTTAGCCTTACCTTTAAAAAAAAAAAAAATTAAAACACCCCTTTTATTTTAGAATAGTTTAAAATTTATAGTGAAATTGCAAAGATAGTACAGAGAGTTCCCATACACACCACACCCAGTTTCCCCTATTATTAATATTTTACAGTTAGTGTGCCACATTTGTTATCATGGATGAACAAATATCAATGCATGATTATTTTTTTTTTAAGATTTTACTTATTTATTTGACAGACTGAGATCACAAGTAGGCAGAGAGGCAGGCAGAGATTGAGGAGGAAGCAGGCTCCCTGCTGAGCAGAGAGCCGGACGTGGGGCTCCATCCCAGGACCTGGGATCATGACCCGAGCCGAAGGCAGAGGCTTTAACCCACTGAGCCACACAGTGGCTCAGATGTGTGATTATTAAGCCATACCTTATTCAGATTTCCTTAGTTGTTAACCACATGTTAAAATCCCCATTCCATGGGCACCTGGGTGGCTCAGTGGGTTAAGCCTCTGCCGTCTGCTCAGGTCATGATCTCAGGGTCCTGGAATCGAGCCCCGCATCGGGCTCTCTGCTTGACAGGGAGCCTGCTTCCCCCTCTCTCTCTGCCTGCCTCTCTGCCTACTTGTGATCTCTCTTTGTGTGTCAAATAAATAAATAAATAAAATCTTTAAAAAAAAATTCCCATTCCAGAATCCCACACAGGAGACCATATTATGTTAGTTGTCCTATCTCCTTAGGCTCCTTTTGGCTGTGACAGTTTCTCAGACTTCCCTTGTTTTTGACGATCTTGACAGTTTTTGAGGAATACCTATCAGGTATTTTGTAGAAAGTCCCTCGGTTGGAATTTCTCTATTCTTACCCCCGTCCCCCCTTGGTTTTTGGGAGGAAGACCACAGAACATTTAGTTATTCTCATCATATCAAGGGAATGTACTACCAACAGGACTGATGTTTGTACTACCTATTATTGGTGTTGATCACCTGGCCGAGGTATTTTCTTCCCTGTAGAGTGATTTTTTTTTTCTCCCTCCTGTCTATACCGTGCTCTTTGGCTGGAAGTCACTACGTGCAGCTTAAGGACTCGGGGGTTATGTTCCACCTCCTTGAGGGCAAAGTGTTTACATAAATTATTTGGAATTCTTTTATACTCAAGCTTTGACGATGCTTCCCCATTTTAAAAAAAAAATTAAAAAACATTTTTTTAAAAGATTTTATTTATTTATTTGACAGACAGAGATCACAAGTAGGCAGAGAGGCAGGCAGAGAGAGAGGAAGAAGCAGGCTCCCCGCCGAGCAGAGAGCCTGTTGTGGTGCTCAATCCCAGGACCCTGGGATCATGCCCTGAGCCGAAGCAGAGGCTTTAACCCACTGAGCCATCCAGGCGCCCTATGCTTCCCCATTTATATATTTATTTGTTCAATCATTTATATCAGTATGGACTCATGGATTCCTTTTGCACAAATTAATAAAGCTATTATATATGTTTATAACAGCTTTATTGACACCATACAATTTGCCCACTTAAAGTATATGATTCAGTATATTTTTTTAAATTTAAATAGTCACTGTACCCGAGGTGGGGCTCAAACTCACGACCCTGAGATCAGGAGTTGCATGCTCTTCCGATGGAGCCAGGCAGGTGCCCTACGATTCAGTGGTTTTTAGTATACCCAGAGTTGTGCAGCCCCCATAGCCACAATCAATTCCAGAACATTCTTGTCACCTCAAAAAGAGACCCTGTATCTATTAGCAATCTCTCTGCATTTCTTCCAAGTCCCCGTGAGCTTAGGTGACTACTAATCTACGTTTTGTCTCCATAGATTTACTTATTCTGGACACTTCACGTTAATGGAATCATACAGTGTGTGGTCTTTTGTGACAAGCTTCTTTCACTCGGCGTAGTGTTTTCAAGTTTCACCCATATCGTAGCTTGTGTCAGTAATGTCTTTATTGACAGTTGTATTCCATTGTGTGGATCCACCACATTTTACCTGTTCATCAGTTGACGGTTATTCATGTGGTTGCCATTTTTTGACTCTAACGAATGATGCTGCTACAAACACTCACGTACAAGTTTTTGTGTGACATGGTTTTAATTTCTCTTGAATATATAACCAGAAGTGGAATTTCTGAGTAGTGGGTGTGAAGTACTATGTCCTTGTGGTTTTAATTTGCATATTTATGAAGGTTAATGATGTTGAGCATCTTTTAATGTACTTACTGGCCATTTATGTATCTTTGGAGAAATTTGGGGAGAATTGATATCTTTGTGGTGTTGAGTGTTCCAGTTTATGAACATGGGATATTTCTTTTTATTTAGAAATTATTTGATTTCTGTTGTCAGCATTTTGTCATTTTCAGCATTCAAGTCCTGTCTGTATTTTTGAAGGATTTGTTAGATTTATATTCAAGGATTTCAATTTTTTGGAGCAATTTAAAATGATACTATATTTTTTAATTTCAGTGTCTACATGTTTGTTGCTAATATATAGAAATACAATTGATTTTTATGTTTCTCTCCTGTCCTCTAACCTTGCTGAAATCGTTTATTAGTTTCAAGTTTTTGTAAGTTCTTTTAGATTTGCTGTGTAAATAATCATGTTACCTGCACAGAGAAACTTTTATTTCTTCCTTTCCTCTCTGTCTCACTTCCGTTTCCTTTTCTTGCTTTACTGGTGTGGCTAAGACATCTAGCAGTTGTTGAATAAGAGTGATAAGACTGAATATTTTTTCCTTGTTCCCAGTTTTAGAAAACGTTACGTTAGTCTTCACCGTTAAGTATAATGTTATTTGTAGGTTTTTTGGTAGATTCTCTTTATTAAGGAAGTTCCCTCTTCCTATTTTGCTGAGAGTTTTTTTTTTAACATCCATGTGTTCTAAATTTTGTAAAATGATTTTTGTTTTTGCATCCATTGAGATGATCATGGCATTGTTCTTTAGCTTGTTAATATGGTAGATTACATTGATTTTTCAGTATGGAGCTAGTGTTGCATCCATGGAATAAACTTGATCCTAGAGTATAATTTTTAGAATAAATGGCTGAATTCTATTTGTTAGCATAGGACTCTTGTGTTTATGTGTATGAGGGATACTGGTCTGTAGTTTTCTCTTACTGTATTGTCTTTTTCTGGTTTTGGTATCAAGGTAATAATGCCTTCATAAAATGAATGGGGAAGTTGTTACCTCCTCTTTTGTTTTCTTGCAGAGATTGTGTAGAATTCAGCAGTGAAACTATCAGGATTTAGAGATCTCTGTTTTTTTTTTTTTTTTTTTTTTTTTTTTTTTGTTTTTTTATATTTTTAATTTTTAATTTTTTGGGTTTTTTGATATGTTTTTTTTTTTTTTTTTTTTTTTTTTTTTTTTAGGATGATTTAAATCATAAATTTCCTCAGTAGAGGGCTATCTAAATGGATCTCTTCCACATTGGATGAATTGTTTTTTTTTTAAAGATTTTATTTACTTATTTGACAGACAGAGATCACAAGTAGGCAAAGAGAGGGGAGGAAGCAGGCTCCCTGCCGAGCAGAGAGCCCAATGTGGGGTTTGATCCCAGGACCTTGGATTCATGACCTAAGCCGAAGGTAGATGCTTAATGACTGAGTCACCCAGGTGCCCCTAAGTTTAAAATTTTTAATTATAATGTCTCCTTGTGAATTTCTTTGAGTTTATCCTGTTTGAGGGCTCACTAATCTTAAATTGGTAGATTTATACCTCTTGTTAAATTTGGGGAGTTTTCAGCCATTATTTCTTTGAGTAACTTTTCAGTGTCCCCTTTCTCCACTCCTCTGGGACTCTGCTCCTTTTTGTTTGTTTTGTTTTTTGTTTACTTTCTGTTGTTCAGATTGGGTAATTTCTATGGTTTGTCATCCAGTTCACTGATTCTTTCCTCTGTTGGAGGAAATTTGGTTACTGAGGCCATTCACTGAGCTTTTATTTCAGTTACTGTATTTTTCAGTTCCAGAATTTCTGGTTCTTCTTTATATATTCTTTTTCTTTGCTGATGCTTTCTGTCTTTTCATTGGCTTCAGGTGCATTTGTAATTGCTTGTTTAAGCATTTTTGTTATGGCTGCTTTTAAATCTTAAGTCACATAATTCTTACATTCTTATCTTCTTGATGTTGATGTCTATTGATTATATTTTTTCATTTGGTTTGAGCTCTTCCTGGGTCTTGCTATGATGAGTGATTTTTGCTTGAAACCTGGACATTTTTGTATTATGTTATGAGATGCTGTATCTTATTTAAACCTTAGGCTGGATTTCTCTGACACCACTTCAGTAGGGAAGTTGTAGTGCTACTTGTAGCTGCCAGGTGGAGGTAGAAGTCCAGGTTTCCTACGTGGCATTTGTTGACATCTGAGGTGGGGGGTGCTCCTTGTGACTGCTGTTTGGGAGTTCTGGATCCCCATGTGGTCTTCACTGACCTGGCAGGGGTGGGGTTGTGTTACCACTCTGCAGGGATGGAATAAAAGCCCTGCTTCCCTCCTTGGTCTTCTCTGATATTGACTGATATTTGGGGCACCTTGTTATAGCCTCATGAAGATGGAAATATAGGCTCCCTACTTGGTGGGTCTACAATTTTTATTATAGTGTTTGACTTAAGTAGAATGGTTATTGGCTAAAAGTGTTCTGTCTTGCTGGACTGGTTCTTTCCAGACCCTTTGGCTAGAGAGAGCAGGACTTTTCTTTTATTATTTTCTTTATCTCCCTGTGTGTGTTGGCATTTCTGGATTGTTGGCTTCTTCATTCTATGTATGGGCTATATGAAGCAAAAAGAAAGCCGAGGGAGCTCACAATCTCATTTCTTGGATACTGAGATCCCTGGCTGATCTACCTTCTGTCCTTTACCTTTCAGTCTACTTATGTATTTTATATATAATGATACAATATTTAGAGTTTTTGGTTGTACATACTGGAAGTAATAGGGAAAAACATGTCTATTCCATCTTCCTGGAAATGGAAATATCTTCTGGACTCATGGATATTTATTTTATACTTTAGGTTCTAATTCAATATTATTTTCTTTTTTGCTCAGAGTTTTCAGGTATATTGGGAGTGTCGTTGAGAGTGGCTTTCCTTTTTTGCATTTGAATCCACCTGGGTTGCTTCAAGGGTCAGGGAAGGAAGGAACCTCATCTCATGGAAGGGCCAGACCTCCATTTCAGTGTAGAAGGAGAGGCTTGGCTTCTTTCAAGCCCTTCTTCCATCTGACAGCTTGGGTAGAGGCCTTACTTGTAGCCATTTCTGTGGCTCCCCAATAGTTTTCCTACATAAATTGGAAGTAGGCGCATTAACTGATTGCCGGCCCAAGGCACTAGACTCCTGTCTCTTTTCCTTGGAGCCTTGATCTTGCCCATTTGATTTCGATGATTCTTCCTCCCATCTTAGCTGTGAGGAAATGGGATACAGCCAAGGTGACCACTTATCTGGGGTGACAGCAAGTAAACATGAAAAATGTGCTAAGGAACACAAGAGGACAGTGATCAGAAAGGCTTTTTCTTTCAACCTAAATCATGATGTTTTGGGCGTCGGCTAGAGTTTTCCAAGTTATTTATAACTGTCCATCCCTGTTAGGGGATATATGTTTTATCTAAAAATAGGTAATCTCTCCTAATCAAATGATAAATGTGTGTGTCCCAGATGGAGGCCCCATAGTTACCCACCTCATTACGGAAGTTCAGGTGAATAATGAAAATATTATCGCATGACACTGGATCAGATGCCTCAAGATACCCAGTATTTCAAATTTAGGGGTCTTTAAGTATTTTTGGTGGAAGGTCCTTCATGTCAGTAGAGGTAGCACTTATAGGCCAAGTCCTTTTAGAATGATATTCAAAGTACTTCTTATTCCTAGCAGCTAATGATTGTGTGTGTAGGAGGTTATCTTGTGTTCCTTTGGAGTTTATGTCGCATACAGCCAGCATCTGGCTCTTTATCTCCACTCTTTCTTGAGGGATCCCAATGGGGCATCTCAGTCCCAGACTTAGTGGGTGTCTAGTCCTCATTTCCTTTTCACACAACAGGAAACTCAGAGAGTATTAAAGCTGGTGGGAACCTAATTATTGTTTCTTAACCCTGGTTGCTATTTAGAAATATCTGGAAAAATAAACACTAATGCTTGGGCCCCATCTCTAGAGATTTTGACTTTTTACACCAGCCCAATAAAATAGGTAGTGTTATTATTTTCACTTAACAGATATAGACCCTGAAACCTGAGCTAAGTTTCTCTCAGACCCCATAGTTACCCAGGGAAGAGCAGGATTTGAGCCCAAGTGGTCTGAGTTTGGAGTCCCGAATTATAATAACCCACTACCTAGTGGTGGGCCTTGACACACATGGTTTCCTTTTCCTACGCTAGGGATTCTTTAGTTAGGATCACCTGGGAGATTTTGACAAACATGGACACCTAGATCCCAACCTCATATTCTGGTCTGGGGTGGGGCCAGTACATTGATTTTTTTTTTTTTTTTTAATATCCAGGTGATTTTTAAAAAATGATTTTATTTATTTATTTGAGAGAGAGAGGGAGAGAGCAGGAGATGGGGGAGGGTCAGAGGGAGAAGCAGATTCCTGGCTGAGCAGGGAGCCTGATGAAGGGCTGGATCCCAGGATTCCAGGATCATGACCTGAGCCAAAGGCAGATGCTTAACCAACTGAGCCAGCCAGGTGCCCCTCTCCAGGTGATTCGAGTGGGCATCTAGGATCAAGAACCACTGTCTAAGCTTGATCATATGGACCAACTGCCACTTTTAGAAACAGACCCCAGTGCCCAGGTGGAAGTGAGCCCGAGGTAGTGCTAGGACTCAGATTTTGCTGAATTTTCTACACAGAAGAGGCATGTGCCCAAATGAGGCCCTTGATCTTCTTATCTGTTTATTTATTTTTGAGGGTTGCATTTTCTTTTTTATTTTTTTTTAAGATTTTATTTAATTATTTGTCAGAGAGAGAGAGAGGGAGAGAGAGCAAGCACAGGCAGACAGAATGGCAGGCAGAGGCAGAGGGAGAAGCAGGCTCCCTGATGAGCAAGGAGCCCGATGTGGGACTCGATCCCAGGACGCTGGGATCATGACCTGAGCCGAAGGCAGCTGCTTAACCAACTGAGCCACCCAGGCATCCCGAGGGTTGCATTTTCATTAAAATATTCTTTAACCTGTTGAGGACATTGTGAGATTGGGAAATTTCACACAGAGTTCCAGATTTCAGAATTCACTAGAAATGTCAGAGGATCTGGTGACACTTGGCTGAAGTTGAGCTGTAGCTGATGCCTTGGGGCAGGACTGTCCTCACCCCTCAGACCTACCCCACTGCCTTCCGGGCATTCCCTTTGCTGGCTACCAAGGGTATTGGAGTTTCCAACCACCATATTCCTCCCATGCTGTCCTTCATCACAAAGCATCATGCTGTTGTCTTAGTGGCTCTTCTAGATTGCAAATGCCTTAAGATTCTCAACCTGGGGCAACTGTGTTCCCTAAGAAACACATGTTGGTGTCATAGAGATCTGTTTGGTTGTCACACAGGGGGGTGGGGGAGGCTGGGAGGACAGCACTACTAGCTTCTAGTGGCAGAGGTCAGAAAGGCTCATCCTACAACAAATAGGACAGCTCCCTCAACTAAGACTTAACTGGCCCCGAAGGTCCATAGTCCTGAGGTTGAGAAAGTACCTTAAGGGTAACGCGTGTGCCTCTAGCTCACCTCTGAGTCCCCAGCCTGGCTGGTGGCACATAGTAGACAGTCAATTAAATGTCAGCTGGAGGCCTGACTGATGTCAGACTGTTGGCTTTTCCCCTGTTCCCGCTGAGGTCTGCCTAACGAGTCCTTGCTTTGCTCTGTGGGCACCATATGGCCCCGCAGTAAATGAGTGAGTCAGTAGAAAGCCTGCCATATGCGAAGTCAGTGATCTTATGAATGGAATCCAGAGCAGGGTCACAATTATTTCATCTGAAGAAGGAGACTAATTAAACACACAATTGCAGCAAGTGCATTTGTTGGGAGAACTGAAGGCGTTCTGCTGCAGGAAGATGTATTGCTCATTCCTAAAAAGGGGGGATAGGGAGGAAGTCTTAATCATGCTTTTAATGATCAAAGGTATCTTTAAAATAAATCCTTTCATTAACTGGGTGAAGAATGATACAGACCTAGTGGGACATTTCAGGCCGTATGAATTAATTATAAATTGCCTCGAATGATCGGCCTGGTGTCTAGCTCCCGTACCTTTGCTAGAAGGGGTAGGAGGAAATTGAGTGAAGGCTCTGAAAGAGCTGATAATACGTGAAAGAAGCTGGAGTGTGTTGAATTAAGGCTTCATCTTCGTGTCACCCTTTTGGTGACCACTTGGGATCAGAGCCCATGCTGGACTTAGCCTGGCTACCACTGTGTGTGGCCCTGCAGCGATGTCTGGAGTGAGGTGGCAAATTTAGGCTTGGGAAATGACCAGCCATCTGGGTTTGTCTGGGACTCCGTTCTAGTCCTGAAAACCTGTGTTCTGGACAACCCCTCCCCAGGATGTGAAAAGTTCTGAATTTCAGTGATGAGCATTGAAGATTGTGGGAAAAGTACAGAAACCACACTATGACCCAAAATATTGGGCTAAAA
Organism: Enhydra lutris kenyoni; assembly: GCF_002288905.1. Classification (NCBI taxonomy): domain Eukaryota; kingdom Metazoa; phylum Chordata; class Mammalia; order Carnivora; family Mustelidae; genus Enhydra; species Enhydra lutris. The sequence continues at coordinate 68,939,402 of NW_019154096.1, read as the reverse complement.
GGAACACTGTTTTAGTGTCAAATAGATATGATGCTAGAGGTAGTCCTTTGCATTCTGTAGTTGGTGTGGCTGTTTTTGCCACTGGCTGCTGATGTTGGCAGCCATGGACAGCCTTTTGAAGGTTCCCTTTGTTCATCCTTGCTCATCCAAGACTCGTTTTCCCCATTTATTCAGTAGAGATAAGAGACTTGTAATGAGCGTCAAATGAGACAGTGCCATCAACTGCCTACGGAAGAGCTTGGTTCAGAGCAAGTGACCCATGAATGTTAACTGGCACTATTAAATAATTGCCCTCCAGTGATTATTGTTATTATTACCATTAGCGTAAACCACCCGGTGGGTATGATCGGGCAGGATGGGACTGCACAAGTCTCTGCTTGAACATCTTTCTTGCCAAGCACCCCTCCTCTATGGATGCACAGGGGTGACGGGGACTTCCATTGTATGACCTGAGCTGAAGGCAGTCGCTTAACCAACTGAGCCACCAGAGTGCCCCAGGCACTTACTACTTCTTGAGTGAGGTTTGGTAGTTTGTGTTTTTCAAGGAATTTTTCCATTTTATTTAAGTTGCCAAGTTTATTGGCATGAAGAGACATGTGGCAATTGCCTTGGATCATACTCTCTGATGGGCCTGAACTCCAGTCACCTGGGTAGGCACATGGAGGGTGGAGGCGGAAAATAGGGAGGAGACCAGTTGGGGCCCCCAAAGACCCAAGTGTAGAGTGATGATGGACTCACTCATCCTTCCCCCCAGGGAAGTCCCTTCCATGAGTTGTGATCTTGGTGTCATAGATACCGTGAAGCTATTAACCACCATCAAGAAAATGAACATATCCTTCATGCCCACAAGCTTGTAATCTCTCATTCCCTAACCTAAGGCCACAAAGATTTTCTGTTTTCATCCAGAAGTTTATTGCTTAACCTTTTACATTTAGACCTATGATCCATTTTCAGTTGAACTGAGAGGTGTGGATCAAGGGACATGTTTCTGGACCGTTTGTTGATAGCATTGCCTGTGTGTATGTGGCCATTTTCTCAACTCTCTATTCTGTTCCATTGATCTCTTTGTCTATTTTGGTGCCCTCAGAACACTGTCTGGACTATTGTAGCTTTATCATCAGTCTCCAGTGTTGTTCCTCCTTTAATACAATATTAAAAAGAAGTTATGAGTTGGCATTCTTGCCTTGTTCCTGATCTAAGGGAGAAAGGCATTCAGTTTTTTTTTTTAATCAAGGATGATGTTGGCTGTATGGTTTTTGTAGATGCTCTTTATAAAAGTTGAGGAGGTTCCCTCTATTCCTAGTTCACTGAGAGTTTTTATGAAGGATGGATATTGGATTTTGTCAAGTGCTTTTTCTGAGTCTGTTGAGATAATCACATGGTTTTCCAATTTTTAATTTATTAATGTATATTGAATTTTTAAAAAATATATTGATATTTTGATTTTTGGAAAGATTTTATTTATTTATTTGACAGATATCACAAGTAGGCAGAGAGGCAGGCAGAGAGAGAAGTCGGGGAAGCAGGCTTCCTGCTGAGCAGAGAGCCCGATATGGGGCTTGATCCCAGGACCCTGAGATCATGACCCAAGCTGAAGGCAGAGGCTTAACCCACTGAGCCACCCAGGTGCCCCTGAGTTATATTGATTTTTTTGAATGTTATACCGGTCCTGCATTTCTAGGGTAAATCCTACATGGTTACAATGTATATTATTTTTACATATTGTTGGATTTGATTTGATAAAATTCTGTTTAGAATTTTTGCATCTATGTTCATGAGGAATATTGGTCTCCATTTTTTTTTCTTTTCTTTTTTTTTTTGTGATATCTGTCAGGCTTGGTATTGATTCTGGCCTCAGAGAATGAGTTGGGAAGTATTCTCTCCTCTTCAATTTTCTGAAACACTTGTATAGTATTGGTATTATGCCTTCCTTAAATGTTTAGTAGAATTCACCAGTGAAGCCCTTTAGACCAGGAGTTTTCTTTGAGTATAGTTAAAAACAATTTTTAAAAAAGATTTTATTTGTTTATTCATCAGAGAGAGAGAGAGAGAGAGAGAGAGAGATGGAGATAGAGCACAAGCAGGCAGAGTGGCATGCAGAGGCAGAGAGAGAAGCAGGCTGCCCAATGAGCAAGGAGCCTGATGCGGGACTTGATCCCAGGACCTTGGAATCATGACCCGAGCTGAAGGCAGCTGCTTAACTGACCGAGCCACCCAGGCATCCCCCCCAAAATTGTTTTTTTAAAGGTTTTATTTTTTTTTTAAGATTTTATTTTATTTATTTGACAGACAGAGATCACAAGTAGGCAGAGAGGCAGGCAGAGAGAGGAGGAAGCAGGCTTCCTGCTGAGCAGAGAGCCCGATGTGGGGCTCGATCCCAGGACCCTGGGATCATGACCTGAGCCGAAGGCAGAGGCTTAACCCACTGAGCCACCCAGGCGCCCCTAAAGGTTTTGTTTTTGAGAAATTTCTACACCCAACACGGGGCTTGAATCATGATTCTGAGATCAAGAGCTGCACATTCTACCAATGGAGTCCGTCAGGTGCTCCTCTCTGTGTGTAGTTTTTATATAAAGTCTCTTTAATAAATAAAGGGTTATTCAGGTATTTACTCCTTTTTTTTTAAAGATTTTATTTATTTATTTGAGAGAGAGAAGGCTAGAGAGAGAGCATGACGGGGGAGGGAGAAGAGGGAGAAGCAGGCTCTCCACCAAGCAGGGAACCCAATGCGGGACTCGATCCCTGGACTCCAGGATCATGACCTGAGCCGAAGGCAGTCGCTTAACCAACTGAGCCACCAGAGTGCCCCAGGCACTTACTACTTCTTGAGTGAGGTTTGGTAGTTTGTATTTTTCAAGGAATTTTTCCATTTTATTTAAGTTGCCAAGTTTATTGGCATGAAGTTGATCATAATATCATGTTTGTTATCATTGTATTATCTGTAGAATCTATAATGATATTCTCATTCCTAATGTTGGTAATTTGTGTCTGCTTTCTTATCTTTTTTTCCTGAACAGTCTGGCTTAGATTTATCCATTTCATTCCTGTTTTTGAAGAATCAGCTTTGGGTTTTATTGATTTTCTTTATTGTTTTTCTCTTTTTTCTTTCATTGATTTCCGATCTTTCTGATTTCTGATATTTTTACTTACTTTAGGTTTGATTTGTTCTTTACTTCTTTTAAGAAGCTGAGACCATTGATTTGAGAATTTTATCCCTTTTTTAAAAAAGATTTTTATTTACTTATTTATTTGATAGAGATCACAAGTAGGCAGAGAGGCAGAGAAGAGGAAGCAGGCTCCCTGCTGAGCAGAGAGCCTGATGCGGGGCTTGATCCCAGGACCCTGAGATCATGACCTGAGCCGAAGGCAGAGGCTTAACCCATTGAGCCACCCAGGCACCCTAGAAATGTGTCATTTAGTCTCTAAACATTTGAAGACTTTCTAGAGATCTGTTATTGATTTTTATTTTTAAAAAGAGTTTATTTATTTTGACGGAGAGAGAGAGAGTGAGTGCACAAGCAGGGGAAGCAGCAGGCAAAGGGAGAAGAGGCTTCCTGCTGAGCAAAGAGCCTGATGCAGAACTTGATTCCAGGACCCTGGGATCATGACCTGAGCTGAAGGGAGATGCTTAATGACTGAGCCACCCAGGCGCCCCATTCTTTGCCTTTAATGCACTTTGTCTGATATGAATATAGCCCTCCTGACCATGGAAACTGTGAGATAAAATTTGTTTTATTATAAGGCTCCAATTTATAATAGGTAGCAAGAGAAAAGTAATACACAGGGTATAGAGTTCTAAGTTAGAGATTTTTCTCTTGTACTTTAGAGATGTAATCCCTCTCTCTTCTTGCTTACATTATTTCTGATAAAAAGTCTGTCACCCTTCTCTTTTTTTCTATGTATGTAATGTGTCTTTAAAAAAAATTCTGGCTACTTTTAAGTTTTTTTTTTTTTTTTTAAATAGATGATTTTGAGTAACTTGACTACAATGTGTCTTGGGATCATTTCTTCTTGTGTTTTATGTTTCGGTGCATTGAGCTTCTTGATCTGCAGGTTTATAATTTTCATTAGATTTGGAAGTTTCAGCCATGAATTCTTCAAATATTTTTTTCTGTGATCCTTGCTTTCATGTCTTTTCTCCTTTGGGGACTCAATTACACATATTTTAGGTTGCTCAAAGTTGTCCTACAGCTCACTGATACTTTGTTTATTTAAATAATTTTTTTCTCTATATTTTTATTTTGAGAGATTTTATTGCTGTATCTTCAAGTTTGCCAATGTTTTCTTCTGTGATGTTTAGTTTTCCATTAACCCATTGAGTGTATGTTTTTTTTAAGGATTTTATTTACTTATTTGACAGAGATCACAAGTAGGCAGAGAGGCAGGCAGAGAGAGAGAGTGGGGGAGGAGCAGGCTCCCTGCTGAGCAGAAAGCCTGATGTGGGACTCGATCCCAGGACCCTGAGATCATGACCTGAGCCGAAGGCAGCAGTTTAACCGACTGAGCCACCCAGGTGCCCCATTGAGTATATTTTCCATCTTAGACATTATAGTTTTAATTTTGTGGCTTCAATTTTTTTTTTTTTTTACATCTTCCATTGCTCTCCTTAACTTTTGAAACATATGAAATACAGTTTAATACTATTTTAACATTCTTTTTTTTTAAGATTTTATTTTATTTACCTGACAGAGAGAGAAATCACAAGTAGGCAGAGAGGGAGAAACAGAAACAGGCTCCCCACTGAGCAGAGAGCCTGACGCGGGGCTCGATCTCAGCACCCCGAGATCATGACCCCAGCCGAAGGCAGATGCTCAACCCACTGAGCCACCCAGGCGCCCCCTATTTTAACATTCTTGTCTGATAGTTCTAGTACCTTTGTCAGTTCTGGAGAAGTTTCAGCTGACTAACTTTTTCCTCATCATGGCTGTTATTTTTCTGTTATTTATTTTTCTGTTTTCTTTCTTTCTCTTGATTTTTTTTCCTTTCCTGGTAATTTCTCACTGGATTCCAGAATTTGACTTTTATTACTTTTTTTTTTTTTTTTTACATTGGATGTTTTTGTTTTCCTATAAATACTATTGAGCGTTGTTCTGGGATGTACTTACATTACTTGGAAACATTTGATCCTTTGGGGTCTTGTTTTTAAGATCTGTCAGGTTGGACCAGAGTTGTGTTTAGTTTGGGGTTAATTATTGCCACTACTGAAGCAAGGCTCTGCTCTGTGAATTAGGAGGTTTGGTGGGACAGGAACTTTCTGGTTCTCTGAGTGCTGTGTATTGTTTCCTCTTATCCTTTTGGGTTATTCATTCTCTAGTCTTGGGTTTCCTCACACACTGTGCTAATCAGTACTCTGCTGAATGTTCCTAGAGGACCCTCTGCAGGTCTCTAGAGTTTTCTCCCTGTACAGGTCTCTCCTTTGTGATACTTGTCCCATGAACACTAGCTGCTCTATCTGCCTGGACTCTCCATTCTGTCTCCTCAGCTCAGGGCTTCTCCTGGGTGCTGCCCGGATTCTCCTTCTTAGTGCTGCAGTCTGGAAACTCTGCTAAGGCAGCAAGCTTTCCTGACTCTCTGGACCCCACTGTCTTTCATCCTCCTAATCAGTCTCTTGAAAATTGTTGTTTCAAACATTTTTGTCCAGTTTTTTAGTTGTTTCAGGCAGCAGGGTAAATCTGGTCCTTCTTTTCCACCTTGACTGAAAGTAGAAGTCCAAACTTATTTTATTGATCAGTTTCTACCTACATTCTTTTTTTTAAATGAAAGATTTTATTTATTTATTTGACAGACAGAGAACGCAAGCAGGGTTAGTGGGAAAGGGAGAAGCAGGCTCCCCACCGAGCAGGGAGCCCGATGCGGGGCTTGATCCCAGGACCCTAGGATCATGACCTGAGCTGAGGGCAGATGCTTAACAACTGAGCCGCCCAGGCGCCCCTCTACCTACATTCTATTTACACTCATTGTTGTGGTTGCAAGAATTAGAATATTTTGGTGTCTTCCTCTTCTTTTTTTTTTTTTTAAAGATTTTATTTTACTTTATTATTTTTTAAGATTTTATTTATTTATTTGATAGAGATCACAAGTAGGCAGAGAGGCAGGCAGAGAGAGAGGAGGAAGCAGGCTCCCTGCTGAGAAGAGAGCCCGATGCGGGGCTTGATCCCAGGACCCTGGGATCACGACCTAAGCGGAAGGCGGAGGCTTAACCCACTGAGCCACCCAGGTGCCCCTTTAAGATTTTATCTTTAAATAATCCCTACATCCAACATGGGGCTTGAACTTACACCCCTAGATCAAGAGTGGCATACTCTACAACTGAGCCAGCCAGGTGCCCCCTGTCTTCTCTTCTTATCTAGTCTCCTTTCCTATAGTGTTTTGGTGACCTCTATGCTTTCCCCTGAATTCTGTGACTTAATAAATTCTATTTTTACTCACTCACTAATCTTCATTGACTTTTATCCTCTAATGCAATAAATGTCTTTCCTGACCAATACCATCTGATATACACACAATGCATTTCTTCTTCACTTTCATATCCATCAACCAAGGAATGGCAGTACGGCCCTGTTGCCAGTGACTGAATCGTGTCCCTCTAACATCATATATTCAAGCCCTCATCTCTATCTAGTGTGATAATATTTGGAGGTGAGATCTTTGGAAGATAATTAGATTTAAATGAGGTCATGAAAGTAGGACCTTATGATGGGATTAGTGTCCCCACTCTCCCCGACCCCTACCTTTTTTTAGTAGTAGAGGGCCCAATACAGTACTTGAACTCACGACCCTGAGATCCAGACCTGAGCTGAAATCACGAGTCACATGATTTACCATGTGAGCCACCCTGCTGCCCCGGGATTAGTGTCCTTACAACAAGAGCTCCCTTTCTCCAGATGCACACACTGAAGAAAGGCTGTATGAGGACATACTGAGAGGTGGCTGTCTACAAGTCTGGAAGAGCTCTCACAGACCAAACCCTGCTGGGCCTTGATCTTAGACCTTCCAGGCTCCAGAACTATGAGAAAATAAATTTCTGTTGGGTAAGCGGTCCAGTCTGTGGTGTTTTGTTATGGTCACCCAAGTAGACTAATAGACCTGCCATCTTTATGCAGATGTTTGCTCACTCTCTTCAGGTCTTTCTCAGGCTGCCATCTTTTTTTTTTTTTTCCCCCATTCAAGCTATTTTACAACCTGTAGTCTAATCCGTTTCTTCTCCTTCCCTTTTTAACCCCTGAACTACTCTAGGCCAAGCCTTCCTGGTCTGTAACAGCCTTTGTTTTTCTGGCCCTCTATTCTACACATGATACTATGGTATTTCTATAAAGCAGGGATCTGTTCGTGGCACACCTCTTTTCATATACCTTCAGTGACTCCCACTGTCCTCAGATCGGGTGTTCAAAGTTTTTGAGTTCCTTCCTCCAGAATGCTATTTTTAATCTGCCAACTGGATGGATATAGTTTCTTCTCTGTGCCCCCATAGGGGGTTTCTTTTTTCTTTTCCACAAAGATTTTATTTATTTGTCAGAGAGAGGGAGAGATGACAATCAGGGAGAGCATCAGGCAGAAGGAGAAGCAGACTCCCCGCTGAGCAAAGAGCCTGATACAGAATTTGATCCCAGGACCCTGGGATCATGATCTGAGCTAAACGCTTAACCAACTGAGCCATAGGGGGCCTTTTTCCTCTGCAGTCATTGCACATACCACTTTCTTCCTGCTAATTAGCTGTAAATGCTGTCTCCTTACTAGCCTACAAGCTCCCTGGTAGTGCACCAGGATCAGGACACTTCCCAGGGCTTTGATGTAGTAGGTGCTCGCCAAATGTGTGCATCACATGATCTTGATTTCATGGTCTAGATTTTAAAATGACATTAGAAGAAATGTTTAGGGGCTCCTCGGTGGTACAGTTGGTTGAGTGTCCAACTCTTGGTTTCACCTCCAGTCATGATCTTGAGGTCCTGGGATGGAGCCCTGTGCCAACTCCATGCTCAGCATGGAATCTGCTTGATATTCTCTCTCTTCCTCTGCCCCTCATGCTCATACAGTCTCTTTCTTTAAAATAAAGAAATAAAATCCTTAAAGAAAACCCCAAAAGAAATGTTTAGAAAAGAGTAGAAAACCACCATAACATCCCTACCTTAACACAACTTATCTTATTTTTGCTCTTTACCTCTCAGACTTGCGTCTGCATTCTCAGCTATATTCACAGTGAACATACAAATCAAAGTTTGGTTTTTTTTTAAAGCTACTACCTTGCACATTTCCCCCTGTATATAGCTTTACCATTTTAAGGAACTATAATATTCCATTAAGTAGAAGTACCATAATTTACTAGATTATATTAAGATTTAATGAATTCAAACCTATAGAAATGTAACCTGATATCAGGTCCCCTCCTTTTTCCTTAAAAGATTTTATTTATTTGACAGAGAGCACAAGTAGGCAGAGAGGCAGACAGAGAGAGAGGGGGAAAGCAGGCTCCCCACTGAGCAGAGAGCCCGATGTGGGGCTCGATCCCAGGACCCCGGGATCATGACCTGAGCTGAAGGCAGATGCTTAACCAACTGAGCCCCCCAAGTGCCCTCAGGTTTCCTCTTGTTCAGGGACTCTCACTCAGTTTTGGTTCCCACCTCGTCCTCCAATTAATATAGCTTAACCCCTTCCCTGGTTTCCATGAGAAATAAAGGCAGACAAAGCACTTTTTGGCTTTGTTTACTAAAAATCTAAGGGCCTGGGCAGGGATCACATCATGCAGTAGAGAGCCTTTACTTGAAAAATCTTCATTCACTATAACCTCTTCTCTAGAGAGAACCTCCACTCCACCCCCATTCCGCCCCACCCCACACCTGGTGTCTAGCCTTCCTCTCGTTTTCCCTAGAAGAGCACATTTCTCGCTGTGTTATTCAGAGCAGGTCACTTTGCCCCAGTAACTTCTTTCAGTGAGTAGAACCAAACTCAATAAAATAACCCTCCAGGTGTGGGACTTGCCCCCCTGAGTGGACACAAAGTGTAGGGCGTTATAAATAACATCCCTCAAACCACTCTCCACCCCAGGCTATATAAGGGCTGGAAAGAAGCATGGTGGGCCCAGCATGGGGCTTGCTGTGGGGCCCCCACCTCTCTTTTGGGGTGAAACTTAGTCTGAGTCTCTCTGGGATGCCCTGCCCCTGAGTAGCAGCGGTGCTCAACCCAACCCAAGGTCTGTCAGGGTGGGTGCTGACTCATCTTAGAGGGTGTTGGCGGGACTTAGCTTTTGGCATACGGGAAGGGGAAACATGCACGCATGGGTGCTTTCCTGGCGATGCATAAACTTGAACTAGGATTCATGTTGCCACGATATTGCCAAGGCAAGTGCGTCTCTCATCTCAGGGAAGCTGAGCTGCCTGCTTGTCTTGGAGGGGCAGCTGCTGCAGGCTGACTGTGCCCCTCTTCTCTATTTCCACCTTCTGGGGAAACCAGGGTCTTAATGGTGCTGGGCCCGTACTTTCCATGGCCTGGTATTGGGATTCTCTGGGTTGAAGTAACCCCAAATCAGATGGGCATCAGCAAGAGGGGTTTATGGCTCACATTGCTGGGAAGGCTTCTGTGACAGCTCATGGAGTTGGTAAAGGAACTACAGCAACCAGGTTTTGGGCTGACATTTTACTCAGACCAACTATGGCTTGCTTTATCTCAAGTATGTCCCCATTTTATCTCATGCTTGGTAAATTTTCTCCAACTGAAAACAGACCCCCTTCTCCATGTTTCAGGGTGGGAAGCCAATGGTACTCACCTCCCACCTCTGTGTTTTTCCAGCACCAGTACCTTCGGCTCCATATTGGTCTCAGGGGGTGACTTTTCTGCTCAGTCTTTTCTGTTCCTCTGGACCAATCCCACCCTGGAGTACTGGGTACCCTGCTAGGTCTCAAGTCCCAGATGTAGAGGTAGATAGCAGAAGCGGGGTGATTAGAAAGCTTGTATGTCAGGGAAACAATTCTCCACTCTGGCAGCTCGGGGACTACTCCTTCCCGCATCTAGGCAATGGCTGCTCATACTGGTGACTCAGTTTTGAACTGATGTCTCGTTAGACTCTGCACCTGATTCCAGATCATTGAATTTCACTTACCTTGCTTAAGCTCAGGTGTAATTAGAACCTTTTTTTTTTTATCCTAACCATTTTGAAACTCTCTTCTAGAAATCGTATTGAAATGAATGTGATTATATGATCCATCACACAGTAACACAAACGAGCCCCTTTCTACTCCTTGTATAAAGGTCTTAAATCTCTATGTATACATTCCGTACAATGCTTGTGTGTATGATCAAACACGTCCAATTCGAACTACTTGTGGAAAGAGCAGTCCGGACTAGAAAAACATCTGAATCCTAACTTCTGTTTTAAATAATTCAAGTTCCTGAGTTACTGATTAGGTTGCTAACTACAGACAAATGATACCACTCTGGGTGGTTTAGGTGGAAATGACTCATTGGGAGATCTAGCTAGCCCACAGAATGGTTGGGATGGTGGAAGAGACAGTCTTGAGTCTATTCCAGGAATCACTTCCAAAACTGCACTGTAGAATTCAGTCGCCACAGGAGCTGCTGCCTCTCCATGGTCAGAGAGCTTCTTCTTTTTTTTTTTTTTTTTAAAGATTTTATTTATTTATTTGTCAGAGAGAGAGAGGGAGAGAGAGCAAGCACAGGCAGACAGAATGGCAGGCAGAGGGAGAAGCAGGCTCCCTGATGAGCAAGGAGCCCGATGTGGGACTCGATCCCAGGACACTGGGATCATGACCTGAGCCGAAGGCAGCTGCTCAACCAACTGAGCCACCCAGGCGCCCGGTCAGAGAGCTTCTTAACAGGGACGGCACCTGCCGCAGGTCCTGGGCCAGAACTGCACCATCTCTGCTAGGATCAATCAGCAGGATGGATGCATTTGCACCTCTCTCTCCCCATGTAACTCCTTCCCAAGTCAAAGCTTGCTACAAGCACCTTTTCCTCCATGCGACTTCGTTCTCAGTATCTTGAGATCTCAAGATGCAAGTACATGTGACTATTGGACCTAAATCACACCGAAACCTCTAGCTTCTAGGAAATTTAGGAAAGGCCCTTGCATGAGCTTCCTCTGAGGAGACCTCTGGGCAGCACAAGGGGGTTGGAGGTTGGAGGTTGGAACAGACGTTGAATGAGCATCTTTTTTGTTTGGATTCCCCATCAGGCCTCCTATCGAAAAGGTGCTTGATGGATGTTGGTTCCGATGTGTGTGTGCATGTGTGGGCATGCCCACACGATAGGCTGAATATTTGTGTCCACCCAGAATTCATACGTTGAATCCTAATGCCCAGTGTGATGGTATCTGGATGGGGCCTTTTGGGTGGTGACCAGGTCATGAGGGTGGACCCACACACAAGGCCTAGGTGCCTTATAAAAAAGATCTGGGGGCTGCTTGGCTCCTTCTACCACGTGGAGCCGCAGTGAGAAGATGGTCATTTATGAACCACAGACCAGGCTCTCATCACGAACAGGATCTGCCAGCATCTTGATCTTGGACTTGGTGCTATTTTGTGGCCACCCAGTCTGTGGTATTTTGTGATAGCAGCCTGATGGAGTGAGACGGAGTGTGAATGATAACAGGAAGGCTGACCAGGAGTCAGCCGATTGTCATTCTGAGTAAGTTCCCTTCCCTATCTGGGCAGCCCCCGTCTGTCAGGTTACAGGATTTGACTCAAGGGTCTTGAAGGTCTCTTCTAGTTTGAATGGTCCATGATCCTCTGAACTTTTTCTCTATAATTGAAATCCATTGAAGGAAATCAGTGAAGTCAGTAGAAAAAGCTTTGGTTTTTGATTTGTTGATGCCTGCCTATTTCTCTAAAAGGATGTGAGGAAAAAGAGTGATCTTGAGATATTTTCACTCTGTCTACGCACACCCGATCTGGTCTTTACCTAAGGGAGAGTGGCTGTTCTTTTGAAAACATAAGCTCGTTAGCGCGGTAGAAAAGCCAGGGAAATTCCCTTCCTGTCGCTGCTGCCTCCTCCTATCTCAGAACGGCTCTGGTTTTGGGGATCAGAACATGTGCCTGTAAGCTGGATAAAATATGTAAAGAAAATAAGACTTAGGGACATGGTGTAACACGTGCCTCCAGTGATCTCGCCGTGGAAATTTAATTTTGTTTCTAGTTATTTGGGGTTATAGATTGGATTATATCTCTCAGGCAGAGAAAGTCATTAATCAGGAAAGGGGCTTCTTAATCCTTTTCCCGATTTTAATGAGGCACTGTAAAATGCCTTCCAATGGCAAGTGGCAAGTACCAACTGGGTGTGATTAGCAGGCATCCATGGTACTGTGTGACCACGGTATTGTGCACCCGGTTACCATGGTACTGTGCACCCGGTTACCCACCAGCATAATCTCATTTGCCTGTCTTGGGGGCAGAAATGGGCAGAGGCTTTGTGGTCTCCCTCAAATGACAGGCGGACGAGTAAGGACCTGGACCGGGCATCTGGGACAGTCCTCAGGCATCAACCTCAGAATCATAGTCCCTAAAGAGAATTTCCAAGGTGTGTATTTTATGCCAGGAAGAGAGCGTCACTGTCAGCCTGTGAGGACGTCCCTCCTTTGTTGAGGTCAGAACTTCAAACCTGCTAGAGTGGCATGCAGGAACCGGTCTCCTCCTTCCCTTCTCCCCTCTCTCCACGTACCAGGAGCTACACTAGTCCCTAGGGAGATGGCAGTGCCTACGATGCAGTTCCTATCTGTGAGAAGCCCAAAGAAGAAGAGTGACAGATGTCTTGCATGGTCAGTTACTGGGGCATAATGACAACCTTAAGATCTCGGTTCAAGAGTAAGCGCTTACTTAGCTCACACATCTGTGAGTTGGCTGGAAGTTGATTGATCCAGGCTGAGAGCACACATGTCCTCCTCATGATGTGAGGAGCAGTTCACCAGGGTAAGCAGACATGGGCCAGGCTTTTTAAGGCCTAGGTTTGGACTGGGCATGCTGTCACTTCTACCTCATTCTAGTGATCAAAGCAAGTCACGTGATTCAGCTTTGAAAAATCAAAGGACGAGCAAATATGCTTTGCCTTGATGGGGAAGATTCCAAAGTCGTATGACAAATGGTGTTGACACGGGGTGGGGTAAAAAACAAAAATGGGAAAAAAATGCAGTCAATCAGGATGAACCAATCAGAGCGATAAAGCATTCTTAGTATCGCGTACTTTCTGTTGCAAGTATCAGAGATACTGTGCACACAAGCCCGAGCTCACGTAGCTGGCAAGCGCGGCTCCTGCCTGGCTGGGTCTAGAGGCTCAGATGGTGTTGTCAGGGCTCTTTCACCGCTTGGCCTGGCTTTCGGCTGTGTCGGCTTCATCTTGCAGATGGCGTGTTTCATGCAGTTGGATAAGATGGCTGCAGCAGTTCCTGCTGTGTCTTCTTCTGGCCTCTCACTGCCCCGGAGGAAGATTCCCACCTGGTGAGTCTACACTGAAGTCTCAGAGAAGTCTTTGATTGGTCCATGGGAGGCCATGTGTTCATTTCTGAGCCAGTCATGTTATCCAGAGAGAGAGCATTCTGATTGGCTAATCTGTGTCACATGTCCAACTCTACATTAAAGGGACTCAAGGACCTGTGATAGGCAAGCCAGGTGCAAATAAAGTGGGGAAAGGTAGTTTTCTCAAAAGAATAGCAGAGTGTTTTTACTAGATGGCAGAGGAAGGGGTGCTGGGTACAAGAGAACACCAGATGTCACTTTGGCGCAGGGTCCAGTGGGCAAAAAGGAAGGAATGAAACAATCTTGCTATTATTTATTGATGACAGACCCATCCCATTGCTATAAGAACAGTACAAGGGCCAGTGATGTGTTCGGGGCAATAGGTCATCACCAGGAAAGAGCACTGGTCCGGCAGGCAAAAGATGGGTTTCCTGCTCCATCACCCAGTTAGGGTTGACAATGGACTGTGCCAGCCAGATAGGTCACTAGGTAATCTGTAAGGTCCCTTCCTGCTCCCTTGCTTTGTGATTCTGTCATTGACCTTGGTCATAGGATGGGCTGGAGCATCTCAAGGGTGACTTTCTCACCTGAGCCATGTGGATGGAGACAGGCATGGGGCTGCCAAGGGGGAAGATGGCACCCAGCATTAGTGCCCATTCGGATGCAGCTTTTTAGTTTTTAGAGTAGGCGGTAGGCTTTGGTAGGGGACCATGGGGTACAATCGCTTTAGCTCTAAGTTTTTTGGGGTTTTTTGTTTTTGTTTTTAAAGTAGGCTCCACACCCATCATGGTGCCCACTGTAGGGCTCGAACTCATGATCCAGAGATTAAGACCTCAGCTGAGATCCAGAGTTGGAAGCTTCACCGACTGAGTCACCCAGGGTGCCCCGCTTTAGCTCTAAGTTTTATTGATCACTGCAGTCGGTGTGTCTGGCACAGGTCAGGAGGATTGGCTTTGCAAGTTCACAAGCCAAACGCATGTGCTTTCAGACGGAAGCCCAGAGTTTCAGGCTTAGATGGTCACTTTGCTTCTTTGAGTCTCAGTCTCCTCATCTGTAAAATGGGGCTGATATCTATCTTGCTTACATCCCAGGAGAGTTATTAGGGTTAGTTTATAGAAAAGCAAATGTGTGGCAATATTTTGTAAAAGCATCATACACCTGTGGAGGATTATGTTAAGATGGGATAGTTACCTAGTTGGGAACAGTGATTTCATCTGTTGCTTACCGACACTCTCAGGATTGCCAGAAAACACTCACCAAATGACTGACATGGGGAGACTGGGGTGCAGAGAAGCAGTGTGACATAGGCAGGCTACATGGTATGTCCCAGAGTGGACTCATGATCTCAGATCTGTGATCCTTACCTGGAGCCCCGTTAGTGGAAAACCTTTGATCTAATGATAGGATTAGGCCCCCGAGTGGCATTAGAAGGCATCCCTGGCATCTCTTGGGCAGAGCCTACCTGAGCCCCTCTGGGAGGAGTGTGTGATGAGGGAGGAGGGCTGGTGATAAGATGATGATTCTCCCCTAGAACGTCTATACCCTCAGCCTCCTACCTACTTCTTATCTCTTGCATGATGTTTTCTTTTCTCCTTCTGCTTTTTGTTAACATCCTGAAGGTCTGGCCCTTTAAATAGCAGCTCGGCTGCACAGCAGCGGGAGACAAAACCGTGGCTGCCTCCTCAGGGCACATTGGCCAGACTACGTTTACCAGGGCCACTTGTGTCCTTGAGCTCTGTCCCTACCTAGGGTTGGAGCAGAAGCTTCTTCCTGCAGGTGGGTGGAAGGATGGGTTGGCAGGACAAGGACGCTGGGCCTTCTTGGGTCAGGCCAGGAGAAGCAGCCATGGGATGCAGAGATTGCATTCTACCTGCTTCTGTGAAGGAAGGGTTTCCTCTGCTTCCACGGGACTTGGAGGAGTTATGGTAAAAACACATATGTGGGTAGACAGGGGCATGTAAATTACAGAAAACAAAAACGATGTGGATTAGGAGAGATAGTAGCAGAAACAGAAATTAAGTGATTACTGTGATTGAGTTCTAAATTTGGTCCCGAACTTCCTGGCAGATGGAACAGAGGCAGAGATATGATGGGCTTCCGATGGGTCTCTTCATGGAAAGAAATGAAGTGTTCAGAGAAGGCATCTTTTCCTCTCTGGCACAAAGAGGGTCCTTATATCAAGGATGTTGAGTAACAAATGCCGCATGTACGTACCCTTGATCTTGAGCTCATAATTAGCAAATACCTCATGAGCTGATGCGTTTGTGGGCTTTGCTGTTTTAGTGTCTGTTTCCTCATGGACTGTAGGCTCCTTGTAGACAGTGGTCTGGTTTGTCTTGTCGATTGCTGGGTCTTTGCATGGGACATAGGTCTCCAAGTGTGTCATTAGGATTTAGTAAGTAGTATTTTGGGGGAAACCAAGTATTTTGTGGGTCATGAGAGGGATGTCCAAGCCAGACCTGTGTTGTCAGTGCAAGGGGGACGATGGCTTCCTAGGGGAAGCCACATCTTAGTGGGGACCTGCAGGACTAGTAGGGATTAGGTGAAAGGGCAAGGGAGGGGGCTAGTTTGTCAGGAAGAGAGAATAGCGAATGTGAAGACCCGAGAGAGAATGCCACTGGTGAAAGAGGTCAGCTGTGGGCTCTGCATGAGATAACATGGAGAGTGGGGAAGGGGAAGGTTGGAGAGAAAAGCAGGGGCCTCCAAACAGACAGGAGGTGGGCTCTTCCCTTCAGACCCTGGGGAGCTCCTGAGGGGTGGGACATGATCATTCAGCCCCTTGTCCCTCCAGATGTCCGGCTCTGGCCTCTCTAGGCTCAGAATGAGGGTCAGGATGGCAGGCACCCCAGGTGAGAGCCTCATGCGGATCGGGGCCCGACTGCCAGCTCCACGAGGTCAGGCGCACTGCTGTGCTCCCCACATGCTGTAACTGGACGCCGAGCCTTGTGGCCCTTCATCCCCTGCCCGGGGTCTGGTCCAGCTGAACGCATTCAGCCCAACCAGCAGAGGGAAGCCAAAATATTCTCTTTATTCCTGTGTGAAGGTGGTGTTTGCAAATGTGGCTTGGGCTGATTTCCCAGAGACAGGTGGCCCTGGTGTCGATGAGGGGGGCATGCCCCTTAGAGACTGTCATGCCGAGGGACCTGAGCAGATGGCGGAAGGGGCTGGGCCACGCACGGCCCGTTCCTGTCTCCAAACTCACCAACGAGGCCAAGCTCTTCCTCTCTGGGGGAAGCGGGAGGCGGTGCAGGAGAGTTTGCTCGTGCAGCGCCTTCCACAGGGAAGGAGACATCAGAAGTAGGAAAAGCACTCCCTGAAAACCCAACACGGTCCCTACGTACGGTAGGCACTCAATGAATTCTTCCGAAAGCTGGATGGGAAGCTTGTACACATTGCAGGTTGAAAACAGTCTTGCTCTTTACTGACCTGATTCCCAGAAGCTGGTTTTTCCCTCTGTGTTGACGGCTACTGCCACCCATAGACCAGGGCTCGATGTCCGTTCTTTCCCCGAGGAAGGCCATCCCCTCCTCCTCCGCCCATGGAGCTCTTTGCTCCTGGTCCTTAGGTCCCCTGGACTCCCCTGTCCAGCCCACCTCCTTGGATTGCCAACCCTCTGTGCACCAGTGGGTTTGATGTGACCCATGAGTCACCTGCCGTGCCATCTCCTAGGTATCTGTGTGTGTGTGTGTGTGTGTGTGTGTGTGTGTATGTGCTGATGGCTATCAGCTGTCCAAGCTTGCCCTAGGGATCCATGTGGGCCTGACAGGGAGGGGAGTCAGGTCAGCTCAGGTTTGGGGGGCTGGAAAAGATCCCAAGGCCTGTGGATTTGCAGAAGGAGGGAATGGACTCATCAGTATTCACGTCCCTGCATTAATCCCTGAATTGAAATCCTTAAACCAAATCCGAAGTTTCCCTTTCTAGTCTCTCCAGAGCAGGAAGTTGAGGAGAAGAGAGAGGAAAACCTATAGATCAGTGCGTGAGGATTAAGTCTTGGAGCGTGTGTGTGAAAGCCCTTGGGGTGGGGGTGCCAGCCCGGGGAAGGGTCTGCGTCAGTGGCCCATGGCTGGGAGCTGAGCAGTCCTGGCCTCTTCCTGGGCTCTTTCTGGGCTCGGGGTGGTGGCAGCAGGAGTGGCCTGCCCCCTTTAGGGAGGAGTGGGGTGGCTCCGGTGAGACGGGTTCTGATGCCACCTTCCCAGCTGATTAGTGAGAGGGAGAGGAGAGGGGCTGGGATGGGGGGAATTCTGTCGACTGCGCTTCTGTCCCCACAGGATTGTAGAATGTGAGTGCACTTGTTTCCCATTGCTGCTGCCATGAATTTCCCCCGCTTAGAGGATGAGAGCAAATTTATTCTCATGCTGTCCTGGAGGCTGGAAGTCCTAATACCAAAGTGTGGGCAGAGCCTCATTTCCTTCCAGAGGCTCTGAGGGAGACTTCGCCTCCTTAACTTTTCCAGCATCAAGGGGACACCTGTGTTCCTAGGCTTGTCGCCCCTTCCTGTATCACGCTGCCTTCTCCTGCTTCGTGCTCCTGCTTCCTTTTTAAAGGATTTTATTTATTTATTTATTTGTTTACCACAGGAAAGCAGCAGGGAGAGGGAGAAGCAGGTTGCCCGCTGAGCAGAGAGCCTGATGTGGGGCTCGATCCCGGGACCCAAGCCAAAGGCAGACACTTAACCAACTGAGCCACCCAGGCGCCCCTCCTGCCTCCTTAAGAGGATCCCTGGGAACACCTCAGGCCCATCTGGACAGATGTCCCCATCTCAGGATCCTTAATCACATCCCCAAAGTTCCTTTTGCTGTGTAAGGCCACACATCATGGGTTCTGGGGAGGAGGACACGGACATCTTTGGCGGGCCCGTCACTGGCCTGCCACTGTGGGTATCTGGCTCAGTGTTTTCCAGATGACTGCTCCATGGGTCCCAGCACTCAGGGGTCGGGGGCTTCCAGGGTGGGGCAGGAGGGGCAGCCCTGATGCCCGCCACCTGCCGTCACAAGAAGCTGTATTTTGGCCTCTGGTATCTGGCTTTGGTCTGATCTTGTTAGAAAGAGACCCAGAGAAGGAAGCTGATTCACCCGATAATGAACAGTTAAATGGTGGACTCAGTGCTAACCTCTAGTCGCCTGACTCCCAGGCAAGTGCCCTTTCTTCGGGCCCTCAGGGATAAAACAGCCACTGAATGAGGAAGGGATGCGTGTGTGTGTCCTCATTTACTGGCACAAAGATCCTGAGTGAAAAGAGAGGGGCGTCGTACTTTTGTGGTGGCCTTTTGTTTTGTTTCACCTCCATTTATAGTGAGAAAGGCCGTGTCTGGTGACCGCAGGTGGAGTCCCTGGAATGTCACCAGAAAGATTCCGGAACCTGGCTGAGGCCTTCCCACAGGCCCCCATTCCCACCCTCCGCCCCCATGATGCCCCCTACCACCCATCCCGGCTCCGCCTGATTGAGATTGGTGCCGAGGCCGACCCTCGGTTGCATTCCCGCTCTGGGGCTTCAGGACCACAGATTGTCACGAAATTAACTGTGAAGATCTTCTGCGTGCCCTGGGGGGCGGGGACGCCGGGGACATGGCAGGACTCGGGAGCTGTCATTTGCTCCTCTGGCCCCCGCTCAGAGCTGCTGCCCCGAGTGCCTGGAGATGCGAGAATTCAGTTGGGGGAGCCCTTCCTCCCCCAGCCTGGGCCGGGCCCAGACACACGGTCCCAGCGACCGGCTGCCAGATGGATTTGCGAAATGGAACAATTAAATCTAAAGCGAGCTGTCTGAACTGATTTTTCCCCTTCATCCTCAGCCAGTTCTGCAAACCGTTTCCCGGCATTGTCTTCATTAGCAGCCGGGACACCCGGGACAGGACTCAAATGCCCGGCTCCAGATGGTCCTCCGTGCCCTGAAACATAGGCTTCTGTTCCACGCGCCACCTGCCTGCCCGGCTTAGCTGTCCCTCTCCTGGCTTCCCTGACGTGAACGCTCTGGGGCATGCCGCGCGGTGTCAGAGGCTGGGCAGCTGGGACCAGCCGCACGGCTGTGCTGCACCCAACCCCTTGGGGCCCGATGGGAATGGTGCCCCCTTTCCGGGCTCCCCTCAGGCCAGAAAGGAGGGATCATTCATGGGGTTGGTGCTTATGTTATGACTGTTTTGTGTCTGGGGCTCAGTGGGGATGTGCTGGAAGAAGGCAGGCGTTTCTCTCCACCCATTTCAGTGCTCACTTTCCGTCGGACCTGAAGAAGGGACACAGGGTTGGTGACTCTCTCATCAAGGGGTTTACATTTCTCTGGTTTGAAAGTCCAGGGGCAGAACCAATAGGGCTAGAGGCTCTGGGCAACATTCTGATGTAGCCTTCTAGATCCCGCGTTGGTACTCAAGATGGGGAAACTGAGGCTCAGAGAGGAAAGTGCAGGGTTCCCAAGCATAGTATGGAGGGAGATGGGTCAAGCCCAGCTGCTGCTGCTGCCTTTTTTTTTTTTTTTTTTTTTTTAAAGATTTTATTTATTTGACAGACAGAGACACAGTGAGAGAGGGAAGGCAAGCAGGGGGAGTGGGAGAGGGAGAAGCAGGCTTCCCGCTGAGCAGGGAGCCCAATGTGGGGCTTGACCCCAGGACCCTGGGATCATGACCTGAGCTGAAAGCAGATGCTTAGTGACTGAGCCACCCAGGCGCCCCATCTTAGCTTCTTTGTTGTTCCATGAGCTCCTGGGCACAGAGCTCACCTGGCATACTGTTTGTTGGTCAACTGAATTAATGGGAGTAAGAATGAAGTATCGGAGAAGAAATGGCAACTAGACCCTCAGCCATGGTCACGTTGTTTTCATCTCTACATTCCTGGAGCCCAGAACAGCTGGGGATGCAGTAGACACTCAGTAAGAATGCATTAAAGGCAGGGCGCCTGGGTGGCTCAGTCAAACATCTACGCCTTTGGCCCAGGTCATGATCCCAGGGTCCTGGGATCGAGCCCCCCACATCGGGCTCCCTGCTCAGCGGGGAGTCTGCTTCTCCCTCTGCCCCTCCCCCCATCCATGCTCTCACTCGCTCTCTCCATCTCTCAAATGAATAAATTAAAAAAAATCTTTAAAAAATGCATTAAAGACAGTGTAATTGGGAGCAAGATGGCTGGTCTTGAGGCAAAGAGGCCATCCCTCCCCCATCTAGTAGTAGGTTGGGTAAAGTAGAAGGAGCTGTTCTCACTGGGATTTTTGGCCGGCTGCAGGGAGTTCCAGAGCGAGGCACATTCTTCAGCATTGGGGCGGTTGTCAGGAAAGTTGGACTCTGGTTCCCATGATGTATTGACAGCCGAGTCCCTTCTCTTCTCTGGGCCTAAGTCTCCCCTTTTGTAAAAGAAGGTAGTCAGGCCAAGTGGTCCCCTGGCCCCACCCAGCTCCAACGTCTTGAGAAAGCCCAGGGGAATTCTGATGTCGCCAAGACCTAGGGCGCAGGAGACTGAGCTGCTGGCTTCTTGTCCTCATGACCTGGGAGACATGGAGAGTGTCTTCTTCCCAAACACTTCCAGTTACTAGTGTCTGGAGCAGCCTGGGTCTCAGGGCCAGGAATCTGGAGGGCAAGTGAAGTCAGGCCCTGGTCTTTGGAGTTGTGAGGGACCAGCTCTTTAGCTGCCCAAGGAAGGAGGGCCTCTGGGAGGAGGCAGGCCCAAGCCATCAACTGGACCTTGATGGTCCTGAGGTCGATGACAACCCAGCTCCACATGGGACTTGTTGCTGACCTTGGGACACCACGTGACAAAGTTGCTGTTTCAAATGCCACCGTTGCTGGTCCTGTGGCAGGGGCCATTTCTGGGGAGACGGGCTGGGCCCTAGAGGACACGAGTGGGCTGTCCAGTGTTGACCGTGGCCCTTAGAAGGACTCTGGTTTCTTGGTATTCCTGAGTGAACTCCAAACTGCTCTGCGAGAGCTGAAGGAAGACAGGTCGTCCCGGTGACCTCAGGTCTATTCCTGGAACTGCTGAGTGACCGTGATCTGCCACTGAAGCACGTCCTGTGCAATGACTCATCTCTTCCCCAGCAACCTTAGGGTCGGTTTTTCTCCTCTAATTCATTCTTTGGCCCTATTTCAACATTTGTTATGGTAGACCTTATCCAGGCTCTCTTAATAACATCATTTCAATAGCTGCAAATGCTAACGCTTAATTATTTTGGTTATACACACATGTGCAAATACACTATATGTACACCATAAAAAAAAAAATACACATGCTCTCGATGCTCACATGAATCTCTGGAGCCTTACAGGCCAGGGCTTTGAAGAAGCGTCTGAAACTGTTCGGTGAGGCTGCCCCACATTGCCCATGTGCCCAGAACAGCAATTCACTGAGAAACCCAGAGTTCTTTGTCCCTTACTCGTGCATGTGATTTACCTCCAAGCCCTGTTGTTTTTCACTGTCCAAGTGGCTCTGGGTTCCCGTGCACCATCTCTGGGTTTTCTGGGCCATTGGCTCCTGCTCTCTGATTCAGCCCCATCTCGGATGCTTCCCTCTGGTCTCCATGGCTCAGCCATTCCCAGGCCTTGTGGTTCCTTGAAGAGCCCAGGCTCCTTCCTTGGTCTGCCTTCCTCTGCTTGGAGTAACCTTCTACACTTCTAGAGCCCCTGAGTATTTCTATGACCAAAGTGGATTATTCTTACCGATTCCTCTAGATTCAGCCTAGACATCCGTTTCTCCTGCTGCCTTTGACGTTCTCTCATGTTGCTGTGTAGTCTTTATTATATTCCCTTTTGTGCCTTCTAGGATTCTGTCAGCTGGCGTTCCCGCCATCACATGTTACTGGGTAGAAAATGTTGCACCGTTGTTGCACCGTTGGAGACAGTGCTGTTTTGCATTTTCTTGATCTTTGGGGGCACTGTAGGTTAGTAATTAAGAAGACTGGCTCTAGATTTGGCTCCCGGTTCTGTGGCTGTCTGAGAAGTTGTCAAAGTCTTAGTGCTTCAGTGTTATCGTCTATAAAATGGGCATAAAATAGTATCCATCTCATAGGGTTGTGAGAATTAAAGGAGAAAATGCATAAAGTGTTCGGAATAGCGTCCGGCTCAGCTATTATAACCTATTATTTCCTTTCTTGCTGTGGTTTTTGATTTGCTCCTTACAGATATATTCCCAGAAGTGAGATGATTGGACCAAAGGTTAGAAGGTTTTATGGCTCTTGAAATGTTTTGACAAATTGCTTTTGAAGAAATTATGCCTCTTTCACTCATATCAGCAATGCCCAAGCAACAGCTCGTTGCTTTCTCCTGTCTACACCATAATTCAAAGGGCAGGTCTTAGAAGGCGAAAACCATGATGCACTCCATGTCTCTGCTTTGGACCCTCTACCTGCTTCCTTCCGCTCGGCTCAATCCTCCGCTTCTAGCCCCAAGGGTTCCCTCTTGCCTCCTTGGCACTGAAATTTTCAGTAATTGTTTGGTGCTATAATGACTTATTGAGATATTAATTTATGTTTTGCTCTCACTGATTATTCTCATTCCCTCCCCAATTCAAGATGGCAGCCAAGCCTTTTCTTTCCCATTAGTGGGTTTGTGTAGAGGCATCGTGGGACCCATGTGCAACATGGGGGTGGGCAGGGAAAGAGCAAGGAGATGATGGGCACTAACATGACCACTGGGGCTGCTGGTCAGGATTCAGGCTTCAGCTGTTGAAGCACTCATGGATGGGACCAGGTGGTAAGGTGGTAATGTGGAGTCTGGTAGAGCTGCCTTGGGGACCTGGGAGGGCAGGGAGTTCATCTGTCTCATTCCCTGTTGGATCCTGAGCACTTAGCACAGTGGTAAGTGTTTAAAAATATTTGTTGAATGAATGGATGTATATAAGGCCAGATCTCTGTGGGTGGGTGTGAGCATGAAGCCAGGGTCCTGGTCAAAGGCCCTGGGCCTGCTTTGGAGGGAGTGGGGCACCAGGCAGATTTCAGAGTCGAGGTCAGAGTAGAAACCCAGGCAAGGGGAGTTATCTACCATCATAGAAACAGGGGATGGTGGGATTTGGGACCTAGAGTGGTCCTGTCTGCTCCTGGCTCTGGCAGGCTTGTAAGCTGTCATTCCAGGCCATGCTGAATGGTAGCCTGGAGTCACCCTCTGTTACAGTCAAGGTAGTTCTGGCCTTCACCCTCAGTATGAGTAGCAGTGGCATGACTGGAGAAGGCAAAGGTCCCAAGGTCATCAGTCAAGACCAGTAGCTGTTGTGGGCATGACTGTTGGCCCGACAAGCTTGGGTGAGTAAGAAATGCCCCAGTACCTCTTTACAACCATACTGGCTTTTACTCCAAGCCCTTCATTCTGCCAGGCTGTGATGTCTTCTGATATGATCATGACTCCTTCCCCTGGCCAGGGCTGTGTGCAGGTCTCAGGGGTCTTGTGCTGAGCAAAGTCTTCTGTAGCATCTACAACTGCCCCTGCTTGGCCTTAGGAGACCTGGTGCCCCAGCCAGCACCTCGGGGATCTCTACCATCACCTCCTCCAGAGGTTCTCTGGGCTACTTTGGGTCTGTATCTAATACCTGCAGACTTCTGTCTTCCTGACCACTCAGACAAGCAACCTCACCTCCCCCAGTTTCCTGCTGTTCCTGCTCTGCCCCTCTTCAAAGAGACTCTGCCCTCCCTTCTCATGTCCTGGATCATCTAGCATCAGCCACTAATGAGCTGATGCTCTCATAGAAGCGAGCAGATTTTCTGCAAGCAACCTCTATTTCAGGTCCTGAGTGAGCAAGCTGCCTTTGAGCCAAGGGGCCCTAGCCACCTTCTTGGAGGGCAGGGTAGGGGTGTGGGGAAAGTGCTTCCAGAACAAAATGCAGATGGAGATGACAACAGATGACCTGTCACCCCAGCATCAAGCCATGCTGGGAATATGATAGGAGTTTCATAAATTTATGCCTGTTAATCGATAATTCAGGTAAAAGAACAATATCCCCTGACATTGTAGAAAAAGGGGGCCTTTTGTGTGTGTGTGTGTGTGTGTGTGTGTGTGTGTGTATTTGCTCTGGTGATCAGAGGACCCAAGAGTGTCTGAAGCATGATTTGCAGACATTGAATTCAGCGTGTGCTACCCAGAACTTCTTGGAGACTGCGGGTTGGTGAAAAGGTTTATAATTAATACTGTGCTGTCTTTCAGGTTTCAGACTGGGAGATCTTTAACCTCTCTCCCCCCCACAGAAAAACGCTCAAATCTACCACTAAATTACAGTCAACACAGCATTGATTTAAAAGAACAGCATGAAATTATTCATTAGGCATCGGGTCCAACAAATCTGAGTTGGTTTTCCTAAGTCATTTAATAGCTAATTACATGCTGCATGATGTAAAAATGCAGAAAGGCCTCATTAAGAATAAATCCAGTTGTTTGCAAGGCACATTATAGAAATTCCAGTTCAGCTGCTCCTACCTTCAGTGACTGCATACAGCGTACCATGGTTTTTGGCAAATGAAAGACCCGGAAATAGAACCGCTGTTTTTATAACAACCCTGTTACGTTTAATGACCATTTTCTTCCCTTAAGTGCAGCAAAGTATGAAAATATTGCCATGCTCTTTGGTGCAATTTTCCTACTGTGATTTTTTTTTTCTTTTTTGCTATTAAAAGCCCTGAGAGAGTGCATTTCTCTACCTACTTATTTGCTACTGTCAAAAGATAGCAAAATTCATGAAAAAAAAAAAAACCCTCAACTGTCAATCCCCAACAAATATGCAATTATTTCAGGCTGGTGTTTTAAGCAAAAATGGTTTTTTTGTGGCAGAAACTTGCTTCTATTTTCTGAACCGGGCGGTGGGGGGATGTTTTTGCTTCTGGCTGTTCTGATTTCTCTGGACATCTCCCAGAAACACCTGTCCTCACATGCAGAGGTGAATTTCTACGAGCAGGGCCCTGACATTTGGGCTGAAATAAATGCCAGTTTTGGTGCCCTTTGGTGCATCCGTTGGTGAGGGGAGAGCACAAAGTAATTTCTCTAACAGCCTCACAAAGCCCATCATTCCAGGACGTTACACTGGGATGCTAGGCAGTAAATGACAGAAGGGCTTGGCAGGGAGGGGAAAATAGATGATCTCGTCCCTACAATAATACAGGGGAGATATATAAAGGCAAGTAAGTGGTAATGTTCTTGAAAGATAAACAATTGGCTGCCTGTCACAAATAATTGATGACTGAGATCCTGAAGAATGTGGCCATGATAAAAATTACCTAGAGGGGTATACACACACCATATTCTCCTAACATATCGTTGCTTTCCTCTTTGTGGGAATCTTTGCAGGATCAAATTAGAAGTACTGTTTGCTGAGAGGCAATATTCTGCACTCTGAAAGCAGAGCTCCTCGTCTCCCAGGGAGCCTTCATTTGGCTTTCATCTTGATATTGAATTTAAGCTGCGCATTTTATGATAAACGCACGTGGCCCTCGGCCCACCTCATAGTACCTACCGCCCTACAGTGGATGTTTCATTCACCGGAAGGACTGGGAGGGGACTTGTCTGCTTACGTGCACTTCTTGTATTAACAAAAATGTTCCTCTGGTTTGCACAGTCCTTTGTGGGAATTTTTTCCCGAAGTGCATTTGCTTGCTTTGCTGTCTTGCCTGAGTTAAGAATACCCTCATGAAGGGAATTGAATTGCTGGAGGGAAGAGCCTTCCTGTGGATCTGCATGGCTCAGAGGGCAATGCCGAGACCAGCAGGTGGAAGCTGCAGGGACCTTAACGTCAGGTCCCTGGGGGGCGCGAACTTCCTACCCCAGAAGGCTCCTCGGAACAGAAATGCTGGGCTGCCTTGGGAAGTAGGTAGTGGGTTCCCTACTACTGGATCGTCAGTGGAGCTGGAGGAACTCTTGGAAGGTCTGCTTACCAGCTGGCATCACGGAATCACACAGCCTTTAAATTTGGTGACGTCGTGATCCACCCAAATGCCCGCATCCTTACCGAGATAGGGCAGGAAAACCTGACTTCCACCCCTGGGCCCTGGAGGGCAGTTTCAAGCCATTGCAACCATTTTATTTATCCGTGCTGCTCATGCTGGAAGCACTGAGGAATTAGTGCCGCCTCTTTCTGGGACCCCCAGCTGGTGACCGGTGGGTCTGGGTAGCTCGGTGCCTTCATCCCTAGGGTTTTGTGTCTGCGCACACCACGCTTCCATCACCTGCAGCAGGGTCTGGCCTGATGAAGCACGTTAACTGAATGAGGGTGAGGGGTGCCTTCTGCACACCTGTTCTTCACCTCCCAACTGCACCACAGATCCTTATCTCTGAATCTGCTTCTAGGGGAGCCCCAGTTAAGGTAATGACTGTCCTTTCCCGACACCAAAGTAGCCCGGTCCCTGACAATAGGGCATATTTGAAGTCAGGACTGGTGAACGTGGTGCGGTACTCCCAGGCTTTCTCAGGCCTGATGAGAACAGAACTAATTCTAGGGTAATCCCTGTCCTCACACCCTTTGCCCTCACCCCACAGCCCAGTGGGGGCCCGGTACCTGCTCTGCTCTGGCTACGTTCTGCCACAATGCCCATGGTCCAGGAGATAACGCCGTGGCTTTGTTTCTTTTGATGCGCTTCTACCTTGTACCTCTGTTTCTTCAGAACTGAGGATCCCCCCCACTTGGTACTAGGGTCTGTCCAGGTGCCCTGGGCCAATTTTCTGCTCCTGGGCATTCCTGAGAATGGCTCTTGACCCACTTGGGCTTTCCCTTACCTGTTCCTGAGATTGCTCTTGGTTCTGGCATCTTCTGTTTAGCTGCCAGTATTAGGGTGTGGTTCTCACGAGTTTGTAAGGCCAAAGAGGCACCATTTTGGATATTGAGTTTTATTGTAGATTTAAAGACAGAAACAGAAAGAGACTGGGGAAGACCAAACTGAATGTGTCCGGCCTTAACTGGATGTGAATGCATTTGGATTTCAGGGTGTCTGCCTCCGTCTTTTAAAAGTTCAGGACATGGGTCTTGGAATTTTGGTGAATTGAAGCCTGTGGTGCTGAACATACATGAGTTTCTGAGTTCTACGCTGGATGAAAATCACTGCTTGTCTCTGGGTGTTTTCATGGCATGAATGGTCTTGAGTCAGCTTCTTATTTCAGGGCTGGGGGAGAAATACTGGAATCAAACACCATGACCTTGCCCTAAGTGCCACGCTAAGTCGCAGATAGCTTTCAGAGCCTCACCATCACCATGTTCAGGTGGCGCACTTCCGGCTGTTTCGGCTTCTGTCCATGGTGCCCAACGCAGGCCTTGTCCACTTGTGGTGCATCAGAATGGGAGGACGGAGCCTGGTTGTCTCCTTATGATTTATGGCCCTTTAAATGATGATAAATGTTCCACCTCATTCTAGACTAGAATAGATCTGATGTTTCCTGCTAACTAGTCTCTCTGATATTACTTGCCTTGTCTGCTTTAGATAGTCTTTTTTTTTTTTTAATAAGAATTTATTTATTGATTTGACAGGAGGAGACACAGCGAGAGAGGGAATACAAGCAGGGGTAGTGAGAGAGGGAGAAGCAGGCTTCCCATTGAGCAGGGAGCCTGATGCAGGGCTCAATCCCAGGACGCTGGGATCATGACCCACGCTGAAGGCAGACACCCAAAAACTGAGCCACCCAGGTACCCTTGCTTCGGATAGTCTTATTTGAAGTATGGACTTCACCAAATCAACACTGTTCTAGCGAGGAAGGAATCTTTTATTTCCCTTAGTTGGGACAAGGGTTTTCTTTTGGCTTCCAATCATTTGCTAGAAAGTGCCCAATAGGCTGCTCGGTTTGAATCTATAGAAATATCATAGCATTAAAATGAACACCAAGAACATTGGGGCACCTAGGTGACTCTGTCCGTTGAGCATCCGGCTCTTGATTTCAGCTCAGGTCGTGATCTCAGGGTTGTGAGATCGATCCTTGTGTTGGGTTTAAGGCGGCGTGGAGCCTGCTTATGATTCTCTCTCTCTCCCCCTGCTCACTTGTTCTCTCTCTCAACAACCCCCCCCCCAAAAAACTGAACACCAAGAACATTAAAAAAAATTCTCTATCCCTCTTCCCAAGGCAATTCCATTTTTGCATGTGAGGCTCACCCCATGTCTACCATGGCTTTTTCTCTTCATGTTCTATCAGACATGTTTCCCCATGTTCCTGCAGAGGGCTTTGTAGTGATTCTTCCAAGGGCTGCAAAATCACACTCTGCCAGTTTGCCCAACTGCTCCCTCATTGTCGGTAACTGAGGGGGTTTCCAGGCTTGGGTTACTGTAATGAATGTCGTCACAAAGAAAACTTGTTTTCATTTAATTACTTCCTTAGCATGTTGTCCACAAGTGGAATTTTTGGGCCAGAGGCTGGAGATGCTTCTTGGCTCCTGATGAATGTTTCTACATTGCTTTTCCAGACGGGTGAGCTGATGTCCTCAGCCATCCCAGTGAGCTGTATGCAGCCCTTTAGATCTTCATGTGTAGAAAACAGTTCGTAAGGGTTCCTAGCTCTCGCTTTCCTTCAGAATGTCAAAAATTAGGGGCACGTGGGTGGCTCAGTGGGTTAAAGCCCCTGCCTTCAGCTTAGGTCATGATCCCAGGGTCCTGGGATTGAGCCCCACATTGGGCTCTCTGCAGAGCAGAGAGCCCGTTTCCTCCTCTCTCTCTCTCTCTGCCCGCTTCTCTGTCTACTTGTGATCTCTGTCTGTCAAATGAATAAATAAAATCTTTAAAAAAGATTATCTCCATTTGCCTGAGGAAGAGTTAGAAATGACATCTTTAACAAAAAACAAAAGCAAAAAACCACAAGCAAACAAAAACCTGAAAACCCTGGCATTGCACTCCCTAATGAAGACCCCAAGTGTCCCCAAAAGGTTGGTGATGGTGGTCATAAGGTGTCCTGTGTGCTAAGCAGGAACCTGCTGTCCCTCTTGTTTTATTTTACTTAGTTCTTAGAATAGCTATCTAGAGCATATTACCCCCCCCCTTTTTTTTTTAAAGATGAGAAAATCAAGTCTTGGCGAGGTGAAGTAACTTACCTCAGATATGTAACTAGGGTCAGAGCCATTTGGGTCTATCCTGTTTTATGGAAACAAAAATTGTGATGTTAGGGTATTTAAATGTGGAGATGAAAGGAGACGGAGATCATCAACGTCAGTGCCTCTTAGAGAACAAGGACGGTGACTATAGCTGTGGGGGCAAGGCCATCCAAGGGTCAGCCCGAACCCGATTCAGTCTGGACCTACAAGCCAAGGTGACAGAGGCCCCCCTCACAGGGTGTGGCTGAGTAGGCGGCCCACTATCTGCTAACAATCAACAAATGCTTATTGCTAAGTGAGCCTCTAATTGGGGAAGTTGATCCTGTCTGGGGAGTTAGGGAAGGCTTCCTGGAGGAGGCATTGTTTGAGCTGCAATTCAAAGGATAGCATTAACTTGAAGAGGGTGGTGGATGGTGAGGTGGGGAGACCATTCTAGCAGAGGGAATGCATTGTGCAAAGGCCCTGTGGCTAGGGAGAACTTGGCACTTTTGAGAAACTGAGAGAAGGCTGGTGTGGCTGCATTGACCAGGTAGCCTTGTGTCCTCATTGGTACCTTCCATGGGCAGGCAGAATAGTGGTCATAGGTGTGCTTCCCCTCTGAGAAGCTCTGGATGGTGATGAACGCACAAACTATGTGTGAGTCATTAAAGAGTATGATAGATAAGACACGTTGGCTTCCCCAACCTCTTTCCACCCTCCTTCCAGTTCAGGAGTTGGAAAGCTGAATACCACATTGCCCAATGGTCTGACAGCTAGCATTCAGGATGTGAATCAGGGCCTGTCCATTAGACATAAACACATGAGACCCCCTTAGGCTGCTTTCTGATGATTTGGGTCATGGAAACTGAGGATTTCTGCAGCCGTGTTGCAAAGCCCATGTTGTAGCCTCCTGGCTGTGTAGAGATTTGACGGGAAACAGCCAACAGCAGTGGTGACATCACAGGGCAAAGGTATCCTGGTGAGTCGGGGTTTTTTTTTTTGTCTGGGAGTCACTCCTGGAGACCAGCCGAGGAAGGCTTCTCTGGCCCTTGCCGTGAGTACCTAATTCCTGTGAAAATGCTGTACGGGAGGGCCGCCAATGCCAGCTTCCCTTCTGAAGTGGCTGAGCTGAACTTGGTTTCTGACTCAGGGCTGCTCCTTTACCTCGAACTCACTCTGCTAAATGCATGGGGCAGTCTGGAGGGGGAAGGTGGGAATGTTCTGGGGGCAAATTTCAGCCAGTGGGGGATGGGATTTGGCAGGTAACTGCCCAGCTTTCTGTCCCCGTGGGAAAATTCTAGGACACGGTTGGTCCTCAGTGAGAGTGAGCCCCACTTGCCCAGAGTGGTAACCTCTCATTTTTATACCTTTTATAGATTTTTTTTTCTCCCCCTCCTGTCTCCTCCCCGCTCTCCCCCGCCTACCAAATAAACCACGTGCACCTTAACCCTTATTCCAAGGTCTGCTTTAGGGGGAGCTCAGCCTATAGAAGTTTCTAGTTTTTGTGTTCTGAATCTAACTAGGGTGGAGAGACCCAAAAGACTAACTCACAGACACAGGTATTGATAATTTTTAACCAAGTCAAACAGATTCCAGGCAATCATATCTCCGTGTTTTGAATTTATGTCCCCAGGCTTTCAGCCTCTCCATAACAAGATCAGTGTCTCAACCCATTCAAATAAACGGCTCAAGGTGCACACTGGTCCAGCCAACCATTCATCCATCTGTCCCTCTGTCCAGCCAGCGATCACTGACCAGACATCTGTTGTGTCCAGCACTGGGCTCGGGGCGGAGGATGGAGGAACTAATTAGACTGTCGCCTGCAGGTTATTCATGGTGTGCTTAGATCCAATGGCAAATGTGGTTCTGCGATTTTGAGTGCGACTAATTGCCGTTTATAATGCAGTTAGCCTGTCCATGTAAACTCAACACGAATGCCAGTCAGTGGTCTTATTATATAAACATACTCCTAGCATTTCTGTCTGCCTTAAACGTCTCCAACGTTCAGACTGTGTCTCTATTTTATTAAAAAGTCTTGTATTAAGACACTGCTTCTAAGGAACTAAATTTAGTCTGAGAAGCTGCTCTGAACTTGAGAATCATTAAATGTAGCCTTTGTATGTGTGTGTGTGCCTATGACAGAGAAAAATTACAGCCAGCAGTGTCTATATTGAAAATCCTGCATTAGATTGCCATCAGTTGCTAATAATACATCATACTTATTCTTATAGGGTTAAGCTTTCCTCTTTCCTCTTCCACCTGCCTTGCTGAGATAACCTCTAAGGATGTCCTGGAAGATGGTAGGGCTGGAATTCAAAAGCTCTCCTGACAGCTGAGCTCTCCATGCAATTCATTATGTTGAAAAGATGGGGAGGAGAGGGTTGTCTGCAAAGATAATGACTGTGCAATTTCCAGTCCATTCTCCTTGCAGCCAGATCTTGGAGGCAGCCCATGGACCAATTTCAGCAAGCGGACCCTGCTCATCTCTCATCCATCTGCGTTGGGAAAGAGGTTGTGTCCGGCTCAAGCAGGAGCATGGGCCAGTGTGGGGGAAGCAGGATGGGGCTCATCCCCAGAGGGCTTGGTGGGGAGAGCTGAGGCATGGTTCTGGCTGACATCAGTGGCAAAGGTGCTCTGTCCAGGGGCTGTGCTGAGAACACAAGACGGACTCCCAGTCTAGGCCACAGTTCTGAGCTTTCTCTGTTTTCCCAGAAAGCAGGAGCTCAATAAATGTTGCCCCACTGAGAAAGCACTGGTATAGGGTTACATGCAGCAAGGAAATCAGTTGTGGGTGGTTCCGGTGGGAAATGAAGTCAGGGTCCTCTCCAGTTCTTGCCTATGGAGTGAGAGTCTCCAGAGGAAAATTCTAGACCAGTAGCAGTGTCAGCTTTGGACTGTTTGTTGCGAGGAAGACCTCCTGTGTCTCTGGCAGACATCCCTAGCACTTCAGTCCCCGGCATGGACCCAAGACTTCCAGGGACTGGGAATGCTCCTGTTGCTGTGTCTCTCATTACAGGTTAAACCTAGAGAAATCCTGTGTAGCCCCCAAAGGAAGACGGGTCAAGCTTTAAACACAAAAGGAGGCAGTTTCTTCTGACTGGAAGGTGGCAAATGTCACACATGCTGAGTCTGCGGTGTAGGTTTTCATTCACACTTTCAAGGCTGTTTCATTTTCCTCTCCAGCCCTGCTACCCTCCTTCCTTTGTCCCCCTCTCTGTTTGTCACCAGCATGCCCTTGGCAGATTCTCAAGGTTATGGTCATTGCGGCAAGGGTGGACTTGCTTATTACAGTAAGGAAAAGGAAACATTGAAAAATTACAGAAAGTAGCATGACAGCAAAAATTAGAAGAATTATTAAATTAAAAGTGTCTGAAATCTTCCTTGAGGCAGCCCTGCCCCCTCCCCACAAAGAAGAGTCATTTCTTTGCTTGGTTGGCCAATAGCAGAGGCTATTAGTTGTCCCTCTAAATCAAGTTTCTGCTTCTGCAGTCGAAATACCCCCCAATGTTAACAGTGCGTAGAGCTACTGGGAGCAATGCCTGCAGCTCCTCGTCTCTCTGACAGCTAAGCATGGCCACGTGACTAAATTTTAGTCCTTGGGATCCAAGCAGCAGTGGTAGGTTCAACTTCTTTTTCTCTTTTTCTTTCATTATTTAAAAAAAAAAAAATGCAGTAGGGGCACCTGCGTGGTGCAGTGGGCTGACATCGGATTCTTGGTTTCAGCTCAGGTCTGATCTCAGGGTCGTGGGATTGAGCCCCAAGTTGGGCTCCACGCTGCTTGTGTTTCTCTCTCCCTCTCTGCTCCTCCCCCTGCATGTGTCCTCTCTCTCACTCTAAAATAAATACAAATAACTCTCTTGTAAAAAATGCAGTATAATTTACATACAGATCTTAGGTGTACTGCTCAATGAAATTCGACAAATGTATACATTCCAGTCAAGATAAAGGACATTGCTAATACCCATGAAAGTTCCCTACACCCCCTTTCCAACTAATCCTCTCTCCATGCCCTAATCCAGACAACCCCTGACCCTCTGCTAACCACTATCCTGATTCCTAACAGTTATCTTAGGTTTGTCTTTCTTGAACTTTCTATGAAAGCAATTACACAGTGTGTACCCTCTTGTATCTGGCTCTGCTTCTGTAAGTTTCATCCTTGTTGTTACTTGTATCAATTCCTCATTCCTTTTTACTGCTGAGGAGTCTTGTACTGCAATGCATGTATCACATTTTCCTTGTCCATCTCCTATTGATAGACATTTGGGAGGTTTCTGGTTCTGGATTACAAGATTAAAGCTGCTATGAATGTTCTTATACAAGTCTTTTTTGCGGACATACGTTTTCATTTGTTTTGGGAATAAGATTGCTGGGTCAGTAGGTAGGAGTATGTTTAACTTTTTAAGAAATTGTCAAAGAGTTTTCCAAACTGGCTGTCCTATCTTACATGTGTGATGAGACTGCCAGCTGTTTTCTGTTCTCACCAACATTTGGTATGCTCCGTCTTCAATTTCAGCCATTCGCATGGGTGCAAATTGGTATCTCTTGGGGTTTTCATTTGCAAACTAATGGAAGTCAATCCTGTTGACAAATGATATTTTGTCAAAAAAATAAAAATGACCTTTTTATTTGCCTCTCCATGTGTATTTTTTTAAAATGAGATGTCTTTTTAAGGGTTTTTCCCATTTTAAATTTGGGCTGTTTGTATTTTTTTGGGGGGTGGGGGCTGCTCCTATTTTTGAAAAACCTAATTTGTTTTTTTAAAAGATTTTATTTATTTATTTATCCATTCATTCATTCACCTTAGGAGGGGACAAGGAGGAGGGAGGGGGAGAGAATCTCAAGCAGACTCCATGCTGAACCCAGAACCCAATGTGGGGTTCAATCTCACTACACTGAGATCATGACCCAAGCTGAAACCAAGTCGGCTGCCTAACCAACTGAGCCATCCAGGCACCCCATAAGAATCCTAATTCGTTGCATGCAAAAAAAAATGCATCAATTTCTAGTGTAGAGTTCAAAGAATTTTCACAAATGCATGTACCTTTAAACCACCACCACAAGCAAGATACAGAATACTTCCATCACCTCACAAAGTTCTCCAAATGCCTCTTTGCAGCCAATTTTCATTTGACCGCCCTACTCCCAGCCCCGGGGCAGCCACTGATGTGCTTTTGCCATTGTAGATTAGTTTTCCCTTTTGTAAAATTTCAAATGAATGGAATCATATGGTATATGCTCTTTTGTGTCGGACTTTTTTGTAGCATACTGTTTTTGAGTTATATCCACATAAGTGCATGTATCGATATTTTTTTTTTTGTTACAACTGGGTAACATTTATGGACATGCCACAGTTTGTTTATACGTTCATTGATTGATGAATGGTGGATCAACTGGTGGGTGGTTCCCAGTTTGGGGCTATTATGATAAAGCTTCTATGAACACTTATATACAAGACTTTATGTGGATATGTTTTCACTTCTCTTGTGTAAACAAACACCTAGGAATTGAATTACCAGGTTGTATGCTTAACTGTGTAAGAACCTATCATGCTTTTTCCCGAAGTGATTGTACCATTTTACATTCCTGGCATCAATGTTTGAGCGTTCTAGTTCTCCATAGTCTCATCATCACGTGGTATTGTCATTTGTTTTAATTTTAGCCACTTTAGTGGGTGTGTAGTGGCATCTAATTGTAGCTTTAATTCACATTTTCCTATGACTAATAATGTTCACATTTTCGTGTGTTTATTTGCCATTCAATATCTTATTTTGTGAAATATCTCTTCAAATCATCGCCCCCTCCTTTTTTTATTTGGTTGTCTTCTTACTGAATTGCAAGAGTAATTTATGATTCTAAACATAGGTCCTTTATCATGGACATACTTTGCATGTATTTTCCTCAGTCAGTGGTTAACAGTATTCTAAAAAAAGCAAAAGTTTTTGATGAAATGGAAGTTGTCAATTTCCTTTTTTATGGTTTACACTTTCTGGGTGATCTTTGAGACATTTTTGTCTGCCTCACATTTGTGAAGTTATTCTCAAATTATTTCTCCTAGAAGCTTAATAATGTTAGCTTTGGGGCACCAGGATGGCTCAGTTGGTTAAGCATCTACCTTCACCTCAGGTTATGATTTCGGGGTCCTGGAATCAAGCCCTGCATCGGGCTTCCTGCTCAGTGGGGAGTCTGCTTCTCCCTCTCCCCTTGCTCATGCTCTCTCTCTCTCTTAAATAAATAAATAAAATCTTAAGAAAAAATAAGATTAGGTTTTACCTTATGATCTGTGACCCATCTCAAATTAAATTCTGTATATGGGATGAGGAAGAGTTGAGGTTCATTCTCCCCCCCCCCCCATGGATGTCTAATTGTTCTAGCAAAATATCTTTTTTTTTTTTAAAGATTTTATTTATTTATTTGACAGAGAGATCACAAGTAGGCAGAGAGGCAGGCAGAGAGAGAGGGGGAGGCAGGCTCCCCGCCGAGCAGAGAGCCCGATGCGGGGCTCGATCCCAGGACCCTGAGATCATGACCTGAGCCGGAGGCAGAGGCTTAACCCACTGAGCCACCCAGGCACCCCCCAGCACAATATCTTGAAAGCATCCCCTCCAGGCATTGAATGACCTTAGCGTCTTGTCAAAAATAAGCTAGCAGTATATATTTGGATATAGTTCTGGACTCTCTGTTCCGTTCATATTTTTGTCCTTATATAAATACCACACTGTTTGGATTACTGTGACTTTGTTGTAAGTTTTGGCATCAAGTAGTGCGAGTTTTCAAATTTTTTTTTTCCAAAATTGCTTTGGCTAGTCTAGGTCCTTTGCATTTATTTCTATACAGATGTTAGAACCTGTTTTTCAATTTCTACAGAAATGAAGTATTTATTGGAGTTGTTTTGAATCTGGAAAGAATTGACATCCTAACAATACTGAGTCTTGATAATCTATAAACAACAGTACACCATTGTATTTTTTAGGCCTCCTTTAATTTTTCTCAGCAATGTGTGTGATTTTCAGTGTAAAAGTTTTGCATGTCTTCTGTTAAATGTGCCCCTAAGTATTTTAAAAATGCTACTGTAGGTATGATTCTTTTAAAAATTTTATTTTGTGGGGCGCCTGGGTGGTTCAGTCAGTTAAGCATTTGCTTTCGGCCCAGGTCATGATCCCAGGGTCCTGGGATCAAGCCCTGCATTGGGCTCCTTGCTCAATGTGGGGCTCGATCCCAGCACCCTGGGATCATGACCCGAGTCAAAAGTAGATGCTTAATTGACTGGGCTACCCAGGTGCCCCTGTAGGAGGTTCTAAATTATAAATGCATTGGTTTTGGGGGCAGATATAGGGCTCTTATGTCAATTTTGCAAAATTATGTCTTACAATGCATTTGTAAGAAGTCAACTTTATTGCATAGGTTATTCATGTTCCCTTATTACCATTTAGTATATATATGATATTTAGTGATGCCCCATTTTTATTCCTAAGACTGGTAATTTTTTTCCTTGTTTAACTTTGCTAGGGTTTATCAATTTTATTAATCTATTCAAAGAATTAACTTCTAGATTTATTAATGTTTCTGTTGTTTATACGTTTTCTATTTCATTGATTTTCATTCTTTATTATTTTCTTCTACTTATTTTGCATTTTTATTCTTATTTTTCTAGCTTCTTAAAGTGGAAGCTTAGGTTATTGATTTTAAATCTTTCTTCTCTAATATAAGCATTTAAGGATATAATTTTTCCTCTAAGTGCTCCTTTAGCTGCATCCCACAAGTTTTGATGAATTGTGCTTTTATCATTCTATTGGAAATATTGTCTAATTTCTCTTGTGATTTCTTCATTGACCCATGAAGTGCTTAAAAGAGTGTTGCTTAATTTCCAGATATACAGGGATTTTCTAGATTTTATTATTGTTTTCTAATTTAATTACATTTGGTCAGAGAATCGAACTCTGAATTATTTTGATCATATAAAAATTTTAAGGGGAGCCGGGGTGTCTCAGTTGGTTGAGACTCCAACTCTTGGTTTTGGCTCAGGTCATGATTCCAGGATCCTGGGATCAATCCCTGCATCGGCCTCCATACTTGTCAGGGAGTCTGCTTCTCTTTCTCTCCCTCTCCCTCAGGCCCCCTCACTCTCTCTCTTGTTCTCACAAAAATAAACAAATGAATATTTAAAAAAATTTTTTTAGGACTTTTATCATGGCTTAGTATATGTGAACATCAATTTGGTCCAGCTGGTTGATAGTGTTATTCAGATTTACTATATTCCTATTGATATTTTGTCTGCTTCTATGAATTTCTGAGAAGATAATGTTAAAATATACTTTATGGATCTATTTCTCCTATTTTTGTCAATTTCTTGCCATATGCATTTTGAAGTTATGTTATTAGTTACATATGCATTGAAGATTGTTGTGTCTTTTAAATTAATTGATCTTTTTATCATTATGAATTCTCCCTTTTATCTCTGGTAATATTTTTTTTATCATAAAGTTTACTTTGTCTAAAAGTAGTATAGCCTCTCTAGTTTCTGTATGATTAGTTTTCACACGGAATATTATTTTCATCCTTTTACTTTAATCTTTGTAGTTAAAGTCAGTCAGCATGTAGTTTGGCCTAGCTTTCATAGCTAGTCAAACAATTTCTCTCTCTGTCATTATTTTACAAGAATTTTTTACAAGATTTTTACTTTTAATTTTACAAGATTTTTAACTTTTGATTATATATATTTATTTGGATTATGTAACCATCTATGTATATGCTTATGTGGAATTTAGGTTAAACAATAAATCATAACCACATAATATAACACCTACATAGTAAAATATATTTGAATTTCTGTTAAATTTTTACATTAATATATTTTACTCAATACATTTTGTTAGCTTAATGAGAGCAATACATAATTTAATATAAAAGTATTGAGAATCATTGTCTTCAAATTTTTTTTTCATTTTTAAAATAATAATTACAATCATAATGTTTACAGAAATGTATTGGGTACTCACTGTGTTTTTTTCTTTTTAACTTTTTTTTTTTAATTTCTTTTCCGTGTAACAGAATTCATAGTTTATGCACCACACCCAGTGCTCCATGCAATACATGCCCTCCATATTACCCACCACCAGGCTCCCACAACCTCCCACCCCCCACCTCTTCATAACCCTCAGATTGTTTTTAAGAGTCCATAGTCTCTCATGGTTCATCTCCCCCTCCAATTTCGCTCAACTCCCTTCTCCTCTCCATCTCCCCATGTCCTTCGTGTTATTTCTTATGCTCCACAAATAAGTGAAACCATATGATAATTGACTCTCTCTGCTTGACTTATTTCACTCAGCATAATCTCTTCCAGTCCCGTCTGTGTTGATACAAAGTTGGGTATTCATTCTTTCTGATGGAGGCATAATACTCCATAGTGTATATGGACCACATCTTCCTTATCCATTTGTCCATTGAAGAGCATCTTGGTTCTTTCCACAGTTTGGCGACTGTGGCCATTGCTGCTATGAACATTGGGGTACAGATGGCCCTTCTTTTCACTACATCTGTATCTTTGGTAAAAGGTGAAAGACTTATGCGATCTACAGAGCATTCACTACATCTTTATCTTTGGGGTAAATACCCAGTAATGCAATTCAGGGCCATAGGGAAGCTCTATTTTTAATTTCTTAAGGAATCTCCATGCTGTTCTCCAAAGTGGCTGCACCAACTTGCATTCCCACCAACAGTGTAAAAGGGTTCCCCTTTCTCCACATCCTCTCCAACACACGTTGTTTCCTGTCTTGCTAATTTTGGCCATTCTAACTGGTGTAAGGTGGTATCTCAATGTGGTTTTAATTTGAATCTCCCTGGTGGCTAGTGATGATGAACATTTTTTCATGTGTCTGATAGCCATTTGTATGTTTTCATTGGAGAAGTGTCTGTTCATGTTTTCTGTCCATTTTTTGACATGATTATCTGTTTTGTGTGTGTTGAGTTTGAGAAGTTCTTTATAGATCCTGGATATCAGCCTTTTGTCTATACTGTCATTTGCAAATATCTTCTCCCATTCCGTGGGTTGCCTCTTTGTTTTGTTAACTGTTTCCTTTGCTGTGCAGAAGCTTTTGGTCTTGATGAAGTCCCAAAAGTTCATTTTTGCTTTTGTTTCCTTTGCCTTTGGAGACATATCTTGAAAGAAGTTGCTGTGGCTGATATAAAAGAAGTTACCGCCTATGTTCTCCTCTATGATTCTGATGGATTCCTGTCTCACGTTGAAGTCTTTTATCCATTTTGAGTATATCTTTGTGTACGGTGTAAGAGAATGGTTGAGTTTCATTTTTCTACATATAGCTGTCCAATTTTCCCAGCACCATTTATTGAAGAGACTGTCTTTTTTCCACTGTATATTTTTTCCTGCTTTGTCAAAGATTATGTGATCATAGAGTTGATAAGTCATCTCTGCACTCAATGTGGGATTCAGATTTACAACCCCAAGATCAAGAGTTGCATGCTCCACCAACTGAGCCAGCCAGGTGCCCCTGAAAAATTTTCCTTTTAGTAGCAATGTTTGATCCATTTACATGTGATGTAAGTATTTTTATAGTTGTATGTATGTATGTATGTATGTATGTATGTATTTTTAAAATTTTATTTATTTGACAGAGAGAGAGAGAAAGAGATAGCATGAGAGGGAACACAAGCAGGGAGAAGCAGACCCCTCATTGAGCAGGGAGCCCGATGTGGGACTCGATCACAGGACATGACCTGAGCCAAAGGCAGATGCTCAATGACTGAGCCACCCGGGTGCCCTATAATTGTATTTAAATTTACCTTCCTCTTATTTGTTTTCATTTTGTTCCATTTGTTGTTTCTTCTTTCCTATCTTTTGGATTAAGCCAGTACTTATTTCATGTTTTATCTTCTAAGTTCTACTGGATTTTTAGCTGTATATATATTTTTTAACTTTTGCAGTGGTTTCTCTAGAGATTAAACATGTATCCTTAATTTCTCATAGTCTACCTTGAATTCATGAATATTGTAAAAACTTTTACTCTCCTTCATCTTTGATGCTATTTTGTCATATTTTACTTTTACATAAATTATAAGTCTACAGTACATAGTTATTATTTTGCAGTTCTAGAGTTTCTATTTTTTCAATTTTTTTCTTGAAATAACCCCCATATTCAGCCATTGTATTCATTTTTCCCTGTAACTTATCTAACATATTTATAACACCTGATTTAAATTTCTTAGCTGTTAATTCCAACAACTAGTTTGTCTGTGAATCTGTCCCTACTCACTGTGATTTTCCTGACTTTTGGTTACATGTTCCTGCTCTTTCCATGTTTCATAATCTTTTGCTGTGGAGGTGAAAGTGTAGTATTTGTTTGTTTCCTGGAGCAGGCACGCCAATTCCTCTGTCTTGCAGATAGAGTGCGGGGCTAGTTGGTCAGACTCTTCCTTGAGTCTGGTTGGCCTGCAGCCTTAATGAGATCGAGTTTACAACCTTAATGAGATCGAGTCCACCATGACTCCCGCCCTGTACCTGGTCAGTAGTTGACTTGGGAGGAGATTGGATTGCAGTTCAGATATTTTTGGTTCATTTTGGATTTAACTCCTCAGGGCCCCCAAATCCAATCTCCATGTTCACGATGAAGCTGAATGGGACTAAGTGGTTTGTCTTTGCTCACCTGCCCTTTCTTGATGACTCCTTCCTTGGCAAAATTTTTGACGGGGGCAGTGTTGCTGAGCTGAGTAATTTACTATTACATTTGGAGCTCTTCCAGATGGTAGCCCATCCTGCCAGCCCACACAGTCTGTAGTAACTCTGTATTTTGTCAGTGTGGTTGAACTGAGAATGTTTCCTAGAACTTCCCTCCCTGCACTTCTGGGTCAGCTTAGGCCACAAGAAACATTTTGCACAAGGCTTGAAAGTTGGGAGGTAAACTGCTGCTGTATTGTTCTGCATTCTGGGGCTCAGCAGGGGCACCAGGAAGGTTCATCCCCTTGGTGTGGGACACCTGACCCCCGCTCCTCTAGCTCCCATGAACTCCCTTTCATCTTTGAGTTGTGGGTCAATTGCACAAGGCAAAGGTTATTGGCTTTTCCTATCGATAATTCACAGGATTAAGTTTGGAAAGTGTGAGCAGCAGATGTGGGTTCTAGTTTGTCCCCGTAAATCCTGGTACATCCTACAATTCCAATTTGTCCTGACCTTCCATCCGCATTCATTTTTCCTTTCTGAAGGCCAGTCTAGCCGGCCTCTAGTGATTCGGGGCTTAATACTAGTTACAATGGCAACACCATGTGTGGACCGTTTGCTAGCTGCCCATCTTGCATAAGGTCAAACCCATGAGATAAATCCCTGATTTTGTACCACAGGTGGTAGCTTTGTTTCTCTGATTGACCTGGACTGATACACAGTCAGCTAAGGCTAGGCCAGTTCTTCCTCCTTCTTGGAAAATCTCTCCCCTCCTGGAATGCCCCAGGTACCCAGACCAGCTCCCCATCCTTTTTCAGGAAGGGAAGCTGCTTGACCTTCGGTGTATGTGTGATGGGTTGTTTCTTTCTGGAATTCAGTTCATCAAGGTTTCCTTGAATCCTTCCCTCTGCTAGACTCATAGAAAAGTGTGATCTTAATTTTCGTCCCAGTTTTTCTTGTCATTACCACAGGATCAAGTCCTGTACATCCTTTTCAATCATAAACAGTGGCAAAACTGGAAAGTGTCCTCGGAGGGTGGGTGTGGGATTTCTCATCCCCCTTTCTGCTTTCTGGGCCTGGGAACAGACATCATGACGGGTGCTACAGCAGCTGCCCTAGACCTGGTGACAGAGACCACTCCCGGCGGTGCACAGGGCAGAGTGGAAGGTTTAAAGGGCCTGCTGTACAAGCTCTGGACTGCTGATTGCCAGAATTGTGATGCGAGAAGCTAAGACCTTGAGGCTTTAAGCCAGTGATACTTTTCATTTTCTCACTCATGCAGTCAAACTTGTTTCTGAGGCTATCAGCAGCTACTGGGATTCCGCAGGGCTGTGTGCAGTGGGTAGCAGAGCGGAGAAGGATAGAAGCTGGGAGC
Source organism: Enhydra lutris kenyoni (assembly GCF_002288905.1). Classification (NCBI taxonomy): domain Eukaryota; kingdom Metazoa; phylum Chordata; class Mammalia; order Carnivora; family Mustelidae; genus Enhydra; species Enhydra lutris. The sequence goes on along the minus strand of NW_019154096.1, from coordinate 68,896,976 downwards.
AAGCCAGGAGACTACAGAAGACAGGTTGGGAAGGTGTGCGAAGGTTGGTTTTTGGCTGTGGCAGGGGGGACCTGGGAGGTGTGTTGAGGAGAGGGTTTGCAGGCAGAGAATGTAAATTATTTTTCAGCTTTGCTCTATGTAGTGACTTCCCTTTTGCTACTTCCTTGAGAGTTCTCCTGTCTGGATCTATGTTTCTTTCCAAAGCTGTGAGCAATTGGACTTGGATTACTTTGGATGCAGCCCTGTGTTGAGATGGGCTCCGTTTTATTTGGGTTCCAGCAAATTATTTGAAGAGAGCCCTAGGACTGGGAATGGCTAGGTTACTGTGTGTCCCCTGGGGAGGGGTGGTACAACAGCCCTAGAGACGTAGAATGTCCATTCTGGAAGGGTCTTGGGCAACTATCCTTCCACATTCTTCTGTTGCAGATAAAGGCAATATCTGCCTTGATTGAGACTTGCTCTCACTGGCCATTTTCTCCTTTGGACCAGATTTTTTATTATTTTTTTATTTTTATTTATTTTTTTAAAGATTTATTTATTTATTTATTTGACAGAGAGATAGAGATTGCAAGTAGGCAGAGAGGCAGGCAGAGAGAGAGAGAAAAGTAGGTTCCCTGCCGAGCAGAGAGCCTGATGCGGGGCTCGATCTCAGGACCCTGAAACCATGACCCGAGCCGAAGGCAGAGGCTTAACCCCCTGAGCCACCCAGGCGCCCCGGACCAGATTTTTTAATGGTGAGATTTCCCACCTAGGTTTCTTGGTCCTAATGGGGACACATCTCCTCTTCGCCTAGCTAGGAGTTGACGATCAATGAGTTCAATCTTATCTGTATCTAGGTTTCCCAAATGGGGATTCAGCATGTGAAGGTGATGAGTAAAACTTTTATCATTTCTACAATCTTCATTGAATGACTGAAATGGAGGGGAAATCCTTTGGCCAACCCAGAAGAGGAAACTGAGGCTCATGGAGGGGAAGTGACTCATCCAAAGGCCTATAGCCAATAGGGACTGAGCTGGCTTTAGAGCCTGTGTCTCATAGCTCATCGACCAGAGCACTTCCTGCTCCCCTCCGACTTGGGGGTGACAGTGGTGTAATGGAATTAACATGAGCTTAGGTGCCAGATAGACTGGCTTTTTTTTTTTTAAGATTTTATTTATTTATTTGTTAGAGAGAGAGAGCGCGAGCACAAGCAGATAGAGTGGTAGGCAGAGGCAGAGGGAGAGGCAGGCTCCTTGCCGATCGGGGAGCCCGATATAGAACCTGAGCTGAAGGCAGCCACTTAACCAACTAAGCCACCCAGGTGTCCCTAGCTTTTTATCCTGGCTTCCTTCTAAGTTATTGTTGATCTTCCTTCCATCCCTGTGGCAGCAGAGAACAGGATGTCATTGCAGCAGCAAAGTCACCCTGAGCAGAAAAACAAACTCCACATGCATGTCCCAGTCCTGGGTTTTCCTTCATGTACTGATAGTCCCAGGCAGAATAGATGAGGCAACATGAATTCATAAAAATGCTTTATCTATCTAAATGCTTTATCTGTCCCTCCACTTCTCAATGGAGGGATATGTACTTCCTCCCCTCTGTCTGCCTCAGAATATTTGGCGATGCCTGGAGAAAATTCGGGTTATCACAGCTCATGGTAGGGGCGGGAGTGGGAGGGGGAGGAGTGTGGGGAGGGATTGGAGACATTACTGGCATCTAGTGGATAGAAGCCAGGGATGCTGCTAAACTTCCTACAGGGCATGACAGCCCCCACTGACCGCAACAGAGTATTACCCAGGTTCCATTGACACCACCCTGGTAACCTAACCATGACCAAAGCAGCGGGAGCTTGATCAGGCCCGTGGTACCCAAGAAGTACCAAGTGTGCAGGCTCAGTTCGAGGCCTTTCATCGACAGCCTACATTTGTCTTTGTCGGATTTCATCCTTCATGGACATCCTCATCCTTTCCCCAGCTCCCCCATTCCCAAGCACAGAACCAGAAGACCAGAGCTTTCCAAAGGGCTCTGTGCATATGAATCACCCAGGGATTGTAACATGCGCATTCGGAGTAGGTGAGTCTGGGATGGCATCCGAGATTCTGCATTTCTAACAAGCTCCTGGGGAGTGATGCCCGAGCTGCTGGTCCACAGGCCAGACTTTGAGTCTCAGGGAATAGGACCACATGTTGCTCTTTCCCTAATTACTATTTACTTTTTGCATGTGGTTTCCACATTAGATCACTAACATGCCGGGGGCGGCGTGTTTTGTAGCTGGGAGACCCTGGAGAGGGGGCTGCCGCGTTCAGTCTCAGCTGTGGACCCTCTCCTCCACTGGCCGCGATCCAACTTGGCTGGCTTCTTCGAGAGACTGGAAGGATGTAAACAAAAAGCTCAGGAGAATTGATGCATTAATGCTGGCAGGCTCATCTTACTGATTGTGTTAGTTTTCCCGGATAACTTCTCCGAATAGACTAACTTAACATATTTCACTCCCACTAACTGAACCCAATACAGTTTCCTCCTAAAATAAAACTTGTTGTAATTTTCATATATAGTTCTCAGCACATACCAATATCTTTAACACTTGTTGCATCTCTGTTAAAAAAGTCCATTGCCGTATCCTTAGCCCCTGATCAGTATTCCCTCTTAAGCAACATCAGCGAGGTACCCAGCCCTCTGAGCTCCACTTTCTGCACGTGCAAGATGGACCTAATTGTTTCTACTTTGTCGGAAGAGTGGGGTAGACCTTACCCAAGACCGTGCCGGCTTCCTCTTCCTATCTTCCACGGCTTCTATATTTTGAATGCTCTCTCCCCACCGCTTCTCTCTCTCCCTCTCTCCCCTGTCTTCCTCCTTTCTTCCTTTTCTTTCTTCTTCCCTCCATTCTTTCTTTCTTTTTCTTTTCCCGAGTGTTTTTTCTTCATCTTGCTGATGTTTTTCATGGCTTGTCCTTATCCCACTTTCTGCTGCTTTGAGACAGAGAAGGGAAAGTCTCCTTGCCATCCTCTTACCTGAGCTACTGGGAGGGCAGGGTGTGCTTTCTCTTCATCCTTCTAGGGTCCTGGAGTTGATGACTGCGGAAACCAGGCTGAAACATAGTGCCACCCTTGAAAGGCACAGCTCAGTTCCTGGCTGGGGTCCTTTCAGATGTCCTGACTGGAGTCCCCCCACCCCCCCGCGCCAAGCCAGCCAGGGGTGCAACCCTCAGTCATGGACTTCCACACGCTTTACTCGCTTCATCCAAGACATGTTCTCGGACGCCATTCCGAGCCTTTCTTGTACTGTGGATGTGGCCAGGGGACCTGACTTCTCTTTCCCTGGCTCTTTTCAATGTCGGGTTATCTGACTTAAAAAAAAAATCTGCCTGTTTTATTTCAGATTTGGTTCATTTTCACTTTGTGATCTCCTGTTCTTTTGCATGAATGTTATCTCTTTGAGGATTATAAACTTACATATTTTCTAGTTTTTATCAGGTTACTCTGCTGTTTTTCTTTTGTCTGACGTGAACATTTCTCCAGATTAAATTTATTATGTTAGTTTTTACTTTCTTCACTGTTTTGGAATTTGGATTTGTGCGCTCATTTTTTTTTTCTTCCTTTTAATTTTCCAGAGAAAACTCCTAGTTCTCTCTGGCCTAAGTTCATAGCTACATCGCTAGACCTTCCCCCACTTTCTACAGCACTTGGCACCACCACATGGGGGGTATTTCGAAGCCTACCCTGGTTAGGCAGAGGACTGGTTCCCAGTGAGTGGATTCCAGGAACCTCCATGTAATCTACTTCAATATACTGTTGAAGGTGTTTCTAATTTTTCCACCATTTCTGGTACAAGTTCTCCTATTTTAAAATTTGATAGCTTTCTTCTAATAGTTTGTCTTCTATTGCACGTGGTTTTGTTTTTTTTTTTGCACGTGGTTTTTAACTGTGAACAGAAATGTGTGTGTGTGTGTGTGTGTGTGTGTGTGTGTGTGTGCGTGCACACGTGCACGTGTGTATGTGACAGGCTCATCTGGAATGGAAGGTTTTCTCTTTCTCCTTGGAGGCCCAGTTCAAAGGCCAGGTCTTGCCTGCTCCTTCTGACCTCTCAACTTTCTCTACTCAAACAAGCTAATACGTGCTGTAGCCCCTGGCAGTGGCAAGATAGTTTTTTCAGTCACTGTCTGAGCTTAAATCAAAGAGCCTGCTTCCCATCTCTGGTCTTCAATGGGGCATATTTGGTTCTAGTATCCTGGGTAACTTTATTGACCAACTCTGCCTCCTTTCAGACCTATAGGCAAGTAGCATCAAGCTTCAGCCCATTTAATGTTTTATTTTCTTGGAGTTTGGTCCATGGACATACGTATCTTGTTTACAATGAGGATGTATTATCTTTAATTTTTTCCTTTTATATATTATTTGTTATTGCTTTGAGTTTGGAGTCAGAGCATGAGGCTTAATGTAGGTCCTTGAATGGTGTCTCGTCTGGGTTCTGTACAAAGAACAGAGGGGAAGGGCGCTTGGGGGCTCAGTTGGTTAACCGTCTACCTTCAGCTCAGGTCATGATCTCGGGGTCCTGGGATGGAACCCCTCATGGGGCTCCATGCTCGGTGGGGAGTCCACTTTTCCCTCTGCCTCCACCCCTTCCCCCAATGCTTGTGTGCAAGTGTGCCCCCTCTGTCTCTCTCTCAAATAAATACATAAAATCTTTTTAAAAAATGACAAAACAGAGGGGAGTGCTCCCCAGATGGCTGCTTGTCCACAAGAAACAATGTCCTAATTTAGCCATATGTGCCAGGGTGGCAAGAGAAGAATGACGATGCACCACTGGGCAGAGATTGAAGAATCCTGGGTCTTGTTTCCTTTAGTACTATCTACCTATTAACTTGCTGTGTGACTTTGGACAAACGACTGAACCGCTCTGGGCCTCAGTGCCCTCCCTTGAAAAACAGTGATGTTGGACTACTTAAGCTCCACAGTCTAGAGTTACAGGAGTCTACAGGGGGATTGTTTCAAACAATGTTCTCTGTTGCACTTAGAAGGACTGCTGAAACTATTTGTTTAGTTCAGGCAAATGGTAAATGTGTCCGCCACTCTAATGAAATGAGTACATTTTTGCTCTAAATGTCATGGATGTTTATTATCAGATTAAACTACAGCAGGCCTAATTTTAGCTCTTCCAATTCAAGTGAAGCAGTGAAGATTAAATGTTAGGCATAATTAAAGATGCAGATGTAGTTATATTGAATTATAAACCTCATTAAGCACAACGTCCCAGGAAGGCCCCTGAGACCAGCTACAAAGGACTTCCAGTTGCAATGCTGCAGTTATTAAAATATTGTAAAGTAAATCTCACTCCAAAAATATTATGACTTGTGTGGAAGGTGTTTTTTTTTTTTTTTTTTTCTTTTTTCTTTTTTTAAACATGGCTGGGGTTGGTTCTGTGGGTAATTTCTTTGCTCTGTTTGCACAAGGTTGGGAAGGGAGACTTTTCCCTGACCCTCTCCAAAGAAAGCCTCCCTGGGGCAAGGTGCTCTCCCCTCCTCCCGCCACAGTGGGTTCTGTTCTTCTGGGCCAGTGGGGGGGAAAGGCAACCTCAAGGTCAGTCAGTCAGAGTCCGTCACAGAAGTTGGTAGCAAGGGAAGCTGGGGGAGAGGGCAGAGGTTTTCTTAGGACTGGAAGGCCATGTTTTTTATGTATAGAGAGAAAGGTTTTCTTAGTGACATCTCCATTTTTACCCCTTTGTGTAAAGATAACATGTCATTTTGCAAATTCATATCCTATTGGAATAGGATAAAGAGTAAACAATCGAACCACTCCAAGATAATTGCTGTTAATATTGTGACGTATCTCTGTCTTTTTCTCTCTCCAGAGTTCACAGAAATAACAGATCATAGCTTAAAAGCTGTTTTTCTGTTTTTAAAAATGTAACAGGGAGGGACGCCTGGGTGGCTCAGTTGGTTAAGCAGCTGCCTTCGGCTCAGGTCATGATCCCAGCGTCCTGGGATCGAGTCCCACATCGGGCTCCTTGCTCGTCAGGGAGCCTGCTTCTCCCTCTGCCTCTGCCTGCCATTCTGTCTGCCTGTGCTCGCTCTCTCTCCCTCTCTCTCTCTGACAAATAAATAAAATCTTAAAAAAAAAAAAATGTAACAGGGAGTGGATGTGTTTTCTTGTCAATACATATTGATATACATGACCTTTTCTCTTTTTTTATAGGTTTTATTTATTTATTTGAGATCAAAGAGAGAGAGCGCGAGTGGGGGGGGGTTGGGCAGAGGGAGAGGGAGAAGCAGACTCCCCGCTGAGCAGGGATTCCTGAGGCAAGGCTCCATCCCCAAATTCGATCCCAGGACCCCGAGACCTTGAGCTGAGCAGAAGGCAGATGCTTAGCTGACTGGGCCACCCAGGCACCCTTACATGAACTTCTCTAATAGCTAATGACATTGTAGCTAATGACATGTGGACTTGATTTTATTTATTTTTTTGCATAAACTTGATTGAGCATTCAGATTATTTTTTTTAAGTTTTTTTTTTTTTTTTTTTTAAACTACTGGAAACAAATGCTGTAAAGGATCCCCTGTTCCCACATCTTTGGATGTTTATCTGATTAGCTCCTTGACAAGCTCGCAGAAAAGGATCAGGCTGTGTCAGTTATGTATCTGCACAACAAAGCCACGTTACAGACCACCCCACACACAGAAGCAGTGGACGGTCATTTACTTACCTTGTGAGTCTGAGGGCTGGCAGTTTGGTAGGTCTGTCTGAGCTGTTCCGGGCTCACCCACATGTCCTCGGGTCAGCTGCAGGTTGGGTGATTGGGATGGCCTCAGCAGGGACGGCTGAGGTGGCCCAGCTTTGTTCCATGGCCCAGATGTGTCCTCAGGGCAGAAGCAGAAGAGTAAGAGAAAACTCAGTAACACTGGTCTACCGACATCCCGTCCATCAAAGCAAGTCATGTGACTGAACTCACCATCAAGAGGTACAAAGAGAAGCGCTACACAGTTACGTTTTTTTTTTTTTTAAAGATTTTTATTTATTTGACGCACACAGAGATCACAAGTAGGCAGAGAGGGAGGCAGAGAGAGGGGGGGAAGCAGCCTCCCTGCTGAGCAGAGAGCCTGATGTAGGACTTGATCCCAGGACCCTGAGATCATGACCTGAGCGGAAGGCAGAGGCTTAACCCCCTGAGCCACCCAGGCACCCCTACACAGTTATGTTTTAAAAAGCTTGGTTACAGGGTGGGATGTAGGCTGGGGGGGGCACTAAGGCAATCCCTGTCCCATCAGCGGTCATAACACAGGCACATTTAACACGTTGACATGAATTTGTAAACTGTCCTGCAGGTGGGACCAATTCATGCCGCCACCAACAAAGCGTGAGGATATCCTGTTGTTCAGTTACTGGGCTCTACTTCTGCTTCCACAGGCACTCACTGCTCAAGGGGACCGAGTCCTCTCCTCACTTCCCCACAGGCATTCCAGTCTGGTCTTCTTCCAGGCTCCTGCGGATCCTCCTATCTTGAATGTTCTTTCTCCATCTACCCCCGCCCATGTCCCACCACCATATATCTGAATGGTGTGCGTTCTTCAAGGTCCACCTTTGTCACTGCTGCAATTCCCGTGGATCCTGCCTTCCTCGGGACTTCTCTAGAGCAGGTAGGGTGACCAACGTGTCCCGGTTTGCCCAGGATTTTACTGGTTTCGAAGCCAAGTCCTGCATCTCAGGTACGCCCTCAGTGCTGGGAAGACCCAGGCAGTCGGTCACCATAAGACAGGGGGTTGGCGAGCTTTAGAGGGTCAGATGGTGAGGATTTGAGGCTTTGTGGATCACATGGTCTCTGTCACAACTCCTCGGCTCGGTCACGGCCATTTGAAAGTAGCCATAGTGGATATGTAACAAATGGGTGTGGCTTTGTTCCAATAAAACTTTATCTACAAGAACAGGCGGTAAGCTGCTTTGTCCATGTACTATGGTTTTTTGACACAGGCTTTAGAGCTTACCATTTGGAGTGCACAATTTCACCTCTTGTCTTGTTTTCCTCTCAGGTTGTTTCACGTTGGTTAGTCTCCTTGGTTGCCTCCTTGGTTGGAATGTAAGGGCAGTTCATGATTTGACATCATGCTTAATCATGTGACAGCTTTGTGACCTTGGGGGAAAGTTACTTCTTTGTGTCCTCATCTGTCAGGTGGAGATAATAATGGTACCGATCCCACGGGTATTTCTGAAGATTAAAGTAGGTAATCTTTGTGTGACACCTGGCCCATAAGGAGTGTTCAGTCCATGCTAGCTGCTGTCACCATCATGACCACCACTGTTGTCATCGGCATCACCATCCCATGGGTCTTTTCCTAGCATAGTTAGGAAAACTATAAACTACAGCTAGCATAGTTCTGGTTACAGAAGAGTCCCGATAAGTAGAATTCTAAAGGTGTTCAAGTGGGAAGGATCCTTCAAAATGTCTAATTCAACACTCATTTTAGAGGTGAGCATCATGGAGTTACCGCTGTATGAAGGAGGGTTGGATGCTGTCAGTTGCCTCCGACTGTGCCCTTCCTCAGGTATCGCCCCTCTGCATTTAGCGGTTGGTTACCTGTCAGGCTGTGTGTGCCTGGAGACGAAATCCCAGCTTCCACGTCATGAGCAGTCCATCCTTGGAGAAGGCCAGATTTGTCTCATTGTCCATCTTCCGGTCTTATTCTGAGGATGTTTCCAACTACCTGGGCTGTGTAGGTGAGGCTCAGATAAGGGACCAGCCTGAGATGGTGGCTGGAAGGTTCAAAACAGGTGAAATCAAGTACAAGGAGTACACTGAAGACAGTGGTCAGAACTAAGCCGGGGGTACACAGGTGTCCTGGGTTGGCCTCCAGTTGGGGCCTGGTGTGTGCTACGTGGACAGACCCTTGGCTCCAGCAAGCCATGCAGGGTCCTGGACTACAGTCTTAGGGTGCGATGGGAGGAAGGGATGAACCCATGGGAGATGCTAGTCCAGGGATCTCTCTGGTCTGGACCCCAGTACCTGGTTCTTCCTCAAGCTTATCTCATCTCATCAGGACACTTCTGCCATCTTGGTGCTGGCTCAGCTTTGATCTGGGAAAGGCCAGGCTGTGTCCCCTGCTGCCAACTTTTGCAGCAAGAGTGAGACTTCATGATCCTGCTGGCTCAGGCGCATTTCATTTCCCGGTAATTAAAACAAGTGGAGATCAAAGCAGACAAATCTCCCCCATCTCTCAGCACAGGAGATGAAAGGTAAATATTTCCAGCAACAGTATTTCTCCTTCATTAAAGGTGAGATGTGTACTGTCTTCTCCTTACTTTGAAGAGTACTGATAAGTTCAAGGTCACTCCAGAAAAGATCTGGTCTCACTACCTCTATTATTCCACATCAATTTTTATTTTACATATATTGGGCTAACTTAAGGGATTTCAGAGCCTAAATCATATCAAATTAGTCAGAAGACAAAGGAAAGTAAAAGATACCAAAATGTAATGGGTCAGTGCTGGAGAAGCCTACACATATGGCCGTGCTGAACAGGAATTTCTTTGTTGGGCGGGTTTGAGGGCTTCCAAGGCCAGCATCTAAACTAGGTCCTGGAGTCCTATGTACAGGATCTCAGGCAGATGTCCAGTGCCCTCTCAGTGGGGCTTCTGAAGAGGTCATTTGGGACCCGCTATTTTCTGTGTAAGGAATGGCTCCCCAGAGAACCCATCCCTAAGGCCATGAATCCGAGGGTGCTCTCATCAGATTCTCTTAGTGCAAAGAACAGACCTCGCTCAGATGAGCTCAGGTGATGGGCAGGTGGTTACTGGGAAGATACCACAGGGACTCATGGGAATCTGAGAACAGGAGTTTGAGTGCAGCTCAGGGAGGCTGCAGAGCCATTGGAAGGAAAGAGGCCAACCTTTCCGCGGCCTACTCTTTCCGCTCTCCTCTGACAGTCCTCCTTGGCTTTTATATCATTGCTGCTTCCCCCTGACTTCTGCCCTCTCACCTGCTCCAGTGGCTGCTCTGAATGTCGGTCCCCCTTGTGTCTTCTCCACTCATCGTGTGTGGCTTCACTCTCTTGTGCCTCATTCTCCGGTTCCAGATTCCAGAGAGATCTGACTTAGGTAAGCAGTCATCTCCAGCCAGGCTGTTGAAGTCTCAGGTTTCTGGGCAGGCTGTGAGGGTTGCAGCCCACCCCCACAACCCTATCAATCCAGTTAGCTGTAAGAGTGGTGTCCCTCTCTAGATCAGGTGGTAAAACAGTGTCCCTTCTGCAACAGATGTGGGTAGAAAAATGACCCCCCCGCACCTCCCCTGCCTGCCGCCAGAGAGACTCTGGTTGTATTAGGCTGTAATGGACATTGTGAGTGATGTTGGAACAGAGGATGATTAGATAATTACTTGGGTTGGGCTCTTGGCTGGCTTTTTATCAGCTGGGCTTTTTTTTTTTTCCTTTTTGAGATGTAATTCACATATGATAATATACACTGTTTAAAGTGCACAATTCAGCAGTTCTTACTGTATTCATGAGGCTTTGCATCCATCACTTAATTCTAATTTTGCTTTTGTTTCCCTTGGCTTTGAAGACATATCTAGAAAAATGTTACTATGGCTGATGTCAGAGAAATTACTGCCTGTGCTCTCTTCTAGGATTTTTATGGTTTCAGGTCTCACATTTAGGTCTTTAATCGATTTTTGAGTTTATTTTTATGGATGGGGCCAGAAAGTGGTCCAGTTTCATTCTTTTGCATGTAGCTGTCCAGTCTTCCTAACACTGTTTATTAAAGAGACTGTCTTTTTCCCATTGCATCCTCTTATCTTCTTTGTTGCAGATAAATTAAATCGTGGGTTTATTTCTGGGCTGTCTATTCTGTTTTGTTGATCTGTGTGTCTATTTTTGTGCCAGTACCATACTGTTTTGATTACCACAGCTTTGTAGTATATCTTGAAATCTGGGATTGTGATACCTCCAGTATCATTCTTCTTTTTCAAGATTGCTTTGGCTATTTGGGGTCTTTGTGGTCCCATACAAATTTTGGGATTATTTGTTCTAGTTCTGTGAAAAGTGGTGTTCTTGTTTTGGTAGGGATTGCATCAAATCTGTAGATTGCATTGAGTAGTATGGACATTTAAACAACATTTGTTCTCCCAATCCTTGAGCATGAAATGTCTTTCCATTTGCTTGTGTCATCTTCAAATACTTTCATCACCAATGTTTTATAGTTTTTCAGAGCACAGGTCTTTCACTTCCTTGGTTAAATTTAATCCTTGGTATTATTTTATTATTTTTGGTGCAGTTGTAAGTGTTATTGTTTTCTTAATTTGTCTTTTTGCTACTTCATAATTAATGTATAAGATGCTGTGGATTTCTGCATATTGATTTTGTATCCTGTGACATTATTGAATTAATTTATCAGATCTAGTAGTTTTTGATAGAATCTTTAGGGTTTTTTTACATAGAGTATCATGCCAACCTCAAATAATGAGGATTTTACTTTTTCCTTACCAATTTGGATGCTGTTTATTTCTTTTTCTTGTCTGATTGCTATGGCTGGGACTTCCACTACTATGTTGAATAAAAGTGGTAAGAGCAAACATTCTGGTCTTATTTCTGATCTTAAGGGAAAAGCTCTCATTGTTTCACTACTGAGTCTGATGTTAGCTTAGCATTTTTCATATATGGCCTTTATTTGGTTGAGGTGTGTTTTCTCTAAACCTACTTTGTTTAGGGCTTTTGTCATGCATGGATGTTGTACTTTGTCAGATGCTTTTTCTGAATCTATTGAAATGATTGTATGGTTTTTATCCTTTCTCTGGTTGGTGTGATGTATCATGTTGACAGACTTGCAAATATTGAAATATTGAATCACCCTTGCATGACAGAAATAAATCCCATGTTATTATGAATAACTTTTTAAATGTATTATTGGATTCAACTTGCCTACATTTTGTTGAATATTTTTGTGTCGATGTTCATCAAATATTGGCCACAGATATTGTAGTTCTCTCTTTTTTTTGTAGTGTCTTTATCTGGTTTTGGTGTTAGGGTAATGCTGGCCTCATAGAATACATTTGGAATCTTTCCTTCCTTTTCTATTTTTTGGAATAATTTGAGAAGAATAGGTATTATTCTTCTTTAAATGTTCGGTAGAATTCACCTGTGAAGCCGTGTTCCTGAACTTTTGTTTGTTGGGAGTTTCTGTTTTTGTTTTTTACAGAAACTGTATTTTTAGTAAGCAAGTACATATGCTGCCTTCCAAAGTTTAAGCATTACTGGTTTGGGAGAAATTTGCTAAGGAAAAGGAAAGTCTGTGTATTTAAACCCAACTATTTAAACCTTGATTAGAAGAAGCCACTGTGTTCTTTCTTCTGTAGGAAGCTATCAGGAAATTTGAATATCTAGAAAAAGTCCTTCAGGTTTGTGTAAGAAATTGTTACGTTTTTGTAAGTATAAGTCACCTGACTTTCCGGAGATCTTAGCAGCCTATGCATATAGAAGAGTCATGTTACAAGTTACAATTCCAGTTAAACTTATTCTACCCCAGCTGCACACACAGGATCTCTAGTCCGCAAGCCCAAGAAATTTAGGAAGTTCCTATGAACTAACTTAAACATGCAGAGGTTCAAGTCCTTTTCCACCAGGTGGCACCATGGGCTTCCCAAGGTTCTGCTAGGCCTCTGTCATCTTTGACCAGGCCTCTCCTGGATACCCGAGGGCCACCCCGGCACCATCACCCCCACTGAAGCCCAGGCCCTGAGGTCTTCCAGTGACCCACATATTCAGAGTTCAACTAGAGTCACTGTAAATATTTCAGGATGCATCTGAGATAAGGATGCCTCAGATAAAGACTCTATTTGTAAAGCACATATCCATAATAGAATGACCGCCTCTAAAATAAATTAATAACGATTCTTAAAATATCATCAAATATTAAGTCAGCATTCAAATTTCCAGTTACCTAATAGATGTCATAGACTTTACCTTCCTCAGTGAGTCTTGACTTGACCCGAGAGGCTGCTTGGGTGTGATGTGAAGGCTGAGGCCTGAGAGTATTTCAGGATGCTGAGGACCTTATCGCCATGGCGTCATGAAGAGAGCACAGGATTCAGAACTAGCTGACTTTATTTCCAGCCCTCGCTCTGCTTCAATAACCTCCCTGAACCTCAATTTTCTCCACTGTAAAATGGGATTCCATGTGGCAGATTGGGTGGTGACATGCCCTCCTTGCTGGGTGATTGCGGATTCAATGGGATTCTGTATAGGAATGGGGCCGTGTCTTGGATCTGTTGACCAGTTGTTTCCCAGGGTGCAGAAGATGAGGCTGAGAAGGGGTTTGGGTTCCAAACATCATTTGTTACTGGTAGCACATCAGACCAGAGCATCTGGCCTGCTGAGGCTGTCAGGGAATTTATTTTCCCTCTAACTGCCTCGGTAACCCAGCAGCCTGCATGGTCCCTTGCACGGCGGGTGTCCTGAGATAATTGCTCAAGTACTTTGTTAAGAGAGAAAAGCTCCCCACATGTCCATTAACTCCCTGCGTGGGGCAGTTACAGCCCACGGCTCCAGGCACCATTTACAGATTCACAGTTCATTTTCTCCATCACGATGGACTGAAATACCTGAGACTTGCTTCTGTTTCCCTCCGTAACAACACATATCCACAAACAGCAGATTGACCAGCTTGCTCTTCCGCCGTCCCTTCTCATAATCATCTCTTCCTCCTGATCTCTCTCCCCCTCCTCTTCAGCTGATAGAGGCATGAAGGCAGTTTCACTTTGAATTTCAAATGTCCCAAGAAGTGCTTTCATCCCCAGTGGGGACTGATGAGTTGGGTGCTTAGGAAATAAACTGAGCACACGGGAGCGGTTATAATTCCCGGCCCAATGCCAACATCACAAAGAATAGCACAGTAGCGCATGAATCTACTACTTGCATATGTTTACTTAATCACATTGGAATTCTCTTTGAACTTGACCCCAGGGGATTAAGATTGCAGAACTGGCTGGTAGCTCAAATAATCCACTGGAAAAGTTCAGCATCACACAAGAGCTTCAGGATAAAAGGTCGAGGGGCTACTTGGGAAGAGCTCCCAAGCAATGCAACTTCTGACCACAGGCTTACCCAGAGCTGTGTACGCCTCTCCACTCCAGGCTATGGGTTGCAAACTGGCTGGGAGGATATGATTTTCTCTGAAAATATATGTGCCTAACCTTGGATTTCCATGTAATGTGCTGCTTAAGTGTTTGGTCTTTCCAAAGCGCGGTGGTCTGGGGGCTTTGGGTGAGGCTTGGTGAGGCTGGGTGATATGGAGGGTAGTGCCGACTCCGTGTTCAGGCACAGGTGGCGAGTGGAGATCTGAAAAGGAGGTCAGGCTGGGCAGCTGCAGGGACAAGCAAGAAGGAATATGTATGAGTGGTTTGGGGTTCAGTGGGAGGGGCAGTGAAGTGACAAGTCCCAGAGCAAAACTGCCCACAGGGTCCAGACACTCCTCTCATTGCTATGGAGAGTTGCTGGCCAGTTGTGGATGGATTGGTATAGGGGTTGGCAAACTATGGCCCACGGGCCAAATCCGACCTGATGCCTGTTTTTGTATGGCCTCTGAGCTAAGAATTTTTTTTTTTTAATGATTGGAAAAAAATATTGAAGAAAAACATTCTGTGACTTAAAACATAGGAAATTCACATTTCAGTATCCATACAGTTTTATTGGTACACAGCCATACTCACTCACTTACATAATGTGGAAGGCTGCCTTTGTGTCATCACAGCCGAGTTAAGGAACTGCAACAAAGGCTGTGTGGACCGCCGTGCCTAAAATATTTACTGTTTGGCACTTCACAGAAAAATTCTGCCGACCTGTGCATTAATGTCCATTGGAAGCACAGATCTGAGACAGTTTGGGTTCTGGGGGGATGGCATTAAAGCCAAATGCAATGAGCCATGGACCAGCTGGTCTCACAGGGGTCCAGTTTCCTAACCTGTGAAACGGCATATTAACAGTACCTATCTCACAGGTGGCTGCCTCCCAAGAACCCGCTCCAGGAAGTCCCATGTATATTTCAAGGTATTTGCATGGTTGGGAGAAACCAGAGAAATTGGCTGGAGAATGTTCTCAGGCTTGAGTCATCATCTGAACCGCTTGCTGAGCTTTCCAAAGCAGTCCTGGGCCACCGTTCCTTGGAGAAACCGATTTGTTAGGTCTGGGATGGGGCTGAGAGTTTATTGTCACCAAGCCGCCTAGGGATGAGGAAGCTGTGGCCTGGCCCACATACTCTGAGCCACAGATGAAGAGACACAGGGGTTTGATCAGTCCTTCTGGATCCAAATTCAGTGGCTCCTATGCCTGCATTCCTTCTTACTGAGAGCTCACGACCCCATGTTTCTTCTCTTGTCCCCACACAGAGCTCAGGTTGTCCTGTGGTGTTGTGGCTTGTGGACGCCATTCTCTGCTGCTTTCTGAGGCCAGGCTCTGAGGTGCACATAAGTCTCCACACCAAAGCCCTGGGATAAGACCGCACCTGGTTCTACAGGGCTAGAGGTGGGAGGTATGTCTTTGACTTGGACTTGGTTCCTGTCTAGCTGGGAGCCCTCAGGCAAACCATTCTACAGTGACTCTCTGCCACCCCAAGCCTTAATTTCTTCATCTGTAATACATGGCTGGTCCTCTTCATCTCATGAGGCTGCTTTGGGGCCCAGAGAGATGATAGTGACAAAAGCACCCTGTAGATGGAGAATGTTGGATGGGGCTCTCAGATGCTCGATAAATGCATTCCATTTGGCCCAGAACCTGGGGCACGATGCCCCTTTAGCTTATACTCTGGACATTGGGATTTACACTTTCCAAGCTACCTGCTATCTGCTGTTGGACCTCCACTGCCCACAAAAGAGATACTGGGCCTGGGTTGACCAGCACCAAAAGGCCTGCATCCTGAGAAATCCCTTCAGTCTTGGTCACCCTGGTGGGTGGGGCCTGACCTAGGAACTGAGCCTTGTGCCATCAATCAGCTGATTGCAGGGAGGGCTTGGAACTGCGGAGGAACAGGGGAGTGGGCCTTCGGCATCCTGTTGAGGCCCTTCTCCTCCTGGCCAGAACCCCAATCCCACTCCTAAGACCTCTCTTCTTCTGGGCCCCCTCTGAGCTGAAACACAGCCTGATTTAAGGCTGTATTTAGAGTTTATCCGCTTTTCTCCATCTCCTTCTCCCTCCCAAGTCTGGGCCACCGTCATCTTCACCTGGGAGTAGCTTTTGAACTTACTCACCTGTTTGCACTCTGGCTCTCATCAACTGTGCCCTTCACACACGTCTACACTTATTGTTTATTAACAATAAGTCTTAATTAATTAAAGTGTAGACTTAATTATAAATCTACACTTATAGTTTATTACTAACACACCTATTGCATCAAAATGCTGTATAATTATGTAGTCTATGCTTAGGTTTTCCAAGGTCACCCCAGTTCTCTTAGCACACAGAACAAAGTACTTACCTGGCCTACAGGGCCAGCCCCTGGTCCAGCCTCCCTTCCAGGCTTAGCTGTCGCCCCTCCCCCTTGCTTACCCTGCTTGCTCACCTCCCTCCCGGTTTGGGGTCTGACTGATTCTTTTTTTTCTTTTAAAGATTTTATTTATTTATTTGACAGAAAGAGATCACAAGCAGGCAGAGAGGCAGGCAGAGAGAGAGAGAGAGAGGAGGAAGCAGGCTCCCTGCTGAGCAGAGAGCCCGATGCGGGGCTCGATCCCAGGACCCTGGGATCATGACCTGAGCTGAAGGCAGAGGCTTTAATCCACGGAGCCACCCAGGCGCCTGATGTCACATCTCTTCAGGCCCCAGCTCCAGCATCATTTCCTCTAGGAAGCTTTCTTTAGCCTTCCAGATGGGACTGGTTTTACCTGTACTTCTTCAGAGCACCTAACACAAATGTCATTGTGGTCGGTATTTGTGTGTAATCACTTGTCGTCCATCTTCCCTGCAAGGCTTTACACCTTCTGAGGGCAGGGACCCCATTTGTTCCTGCTGCATTCCCAGCAGCTAGCACAGTGCTCAGTAAACCTTCTTTGGATGAATGGGTGGCTGAATGGAGGACCAGATGGACAGATGGATGAAAGCTGAGGGCGGTGGATGGTGGGTAGATTATGGTCGGATGGTAGCTGGAAACATCCATGGAATGAACAGGTGGTTGGAAGAATAAGTGGCTAGATGGCTGGACTGATAGAAAGATGGATGAGATGGGCGGTTGCATGGATGTACAGGTGGACAGGGGCTCCTGAGACCCTGTTCTCCCCGTCCTTGGGTTGCGCTAGTAGAGAAGATTAATTCCAGTCCCAGTCTCATGCCATCCATTGCTTTTTCCTCCTTCACAGTAATAGTTACCAACATTGCTGGCAGAGGGGACATGCCTTTCCCCATCTCTTTGGGAAGATGGTTGTCTGCAAGGTGGCAGCTGAGTAGTTCCAGCAGGCCCTGGTGAAGACGGGGTCCGATGCCCTGACCTCATTTCTACCAAATTCTAGTACCTGTTAGGATTACTTGCATGTTACCTAGGAAACTAACCCTCAGTAACAGCTTCCTCCTGGCTGGGCCCTCTTGAGTCAGATTCTGCATTGTGAATGGCAGTAGTCTGCTGCTGGTCCCTTGGCTGTAAACACTTGGGGCCCCCCTTATCTCCCATAGTGGGGGTGAGCAAAACTCTTTGGTATAGGACCAAATAGTGAATACTTTAGGCTTCCCAGACTTTAAGTATCTGTTGCAACTCAACTCTCTTTTTGGAGCATGAAGGCCCACCATAGAGAATATGTCAGTAATATGGCTGTGTTCCAGTAAAAATTTACAGAAGAGGTAGATTTAGCCCTTATAGTTTGCCAATTCCTGTTTTAGAGCAAGAGCTCTGAAACTTTGGACCAAAAGCTTTAGCATTAGCGGGGAACTTGTTAGCAATGCAAGTTCTTGGGCCTTGCCCTAGACCTAGTAATTCAGCAACAAATATTTTCTGTTCACAACCCCATTTCCTTCTGAACACCAGTCACACATATATTGGGTTGCTGAGAGTTCTCTCAGAGCTCAATGATGCGCTTTTAATTAAAAAAAAAAAAAAAAAAATCTTTCCCTCTGTGTTTCATTTTGGGTAATTTCTGCTGCTGTCTTTAAGTTTACTAATCTTTTCTTTTGCAATATGTAATCTCCTAATCCTATCCACTGTTGTTTTTCTTTTATTTGAGATATTGTAGTGTTCATTACTAGAAGGTTGATTATGGTCTTTTAAAAATATCTTTCATTAAAAAAACAACCTTTCATGTTTCTTTTTCTTTTTTGTGAGAGAGAGCGAGAGAGTGAGTGAGCTCATGGGGTGGGAGTGGGGGTGCTGGCAGAAGGAGACAGAGAATCTTAGGCAGCCTCCCCTGAGCGTGGAGCCTGAGAGGGGCTTGATCTCACGACCCTGAGATCATGACCTAAGCCGAAATCAAGAGTTAGACGTTTAACTGACTGAGCTACCTGGGTGCCCAAAAACTTTCATGTAACTTTTTGACATATGGAATACAATTTTAATAATTGTTTTAGGGGCACCTGGGTGGCTCAGTGGGTTAAAGTCTCTGCCTTCGGCTCAGGTCATGATCCTGGGGTCCTGGGATCAAGCCCCGCATCGGGCTCTCTGCTCTGCAGGGAACCTGCTTCCTCCTCTCTCTCTGCCTGCCTCTCTGCCTACTTGTGATCTCTGTCAAATAAATAAATAAAATCTTAAAAAAATAATAAAATAATTGTTTTAATGTCCTTGTGTACTAATTCTAACACCTGTGTCAGTTCTGGGTTGATTTCAATTGACTGAATTTTTTCCTCACTATTGTTCGGCTCTTCTGTTTCATTGCATGTCTAGTCATCTTTGATTGGATGTCACGTATTATGATTTTTACTGTGTTGGGTGCTGGATTTTTGAATTCTTGAGCTTTTTTCTGAGATGCAGTTAAATTACAGTTTGACTCTTCCGTGTCTTGCCTTTAAGATTGGCAGGCACGACCAGAGCAGTGCTCACTGGGGCTAACTATTCCCACTACTAAGGCAAGAGCTTTCTGAATACTCAAAACCCGTGAAGTTTTCCAGTCTGGCTGGTGGGTATAGGTACTATTCCTGGCCCTACGTTTGGGAGGATCTTTCCATGACCTATGATAGTTTCCTTGTATGTATGTGCTGATCTGTCTCTGCTAAGTGCTCAAGGGGGATCCTCTGCAGGTCTCCAGAGCTCTCTCCTCTCTAGCACTCTATCCTTCAACTTGTAGTGGCTCGAGCCTCCCTAAACCCTTAGTTTTGTTTCTTCAATTCAGAGAGTCCGTGGAGCTCCTCTTGGGTTTCCCTTCCCTGCACCTTGTCTGGAAATTTTCTGAAGGCAGCAAATGAGGCAATTGTAGGTCTTATCGTATTTATTCCCTGTATCTCAGGATCATTGTCTGTCATTCTTTAAAGTCCAGTGGTGTTCAAATTCATTACTCCATCTTGGTTGAATGTGATCTATAAGCAAATGTGTTGATCTCAGATACAAGCAGTAACACAGACTTTATAAATTATAGTCCATTCATTCCTCAGAAACCGCAATGAAGAATTTGTTTTTGGGGCGCCTGGATGGGTCAGTGGGTTGAGCAGTCTGACTCTTGATTTCAGCTCAGATCACGATCTCCAGGTCATGAAATTGAGCCCTGCTTTGGCCTTTGCACTAGGCACGGAGCCTGCTTAAGATTCTCTCTCTCTCTCACCCTCTGCCCTCCCCCACCCCGCTTGCACACTCTCTCAAATTCATAAACAAATCTAAAAAAAAAAAAAAGAATTTTCATTTTATAGCTCAGGAAACCAAGGCTCAGACATGTGAAATACTCATTTGACACCCAGGCTCTCGGATGTTCATTATTTGATGCTGTTTCCGTATGCGTCTGGGCTGTCTCCTCTTCACGCCGCAGCACACACTGGGAGCGCAGTAGACCAGGTCAGAGCCTCCTCACTACTCAACGTGGGGGCTGGGGGCCAGAGTCCTTGGCATCACCAGGAGCTTGTTAGATGTACGGGGGGAGCTTGGCCCCATCCCACCTGCTGCATCAGAACCTACGGGTCGTTAGCAAGATCTCAGGTGACCTTCTGTAATGCATGACAGTTTGAGACGCATTAAGTTAGAAAATAGTTCCGGGTCCTTGATCCCCTGGCCCAGTCCTGGTTCCCTGGTTGCACAGACTGAGTGAACTATGAGGTGGCACGGCCAGACACCGGCGTGAAACCGTAGGTCCTCGCCTCTCTTCTGGTGGCGGTTCTCGCGCCTGTAGCAGTCCACCCTGGACATGGCTCCCGGAGAAGCCGGTTTGTAAGCAGAAAGACACAGGGGTTCCTGGGCAAAGACAGAGCTTTCTTGGTAAGACAAGTCCTTTTAGGCCCTAGCCGTCTTTTGAAAGCCTGTAGGAACAAACAGCCCCTAGCAGGCCTAATCATATCAAAGACAATGAACCAGTGGCAAAAGTTCCTGGGCTGATTCAAAAGTGAAGATTGACATCTTCAAGCTATCTTTGTAGGATCTAAACCCCTTTGAGCACTAGGGTATGAGACCAACTAGAGCCAAAGAATTGATGATGACTGCCCCTTGCCAGCCCTCATGACTTTGACCTGGGCTCAGTCACCTGCAGATGACTTTTGCCCCAGTTCCACGCTGTATTCCCCATTGTGCAGGCCCTTCGGGAACATGTATGCATGCTTAGCTTCAACCGTCCCCAGTGTTATTGTTCGAGGAGACGCCCTGTGGGAAACAGCCTTGGTGTTCTCCTTACTTGTTGCAAGTAAAACTGTTCCTTTTCCTATTCTTTGGCTGGGCTGTGTCTTCTGTCTTGATACCCACCTGTCCTCTGAGAGTTTGTCTAGACCCCAGTTTTCCAGGAAGCTGTGACTCACTCTGCCTTTGTCTACCTGCCAGGTGCAGAGGCCAGTGGACTGATCTCGGAAAAGGAGCCAGGAAGGCCTCTGGAAAGGGAGGGAAGGAGAGGAGCAGAGAGTCGTGGAGAGGGGCTGCAGGCCCCGGTGCCTTCCCTGGAGCAGGGAAGGGTGGCCGGGTGCCAGTGTAGCATTGCCTGCCCCACTCCCCAGTCCCCCGGCTGACCACAGCCAGAGCAGGCCATCACACAGCTGCCCAGGCTGCCATAGCATTTTCCTTCTGAGGCTTCGCCTTTGCATTTCAAGGAGAGCACATCTGAAAAAGCCTCTGGATTCCTTCTCAGTAGGACAGGGCCTTTTGAGCAGATGGTCCCACAGGACTAAAACCACAGGGGAGGAGAAGGCCAGGCTGTTAAGGAACTATTTATTTCTTATTTATTTCCTCTGAAGCCAATACCAGGCAATTCGCATAGATTGCTCCCAGGAAGAATGTGGCACCCTAAGGTCCAAAGAGCTCAGAGGGGAGTGCTTGGGTGGCTCACTCAGTTAAGCACTTGACTTGGTTTCAGCTCAGGTGGTGGTCACAGGGTCATGAGATCGAGCCCCCATTGGGCTCTGTGCTTAGCTCAGAGTGCGCTTGGGACTCCCTCTCCCTCCGCCCCTCCCCCTTGCGCACTTTCTCTCTCTCAAATAAATAAATCCATCTTAAAAAAACAAAAACAGAGCTGGGAGATGCTTAACAAAGTTCTAGACCAGCCTCCTCTTCCCAGGCAAGCATGCGCTTTGTATAGACAGAGAGCTCCAGACACAAGCAGAACTTCTCTCCCAGCCAGGAGACTCTGCAGCCCCTCTCCAGGCATGGGGGTCCCAAACTCCTCTTTCTACCCAGTGGTCACGAGCCATACTGCAGCCAGGTGCCTGAGGAAAGAGAACAGCGCTCTGTGACGTCACGGTGACCCGGGTTCGGATCTGGAATGCACGGTCTTAGCTGTGAGGCTTCTGGCAAGCTTAGAAGCTTTGGGTCTCCCGTTCTTGATCTAGACAATGGGGTGATCATGAGATGCACCTGAAAGTGTTTCAGTATAGTGAGTTACTCTAGGGGCCAGGTGAAATGGTTAATTTTATCCATCAAAGGTCAAGTTGATGGGGTCATGGGGTGCCCAGATATTTGGCTCAACATTATGTCTGGGTGTGTCTCCAAGGGTGTTTCCAGTTGCAATTAGCATTTAAATTGGGGGAGTTCAAGTAACTAACCAATCTGGGCTAGAAAACCACCTAATTCAACTATGAATACGGGTCTGATTTATCTGGCATTTTGCTTCAAATCCCTGCTTTTGTCGTCTAGATGCACCTTGTCATTAACCCAACCCCGCATCTTATTACCGTCGCGGAAGAAATGAAGAAATAACTCCACTGTGATATTTAGCAAATTATTTTTAATCTGATGAGTAAACTCACATTAGTGCAGCTGTTCATGTCAAAGAGAAAGGAACAGAGTGAGGGGTGTTTGGGGCGCCTGCTGGGCGGGCTCCATCAAAGGGGGCTTGTTATCTCGCATTCTGTCTCTGGTCGTGCTGTTTCTGCTGGAATATGCTGTCACTGCCTTGTCGCGGGTGGCAGTTACGACACTTGAAGAATGGGGAAATGTCCTGATTCAGTACGAAGGCCCTGACTAAGCAAGAAAGGCGGTTTTCTAGACGAAGGAGGATCCTGGCCTCAATCCCCCGTTCCTCAGCCTTGTGCTAGGTGGGCTTCCTGCCCAGCCCCCTCTTCCCTGGGTGTTCTCTTTCTTCTGGAGAACTCACTCCCCAAGCGGAGAGCGTCAGCTGCCTCGTTCATTGGCTTGCCCATGGGAGAGCTTCCAAAATAGAGCTCCTTCTGGAATCCTAGCCTTCATAATTGCTGTGGAGCAGGTGACAGACTTCTCCCGGGCATCTGGATCGCTATCTCTTTCCCATTCAGGCCTCAGCAAAAATGTCACCTCCTCAGAGAAGCCCTCCATGATCGCCTGTCTAACGGAGTCCCCGCCCCTGCTTGCAATCTCATCCACTGTCAGCCACGTGACTGAGCCACTTCAGACGCCCGGCTCGGGCCTGGAGATGGCCGTGGCTCTAGCTGATGCCTGGTAGCTGAGTGTAAGGACAGGAGGCTCCCAGTGAGAACCACCCAGCTGAGCCTTGTCAACTCACTGACCCGAGGGATATAAGCTATTATTGTAAGCCAGCGTGGTAGCTAATTTCACTTCAGTACACCTACCTCACTAAGAGGCGGGGGGCATCCTTCTTATTTTTTAATTTTTTAAAAATTTTAATCACCTGGTGTTCATCACAAGTTTCCTCCCTAATCCCCATGGCCTATTTCCCTGTCCTCCCACCCACCTCCCCTTTGGTCACCGTCTGTTTGTTCTCTAGAGTTAAGAGTCTGTTTCTTGGTTTTTCTCTCTTTTACCTTAGCTCATTTTGGTTTTTTCCTTAAACTCCACATATGAGTGAAATCCTACGGTGTTTGCCTTTCTCTGACTGACTTGTTTCACTTAGAATACCATTCTCTAGCTCCGTCCATGTTGCTGCAAATGGCAAGATTTCATTCTTTTTATGGCAGAGTAATGTTCCATCGTATATATACTCCACACCTGTTTTATCCGTTCACCCACCGATGGACACTTGGGCTGTCTCCATGATTTGGCTATGGTAGATAGAGTTGCTATAAACATAGGGGTGCATGTATCCCTCTGAATCAGTGCTTTTTTATTCTTTGGGTAAATACCCTGTGGGGCGATGGCTGGATTGTAGGGTACTTCCATTTTTAAGTTTTGAGGAACCGAGGAGGGATAATCTTATCCTCTTTAGAAACGAGGAAATGAAGCCACAGGGAGGCTGTTTTATCCCTGCAGCCCAGATGCTAGGAGGCATTTCTAGCCTCATTTGGTAGAGGATAAACTGAGGTCCTCGGTGGTGAAAAAGCTTGCCTGGGAGTCGTTGCTGGTGGCTTTGGGGTTGCTGAGAGGCCCAAAGCCCTCAAGGCCTGAGCTGCCAGCCTTCAGCCTTGCCACTTTTCAGGCTTCCTGTCACATGAGGGCCATTTTCCAGCGGCAGTCTGCATTTCTCACCTTCCCAGGGAGCCCCACCCTCGCCGAGCAAGCACCAGGGGCTGACATTTTGTGAGCTGTGCTAGGAACAGGACTGGGTAAAAATAAACTCCAGATGGAGGAAAGAGCTAAACAAACAAACCAAGAAAACTAAGATAGAATATTTGTGGAATATATAGGAGAATATTTTTGTAATCTTGGGGAGTGTCAGCCTTCCTCACCAAGTCACCAAACTCAGATGCTACCAAGGAAAAGATGGACACTCTTGACAACATAAAAAAAAAAAAAGCCCTTCAGATCGACAAAAGGCACACTAAATGGAGGGAAATGCCATCACAGACCAGAGAAAACTTTTTTTTCGTACCTCACAAAGAGTTAATATTCAAACTGTTCAATGAGAAGAAGTTAAAGTACCCAATTTAAAAAATGGGCAAAGGATGGAAGACAATTCAGAGAAGACCACTGTAACTGGCCATGAACCTTTAAAAATGTACTTGGCCATATCTTGCATGGTCAGGAAAAGGCAAACTAAAACAAAGGCACTTTGTTAAAAACTCCGATGGACAATTTTTAAAAAAAAATTGGTGATACCACGCGGTGTCAGGGATGCAGGTCAAAAGGCATTCTCAGACCTGGCTGGTATTTGTAATTGCCTGCTCATATCCACAAGGGGCATGAAGTTTTCCCACAAACCTTCTAGAAGCGTGCCATTCCACAGGGTAGCCATTCACACCAGATTTCAAAGACTTGATAGGAAAAAAACAATGTAAAACACCTCATTGCTGATTTTCCAAGATGGCTAACCGGTTGAAATGATAATCTCCTGATGTATTGAATCAGATAAAGTATTATTAAAGTGAATTTTATGTGTTTCCTTGTTCTTTTGTGTGGCTCCTGGGAAAGTTAAAATTCCATATGTGACGTACATTTACCTCACATGCACAGCACTATTTCAGAGTATGGCTAAGTTAACACTTTCTGCAGGCTCTACAGAAGTATGATTTGGCTCAGCTTGGGTTTAGGTCCCCCGAGTCCTTAATTAATGGCCACATGATGGGCAGCCAGTGAAGAGGGGCGGGGGGAGCCCATGCTGGTGTCTGTATCTGTCCAGCTAGATGTCGGGCACACGCGTCCCTGCCTCTCCTAGTCTTTGTTTTCCTCTTGGACGTGACATGGAGGAGTGAGGCCACCTTCAGGGCCTCAGCTGCCCTGAGAGAGGAAGACTGGATGGCTTCCGCCTTCTATTACCATGGTGGGTGCAGGGGACTCTCTATGAGGCAGATGGACAGTTTCTAGGACTTAGAAGGAGGCTACCTCCCTACTCAGTGGCCCCAGAGAGAGGGCTGCCAAGCAGAGTGGGGTGTGGATGAGGTTCTGGAAGCAAGGGTCATCGCAGCCCAACACACACTCAGGCTGCATTGGCCCCATTGACCTGAACACATGGGCAAAATGGGCTTGAACCTCAGAGGAGCTGGAATATTCTGAACCAGTGAGAGGAGAGCAGAGGGAGTGTGCTTAGCGTGTGTGTGTGGTGTGAGGGGAGTCACTATGACCAGAGTCCTCCCCTGTCCCCTGTTCCATAGGTGGTGCCCCCTCACAAATATTGTTTCTTCTTCCAGCCTGACAAACTGAGGGAATCAAACTTTTGGGGTCCCCATTGCAAATGCTAAAATGTCCGCAGTCCTTATTGTGTGAGTTAGAGACAAAGAGACAGCCTCCCCACACCCCCCAATAAAAACCCTAGCACAGACACACCACCTGAGGTGTTCTGTTTTTTTTTTTTTTTCCTTCTCTCTCACACAGAAGTCCAGAGGCAGGCGTTCCAAGGGCTGGTGTGCTGTCCCACAGTAATCAGAGACCCAGGCTCCTTCTGCCTTCTTGCTCTACGATTGTTAGTAGCTTTCATCCCTAAATTTGCCTCTGCTTCAAAAGGATTGTTGGAGCTCCAGCCATCACACCTGCATTCCAGGCAAGGAAAAGAGGAAGAGAGAAGAGCAAAAATGTGCATCCCAGCTTTCTATTCTCCAAGATATCGTGCCCAGTAACCTCTGCTCACATTTCATTGACCAGAATTTCATTACTTGGGTGAAGGGGAGTCTGGGAAATGTGGGTTTTCGAGCTGGGTGCATGGCCACCTGGACTTAAACAAGAATTCTGTTTCTAAGGAAGAACAGGAGAATGAAGTTTGGTGGGCACCTAGCAATTTCTGCCTCACTTAGCACAGCAGTCAAGGCGTTGAATGAATTTTCACACCAGCGAGCTCATTCTGTTCCTTCTTCCTGCTCAGCAGGCATGTCTTGCAGATGGGTCAGCAGGGAAAGTCCATCATTTGGCCGTTAGGTTTGGCTGCCCTGACTGACATGCACCTCCTGAACAAGCCCGAGCTTTCTGTCTTCCCGCGCAGCACTTCTGCTGCTTCCAAGGCAGCATCTGGAAACCCACGTAAAGGGCAGAGCCGCTAATGGCTCTCACTCTGTTCCCCAGCGAGCAGTGCAGTCTCCATCCCACTGCCCTGGAACTGCCCACTGAGAAGACCCTGAGTTTGCACGCACTTGCACGCACATACACACACTCCTCAAAGAAAGAAACCTCTTCTAGTGTTAGTACCTTCTCACCTGGAGCGGGATACACAGGTAAGCGGTCTCCCATAACATGGGCCGATCTCCGTAGGACCTGAGCCCAGAGCAGGGGTGCAGGTGGCCTGTTATCCAATCCCTGCAGGCTCCCCACAGGCCCCTGTGTCACCTTCCAGCTGCACAACCTCACAAATCAAATATCACGTCTAATTCTTAAAGCTGTTTTCATGACAGCGGTTTTCCATTTAATCCCCAGAGCTAACAATATGTAATCAGTTTTCCTTAACAAATGACCTCCTTTAACTTCATTAGTTCATAATTAATTTGCTAGCATGTAACCAAGATAATGAACACTGCAGATTAGGGACAGGAATACTGATTAAAATCTGAGCTGTTTCCCTAATTTTCCTTGCAATTTAATTCATTGATGGTGGTTGGTGATTGGTGGGTTTGGTTGAAAAAATTCAAGTGGGGGCCAGACGAAGGGGTCTTGCTACAGAGCGGTGTACTCTGTTGGTGACTCACCTTTTAGTTAATTTTGCTTTCTTGTCCTAAGGTACAGAGATACGAAGTCAGATAATCAAGTGGCAACTGAACACGGTTAATGGAGACTTGAAATCCTGCTGAGCCCTTCCGCTCAGGAGGCAGGTATAGGGCAGGGGAGAGGCGCTGAGCCGCACGAGGGCCATCCTGACCCGTGAGCATTGTCTCGCCAGTGGTCTGAGGCCTGTGGTGTACAAAGCCTGCACACTCCTTTCTCTTGTTTGCTCCCCACAAGGCTCCGGGCTGGGCATGGTGGAGAGGGGCCGCCGTGATGAGGAAACGGCCCTGGAGAAGCGAGAGAGGCTGCACCCTGTATCTCCCCGCCTGACCTCTGAGAACACCCATGCAGACATTGGCCAGTGCCTGGGGGCTGGGCTCTCTCACATGCCCCGCGCATGCGATCGGCCAGGTAAGCCAGGTGCTAGGCCACGAACCTTAAGGACCCTTATTCTCAGGGCCCTGCATTTGGAGCCCTCACTCGCTGCTGGTTTCACCCCAGCCCCGCACCCCAGCTTGCTTAGCCTCTGTTTCAAGCTTACTCCCTGTCCCGCCCTGCACTACTCATTTTTAAACGTGTTACCTCATTTAATCCCCCTGTCCTAGCGGTATGGGCGTCATCGGTGTCTGTGTTCCTACAGATGAAGACGGCGGGGCTTAGAGAGGGAGGAACTTTCCCAAAGTCACGAGGCTGGAAAGGCACAGTTTGATTAGAATCCTGGCTGTCTGGCTGTAGGTCCTACTCTCTGCTAAGCAGGACCCCAGATGTCCCACGGAGAGAAACAGGTGGATCTGGACATCATCTCCCCATGGGCTGCTTGCTCAGCCTGTAATGGCTGGGGGTTCCCTGGAGAGGGGCCGGAGAAGGGACAGCAAGCCAGGTGCAACACAGCTTGGGAATGCGGCCCTGGGGGTGGGGGGGTTGTGTGCTCCCGTGTGGTGGTGGGGGGGGCGGTGCAAGGCCAAAGGAAGGGGCAAAGAATCATCCTTGCCCTCGGTCTGCTCAGGTCGGCGGACCCTGCTGGTAGAGACAGGCCGGCTTTCACCCTGGTCTCCTGCGGCCTCACAATCTTAAATCCGAAATTCCTTTGTGTTCGGCTCCTCCTCTGGGTGTCCAGAGCTGGAGCCCTTCCCCGGGGACAGAGGATGGAGTGGGCATGCTCAGTGGGGCTCATGCTGTGGCCCGCTCCACATCTTGGAGGCTGACGGTAGGGCAGCTTTCTGGGAATTCTTCTGGAGCATCCCCACCTCCCCGGCCCAAGGAGCACTTGCTCTTTGGGGAGAGGAAAGCTGGGGGCAGGGATCCCTTGGGCCATGAACAGTACTTTGAGGGAGCCCGCCCAGTCCCCCCCTGCCCGCAGTGAGGCGAGAGCCAGAACAGCAGCAGATCTGAAAGACTGTGATCTATAATTTACATCCAGCTCCTTCCAGAAAGGACTGGCGGCTGCCTGCCAGGGGATTTGTAACTGTGAGTTTTGCTTTGATGAAGCTAATGGGATTTCAGGTGGTCCCTCGGGTTAGGTGGTACTGAATGAAGATTGTCTGTGAAGCATATTAACTTCTCTATCTTCACACCACAGCGGCAGAGTCAGAATAATTCTCTCCTGGTGGCAGATGGGGAAACTGAGGCTCAGAGGGTGACATGACTTGCCCAAGTTCCCACACCTGGAGAAGGCAGGATGTAAGTCTGGGTCTCTTTGATTTGGGCATCACCCACCACTGTTTCCTAGGGAGCAGATGTTGATATCATTTAAAATCTCTGACTGAAATCTCTTCGGTGCCTACAGGCATTTTAGGCACCACCCAGCTCTGCATGTTGCCCAGATAATTCTAGCCACCCACAGAACTCTGACCCCTGTCTCCCTGGGGACATTTCCACCCAAAACCTGGGTCTTGGTGAGTCCCAAATAGTGGCTTTTGTTATGTAGAGTAAGGAGGAACCGGGTGAGATTTGACATCTGTGTACTTTGTACTCACAGACCTGGCGGTAAGGAGATCTCCTCCCCTCCTCTCCAATCAAAGAATTGTAGACGATGAGATCCTTAAGGATATGGCTCTGAGGGGCGCCTGGGCCTCGGCCTTCAGTCTGGTCATGATCTCAGTGTTAGAGATCATGATCTCATGACGGAGTGTTCACTGGGCTCCCTGCTCAGTGGGGAGCCTGCTTCTCCCTCTGGCCCTCCCCCCACTTGTGTGTATGCTCTCCATGCTCTCTTTCAAATAAGTAAAATCCTTTTTTCCTTCTTCTTCTTCTTATTTTTTTTAAAGAACATGGCTCTGAAGTCAGATTGCCTGGTCTCAGTGTCGGCTCTACTGTTGGGGGATGGGTTTGTCAGCTTGGGTGGCCTTAACAAAGCACAGACTGAAGTGCCTTGAACCCAGAGATGTCTTCTGTCCCAGTTCTGGCAGCTGGAAGTTCAAGTGTCAGCAGGATTGGATTCTTCTGAGGTCCCTCTCCTTGGCCTGAGATGGCCACCTTCTCGCCATGTTTTTATGTGGCTTCTCCTCTGTGCACATCCCCTCCTCGTCTCATAAGGACACTTGTCCTCTTGGTCCTTATTGGATTGGGGCTATACCCTTATGACTTCATTTAACCTTAGTTATCCCCTTGAAGACCTCGTCTCCAGCTATAGTCCATTGGGGGTGAAGGCTTCACATACCTACTTTGGAGGAACTCTGGCCCATCCATCGTGGGTGAATAGGGGCAGGAGCCTGGCCAAACCTCAGTGACATGAGGTTAAGAAAAGTGACTCTAATGTGGAGCTGTTGAGGGAGCTAAACGAGGTAGCACAGGGGACGACCCATGGCCTGTAGCAAGAGCTCAGCGGGCAAGGGGCCAGCCCCGTCCCCTTCAGTATCACCCCCAGTATCACTACTGCATTATCTCTGCCGGTCTGGAGGGAATTCCAAGGACCCAGCGGGCTGCTGGCTTTAGACCCTCTAATCCCATATCTTCCTGCTTGTCATTCTTCGCTCAGACTTGCGGTCACAGAGGACCAGAGCAGCAAGGATCTTGAGCTTTAATACCAAATGCTGATTTTTTCCAAATGGAAAGACTGAGGCTGACTAAGTGGCTCATCTCGGGTCAGAATATTGGTGCCCTGGTGCTGTTCTGGTGTTCCCATGGCTTTTTGACCCATCTCAGGGACCCCTAGTGGCCTGGGGGTGTCCCCTCCTTGTTGGAGCCACCATGAACTATCTGGACAATTCAGTTAGGTTCCCCCTGCCCCTCATGTTTTAATGCTGATTTCCCTCCTGTCTGGACAGAGCACCTGCCACACGGTGAACAAAGAAAAGCCTTTAATTAATTACCAGTGCCCTACACATGGGTGCCCGGCCCAGCCCCAGTCCACAGACCCAGCGTCCCAGCTCCTGGTGTGAGGACAGCAAATCCTTCCAAGGGCAGCCTGACATCTCCTTGCCTTGTCCCATCCAGGCATCTGTGTCTCCCCAGGAATTTGGATGGAAGTATTAATAATCCACCAGGTTTCAGTGGGAAGGGCATAGTGACTCACTTGTTTTGACAGTACAATATCTCCAGTTAAAAATAATGCAAGTGCGAAAAAAACAGAAGTCTCAACAGGGCCTGGCAGCTCGGTTAATTTCTGACCAAACATCCACCCCTTCCCTCTTCCTTCCAGCAGAACCCCAGCTGTGCTCAGCCGGTGCCGTGTACTCCTGTCTTGCGTCAAGGCTGGGCACATGACCCAGTTCTGGCCAATGGGACTTGAGGGAAGTCTCCTGGGGACTTTATTTAGATGGGAAGGCCCCTGCCCCCCAGCTTTGGGTCTTGGGATGCAGTTGTTTGTGGGAAGTGATGGCTGTGGCAGCTCCCCTACAACCTGAAGGTCAAGGTCAGAACAGACGCTCAGAGGATGGACTGGGAGCCCGGACGTCACAGAGCCATGAACCCACCGCAGAACCTCCTGCCTCCAGCTTCTTAACTGAGGTGTAACCTCTGTTGTCTGAGCCGGGTTTGCTCGGGTGTTCCTTGCAGGCAAAGTCGTCCCAAGCAAAGCTAAGTTAGTGATGAAGCCTGGGCCAGGTATAGCCAAGGGAAGGAGTCTGTTCCTCCTCAAGGGTAGAGGGTTGGTAAGGACCCTGGATACAGTTCTCCATCCTGATGTCTCACCTTGTACTGGGTACTCACATAGTTGTCCCACAGCCCTCTGTTTCCTGTCCCCTCCCCACCCGCATGTAGCAGACTAGTGGGCACCACCCTGAGAGGTGAAGGGAGGGCCATTCCCCCCTTCTCCAGCTTCAATCAGTCGCCTCTGCTTTCCCATGGCTGTTTCTCCACCACCATCTCCTTGGCTCACCCTGGTTCTGGACTTCAGTTTTCCTTACAGATCCAAGAAGGACTACACATGTTGCAGGCCATAGATGCCCTACGCTGGACCCTTCCACGTACAGATTCAGATCCACGGGCCCCCAAGCCGGTCACAGTGTTCGCCAGATTTTGCAGATGGGAAAAGGTGGAGCTGCAGGAGGCCAGGTGACACGCCAAGGTCCTGTGGCTAGGTATTACACCTAGGTCTCTTTCTGCTCATTTTTCCCTGTAAGATGGGGCAGGGTTGGGAATCAATGTCCTTGGTGAGGGTCCCAGCATGAGGCTGAGTGGATTCAGATGTGGCTGGGCGTGGCTGGGCGTGCCTGATGGCCTAAGGAATTTGCTGGGATGAGAAGTTATCTAAGGAGAGAGTCAGCAAGATGAGCTCAGCCCAGGACTGACTGGGGCACAGGGGAGGGGGCTACGGAGGTTGCACTGAGCCTGAGTGCAGTTTGCGATCTCAGCAGTCTGGGAGGCATGGGTGGCATTTCAAGTAAGGACCATGTCAGGTTGGCCACACTACAGCTCAGGGGCCTGTGGGAACTGTGTGGGGAGAGAGCCCTCAGCAGGGCCTGGTGGCAGGCCAGGACTGGAGAGAGGCTGATGCACCAATGGACAGGTCCAGACCCCAGGTAGGGTAGGTGTGCAGTGGGGGCTGTGTGATCACCCAGACTTCTGTGGCCCCCACATTTGAAGGCTTTGCCTTGTAGGAAAGCTGTAGACAGCCTCTCCTGCCAGCTTCCTTGCTCGGGGACTGGAGTCCAGGAGTTGGCAAATCTGACCCACCACCTGCTTTTGTGTGGCTTATGAAATAAGAATGGCTTTTAAATTTTTAAGTGGTTAAGTTTTAAGTACTTATTCAAGTACCTGCACAATGTCCCCCATTTTGCCTCTTGGCCTACAAAGCCTAAACTGTTTACGTCTAGGCCTTGACAGAGTTTCCTGGCCCGTGCTGTGCTCTGTTTTAAGAGTCCAGCCCCAGGGACAGCTGGCTGCCAGTAGAGAGGCCTGGCTTTGCCCATGTCTTGGTCCCGAGGAGAGTAGGATGCTGGGCTTCCTTGGCTTCCGGCTCAGCGTACCAACATGCCCCCACATCTTCCCTGAGGCCCCCCAAGTAGAGAGCGGTAGGTCTGGGAGAGGTTGCAAAGCTCTAAGAGCAAGGCCCATGGCTCCAGCCTTCCCACAGAAGCCGTCCCAGGGCCATCGATGCTCCTAGCGGCCGCTATTGCTGGGGGCAGGTGTGTTCCTGCCAATCGAGCAGCATCTTACTGATAAAACCTAATGAGCTGCGTTTGACCACAACACGGCCCTGCCATGTGGCTTTCCCCCAGGGCTGCCCATCTGTCGGCCTTGGGAGACCACTCTCTGTGCAGCTGGAACCTCCCCCACCACTGAATCAGGAGAGAGCTGAGGTCCCCCAAGCCAGGCCCAGCACATAGGCCAGCAAATCTCTGTGCTTAGCCTGTGCCAGCTCCTGGCCACCTTCCAGGGCCTCAGTGACATTGCCAGATGGTGGCTAATGAAGGGTGAAAACTCCCGGGGAAGGCCTGGGCACAGAGGAGCGTGGGAAGGCCAATGAAACAGAAGGCATCCTGACCCCGGCGGTGGGAAGGGCTCCAGGTGTGGCCTAACTTTGCTTGGGGGGACTAACTTTTATTCCCGACCCCTTGCCAGCGGCCCTTCCTTTTCTCTTCCCATCCCTGTCTCCAGGGACCTGCCCGTTGGACGCTTATACATTGCAGAGGACAAGCCAAGGCAAGGCGTTAGCGGATATGTGGAGTCCACAGGCCCAGGCCTGCGTGTTCTGGGAGGTTAACTGCTCTGTGGTCCTCTCACCTGCAGAGGTCCTAGCAGACCGAGCCCTTCCTTTTTCCTGGGGTGAAGGGTTGGGCCTCACACATCTGGGATCTCTGTGGTTCATCGTGTGCCCCTGCAAGCCGCAGGCTGGCCTGTTCAGGTAAAATAATTTAGCCTAACGTAATCAGAGCTGTGACTGATGTTCACGTCGTCCCCTGATGCTTCCAAGTGTCGTGCTAGAGAGGCCGGTTCACAACAAGTCCTGTCCCCACCTGGGCCAGGGTTGCCTTCTCCCATCTGGAACCCCTGAAGGGCAGGTGGGCGGGGCCAGATGGGAGAACAGGGCGGGGTTAGGGCAGATCCAGCTCCACATAATGGAGAAAATATTGTTATAAAGCAGTGCAAGCCAACTCCTGGATGCCTGTGGCGTGCTTCCCCGGGCTGTGAGGAAGTGAATGTGGGCCAGAGGCAGGAGGGCACCACAGGACATGCTGGTCTGTTAGGAAAGCGAGCCATGGTGGACACGTCCGGGGCCTCGTGGCTGTTTGGTGACTGGAGCTGAGAAAGCTGAGGGGCTCTGCATAGTAGGGTGGGAGTTTTTTTTGACGTGGCAGGGCAGCCGGTAATGAAAAAGGACCCCGAGCATCCTGGTGGGTGTCGGCTGTTGGAATGGCTGAGGTTCTTTTCGGGAGTGGACCCATCCGAGAGTTAATTTTTTTTTTTTTTTTTACGATTTTATTTATTTATTTGATAGATCACAAGTAGGCAGAGAGGCAGGCAGAGAGAGAGAGAGGAGGAAGCAGGCTCCCTGCTGAGCAGAGAGCCAGATGCGGGGCTCGATTCCAGGACCCTGGGATCATGACCTGAGCCAAAGGCAGAGGCTTAACCCACTGAGCCACCCAGGCGCCCCCCGAGAGTTAATTTTAAGCTTGTTTTGCGGATCTATCTGCCCTCCTCTTTCCAGATCACCCACGCAAACTGCTGTCTTCTCAAGGCCCGGGGTGGGTCTGTGGCCCGTGGTTGGACAGGGTCATGTGAGCACACAGAACCAGCCAGGGGACTGGGAGCAGAGCACAGGAATTCAGAGGAGGCAGGATGAGAAGGAGAGTGACCCTGGGAATGTAACGCTTTAGGAATGTAATGCTTTGGGGAGGCACAGGGTTGGGGTGTGGGAGGTGACTCTGAGGCAGTGTTGTCTAGATCTTAAGAGGCAGAGAGACCCCAGGTGACCCGTGGGTTAGAGCCACTCTAGAAAAGTGAATAGAGCCCTGAGCCCACAGTGGGTGGATGATGGCTTTGCTCTGTGGCGTGCTGACCCATTTTCCTGGCAGTTTGCCAGCCAGATGCCTGTGTCTCTATCTCTCTGGCTTTGGAAGCAAAGATCAGAGTCTACAGCCCAGGGCTTTGTCAGGTGGAGCAGAGCTTTGAAAGGGCCTCAGTCATCCCTCTGGGTAAGGGAAAGAGCTGGGCATTTGGGGCATCTGCTGATTTTGTCTCACTGCTGGGGAGTCAATGGCAGAAATGACAAGTCCAAAGAATCGTAAAAGCTTTAAGACAATGGGGATGGGAATCTGCCTGGGTGGGCTCCAGCCTCCTTGACCCAGGACCCCTGCAGAGGCAGAAATGGTTCTGGAGCCCGGCTTCCCCAGGCCTTCCCCTGGCTCTGCTTAGCCCTGCTCTGGTGGAGGTGAGGCAGTGGGGAGGGAGGCTGGCCCCAGAGCTACTTTCCTGCTGTGGGCTTGGTGCTTTCTGGCTAGAGAAGGTCTTGGTTGACTAGGGCCTCCAGGGCCAAAGAAGGTGGAGGAAAAAACCCAGATGCACCCTCTCAGTTTTGACTGGACAAGGAGCTGGGCTTGCTGGTGAGCCCAGGCTGTAGCGGCATTTGTCACCAGGCTTCCGTCCAGGCGTCTGGGGAGGCACCATGCTGGGTGGGTCACGGAGCAGACTAGTTTGCGGAAATGGCCGTAGCAACAGGCACTGCAGCTCATGCTCTTCTTACACTGTGACATTGACCTCCATCGTGCAGGGAAACCTGTGTTCCACCCTGGTGACCGCCTCCAGCAATGAACTGCGATGAAGTGACTTCTGAGGCTCGGTCATAAAAGGTCATCCAGCTTCTGCCCAGTTCTCTCTTTTGGGGCATGCACCTGTGGAGCCCTGAATCCCCAGGTAAGAGGTCTTAGTTACATGGAAGACACCACGTTGGGGAGAGCATGTGGCGAGACTGTGGAGAGAGAGAGAAAAGCTCAAGGAGCCTGAGCCACCACGGTGGCCCAGCAGAGCAGCAGACCTGAGAGGGAGTGAGCCTTCAGGGGGGTCCAGCCCCATCGTCCATGTCTCCCCGATCCGATGCTGAATGCAGCAGAAGAGCTCCCCGCCGAGCCCCACCAACACTCCAGCTTCACAGGCAGAAGAAACATGTGGCTGTTCTAAGCTCACAGAGTTTTAGGCTCTTTGTTACGCAGCCATAACTGACTGATACAGGGGCAGAAGGAAGTCATGACTGCATAATAAGCAGCAATTTTGCCAAATATTTTACAGACACGAACTCATTCCATTTCTGCAACAGAAAGGTAAACACCACTGCTGGCCTGCCTTTAAAGATGCAGACACTGGGAGTCACAGGAATGAAGTAGGTAGACACAGGACACCTGCCCGGTGACAGGATCAAGACTGGAACCCAGAGCTGAGCTGGAGCCAAAGCTGTGTCCCCTGGTGGTACCTCCCAGTTCTGGAATTCTACCCCCAGCTCTGCTGCGAGCTGATTGACCAGCCTGTAACAAGACTGTGTTCTCACCTGGGCAACAGAGACTCCCAGCCTTATACCTGTGGCCCGCCCGACCTCTTCCTTTGGATGCATGAGGCTGGCTCCTGTGGCCTATAAACTTCAGCCTTTTGAGACCAGTGGAGTGGGACCCAAGGACACTTGTGAGGAGGGGCTCCCCAGCAACAGTGGCAATGGGAGAAAATTGTGCTCTGGACCATGGAGCTTTTGGTGAGGGAGCTAAGAAGTCATCTCTTTTGAGGCGCCTGGGTAGCTCAGTTAAGCATCTAACTCTTGATTTTGGCTCAGGTCATGATCTTAGGGTTGTGAGATTGAGCCCTGTGTCCGCACGTCTAGCGTGGAACCTGCTTAAGATTCTCCCTCTCCTTGTGCCCCTCCCCTGCCTCTAAAAAGAAGAAGAAGAATCTCTTTCTCAATGTCTAGCATTTACCCTGTGCGGAGAACTGCTCAAAGGGTTTTGTGTAACCCTAATTAATTGTTACAGCAGCCCTGTGAGGTAGAGACCTGGTGGTAGGGATAAGAAAATGGAGACACAGAAAGGTTACTGAATTCACCCAAAGTTACGTGGCTAGTGAGGGCTGGGACTGGTATTTGGATCCATCAGTTTGGTGGAAGAATCCCGTGTGGAGTGATGTTCAAACAGCTCTACTCTCAGGCTGGTCCAAGCAGATTCTGTGCTATGTTTTCTTTCCTCTCCACATCTCTTGTTCCTTGATTGGCATCTCTTAGAAAACAGGGAGATATGGGCTGGCACCAAAAGGGGAGATGGGGTGCTCTGGGCTTCTCTCTGGTCCCTGGAATGCATTCAGTGAATAGCCCTCCCCAGCCCAATGAGAAGACAGAGGTCTGAATTGTCCCCGGAGAGATCTTCCCATCTGAGCAGGCTCCAAGTCTCCGCAGTGCCTGTTGCCATGGCAAACAGCCATTACCCAGAGCCAAGCAGATCCTTCCAGAACCCTCGCGCCACCCGTTACCTTGTGACCCAGCCCAGTAAATAGGCTGAGCTTTGAAGATGTGAAGTCTCATTAACCTGCGTCTGAGCTCAGTGTTTGGCTTCACCTTGGAGAGGCACATGCCCGTGCTCCCGCTCTAGACCTGGAAGTAGCTTTCCTCTCACCCCACCGTTCTGGAGGGAGACAGTGCAGTGTTCAGATGCTCATGGCCCCTCAACCTTAGAGAAGCACAGGAACTCTCCGGGCTCATGAGACTGAATCCTTGCATTTGAGCTGTTGCTGAATGCTGGTCCTGAGCTAGTTTCCCCCCGGGCCCTGCATGTCCCCACATCAAACACTCGGGAGCAGTTCACAGTCCAGTGACTGAGGCTGGGTTATTGTTTTGTTGGATTAACCAGAATATCTCGCTTTTTGGGCTGCTGGGTAGATAGAATGAAGTATAGTGTATCGAGGATTAGCATAGGGCCTGGCCCCAGGAAGGGGCAAATTCATGCTGGTTCCTGTTTCTTTGTCCTGTCCTGCTCCTCACCCCTCATCCTACCCCCCCAGCATACCCTCCTTTGTCCTCTCTTCCCTGAAAAGTACTCCAGAAACTTGAAAGAAAGCCTAGAGGGCTTCCTGGAGGTGATGTCCCCATACCCAAAGCAGGATGTATATTTTCCAATAAAACAATGGCCCCTATTTCTAGAATATCTGCTGTGTGCCATGCCCAGTCAGTGTGCTATCTCACCTGATTCTTATCGCAGCCCTTCCAGGTTTCAGTATCCCCGTTTTTCAGTTGAGGAAATTCAGATGAGACGCAGAGAAATTACATAGCTTACCCCAAGGCCACAGAGGTTATCTGAGCCTGGGGAGTGTGACATCAGAGCCTGGGCATTTAACCCCCACAGAGTACTTGTTTGTGTCATATTTGTGTCTGTGTCGGCGTTGAGCCTCTTCCCAGCTGCCTTCGTACCCTTCTTCCTGCTCTGGCTCCTCTGAGCAGCTGTGCCTACCTCCCCGAGGGACTGGGCCCTTCGTACCTCTGCCCCCCCCACTTCGGATTCTCTATGCCTTCAGTCAGGCAACGGACATTTGTCCAGCTCCTGGACCACACCTTTCGGTCCACTGAATGAATATGGAAAGAGAAGGGAAAGAAAGGAGACCAGGTCAAGTGTGAGCCTGACTGGGGCCATAGCCATGATAGTTGGCAGGCTCGTGGGAAGGGAAGAGGCCCCAGCAATGGGGCAGCTGGCAAAGCCAACTGAATGGTCACTTTTTAGGGCCCAGCAGCAAGCTCTGGACAGTCTAGGAAGCAAGCTCCCACTTTGAGAGAAGTAGTTGGAAAAACTCAAGCAGTGTTAGGTCCCCAGCAAAGCAGACAGAGGCATCAGAGCTGGGCTCCTGATCTGTGGGGCAACAAAGTACTGGGAGGGAAACTGAGGCAGGAACCTTGTCCTCCATGCTGGCCCAACGCAGTGGTCCACATGCAGGGTTCTGACCCCTAGCATGACCTGGCCATGCAGCCTTAGGCCTGGGGACGGTAGAACTTTATTCCAGTCCCAGGGGCCATTACTAAAGCTGTTGAGACTGCCTGTTAGGATGGTCCCAGACCTGGGTAGTGCTGGGTCCGCAGGAGGGCATATGCATTCCAGCTCAGGGGGCTGGGAGAGAAAATCAGGTGAGAAGAGGTGAAGTTGGCACCTCTCAGCCTCCCATCTCTCCTGCCATAGGATCCTGCATGCACAGAGCTCAGTCTCCAGACCTCTGGGGTTTGCTCTCCAAGGATCCTTAGGATTGGTGTCTTCTAGGGCTTAGGAGAGAAGGACCTGATACTCTGATTGTAGAACTTTATACTAAAAAGTTAATGAATAGTTGTTCTTTAAAAAAAGGGCCCGAGGACCTCAAAGAGGCCCTTCTTGTTGTGATGTGGGGGTGGTGGTGTTGACTAAGCTGTGGGTGCCGTAGATGCCAGTGCCAGGGGTCAGCCATGCCGGGGGGTCAGCCGTGCCGGGGGGTCAGCCCTGCCGGGGGGGTCAGCCGTGCCGGGGGGTCAGCCGTGCCAGGGGGTCAGCCGTGCCGGGGGGTCAGCCGTGCCGGGGGGTCAGCCGTGCCGGGGGTCAGCCGTGCCAGGGGGGTCCAGCTGTGCTGGGGTTCGTTTGTGCAGGGGGTCAACCAGGCCAGGGTCAGGTGTGCTGGGGGTCAGCTGTGCTGGGGATCAGCTGTGCTGGGGGGTCAGCCATGCTGGCCTCTGCCTACAGCTGTGGCCGCCTATCTCCATTCCACCAGCTTCATTCCACCTAATGACTGCTGGGCACCTGCCCGGGGAAGATAGATGGCTGCTGTCACTCAGGCAGGTGTGCGACACAGAGGCACAGACTATGGGCCACAAGGGCAAAGGCGCAGTTGCAGTCAGGTTGGGAGCTGGTTTGGGGTTTCCGGGAGGACAGAGGCTCCAGCCTGCACCCTCATGAGAAATGCAGTTGCTGCTCTGTCCTCCCTGCCATTTCCTCATCACTTCCTTCCTGGAAGCCAGCCAGCTCTCCCTGCCAGGACCATGGGCACCGTGGGCTGTCCTGCAGCTCCTCTGCTCCCCCACTCCCTGCCCCCAGGGATGAGAAGGGAGTCTCCTCAGTCCCACGTGACCCAAGTGCTGGCTCTGGCCTTCCGTCTTTAGCCTGATGTCATCATTACAGTGTCCTCAGGGGAGGAGGAGGAGAAGGAGGAAAAAGAAGGGGAGGGAGGAGGAGGAGAGGAGGAGGAAGAGGAGGAAGGGTCATTGATTCCCATGGGGCACTGTGGTGGGAGAAATCCCTTCCCACTGAGCTATGGAACTTGAGTGACCAACAGATTCAGTTTTCCTAGGACCAAGGGGGTGCTAGGAGGTGGGACTTTGAGTTTTAAAACCGAGAAAGTTCCTGGCGAGTTGGGATGAATTCACCCTGTGTGGAAAGTGGGGTTGAATGGGGCTGGAGGCAGTGCCTTATTACCCTGGGGAAAAAAAATCTCTGCTTTCTTTATTCCCTGGACCCTCTTCAGGAATGCAGCTTTTCAGTCCCCTGGCTATGTGAACCCAGGTATGGCTCCTGGGGGGATGAGGTCTTGTCTTTTCTTTCTTGTCTTGTCTTTTCCTCCACACTCCACACTGGGTAAACCTCTGGTGAATTCCATGTTCTAAGAATTGGTGCACTTGGGATCTTGGCAGTGCCCTGAGAATGAGATTCCCCATTTCATTGGCACTTTCCCATCCCTGGGGGGTGGCCCAGAGCCTATCCCTGAGAGTGGAAGGTCCTAACCCGAGAAGCAGAGGCACTGTCAAGTCCAAGGGTAAAGGTGGGAAGTGAGGGGTCAAGGACATCTGAGAACATGAGACAAAGCCAGGGTCAGGACTGTGTTTGAGACTCACGTTGATGACTGTCTGGTTTATAAAAGTCATTGTCACCCCCCAAAACATCAGATTGCCCACGGAGTTGGTGCTAGAGCGTAGGACAGGGAAGAACTGGATCAGTGACGTCTTTGACACTAGCTTTGCGGGGGATGCCGCAGGGTAGCAGGGCTGGGTCCTGGGGAATGTGGTCATCTGGGAGGTCTCATGTGGCCTCTGTCCCCAAGAACCAGCTGCCTGCTCCCCTGAAGCTGCGCTGAGGATTTCCAGCTCCCTGGCCTGGAACCTCCGCGCCTGCCCACTGGTGGCTGTTCTGGAAGACTCAGCCCAGCTGCCCACCCCCCAGATTAGCACTTCTGCTCATTCCTTCACAGGGAACAGGGGAAAGGTCTGAGATCTCAGGCAGAGACACAAAGGCACACAAACGACCTTACCAGGCACACAAACAAGCTTCAACTTTACTCAAAAACAAACAACCCCCCCCAAATCCAAAAAACCCTTAAAAAAACAACCACCCAAAAACCCCTCCCCACAAAAGCAGATTTCCGGTTTGCTTCAGTGAAGAGGAAGTTTTCTGTAACTTCTCAAATCTTTCAGGCCCCAGTGCTGGCTCTTCTCCCCATGAGGCACCTACAGCCCCAGACCCACCTGGGCGAAGAGTTTCCCCGTATGCCGTTGGCATCAACCACATTCAGCTTTTGCATAGCTGATTCCTGCCAATCTTCTCCTCTCCCCATTTCCAACCCCAAGAACACTGCAGAGATTAATTAGAGAGGAGCTATCTGCAAGAAGGCAACCACACTGTGAGTCTCTTGAGAGCCCAGGGCCCCTGTCTAATTCAGCTGTGCGTTCCATAAATACAGATGGAGTGTGCCAAGCATTCTTCTAGGTGGTAGAGAAGAGCGCTTACGGGCCCGAGCTCTGGAGCAGGACTGCCTGGGTTCTTCCCTCAGCCACACCACTTATAAGTTGTAGGACCTTGGGCAAGTTAATTAGCCTCCTTGAGCCTTCGGAATAATAATATTAGCTACTTCGTAGGGTTTTAAGGATTAAATTTTATAGATAGATTGATAGATTTCTGAGAACATGGAATGAGAACATATTTCCACCCAAAACTTGTACACAAATGTTCCTAACAGCCAAAAAGTAGAAACAACCAGAATGCCCATCCATCGATGACTGGACAAAATCTGGTACCTCCAAACTGTAGATTGTTCAGCAATAAAAGGGAATGAAGTCCCAACAAATGCTACAATTAGGATGACACTCAAGAACATTCCGCGAAGTGACAGAAGCCACAAAGAACCACATATTCTATGATTCCATTTATACGTAATCTCCAGAAGAGTGAAACCTGTAGAGACAGAGTAGATGAGTAGTTGTCTGGGCAGGTGTAGAGGAGAATGGGGAGTGATTGCTAGTGAGTACAGGGTTTTCTTTAGGAACAATTAAAATATTCTAAAAGTGACTGTGGTGATGGTTGCACAACTCTGTGGATATAGTAAAAGCGACTGAATGGAAGCTTTAAAGGGGTGATTTGTATGGCACGTGGGTCCTATCTCTATAAAGCTGCTTTTCAAATGTCTTCGAACAAGGCCGGGCATATATTAAGCATAAATAAGTGTTAGCTAGGATTGTTCGGAGCTAGGAAAATTAGGAATGGAAAAGATGAGCAGATTCTCTGCTTTGAGAAGCTCACACTCATAGAATTCACGTCTGTATCCTGTGCATCGTGGAGTGCAGGGCTGGCACACGGCCTACACTAGCCATCGTCAGACTGCGTGCCTTCTGGGAAGTCCTGTTATCTGAGTTAAGGTGAAGCCATGGCTTCTGATGTCTGGCTAGCACCATCAGCCTGTCTGTCCTTGGCCCTGGACAAAGCTCTCCACCCTCTCATAGCCCACAGGTTTGGCTCACCAGTTTTGCTTCTGGATTTTCTCTCCTCCTGACCTGGCTTTGTCCTCTTCTGTAAAGCAAGCAGGAACTCAATGTCTCCTCCACGTTGCTGTTCGGAGTGTGGTCCCAGGATCGGCAGCATCTGCAACACCATGGAACGTGTAAGAAACACATCCAGATCTCAGGCTCCGCCCCAGAACGCCTGAATCAGAACCCAAGTTTGGACAGGATCCCCAGGTGGTTCATCGGTACATCGGAGGTTGAGAAGAAACTCTGAAGCCCCTTCCGGCTGTCAAGCGCTCTGATCCTATGGGAAGGGATCCAGTAACACCAGCCAAGATACATGGAGCCCTTACTCTGTGGCAGGCCTCTCCCACGATTCTATCTCCTTTCCACACGAGCTCTAGGCAGGGCAATCGTGCTGCTGGTTTTAAGGAGAGAAGCTGAGGCCTGGCTCAGGAAAGCTGGGCTTCTCTGCAGAGGTCACCTCACTCAGCTGGGGACAGAGCTTAATCCCAAATCAGGGGAGCCTGATTTCACCCACGCTTCATGCTGTGTTGCCTCGGCTCCGGGTGATGCTTTGGAGAGGAACTGACATCAGAATTTTGCATCGCCAGGTGATGAGGAGTTTGTCAGGCACTTTGCCAGCTTGCCATGATGGCAGACATTCCAGGGGAAGCAAGAGCAAGGGCAGCGGTCCAGGGACGGGAGAAAGTTTGGCAAATCCAGAGAGCCACCTGAAGTGTTGTTTTTAAAAAAATGAATGATAATTTGGCAAGAGCTGGTTTCTGCTGGGCACAGCATGGGAAGAGGGGGAGATAGTCAAGTTACATAAATTATCAGCAAGTTTTGATAAAATCTAATGACATTTTAATGTGTTTTCTGAAGATGCTACGTACTGAGGTGAAATGTATCACACTGAGCAAATGTATCATATGCTCATTGTGTGGGAGAGAGATGATTCTTGTGCACTGAGTTTGCTTTTTATAATTCAGCTGCCATTTGAAAAGGGTTAATTTCACTCTAGCCAGGCAAGCATCTCAAGGGTCATACCCAGAAGTCTCTCCTTGGACAGCGCGGTCATCACCAAGGAACTCCAAGCTTGTTGGAATACTTTCTGTGTTTGCCGGTCCACCCAAGGTTCTGAACTTGTCCTCAAGGGGTCCCCATTTCACTGGGCAAATGTCACAGAGTCACAGTGGTGAGGCCAGAAGTCCTTTCATAATAGATTGTAGCCATGGTGAAAACCCTCAAAATCAAATCTCAGAGGTAGCCATTGGAAGGGACATTTTTAAGCCCATCTTTAAAGATTTTGTTAGAGTCTTTGCCCCAGTGACGAATCACTTGGTAAAACCAAAAGAAAGAAAAGATAATCAACACATCCTTTTCTTTAATTTGGATTTTCCTCTTCTGAGGAAGTGTCTGAATCAGGAAGAATTGTGCTGTAAGGCACAGAAACTGCAAGGAAACGTGGTCTAAATAGAGAAAAGATGTAGTCAGTAGTTCCAAGTTAGGGCAGCTCCCAGGACTTGCTATGGGATGGCTTCTCAAGGATATCCTGCCCTCGGTCTCTTCCCAATATATCTGTCCTCTTGTTGGCTTCCCTCGTGGTTCCAGGAT
The DNA here is from genome assembly GCF_002288905.1 of Enhydra lutris kenyoni. NCBI lineage: Eukaryota > Metazoa > Chordata > Mammalia > Carnivora > Mustelidae > Enhydra > Enhydra lutris. The sequence goes on along the minus strand of NW_019154096.1, from coordinate 68,853,197 downwards.
GGTAGCAGCAGTCCAAAAATCTAGTGACAAAAAAAGGAAGCATCACCTTATGGGTTTCTTTTAAAAAGGTTTGAAGCCTTTGTAGAAGGGCCCTCACCAGTCTCACATTTCATTGGCCATAACTGTGTTATATGCCCGCCCTTCCTTCCTCCCTTCCTTCCTCCCTCCCTCCCTCCCTCCCTCCCTCCTTTCCTTCCTTCCTTCCGTCCTTCCTTCCTTCCTTCCTTCCAGATTTCATTTATTTGGGAGGGAAAGAGAGCACAAGTGTGGGAGAAGGGGGTAGAGGGAGAGGGAGAAGCAGACTCTCCATTGAGCAGGATGCTCAACCTGGGGCTCCATCCCAGGACCCTGATATCATGACCTGAGCTGAAGGCAGAGGCAATCAGCAGGATTTGCTAGTAATCACTTAATTCATGGCAATGGAAAATTTCTTGAAATTCTGAAATCAAGGGGTGTTACAGTCAACTATTGGTACAAAAGTGCTGTATAATAACCACAAAATTTTCCAGATGCATCAGAAAAAATAACCATTTATTTAACTCACTGGTCTGTTGTCTAATCTCAATGGTGCATGGCTAGGGGTCTAGGCTCTTCTCCACCTGACCCTCACCCTCCTCCTGCGACCATTAGACTAGCTTGAGCATAGTCTTCCCATGGAGGTGGCAGGGGTGTGAGAGCCCAAGCCCCAGTGAGTAAGCGTGTCTTAAGCCTCCGCTAGCATCATGTCTGCTAATGTTCTATTGGCCAAAACAGGTCACATGGCCAAGTCTGCAACCTCGAGGGCTCCACCCATTTAGTGGGAGGTGCTTCGGCGTCAGACGGCTAAGGACAGGGATTCAAGGAAGGGGACAAATAGGAGTCAATGATGCGATCTCTAACAGGAGGAAACAAAATATTAAATCAACAAGAAAACAAAGGGTAACTTTAACAATATTTGCTTTTAAATTGCACATTAAAGATTCAAAACCTTTTCAGAATATAGAGGCATTTGGGGATGTTCCGTGAATATAAACATTTAGAAATTGTGTGTGTGTGTGTGTTTGTGTGTGTTTGTAGAGACTGCAAAGGATCTCAACAAGCAGATTTTTCTTTTTAAAAGATTTTATTAAGGAGAGAGAGCAAGTGGGGTGGGGGGAGGGGCGGGGGTTGCAGAGGGAGAAGCAGACTCCCTTCTGGGCAGGGAGCTCAATGATGTGGGGCTCTATCCTGGACCCCATGATCATGACCTGAGTTGAAGGCAGATGCTTAACCCACTGAGCCTCCCAGACGCCCCAAAGCAGATTTTTCTAGGTGTGAATACCGCCAGTATCTGTGGTTGTATTAACACCATATAACAGAGTACTAGTTTCCATGGGCTTACTACCCTCATTGCCCCATCCTTCTCTTAAAAAGCGATACCAATGGTCTATACTGAGGAAATAAATAAAGACCACATAAACGAGAACAAACAAGCCATTTGCTTAGAGCAGAGACTCAAAAGCAGGCAGGGGAGTTGGGAAGCTTTATAGGAGGAAGAAGGAAGACTTTGAGAGTGCCCCAGTTGGAGACTGTTGGGGAAGCTGGAGCTGTGTAACTGGAAATGGGGTGTTTTGTGTCATTGGTCCTGAGTTGGAAGTAGGAGTGAAAAATAGGGAAGCTGGCAGGCATCGCCTGAGCCACAAAGGCTGTGCTCTGGCTTCCTGGCAAGGTTGCTGCGGAGGTCTGGTCAGAGTTCAGCTGTCAGCCATGATCTGGCCGTCGTCTCTCAATGGACTGATGGCAGGAGAAAAGCCCCAGCTCCCCAGCCTGGTGAAAGGAGCCCTGCACTCTGGGCTCCAGACTTTTCTGTCCCTCCTCCAGACATCAATGCCACCAGCACCCCAGAGAGGCACACAGCTGGCCCCTCACCACCCTGGCCACAGGGGCTCCTCACAGTCCCAGAGTATAGTGTGTTCCCCATGTCCTGCGTGCTTTACACCGTCCATCCGGGTTGGCTCCGGAGCCCCACCTCTGCACCTCTCCAAAGCTCTTTTCCTCTTCCTCCCTGCTGCTGGACAGAACGAATTGTTCTTGCCTTTGTGTCACTCAGTTGTGAGAACATTTATTAGGATGGGACTGGATCCCATTGTGTAAAGGGTGTGTGTTACCAGCTGGTCTCCTCCCCTGTGCTGTGAATACCCTGAAGGAGAGAGTTCTGCTTTACTGGTGCCTGGTAAAGGACTTGGCAGAGAACAGGCTCAAAACAAAGGCTTATGGACACTGGGGAGGGTATGTGCTACGGCGAGTGCTGTGAAGTGTGTAAACCTGGCGAGTCACAGACCTGTACCCCTGGGGCTAACACTACACTATATGTTTATAAAAAAATAAAAACATTATAAAAACAAACAAACAAACAAAACAAAGGCTTTTTGGAAGGCAGGGTGGGAGAGAGGGCCATAGATTGGGTTGACGGGTAAAATGCAGGATACTCAGTTAAATTTGAATTTCAGATAAACAATTTTTAAAATATAAATATGTTCCAGATAGTGCATCAAAAGGGTGCCTGGGTGGCTCAGTTGGTTAAGTGTCTGTCTTTAGCTCAGGTCGTGATCCCAGGATTGAGCCCTGCATTGGGCTCACAGCTCAGTTAAGAGTCTGCTCTTCCCTCTCCCCCTCCTCCAGCTTGTGCTCGCTCGTGCTCTCCCAAATAAAATCTTCCAAAATTAAAAAAAAAATTAAGCAGTATAAGTAGATACAACAATAATGCATGGGGGCATACTTATACTAAAAAAAAACAAAAAACAAAACCTAGTCATTGTCTGTTGGAAACACAAATTCAGCTGGGCATCCAGCATTCTAATTTGCTAAATATAGCAACCCTGACCACTGGGCAAATGCCTAGTTAGACTTCAAAATGGTTTGACTCCGAGGCCAAGAGGAACTCTTCCCTAGTCCACTCTTCCCTTCCTTGTGAGGCCAGAACTCTGCCCCTGGGGTTGGCCAGGCTGTGCTGCTGTCGTGCCCACTGGTCAAATCCCAGATGGCTGGCTCCTTCCCCAGAGATCAGAAACTAGGCTACTAGTTTCCCGGAAAATGCTTTGAAGATTCCCAGAGAAGAAATACATGGAAATGGTAGTGGAAAGACAGGTGGAAGGAGGCTTATGGTCCTTAAAGGGCAAGAAATTGCCTCACGTTGCCTTCACTGGAAATACAGGAGTTAATCCTGAACGGCGACAAGGAAGTGCTTCTTTGCATGGGGAAGTCTTCTGTGATGAAGCATGGTTTTCTGTGTGGTCACGAAAGAGGAAAAGAGGAAAAGACAGAAGTTGGTCCACCCCAGTTCACCTTCTGGGCTCCACTTTATCTGTAAAGACTGTGGGGAGGATAGGCACTGTGGGTTGAATGGTGACCCTCAAAACCTGCAAACGTGATTTTCTTTGGCAGTGGGATGTTTGCAGAGTAACTCAGTTAAGGATTTTGAGACGAGGAGATCATCCCAAATTATCTGGGTAGACTCCAAATCCAATGACAAATGTCCTGCTGAAGAATACAGGAGAAGAGAGACCCACGGAGGGAAAAGCCATGTAAAGGCAGAACTGGGTGAGCTACAAGCCCAAGAGTGCTGTCATCACCAGAAGCTGGACAACGTCAAGGGGGGATTCTCCCTGAGGGGCTCTGGAGGGAGCATGGGCCTGCTGACACCTTGATTTAGGACTTTTAGCCTTCAGAATTGTGAGAGACTAAGTTTCTGTTATTTTTAAGCCATCATTATAGCATACACACACACACACACACACACACACACACATTTATATATCTATATTTATATATGAAATGGGGTATAGTAGTTGTGACGATAACTACAGGAAACTAATGCAACACAGGGCTGGGGGCCTACAGCTTGGTGCATGGACTGGGGCCTGGAGTTAAGGATGTCCTCCCCGAGGGCCACACACTGATGGTAACATGAAGCCTCTCTTGGTTTCTTATGAGCAAATGGCCTGCCATCCCATAGAATTCCAATTTTATGTAATTTATGTACTTACCTGGTACTTTATATCAGCTATTCAGTTGTTAAAAACACTGGGTACAAGGTGGGCTCTTGGGTGGCTCAGCAGATTTAGTGACTGCCTGCAGCTCAGGTCATGATCTTGGAGTCCCAGGATCAAGTCCTGCATTGGGCTCCCTGCCCAGTGGGGAGCCTGTTTCTCCCTCTGACCCTCCTCCCTCTCATGCGCTATCTCTCTCAAATAAAGTCTTTAAAAAATAATAACACTGGGTATAAGGCATTGTTTTAAATTTGAATATGATGTGAAAAATCTCATATGTATTTTTTTTTAAGATTTATTTATTTATTTTAGAGAAATGGGGGGCGGGGTGGAGAGGCAGACGGAGAGAGAGAATCCCAAGCAGACTCCCCGCTGGGTATGGATCCCGACAGGGGCTCGATCTCACGACCCTCAGATCATGACCTGAGTCGAAACCAATAGTCAGACGCACAATGGGACTGAGCCACCCAGGCGCCCCTCACATTTTAAAATCAAGTTTAATTCTGTGTATATGGGGAATCCATATAAATGTGAGATTCTCCTTATGTTTGTTTTTGACACAGCAAATCAGTCATCTCCAAATAGGGGAGCTCAACACAATCCACTGGGCTGCAGGAAAAATGGTAGAAGTTGAGGTAAAAAAAAAAAAATTAGAAAGCAATGGTACTTTTCCATTTCCCAGTCTTTATCCATTGAAGCCCTAACCCCCAATGTGACTATATTTGGAGATAAGACCTTTAAAGAGGTACTTAAGGTTAAATGAGGTCATGAGCATGGGGTCCTAATCTAATAGAATTGGTGGCCTTCTAGAAGAGAGAGAGAGAGATGGATCTCTTGTAGGTGCACATTGAGAAGGCAACCGTCTCTAAGCTAGGAAGAGTGCTCTCACCGGAACCTGATCACCTTGGCACCCTCATCTCACACCTCTAGCCTCTAGACCTGTGAGAGAGCAATTTCTGTTGTGTAAAACCCCCAGTCTGGTATTCTTATGGCAGCCTGAGCTGACTAATCCAGGGATATGTTATAAAAAACATGCGGGGACTACTGAAGTGTCCACTGTGTGGTTCCCATATATTCCTTTTCTAATTCTTACCAAGTTCCTTTTCCTCTGAAAAGTGGGAATGGCTCAGAGAGGTTTCAGTGGCAGTGATGGCTCCTGTTCTTGCTCCCTTTATCCATTCCCTGTGCGTGATCCCCTCCCACGTTCGCCTTGGCCTTGTGGCTTGCTTTGGCCAATACAACGATAGGTACTGTGCCAAAGGCAGAGGCTTGGAAAGTGCTTATGAGTTGGAGCTTGCTTCCCCTCTTACTGTGGGGCCTTCTGGCACCTAGTGAACAAGGCTACTACATCTCAGAAGGCTGAGAGACCATGAGGAGAGCGGCTTCGGACATCCCCGAGGATGTCGGGGACATCCCAGGGGCCTGTCCCTGGGGCCACCCTGGCCTACCCAGCTCTGACCAGCTGGCCCTGATCACAAGAATTGCTCAGATAACCTGCGGAGTCATGGAAAAGTAAAGAGATTGGTCATGAGAGCTCACGAAGTTTTGGGGTGGTTTGTTCCATGACAAAAGCCAAGTGACCCTCGGGGTAGGTAGAGTATAGGGTCTTTCACCCAGTTTAGAAGAGCTGCAGTCCAAAATGTGGATGGTCACCAGATGAGATGATTTCCAAAAGTCTTTGCACATACTACATGCTCAGATATAGCTGTCGAGGGAAGATGGATCGTAGCAAACACCCACCAAGCATTTCCTTAATATGCTTACATGGATTATTTTACTTAATCCTTTACCCCAAATATGCAGTGGGTACTATGATCACAGTGCCCATTTTAAGAGGGGCCAACCAAGGCTTAGGGAGGTTAAGTAACTTGCCCACGACCAGACAGTTGAGAGCAGCCAAACTGGGATGTGCTCTCTCCGATATGTCTGCTTTCGCACCTGCATGACTCCACATGTTCTAAGCTGCCCGTCCTCTGCCGGGAGAATTCTGATGAAAGCCAGGAATGGCAGTTTCAGAGTCCCTCTGTTACTCATGTTGTATTCAGGACACACTTCTGGCTGCTGCAGGCATATGGTGCCTGAGCACTTAGCTCCGAGCACTTAGCCTGAGCACTTAGGGCTCCGAGCACCCTGTCTCATGCTGGTGCAGCTGTGGCCCTGGTGAGACCTGCCTGATTGAGAAGAGGTCACCGACGGAGGTTGTTAGGAGTAAATGACATGCAGCCCAGGAGCTGGGAGCTCCCAGCGCCACTACCTGGGAGGAGAGCCAGAGTGCCCCTGTGGTTGGGCTCACTGAAAACTAACTGATGCTAACTGCCTTCCCTGGGACCCAGGTGGTGCCCATTATGCAGAGAGACAAAGCCAGCTCGGTGGAAGGTGTCTGCCAGGCAGGGTCTGCAGCCAATAGTTTTCCCTACTGGCAGTCTGTGTGAGGCCTCCTGTCTGTCCGTCCTGCCATCCATCCTCAGATGGGCAAAAAAAGCACAGATTGAGTTACCCTGGTTGGGGCTGTGCACGAGCTGCCCGGGGTGATGGACGCACTTGGGCTTTGTGCCCAGCAGATTGCTCCCCGAAGGGAGTCAGTCTGGCAGCTTCCGGGCAGGGGCTGTAATAGGAACTGGGAAGCGTGCTTGGAGCTTTCACATGAGATTGTTCCCTTAGTCCTTGCAGGGGATGATTTCCCAGTTCCCTGTGCCCCTGCACGCTGTTACTCTCCATCATGGTGAACTGTTTACTATGATTTTTTTTTTTTCTTATTCATTTGCTTTTAGCATCCACTCTTCCTCATTGGATATGCAGCTCCAAGAAGGTGGAGACGTTGTCTTCTTCTCCGTGGCATCCGAGCATAATGTCACGTAGGTAGCAGATGCACAGTAAAAATGCGTTAGGCGAACTCTTCAAGACAGACCTTATTCTTATTTAATAAAACAGAAAAAGTTCAGAAATGTTGGGTAACTTGCTTAAGATTACACAATAGCAAATGGTAGAAACCAAATTCTAAGCTGGGTTCGAATGACTTTGAAGCCTGGGAGCTTTCTCTAAAACATGAGATCAGTACCACCTCTGGTAGGAGAGAGAATTTCGTGCCCAAACACATTTGAATAATATTGAATCATAATGCAAAAATCATTTCCTTTCCACTTATCTTTCGATCCTGATTATCTCAAATAATTTTTTTCTAAAAGAAGCAGGCCCCAAACTTAGAGCCTATTGGCATGAAGTTTGGCTGTGAGGAGCAGAAAGTTTGAAAAGTTTGAACAAGTGGCTCCTGGGTAGCTCAGTGGGTTAAGCCTCTGCCTTCGGCTCAGGTCATGATCTCGGGGTCCTGGGATCAAGCCCCGCATGGAGCTCTTTGCTCAGTGGGGAGCCTGCTTCCTCCTCTCTCTCTGCCTGCCTCTCTGCCTACTTGTGATCTCTGTCAAATAAATAAATAAAATCTTAAAAAAAAAAAAGAAAGAAAAGTTTGAACAAATAAAGTATGTTTCTCTTTCATGGAAATGAACCATAGGCAAGTAGCCCAGAGTTGGAAAGGCTGTTCTATGGTTGTCAGGAACCCACCTTTCTACTCTGTTGTTCTGGCGCCTTTATCATGAAGAGTCTACTTTATAGCCCAAGATAGTTGCGGCAGCTCCGGCCATCATGTCCACCTTCTAGCTATCAGGAGAAAGGGAAGACCCTGCCCTTTTCATTAAGGGCCACTTCCTAGAGGTCATGTGCAACAATTTACTTTATATTCCTTGGCCACTGGAGAATTTTATTTCTACTGCTGTTCGAGGAGTTTGGCTTTCACAAGGCCCATGGGCTCATTGCATTTGGCAGAGCCTCCAAGACTGGAAGCTTTGATAAGATCAAGAAGCACTCTGTTGTTGGACAGGCTATGAAGTAGGACTTGCTGTATGGCTCTGGGCCCAAGACTGATGAGGACAGGGAGTCAATCTGTATGGGGCTGTGTGAGGAAGGCCTGTGAGGGGCAATTTCCTTTCCTCCCCACAGTATGTGTGCGTTGGTGGGGGGGCGAGGGAGGGAGGGGCTGCTCCACTGTGTTGCTCCCCTCATTGTGCTATGGAGCCCAGTGAAGGGGAAAGGTTTCAAAAGAATCCCTTGTAGGGACAAGGGTGCCCGTAGGAGGGGGAGCCTGGCACTCCATCCTAATCAGATAGTGCTCGGGCCCTGAACATGCTGATCTCCAGATGAGCCTCACTGAGCAAGGGGGAAGGGGCTGGAGAGAGGTGGCAGGGTAAGGGCAGGCACCTGTCTACCAGTGTGTGCTCTGAACACCCACGTGTATGAGTTTCTCAGGAGTCCGGGGGACTTGGTGGGAGGTGGCTACCCCAGGGCCAAAGGACCGCACCAATAAGTGGCTGTGGTTATAAATGCCAGTAGGGGCAGCTTAGGTGTGCGGTGGAGTGAAACCAGATCCCTCAGAGAACTGGCAAGCAGGAGACCTCTTGGATCCAGGAGATCTCAAGCCTGCACCCGCAGGCACTAGTGTCTACAGGCTCCCCCCAGTAAGGATTAGCCAGGCACCCGCACCTCCTGACCCAGAGAAGTCTGCAGTGTGCCAGCTCAGCAGGAGACCTCTGTCCTCTTCCCTGAATTGCCAAGTCCCACCCCCCAATCCCAGACAAGCTGGAGAAGAAAAGGGTTTTCTCAAAGGCACACCAAGTTCCCCTTCACTAATAGGTGTGGGGAGGAGGAGAAAATAGACTGCCTGTCCTCACTCTGGTCCCCAGACCCCAAGCCCAGTTTTGATGGGGCAGGGGTGACCTTGGAATCAGACAAGAAAATAGCATTCTAAACCAGACTGGGCTGTTTTAATGAGGAAAGGGATCTGAAAGCTCTGATACATGCCCAAGATCTTGTTAGGGGACGGGGAAGGGGTACACAGCAGAGGCTGCCTCATTGTTTTATTTGACTTAGGTACTTACCCATCTATTTACTATGTGGTCGTCACTGCCAGATGCATCGGTCCCTGTACTCGCCAGGGGGTACGGGAGACAGAGGATGGAAGATAAACCCATGCTCCTCGGGTGGGCCGTGAAATGGGCTACAGAGGACTTTGGGAGGAGATGGAGGGAGGTAGCTGCCTCTCTGAGGAGGGGAAATTGAGCAAGGGCTTGAATGAGCACGGGAGGAACTCCTGTGACCATTGGGGACTGAGATCAGAGTTTTGTCCCCATTTCCCACAGGAGGAGGCCTTGCCAGCCTGGTGGGGTGTCCTCGAGGGTGTCAAAGGGTGTCAAAGCTGGTGATTATTAGAATCTCAGATTCCCAAGCCCAACCCTGGGATTTTGATCTGGTTGAGTCAGAGATGGGCCAGAACCTACCTGAAAGCTCCTCATATGATTCTGATCATTTGAAGGTCTGATCTGAGGACCAGATGGGCTCAATGATCACATTTGCTGCTCACCATGCACCTACTGGGTTGAGGCAGGAGCTGGAATTGAGCTCTCTCTGTGTATCAGGAGTGCCTTGCCAAGTACTTTGCTAACATTATCTTTTATATCTATGTATATCTCTATCTGTATCTATCTATCCATGTATCTATCTATCTATCTATCATGTTTGTAATAAATAGGTACTGAAATAGGTACTATTCTTCTACCCATTTTATAGATGGGGAAACCAGAGCTCATTAATGTTGTCACTTGCTTGAGATCACAAAGTGGCATGTGGGGGTGCTAGCTTCTGACCCCAGTATGAAACTGGGGCCATACCTTCTCCCTGCTGAGATGAGATAAACACTCACTAAAGTAGGAATGAACCACCCAAGGCAGGAATTCCAAGGACAGATAGGAGTGGACCAAACACTGTACAACTAGCAGTGTCACGTTCAACATATCTAAGAATAGTAGTAACTCAGTACACAACTGAAATAGAAAAAGTGGTCTCCCTGAGTCTTTGTGACGGGCACTCAGGAACCTGTGTCCCTCTGCTCTTCTCCCTTGCCGAGTCTCTGATTGTTTGCATGATGCTTGGATATACTTTGTCTTCAAAGTCCATGAGAGCCCAGTAGGCTCACGATAAATGCTTCTGCTAGTTCAAGTGGTTTCTGATCCCTGCAAGCAACATATCCTTGTCTAGCATAGAAATGACGAATCTAGTGTCTGGTCTGGGCCACATCTGGGGGTGGGATCATGCAGGGAGATCTCTACTAGGAAGCTGGGAATTAAAAGATGGACTTTGAGCCATGCATTGAAGATAATGCCAGCTGCTGTGACAGATACACCCCAAAACCTTAGTGGCTTAACACCCTAGAAGTTTATTGCTTTGTTTACCCCATGGTGTGTGCATGTTCCTGGTCAGGCGTGTTCCCTCATCCAAGGACTCAGCTCCCTCCATGTTGTGGCTCCTCCCTCCCTTCTATGCTCAGCCAGGATTGTGCTGAGCCTGGGGGAAGCACCCCTGCCCAGATGTGACGACGATCCCTTCCACTCGCCATCGGTGAGAATGAGTCATTGGTCACACCATCTCACCAAAGTGCAAGGGGGCTGATGCTGTGGAAAACAGTCTGACAGTTCCTCGAAAGGTCAAACACAGGATTACCAAACGACCCAGCAATTCCGCTTTTAGGTATGTACCCCAAAGACTTGAAAACAGATGTTTAAACAGGTGCTTGTACATGAGTGCTCATAGCAACACTGTTCACGATAACCCAAAGGTGGAAACAGCCCACAGGTCCATCAAGAGATGAAGGGACCAGTAAACTGTATGGAGATCCATACAACAGAATATTATTCAGTCACAAAAAAGATTGAGATATTGGTAAATGCTACAACATGGGTGAACCCAGAAAAGTGACGTTAGGTGCCAGAAGCCAAACACAAAAGATCACATGCTGAACAAATGATTCCTTTTGTTAATAAGAAATATCCAGAGTAGGTAAATCTATAGAGACAGAAAGCACATTGGTGGTTTCAAGAGGTTGAGGGGAGGGAAGAATGGGGAGTAATTGCTTAATGGGCATGGCGTTTTCTTTTGGGATGATGAAATGTTTTGGAACTTGATCTAGGAGGTGACTGCATAACACTTGTGAGTGTGTGGAGTGCTGCTGAATGGTACTTTTCAACACGTCAATTTTAAGTTAATTTCACTTACGTAAAGCAAATGCAAAGGGGCTGGGAAATGTCATCCCAGGGACAGCTCCACACTCCTGAAGGGTGTCAGGTACCCTTGGTGACCAGCTAAGCATCTGTGTGCATCTTTCTTCATCTCTCCCCCAGAACACATCACCTCCCCAAGGGGGATAATTCAAAGACCTCCGAGGTCACCCTATCTAGCTTAAAGCTAAGGATATCCAGTCCTCTCTTGAGTTTAGATGTGGCTTCGCTTGCTTTGGTGTCATATAAACTAAAAGGACGAGTTAGCCAAATCTCCCACCTTCACAGCCGATACACAGAGGTGTAGCAGAAACAGCAGGACTACAATACAAACTTACATTCAGAAAGGGGAAGCCTGGCAGACAGAGCAGCCACTGGCCCCTGGCACGTGTGAGCTGGGCTGGGCAGGCACCGAGGCGGGTGGGACCATGGGTGGAGAATTTCCCTGATGAGACTCTGTTCTGATTTCTGGGAGGAACTCCCTGGTCCATTGTTTTTTATGGCCCCACTGGCAGATTTTGCCTTGATCATTATCTCCCGGGCCACATCTAAAGTGCGTGTTGGAGGGTTTGCCCGACTTTGTGGTGTGCAGTTGCCCAAGCCAACTTCCTGCCTGTGCAATCTCAGGGCCCCAAGGGTTGTTTAATGCTTGAACAGTCAAAATATTGGCTAGTTTGGGTTTGTCATTTCTTTGGCAATGAAACGCATAAAAATCGTAGTAGGCATCTTATGAGACACCAGGACAAGTACCTTGTATATGATTTTAGTTTTTTGATGCAAAAACAGGCAGAACAAATCCATGATGACATCTTGTGTTTGACTGGAATCCCATGGACCAGTAAGGCTCAGAGGGGCTAAGTGGCTTGCCTAGAGTCACACAGCCACCAGTGAGAGCAGAGGCAGGACTAGACCCAGGTCTCCAAATTACAGCCCAGGAAGCTCGCTCTCACCCTTGGCTCTCACAGGGAGTGAGCAGATACTGCAGTTTCCAAATGCAGCCTTTTCTTTTGGTGCTTTTAATTAGCATATATGAAATACACTGCCAATCTAATTTAATTATAATTAGGTAACCAGAAGGCTGATTACGTTGTAAATTTAGATTAAAGAGCTGTTGTTTTCAATTAGGTTTGATTGTAAAGTGCTTTGACACTTTTCCTGGCCTCCCGGAAAGTTCACTGAATAACTTCCCACTGACTCGAATTTTGCCCACAGGTCTGGGATGGTATTAACCGGACTAAGTTTCCCAGGACACTCCCAGTATCGTGCAGATTTGGTATCTGGTTCCTACCCATTGTGGCAAGGGCCACCAGATGCTACTGGCCTGCTGTATGAGGGTACTTTCAGCTGCCTGTAAGTAAGGCTCCAACTGGAAAAGCTCAGACCTCGACGGGACTTACAGTTTCACGTGGTAAGACATAGGGAGGTACACAGGTCCAGGGTGGGTTAATGAGCTTTCAAAACATCCTTGGGGACTCGGGCTCATTTCATCTTCCTGCTCGACCAGCGTCAGCATGCTGGCTTCTGTTCTCAGGCTTGTCCTAAGAGGCTCTGTGATGATGGTTGCGTCAGCCCCAAGCTTCCCCCTGCTGCCAGAAGGGGATGTTCCTTCCTTGCGTCCCTTGAGCCTCCAGCAGCCTTCTCATGGCTTCTTGGCCAGGACTGTGGTATGGGTCCATCCCTAAGTTGACCACTGTTCCTGAGGAGTCACCCTGACTGGCTTGGGTGTAGAGACTCTCCGGGAGCCCAGGGTTGCCTGATGCCTCCCAGCAAATTAGTAGAGGTTGTGGGGACAGGGAGTGGCTGTTGGCTGGGCTACCAGAGGTCCATGCCAGAAGCCTGTGTGGCCACACCCTGGGCAGACCTGGCTGAACTCAGCTCAGGTTCTTGACTCTCTGTCAGATATCTGCTGTCTGTTTCTGAGGGCTAAGCTTTGGCATTGTTTGTGGGTGGTGTTGGCAGTCTAGGGTATGGTTAAGCAAGAACAAGGATAAAAAAGAGAGGACATTTTAGATGATGCAGGCTGACTAGAAGATGAGAGAGAAGTGCACACAGCTGTGGCCAAGCCACCCCAGTTGTCTCTGGGGAATATGGGGAGCATGGCCTTAGAAAGAGGCTATCAGAACGGGTTCGACCCTCAGCACCTCAGGTAATGCTCCCAGCAGTCCTCTGAGGTATAATCTGACCTAGACTCTACTGTTCTGCCATCCCAGGCTGCCTCCAGAAGAGACCATCTTTTTGCTGGTGGGTCACCTGAGGCTCCCACTTCCCGCTGCTGCATGGCCCACTTGTGGACAATGGAGTATGGGGGACATGTTCATAGTTCCTGGGGTCAAACTCCTTGTGCTCACATTCTAGCTCCTCTCACCCCTGACCTTGGGAGTTTTCTTAAACTCTCTTAGCCTCAGCTTCTTCATCTGTAAAAACTCTATAGCGTTCTTATGAGGATTAAATAAGATAATCCATAGAAAATGGCTTTGTGCAGAGTCTAGCACATAGCTAATAGGCAGTAAGTATTTGCTATTTTTACCACTCCTCCTGGTAGCCTTAATGTTACTATTATTATTATTCCTGGTGTTCTGGGCCATGTGGAAGAGCTGGTGAGTGCTCTGCTTTCATGACCTCCATAATCCTTTTTAGCATGGGTGTTAAGGGTAGTTCTGGGCACAGAGAAAAGGCAGCCCAGGCTGGCTGGAAAGAGCCCCTGGTACATAGTAGGTGCACAATAACTTGTCATTGTCTTCCCTGCCTTAAAATTCTACAAACAGCTCAATGGCTTTCCCGTTCTCTCCTGCCAAGTCTCGGAACGATGCTTCAACTGTCACCTTGGAGACTAAGTGCTCCAGGAAAGAGGTTTCCATTTTGACTCTCTGATGACTGCCCCGACAATCTCTATTAAAAAAAAAAAATCATGTTCCTCAAAATGTTGGGGCATCTGAATGCATCCAAGTTGAACAATGGATGATCCCCAGTTGTAAAAGGTGGTTCCATTCTCAGAAAGCTAAAAATACAAAATCCTCGGTCGTAAGTGTCCTTTTCGACAGTCCTTGATGGTGTTTTGTTGCCTTCTGAAATGAATTTTGTTCTTTCATTTTGCAATGAAACACAGGCATAACTGGCTGAAATCCAGTGTTTGGCCAACAAGGGTTCGAGGCTCTGCAGCACTCCTGATGGTCTCCATCTGTGACTACATGGGGTGACCTTCACAGCTTTCTAAAAATCGTTGGTATCAGTTTATCTGGTTTTCCATTTTCCCATTTTTACCGAATAATAAGGCAAAACCATGCAATTTTCATGACCATACACTGTTGACCAGATAATGAAACGGAGCTGCCCAAACCCACCTGTAGGCTGGCAGGATGCAATACTCTGTGCCAGAGCGGGAAATGTTTGGGTTTCACATCTAGAAGACAATTCAGGGTATATAATGTATGTGAAAAAAGTGAAGTTGAGACCCATTTATGTCTGCCCCTTCTTGAATATGACAAGATAGATACTAGCTCCTACCAGATGATTGGCGTGGCCTCTAAAAGGGGCTGGCTTCTGCCCACGGCTGATCCCCTGGGGCTGCTGGCCCCACGATCACCTGGAATGCCAGTGAGAATTGCTGAGACTGGCCATGAAGAACCGGGTGTTTCGTGCTCCTTGCTGCCAACCACAGACATGCCCAGGGCACCTGCCAGTGCTGGCTGATGGCGGAGGGCCAGTCCTGAATTCCACCCACGGGAATGGGCTCACTCCCAGGCCACCGCTGAACTGCCTTGAGCCCAGGCGTTCCCTTCCCCTAAGGCTCCACTGGGATTAGATGCACACTGGGTCTTTCCAAGCTGTTTCATCACTCAACGCGCCAACAGTGACTTTTAATAAACTTCTGGATTTTCATCTTGAAAGTTCCCTGTAACCTCCTCTCCTGTCACCCCACTCCTCCTTCACAACCCCTTTCACTGCTGCAGGATCAGCACATTTTCTGATGTATTTTTTTTTCTTCAACTTTTCCCTCCAAGTCTCTGCTTTAACCCATCGTCGCTGTTCTCTGAGCGCAGCTTCTCTGCGACCTCTCAAGGAGACACATGTTTCTCGTACCCCGTAGTTCTCCAATGGGACAGTGCTGTTGGCCTCCTCCTTGTTCCTTGCCTCCCTCTTGTAAGCTCCACTGAGACGCACACCACGTTGTGTGTGTGTTGTATCCCCTGCTCCCCCGTGGCTACCATCTCCGGGTTATTAGCACTCCTCACTTTTGTTTTGGGGTGACCTTTATCTCCACATCAACTCCTGCCATCATTCCCATGAGGCAAACTTCAACATGCATGTGGGTGGCCCTTCTAGTCTTCTGAACTCTTAAAGGACCTGCCCCCCAACTCTCCCAGCCAGGCCCAATTCTAATATTTGCAGCAGAAGTACAAATGGAAGCTCATCTGTATGTCCCAATATTTAAATGTTATACATGCAGTTGACCAACTGTTAACACATACCCTATTCCCTCTCCTTGATACAAGAAAAGGTACATGTAATATTATGGTAAAACATCTAAGATGATGGACTTAAGCTGCTTTTGTATATGTCTGGGCACTCTTTCCAGGAGCTTGTTATTTGGGTTAAGTGATAAAATGAAGTCATACATAATTCATAAATTATATTTATTCCATAAAAGTTAATTTTCTTGGCTTCATTTAAGTAAATTACTAATTATGTTGTTACAATCAAGGCTTTCACATAATTTGTGTTCTATTGAGAGTAATGACTAATTAGAAAACCTTCTGGGGACCCTGTGATTCTTAGGGTATTTTTCATTGATTTCAAAGTGGAGAAACTATGTTTGGCTGAGGTTGAAGAAGCTGGAATTGTCCATTAAATTCTTAAAGCAATGCTTGGATTGGAAGGGAACCATGAGTTTACTATACCACTTTCATAGGATTATGTTATATCACGAGTTTAATATATGACATTTTGATGGGGTTGAGTTGTATATGATCAATTGGTGTCATAGAAGATAGATGTTTTAAATCTCATTATATAAATCGGTAATCACCAATACCATGAATTTCATTGTCACTTGAAAGAAATATCCAGGTC
The DNA here is from genome assembly GCF_002288905.1 of Enhydra lutris kenyoni. NCBI lineage: Eukaryota > Metazoa > Chordata > Mammalia > Carnivora > Mustelidae > Enhydra > Enhydra lutris. The sequence continues at coordinate 68,837,020 of NW_019154096.1, read as the reverse complement.
CATACAGTATTTTAAAGTATTTTCCTTTTGAATTCTCCAATGCTGACAGTAGCACCATGTTTTTAATTTGTTAAAATTTTTCTCTAGATTACGTTTTGAGCTGTAACTGTCCAAAATAGTCTCTATAGAAATTTGGGGAAATTTTGTATGACTTTCCTTTATAGTCATGCAAACTTTTTTGTTTCCTTTAAAAAGTAAAAAAATTAATGCTTTAAAAAGTGAAATATACAAACTTAATTCTGGTTTTCTTTTGTAGGCAACAGTTTGTAACAGGTAGCTGTGGGTAGTGCAAATACACTTTCTACAAATACATTTTGTACTGAAGACTATACTTCACTCACCTCTGAGGATTTCGTTGTTTCACTTAACTCTTCAAGTGCATCTCATCTATCTTGTCTAAATTAAACCAAATTGCTTTAACACAGCGAGTAACTCTAAGACTGTGAATTAGAACATGAAAATAGACAGTTGGCATAACTGGGAAATGTTACTTTGTTATGCAAGAATCCGTTGCATTAATGCCAAGTGGAAAGGATTTCAGAAGTTAATTAATTTGTCTTCTCTTTCAGTTAAGTGCCTCTGTTGCTCAGGTCCTCCCCACATTCTGATAGATCACTATTTTATATGTAGGTGGTAGGCACCACTCAAAAGCCTTCAGGTATCCAGGAATGGTCACTTGTTTTGGGGATGTGGGGTGTAGAGAAGCCATACCAAATTGTTAATTCAAACAGTCTACCTTTTGGTTATGACTTATCCTGCTGGTTTCTTAATTAAGGACAGAAATCCTTGTAGTAGCTCTTTGACCTCATGGAGACTTCTCATCCAAAAACAACTTTATTTTCTCTCTAGCCATCTGCCCCATCTGGTCTTTATTTTCTCAGCTTGAAGTCCCGGACCGATTCATCGTTGCTCTCGCTCACCCAACTCTCCTTCCATTGTATGCATTGGATAAAACCCCAGCTGTGGGTTTCAATCTTCAAATCTTCAAATCTTCAGTATTTAAGTATTCAGTATTTAATGCATGGAAACCTCTCTGGCCTAACTCCAAAATCAATCTGCAGTCCACCATCTCTTTCCATGCCCACTGACATTCCCCTAGTTCAAGCCACCATTGTGACTTGGCTTAAGTATTTGCATAGCTCTCTACTTGGTCTCTCTGTCTACTCTTTCCCTTCTATGAGGCCATTCCCCCCAGGGCAATTGGACACCTTTATAAAACGTAAAGCACATCACAGCACGTCCTTACCCCTTTTCCATTCAAGGAGAAACACCAATTCCTGGAGCACGTAGGTGGCTCAGTGGGTTAAAGCTTCTGCCTTTGGCTCAGGTCATGATCCCAGGGTTATGGGATCAAGCCCCGCATCGGGCTCTCTGCTCTGTGGAGAGCCTGCTTCCTCCTCTCTCTCTCTGCCTGCCTCTCTGCCTACTTGTGATCTCTGTCTGTCAAATAAATAAATTAAATCTTAAAGAAAAAAAAAAGAAACAGCAAATCCTCAAAAGGACTTACAAAGACTTGTATAATCTGGCTCTCTTCCTTTTACCTTCCCTCCATATGCCATATCCCCTTCCCTCTCCCTCACTTTACTTGAGTCTCATTACTTTCTTTAGGTTCCTAGATGATGGCAAATGCCTTTTCCCATGTTGATTCTCCTGCCTGGAATGTTTTCTCCCCAAATTGCTGATTGATGAATTTCTACCCTCCTTTCATCTTAGCAGAAATATGCTTTTTCAGAAAAATTCTCCTTGATCATACAAAGTAAAATAATTTTCTGTAACGCCTTCTCATAGCATCTAGTATTTTCCTTCACGATGCTTTGTCATACTTTGGCTCATGTGGTTGTTTAATACTTGACACCTCAGTGGAAAGGAAACTTCTCGGGAGGCAGAAACTCTTTTTGCCTGTTTATTCTTCTAGCCCCAGCATGTGCCTGGCACAGAAAGATTTGTGAATGACTGAGTGGAAGGGATAGGCCTGCAACAAGGTGTGGATAGAAACATCTTTTACTTGATGGCCTCCTTCAGCCTAAAGTCATTTTCTTCAGCTTCTAAATTCACCATGTTTATAGAGAGCATCTGCATCATTATCTGTTTCCCTACTGGGATGGAATTTAAGATTCCGATGCTAAGATGTAAAAGGAAGGAACAAAATCCAACGTGGAAAGAAGTACCGAATAGAGAACACTCCCCTGCGTGGCTAGACATCTTCACTGTAAGCAGGAATCTCAGTGTGCAACTGTTAAGGCTTGAGTTATTTCTATGTCTCTAATCCTCTTGCCTTCCAGTCAAGATCATTCTAATAGCTTGGCCTTCAGACTTCCAGTTGCGTTATGCATCACAAGTCATTTCTTTGTCAAATGCTGTATTGGTCCATTATAATCTCCTAGGGATTATAAAAAGCATTCTTCCTGACCCTAAAATCGTTTATCTCTATCAAAGTCATGTTTTTAAGTTTTCCATGCTAATGGCTTCGTGAAATTAATAGTAAATGTAAAGTAAAACAATCAAATCATTTATATGCTGTATATTGTCTGCCACATCTTTGGTTCCGTTCTTGCTTGACAACTGAGAAGACGCATGTATGGTATGGGCTTTGGAGTTTTTCACATCATTTTTTCCTGTCTTCTTTCCTCTTTTTTGCTCACCTCTGAGCCATGTCATCCTTTACTAACAATGCAAGAATTAGGAGGATAGAGTAGATAAGAAGATGTAAAAATGGCAATCATCATCTTCACTTTCTCTTAGGGAAAATGTATCTCATTGTACAGATCACGTTTTAAGAGTTGACTAAAAAAAAAAAAGAACTGTTGATATGAATAAGACTTCAGGTAGAGTTCAGCTAGCCACGCACATATTTATTCAGAAGTATTGAACAATCACAATGAATTATTCCATGGGAAAAGTGACATGAAGGTATTTAAAGCCAAACAAAGAGAAATTCTTTTTTTTTTTAACATTTTTAAGTCTTTTTTTTTTTTTTAAGATTTTATTTATTTGACAGACAGAGATCTGTCAAATGCGGGGAGGCGGGGGAGCAGGCTCCCTGCTGAGCAGAGAACCCAATGCGGGGCTTGATCCCAGGACCCTGAGATCATGACCTGAGCCTAAGGCAGAGGCTTTAACCCACTGAGCCACCAGGCACCCCCAAAGAGAAATTCTTAGTGACAAAGTCTAGCTCCCTCACCTCCTCCAAGTTTTAACTATTTTAGACAGTCATATATTTATCTAATCAGTGTATATGCAGTTTTGCATAAATATATTAATTAGGGAGGTGCTAATGAAGGGGGCAGAGTGGAGAGGCTGGGATGAGGCTTTGTAGGGGGCAGGCTCCAGGAGATTAGGTTCCTGGGCCTGTGATGGGCACTGTTGCATACCTTGCACCTGTTTAAACCTCTCCACTTGACCCCAGTTTTTGTTCTTATATCCATTCTTCACTTCTCAGCCAGGGTACTTAGGAGAAGCTGATCGCATCTGGGCTTCCGGGGTGGGCTTATTTTCCAGGAATAAATCCATACCCTTCCCAGTAAATGGCTCTGGAATATATCTAAAATGTCATTGGAATCGGTTGTGGAAGGAACCAATGAGACAGGGAGGAAATTTCTTGAGGGCTTCCGGGAAAGAACTTGCTGTCTCATGATAGGTACCAGAAGTTATGGGCCTTCTTCTTCTTTTTTTAAAGATCTTATTTACTTATTTTGAGAGTGAGAGCTAGAGATTGTGAGCAGGGGGAGGGACAGAGGGAAAGAGAGACTCAAGCAGACTCCATGAGTTGGATGTAGGGCTTCATCTCATGACCCTGAGATCAGGACCTGAGCCAAAATCAAGAGCCAGTCGCTCAACTGACTGAGTGGGCCCTCTTCTTGATATCTTATCCATTATAAGAGGCCCAGAGCTGTGACAGCCATTTTACAACAGCTTGAGGATCAAACTTATGAAAGAGGAGAGCAAGACAAAGACCAATGCAGAGAACAGAACTGGAGCCCTGGCTGAACCACACCTTACCTTTACCCTGCTTGTCAGTCTGGTGTCAATGAATAGCCTTGATTTTTATGCAGTTTTTACTTGAGACTTGTGTTTCTGGGAATCAAAAGGAACATTTTAATGCATAGAATCCCAATTTATATTTTTTAATGTTCTGTTTATTTACTTATTTATTTTTTAAAGGAATTTATTTGAGAGGGAAAAAAGGTGAGGTGGGGGGAGAGTGCACGCAGATGCGCGTGCTTCCGCAAGCAGGGGAGAGGGAGAAGCAGGCTCTGCGCTGAGCAGGGAGCTTGATGTGGGGCATGATGCCAGCCTGGGTCATGACCTGAGCTGCCCAACCCAGGTGCCTCTGTCTGCTTACTTTTTAAAGTTTTAGAATTTTTTTTTCTGATTATAAAAATAATACATACTCATTGTAAAGAACATAGAAAACATTGAAAGATACAAAGATTTAATCCGCCCATAAGCCCATTATCCTAGATAACTGCTATTAGTATTTTGAATCGGTCTTCTCTTTCTGTATACGAACTTATGATGCAGACTGGCCAGGTCTGAGGACCCAGAGCAGGTCGCACATGACCAGCCAAGAGGGTCCCTGGCTTTGCACAGGACAATCAAATGCAAGCCAAGAGGAAGTAAGAGCAGAGTTTATTGAAGACACAGAGAGAAGCAGATACAGAGTGTCCAGGAAACTCAAAGTAAAGGGAACAGGAGTCTTGCCTTTGCTCAGGGGTCTGGAGTTTTTATTGAGGTGGTGGTCTGGTGTACGTGTGCTCTCAGGCATCCAGGAACTGGTAGAACAAGGATGAGTGCTCAGGTGTCCTCCATAAGTCATTTATTCCCTGGAGCCAGGGGTCTTGGCATCAAGGTGTTTGTAGTCAATGGTCTTGGAGAAGTTTATGACCCTGACCCGTCACTCCTTAGACATTATGTATTGTGCTGGAAGACTCCAAAGAAATCATTAACTCCTGACCTTTACAAGAATATACATTAAGGCATGTGTAAGGCAGGGGTGCAGGTCCTAGCAAGAATAGAAGCAGGAAAAGGAGCAAAGAAAATGGCTTTTTCCCCCCCCATGGGGTCCCTTTATATATATCTATCTTACATATATATTTTATATATATCCTGATTTAATGAAACTGATAACCTAGTGGGAAATAGACACCAACCAGCCAACCAACCTAAAAGCCAAACAAATACATTAATACTTGCAACCATGGGAGCTTGCAGTAATTACTAACATGTGTTATAACTGTCCAATGTTGGGTCGCTAGTAGTGTTACTGCTAGGAATGTTATTCCCTATCTCCATATCCTACAACAAATCATCTAAGATTTTAAGTTAATAACTATTAAAATATACTTTAATTATAGCATATTATATTATAAAATATTGTACATTATTTTAATATGTAAATTACATTTACATATTACTATATGTAAAGTTGTATTTTTACATGTGTAATGTAAGAAATAATGTCTCATAATGTCCATAAAAATAACCAGTTATCAATGTACTCATTTGGTTTCCCTTTGGTAGGTGGTATTTCTTATTTATGGCAAGTTGCACCCTGTTAGTGATTGTTTTGGCCCCGTCATCATTAGCTTTCTCCTTAATGGTGCGTTTAATTACAACTAAAACGAATGTCTTATATTGGTCATTTTGTCAGTATACATGTGAAGGGTTCAGTGTTCACCAGTATGCGGAGTAAAAATCTCTGGAGTGGGGCCTTGCCAGGATGGAAGCTGCATTGCCAAGATAGTACCAATCCCTTAAGTTCTAAATGTTTTCCAATTTCCATTATGATTTTCCTGACCAGTGAGTTGATTGGAAGAGTAGAAATATGAGGGTTTACTAGCGGTTTGTTGGTTATTGATTTCTAATTTAACTCCATACTGGTCAGAGAATGTGGTTGCTATGATACCAATCTTTAGACATTGTAGAGAGACTTGCTTTATGACCTAGTATGTTCTTTTTTTGTTGACTTTTCACATGTTCTTGTGTATATTTATTCTATGGTTGTCAAGTGTAATGTGCTATTTGTATTCATTAACTCAAGCTTGGTCATTGTGTTGTTCAGATCTTCTAGTTCCTTAAAGATTTTTTTTTATCCTCTTAATCTATGTATTAGTTTCCTGTGGTGCTATAACAAATTACAACGAATGGTGTGGTAAAGAACAGAAATGTATTCTCTCACATTTCTGGAAGCTAGAAATCTGAAATCAAGGCACTGGCAGGGTGGAATGCTCTGGAAACTCTAGAGGAGAATCCATTTTTTGCCTCCTCCAGATTTAGGTGGCTGTTGACATCTGAGTGGGAATGTGGCTTCATCACTCCCATCTCTGCTTCTGGGGTCACATTACCCCGTGTCTGTTTTGTCTTCTCACATCTCCTGCTGCCTTTCTCTTAGCAGGACACTTGTCATTGGTTTTATGGCCCACTAGGCTAATCCAGGAAAATCTCATCTCAAGAACTTTAATTAGATCTGCAAAGACCCTGTTTCTAAAATAAAGATTCACAGGTTCCATGGATTAGGACACAAATATATCTTTTTGGGGGCTACTATTCAACCCACTGCAATCTATTAGAGATGTGATAATCACTTATTGTGACGGTAGATTTCTTGTACCTTCATCAACTTTTGATTCATATGTTTTGTGTTCATGTTACTAGAGATATATTTATGATTTGTATCTTGTGTATTGAATATTTTATTATGTAGAAACCGCTTTATCTCCAGACATACCCACCAACCCACCTACACAGAAAGTCTGTTGATGATTAACCACCAGTTGCTGTTTGTAAAAAATTGTAATTTGTTTTCCCTTTTCCATCTTCTTCTTCTTCTTCTTCTTTTTTTTTTTTTTTTGCCTGGCACAGAATTCTGAGGTTACATTTTTTCCACCCTTGGCATTTGACTCAATTATCTTTCACTTAAGAAAATACTCCAAGAATTTCCCAGGGCCGGAGAATTAGTATAGTTCCAGGCTTAGGGAATTAAAAACATGCAGTGCTTCAAAAAGTATGTGCCATTAATATGTGGGAGCACTGTCTAGAATTAAATCATTGTTAAGTGACTGGTGAACAGTTGCCTTAAGTATAGCACAGAATATAGTGGGAAAACATGCTGAGAAGCCCAAATACATGTGGACACTGGAGTGCACCCGAGACAACGGTTTTTCAGCGGGTGAAATGATTCTTCACACTAATTACATACCTCTGGAAATAAAGATTCATTATCTGCTAGAGTAAATAATAACAGGTTTTTCTAGACAACGTTAACACCAGTAGCTGGGATGAACTATAAACACAACGATAACGTTTGTTCTCCTATAATATACTATTGCTGTCATTTGAGAAAGCAGAGAAGTTAAAGAAATTATAATATAGTTACATAACCTCTCTTTTTTGCCCCTCTGGACTCTGAAACATAATCTCAAATTTGTAGTCAGATTTACGGAACATTGCGTGAAGCTTGGCATTTAAAAATCTAAAATTCCCGGCCTCTGTGTATCGAGAAGTTAAGGAACTTAAAAAAACATCCATGAGTAGCTCAAACGCATTTTTTTTTTTTTAAGCCACCTTGCTATGTTTCGGTTTTTATTCTTGGTTTTGAAGGTTTCGGTTAGTGTGGGCACAGGCCCATCAGCAGGCCCATCAAGGGCCACCCAGGGCAGTCCCACCCATTTATAATGCGCGAACCCAGGCCTCTTGTGGCCTCCTAGCTCCGTGTCGACCAAAGGTCCGGGCGGCGAGACCCTGTGCGGTGCAAAGACACAGTAAATCCGGCGGGCGTAAGAAAAACACCACGCAAACGGGGACCTGTGCCGCAGCGAACGCCAGAGGGTTTGGTACGCATCTTCAGGAGCCGGCCAGATTCCGGTCGCCCTGGTAACCAGACGCAAAACGCGCGTGCGCAAACTCCCTTGTCACGTGGGGCCGGCCCGGGGGCGGGACCGACGCCTGCTCCTCCCGACCCGGGGCTCCTTCCCTCTCAGTGCGGGTCCGGCCGAGGCGGGCCAAACCTCTACCCTTTTGCGTGGGGGTGACTTACAGCTCCTGCCCCTTTTTGCTTTGCTTTCTCCAGGCTCATTCCTCGCACCACGTGCCCTCCTGGCCGCTCCCCCAGCTGCCCTTTCCAACAGCCTGTTGGAAGTTGCTGTAAAATGTCGTGAGAGGCGCGGCCGCTTTACGGCTGCCTCTCCCAGGCTAGAGCCCGGGAGCGCCCACCGCCGTCAGCCCTGTCTGCAAGAGTCGGCCCGGAGGAGACGGAGAGACCCGGCGCCCAGCTCCCCTCTCCGCCGCGCCCGTGCCGGCCCCCGGCGATGTGAACTCGAGGAGGCTGCGGTGCCCCCTGGCCCGGGGTTGAGACGGGCGGCAGGTGCCTGTGAGGCGGGCGGGTGCTGGGGGCCTGCAGGATGGAGGAAAGCATGGAAGAGGAGGAGTGGGGCAGCTACGTGGCGATGATGGACGACCAGAACCACAACAACTGGGAGGCCGCGGTGGACGGCTTCCGGCAGCCCCCGCCGCCGCCGCCGCCGCCCCCCTCGTCGATTCCAGCCCCTGCGCGAGAGCCGCCGGGGGGTCAGCTGCTGGCGGTGCCCGCGGCCTCGGTGGACAGGAAAGGCCCTAAGGAGGGGCTCTCGATGGGGCCGCCGCCACCGCCGGAGGCCAATGGGGTGATCATGATGTTGAAGAGCTGCGACACGGCCGCCGCTGTGGCCAAGGCGGCCCCCGCCCCCACCCCCAGCTCCACCATCAACATCAACACCTCCACCTCCAAGTTCTGTGAGTCCAGCCTCTCCCCAGCAGCCTTGGCTTTTCTCCTCCCCACCCGGACGTCGAATCCACCCTTCTCGGCCAGCCCTGCTTCCTTTGTTTCAGGCCTGGGTCTCTCCTCTCCTCCCCGCCTCCCCCCCCACCCCCCCCCCCCCCCCCCCCCCTCGTTCGGTGTCTGCGGCCAGCGCCGGAGCGGCCCTGGCTTCTTGCGTTACCTGGGGCACACAGCCCCAAGTTCTCCTCCAAATGCGATCTTTATCACAGCTGGCTGTCTCACAACGTTAAGAAGCTCTTTTCTTCTCCGTTCCCCCTTTAAAGTTTCGGCCTCAAACGTGAGGAGAAAATAAGGCCGTCTGAGTTTCGTTAGGGAGAATTTTTTTTTTTTTTTTTTTTTTTTTGTGACCAGATTGAAATCTGGCAATTGTGTCCTTGTGCTTTTACCTAGTCTGCGTTAAACAACTCAGAAATTAGAAAGTTGACCAATATCTGCACCTCGTTCTTTCCCTTCTAAAGTGTACACGTTCTACGTTCTGATAGAGAAATGTATGAGTTGTTTCTTGGATAACACCAATGCGGAGGGAGCGACATCCGTTTTGAAGCAAATAACGTATAAAATAACTTTTCAAACCTTACATTCATAATAAGCCATTTACTGTGTTCAAGTCCAAGATTATGTTGAATATTGAACTTTATGTTAGTGTGTTAGTGATCTGCCTTGCCTTAATGCTGTTTTGAGCAGAAAGATTGAAGACCAAAATCTTTTGTAATTTTGCCCCCTAACCAGGAGGTACGGTTCTATAGCTAAGGAAAATAAATACTTTTGCTTTGAGTGGGTTTTTTTGGAAGTGGTGGCAGTGGTGAAAAGTGACCATGGCAGCCAGATTTTACTCTCCTATTAATAACTGCAGGTTTTGAATAGCATCTGGTAAAGCAACTGGAGATTTCATTTCTAGTTACTAATTTTATCAAGCTGTACCAGTAATTGTCCGATTAGCTGTGCAGAGGAAATATCTGCCTTGGTTCAGATATACAATTACAGCCTTACACTTCTTTTTTTTTTTTGGTGGGGACAAGCACATAATCTAATTTATTTGCCTTCAAGATAAAGCTTTCCTCAAGGACATTCATGTGTAGGTATGATTAGTAATCGGGTCTAATTTTTTTTTTTTTTTTTGTATCATGCATATGTGAGAATAATATATAGTTTGTGTACTGAAGTCTATATAGTGAAGCCAGGCTTTGAACACAGTGGCTGGCTGACTTAATCTAAATTCTGACCGAAGCTTGTTTTAGTGCTTACACAGTTCATTTGAAGAGTTCAGAAAATACCATCAAGTTAAGAGCAGAAACCAGTGAAATTAGGAACAAAAGATTTGCTGAACCAAAAGATTGTTCTTTGAGGATTAATAAGATAGACTTCTGTTAAGATCAAGAAAAAAGATGCAAATATAATTAAAGGGAAAATGGGAAATAACTACAAGTATGAGAATTTTAAAAAAGGATTTTATGAAAAAAAGAATTTTATGAACTATAGGCTAATATGAGAGCCTAGATGAAAAGTATAAATTCTTAGAAAAATACAAACAAAGTTGGTATCAGAAGAAACGGATAACTTGAGCTTAATATTTAACAAACTGAAATGGTAAAGACCTCCCCTTTCAGAAATTGTAACGAGATCGGTGAGTTGCATTGAATTTTAAATAATAATTTGTTTTTACAAGTTCTGGAACATAGGGAAATAAAAAGATGGCTAGCTCAATTTATAAGGTTAGTGTTAGTGAAATCTTGATTTTAAACCTAGATAAGGACAGTATGAGAAAGTTACAGATGTGTCTCAGTTATTCGCATAGGTATGAAAATCCTACTTCATGTGTGTGTTAAATTATGATCCGTGGAGTTTAAGAATGTGGATATGATTCAACATCTGTTTACTATTAATGTAATTTATCACATTAAGAGACTCAAGGAGAAAAATCTTGATTCTCTCGATACCATAAAAATATTTGATAAGATCCAACAACTATATATGGTAAAAACTCTGAGCAAGTTTGGAATTAAGGTTAAGGTTAAGGTCACTGGTTAAGGTCATTACCAAAAACCTACAGCAAATAATAATACTTAATGGAGAAATTTTAGATACATTCATTTTAAGATTACTAACAATGATGCCCTCTATCACTGTTTTTTAACATGGTAAAAAAAAGTCCTGGCTTACATTACAAAGGGAAAAAATAAGAAATATAAGGATATGAAGGGAAGCGTAAGAACTAATTATTTGCAGATATTGTCACTTACCTAGAAGAACCATTAGAATCCAGAAAAACTATTACAACTACTAAGAGTTTAGCATGGTTACTGGATTGAAGATCAAACTATAAGAATTAGTAGCATTTACTACATTAGCTATAACCAACTAGGAAAGGTAATCAAAAATAAATATTGTAAAAAATAAAAACATCAAAACTGTAAAGTCTCTAGGAATTAACACAAGCATACTTAAGAATTTTAAGAAGAAAACTTTAAAACTTTAATAAAGAACTAGAAGAGGATCTAAGGAGAAACTTCCCATGTTCTTGGGATATATTTATTATTATGAGTGTCCGTTTTCTCCATTTTAATCTATGAATTTGATTAAACTACCATCAGAATTCCAGTTGGTCTTACAAACTCAGTAACCTAAATCTAAAATTCGTATGGTAGATGGGATAAAGTTTGTGAATAGCTAAAGCAGTATTAAATATTTGTGTTGGAGCTTGGCTTATCAGAAATTAAGATACTGTTTCAAGGCTATAGTAATAAAAACTGTAGTGTAAGTATGTGAGTAGAAAAATAGACTTGGGGAACAAATTAGGGAGGAGAGACTTACCCATATGTCTTCAGGAACTTAAGGGTGGCATCATAAATCACTGGAGAAAGGAGTCCTGTTGGGGAGAGTGGCACACTATGTGGAGGAAAAAAACCTTATGCTATAGACAGCATGGGTTATGGATAAGTTAAAAAGACCTAAATGTGAGAGAAATTATTAATATAAGAATTCTTGAAGAAGCTCTTTCCTTAAGAGATAAGGAAGGACTTCCAAAGCTTCCACAGTTTATAAAAGTAAAAAACTAATGATTTTGATTATATAAAAATTAAAGATTTTCATTCAGTGAAAGACAAGAATGAGAGAAGGTATTTGCAGTGCCCAAAATTGATAAGGGATTAATATGTAGACCAGACAAGGAACTACACATCAGGAGAGAGCAGCAACCTCTAGAAAAATAGTCAAAGGTTATTAATAAGTGGGTTGCAGAATAGTAAATCTTAACATGCATAGAAAGAGGTATTTGCAATTCTTAAATAATCAGAGACAGGCAAATTAAGAGAGTAGTAATGTCTTTTCCCACCTGCTAGGTTGGCAAAAAGTAGAAAGCTGGATGGCACCAAGTGTGGGTGGGGATACAGGATTTGCTGGTTGAACCAACAATATATGGACCTGTGAGGTGTCCAGATTGCCCACAGTCTCTGTGGACCAAATAATGAAAGATAGCTGGAGTGTTGACGAAGCCCTGAGCTATGGCAGTCACAAAGTGTGTTTCTGGACTGTAAGATGAGAACAGCTTCTAGTGGTATGTTTTTGGAATAGGTAAAAAAAAAAAAAAAAAAGCATTTCTTAGCTTGATGGATGCAAATGAGGTGCCAGGGATTGTGTTGATTTGTCCCAGTAGAGAGTATATCTGAAACAACTACAATTGGAGTCACTGCTTCATTTGGTTTACAGTCATTCACCAAGATCCAAGTCCTCTGCACTGGCTACAGTAGGCTAGTGAAACAGAATGTCTTTCTAACAGTCCCCGTCCTGCCATCTTTTAAGTCTTTGGAGTTGGTATTATCCTCTCCAGTTTCCACAGAGATGTACAGTTGCTTTGGATTTATTATTTTGTTAGGAAGGAGCACATCGAGGGGATTTTATTTGCCCGCCCCCTCCCACCCCCCCACTTAGCCCTTCTTATGTTGTAAACCCTTACTCCATAGTTTAGGGAGACTTTAACTGTGTTCAGGAACACGGGGTGGGTCTATGGAGTCACTGGGTCAACTGTAAGATGGAGCAAAGCCAAAACACTTCTTTTTCCATATACCTTCACAGCTGTTGATCTGATTGGTTTACCACAGTGATGTTCTGGTCCCTAAAGGTTAGCATGGGCTTAGAGCCAGTGTTGAGTAACCCCTAAAAAGCCCAAGTGATTGTGTTTCCCACATACACTCTCTCCTTAATGAAAAGCTGCATGTTCTCTCGGAAAGGCTAGGAGGAAGACTCCCAAGTATTCTCTTGGTGCAATTTTGTAGGGTCCTTCCTCAGTGGAACCCACTGTCCCCTTTTTTTCAGGGGCTCTGTCTTTGAACAAGCTCAGCCTGTGTATTAGGTGACATGCCATAATTCTTAAATTGTGGCCACTTAAGGCAGGCCTCAGTTTGACATACCTAGAGTTTTTTTGTTTTTGTTTTTCTTTTTTCTTCTCATCACATGTATTGCCCACTGTTTTTCCTTAGGACACCATGGTTAGCCACCACCAGGGATCCAAACCATTCTGATGACAGATCTGGTCCTCTTGCCTATTATAACCATGCCTACTTTATATCTGAGGATTAAGGGCTTCTACTTATCCTTTGTCACTCTGGGAACCCACTGTCCCATTGAAATCAGGGAGCCCCTTTTAATGGCAGTATTGACCATCTTTAACCAGAACTACAAAGGACAGCCACCACACCAGTTTTCAAGGAAATCAGTACATCCTTCACCAATACATTTAATTCCTTGAGAAAGGGTCTTCTTGGAGAACAATTTAAGTGTGTGTGTGTGTGTGTGTGTGTGTGTGTGTGTGATGTGATTAAAGCACTCAGACATTCTGCATAAGTCTGGATTGATTCATTCTACATACTAAGGAATATCTGTTGTTTCAACCTCTTCTTCCCTCCCTCGTCCTCTTCATTCTCCTCCTTCCTCTTTTTCCTTTTTGTCCATTTTCTTCTTTCTCATATACCTTTTCTCCTTTCTCCATTTATATTCAATGAATTGTACCCATTTGAGGCATAAAATTTTATCTAGGATTTGAGCAAGCTAAAAGCTAGCCTGTTACTGTTACTACTGGATGCTGGCAGAAGCAGGAGACTCCTGGATCAGAGAAAGAAATATGTTATTCATGGCACAGTAAATAGTTTGAAAATAAGTGTATTTGTATAGGTTTCCCTTTCCCCAGGTCTCCAGAGGCAATAGAGTATGGCCAAGATGGATGCTCCCTCATTGGGTTTGTGTTGCAGCTGAAGAATATTGAACTTGGGGAATCCACTGCTTTTATAGAAAGTAGTAAGCGAGCTTGCTCTTTGTTTAGGGGAAGACATTACCTCATCTTTCAAGGTTACCAGCTATAGGATGGCTCAAGTTCAAGAGCAATTGGTCTGGGCCTTGCAGTCTTAGCACACTCAGCAAGACATGTAGAAGTGCAAGAAGCCCAAGGAAGACTGTCTCTCCAACAGTAACCACTAAATCAATCAATAGAACATGTTTACCACTGAGATGCTTTTTATGCTGCTTTGCTTTTAGTACTCTTGCCCCTAGTCCCTCTGCTTTCTGTTACTAGGTTTTACTGATAAATTGTATCATCTATATATATATTTTTAAAGATTTTATTTAATTATTTGTCAGAGAGAGAGAGGGAGAGAGAGCAAGCACAGGCAGACAGAATGGCAGGCAGAGGCAGAGGGAGAAGCAGGCTCCCTGATTAGCAAGGAGCCCGATGTGGGACTCGATCCCAGGACCCTGAGATCATGACCTGAGCTGAAGGCAGAGGCTTAAGCTGCTGAGCCACCCAGGCGCCCCCTTACTGATATTTATACCGGGTACATTTCCCATTCTTGGTATTGTAAGGTTTGTTTTAATTTTAGCCACTTTAGAGGAAGAATAGTAATTGTGGTTTTATTTTGCATTTCCCTTTTACACATGCTATTGGCTTTTTCATGTGCTTATTGCCCTTTAACATAATTTTGTTTGTGAGAATCTATTTAAGTTTTTCTTGGGTTGTCTTATTGCAAGGCTTCATCATTAATTTTAGATTCATATTCTGTGGGATAATATGTATAGTGAATGTTATATCTGTGACAATGTCCTGTGAAGAACAGGAGTTTTAAGTTTTGGTGAAGTCTGACATCAGTTTTTCTTCTATGGTTTGTACTTTTTTTATCCTAAGAAATACTTTCTTTCTCACAGGAAGATTTTTTTGCCTATATTTTATTTTAGAAATCTTACGGTTTTAGCTTTTATGTTTAGGTCTATGATCTAAGTTATGAGTTGAACCCGTGTGTAGTATTATAATACTTATAATAAGGATTGAAGTTTTTTTTTTTTTAAACTTTTATATGGATATCCAGTTGTTTCAGCACCATTTATTGAAAAGATTATCCTTTCCTAACTGAGTCACTTGGGCAGCTTTTTTTTTTTTTTTTAAAGATCTTATTTATTTATTTGACAGAGATCACAAGTAGGCAGAGAGGCAGGCAGAGAGAGGTTGGAAGCAGGCTCCCTGATGAGCAGAGAGCCTGATGTGGGGCTGGATCCCAGGACCCTGAGATCATGACCTGAGCCGAAGGCAGAGGCTTAACCCACAGAGCACCCAGGTGCTCCTACTTTGGCAACTTTGTTGAAAAATAACTGACCATATATGTGGGGGTCTAAATTCCATTAATCTGTTCTTTGGTGTATCATATTTAGGATTGTTCCGTCTTCTTAATGAATTGGTTGCTTGATCATTGTAGAATATCTTTATTTATCTTTGGTAATAGTCCTTACTCTGAAGGCTGCCTTTTTTTTTTTTTTTTAATAAAACATCCTTGTTTTATTATTTGCTAATACATCTTTTCCTATTTTATTTTAATGTATCTGTGTATTTAAAGTGCATTTCTTGTATACAGTATATGATTTTGTTTTGCTTTTCTAAGTCTAGTCTGACATCCTCTGCCATTTATTTATTAATTTTTAAGGATTTTATTTATTTATTTGACAGAGAGAGACACAGCGAGAGAGGGAACATAAGCAGAGGGAGGGGGAGAGGGAGAAGTAGGCTTTTTGCTGAGCAGGGAGCCCGATGCAGGGCTCAATCCCAGGACCCCGGGATCATGACCCAAGCTGAAGGCAGATGTTTAACGACTGAGACACTCAGGCACCCCACCTTTGCTTTTTCTTTCTTTTTTTTTAAGATTATATTCATTTTGAGAGAGCGTGCAAGCATGCATGCGAGTCAGGGGAGGGGCAGAGGCAGAGGGAGAGAGAAAATCTCCAGCAGTCTCCATACATAGTATGGAGCCGACCTGGAGTTTGATCCCATGACCCTGAGATCATGACCTCAGCTGAAATCAAGAGTTGAATGCTTAACCAGCTCAGCCACTCAGGTGTCCCAATCTCTGCCTTTTAATTGGAGCATTTAGACCATTTACATTTAATGTAATTAACAACGTGGTAGGGTTTAAATCTACTGTCTTCTGATTTGTTTTGTCTTTGTCCTTTCTGCTCTTTTCTTTTTCTTAAATTTCCTCTTTTCCCATCTTCTTGATTATTTTTTATGATTCATGTTTGTCTTCAGTTTGGCTTATTAGCATGCCCCTTTGTTTTTCTTTTTTAGTGCTTATTTTAGTATTTACGATATGAAAATTAAGCGTATCATAACGTAACCTTCAAGTATTGACCACTTCACATATAATGTAAAAATCTTACATCAGTATACTTCATTCCTCCCTCCTGTCCTTTATGCTGCATTGCCATTGTCATAATGGTACTTCTAAGTATAACAAGCATCAAATATAGTTATTAGCTTTGTTTAAAATATCCACTTACCTTTAAAAAAATTGAGGTGAAATTCATGTAACATAAAATTCATCATTTTAAAGTGAACCATTTGGTGGCATTTAGTATATTCAGTGTTGTGCAACAATCCCTTTATTTGGTTGTAAAGCATTTTCATCACCTTAAAATAACATCTGGTACCTGTTAAGCAGTTACTCTCTATTTCCGCCTCCCCCTGCCTCTGGCGTCCAGCAACTTGCTTTCTGTCCCTGTGGATACACCTATTCTGGATATTCATATGGATGGAATCATGTGTGAAATTTGTCTTACGTAATCAAAAACTGGAAAATAATTCATTTTTTGTTTACTCAGAGAGTTACTGTTTCTGTCACTCTTTATCCCTTTGTTTAGACCCGAGTTTCCACCTCTTATTTTTCTTCTGTTTTGAGAATGTACATTGATATTTCTTACAGTACAGTCCTTTTGGCCTTGAATTTATTCAACATTCATTTGCCTGCAAAAATATTTTACCTTCATTTTCTAAGGATTTTTTTCTATTAATTTTATTTTTCTTAAACATATATTTTTATCCCCAGGGGTACAGATCTGTGAATCGCCAGGTTTACACATTTCACAGCACTCACCATAGCACATACCCTCCCCAATGTCGATAACCCCACCCCCCCTTTCCCAACCCCCCTCCCCCCATCAACCCTCAGTTTGTTTTGTGAGATTAAGAGTCACTTATGGTTTGTCTGCCTCCCAATCCCATCTTGTTTCATTTACTCTTCTCCTACCCCCTTAACCCCCCATGTTGCATCTCCTCTCCCTCATATCAGGGAGATCATATGATAGTTGTCTTTCTCCGATTGACTTATTTCGCTAAGCATGATACCCTCTAGTTCCATCCACGTCGTCGCAAATGGCAAGATTTCATTTCTTTTGATGGCTGCATAGTATTCCATTGTGTATATATACCACATCTTCTTTATCCATTCGTCTGTTGATGGACATCTAGGTTCTTTCCATAGTTTGGCTATTGTAGACATTGCTGCTATAAACATTCGGGTGCACGTGCCCCTTCGGATCACTACGTTTGTATCTTTAGGGTAAATACCCAGCAGTGCAATTGCTGGGTCATAGGGTAGTTCTATTTTCAACATTTTGAGGAACCTCCATGCTGTTTTCCAGAGTGGTTGCACCAGCTTGCATTCCCACCAACAGTGTAGGAGGGTTCCCCTTTCTCCGCATCCTCACCAGCATCTGTCATTTCCTGACTTGTTAATTTTAGCCATTCTGACTGGTGTGAGGTGATATCTCATTGTGGTTTTGACTTGGATTTCCCTGATGCCGAGTGATATGGAGCACTTTTTCATGTGTCTGTTGGCCATCTGGATGTCTTCTTCGCAGAAACGTCTGTTCATGTCCTCTGCCCATTTCTTGATTGGATTATTTGTTCTTTGGGTGTTGAGTTTGTTAAGTTCTTTATAGATTTTGGACACTAGCCCTTTACCTGATATGTCGTTTGCAAATATCTTCTCCCATTCTGTCAGTTGTCTTTTGGTTTTGTGAACTGTTTCCTTTGCTGTGCAAAAGCTTTTGATCTTGATAAAATCCCAATAGTTCATTTTTGCCCTTGCTTCTCTTGCGTTTGGCGATGTTCCTAGGAAGATGTTGCTGCGGCTGAGGTCGAAGAGGTTGCTGCCTGTGTTCTCCTCAAGGATTTTGATGGATTAATTTCTCACATTGAGGTCCTTCATCCACTTTGAGTCTGTTTTTGTGTGTGGTGTAAGGAAATGATCCAATTTCATTTTTTTGCATGTGGCTGTCCAGTTTTCCCAATACCATTTATTGAAGAGGCTGTCTTTTTTCCATTGGACATTCTTTCCTGCTTTGTCGAAGATTAGTTGACCATAGAGTTGAGGGTCTATTTCTGGGCTCTCTATTCTGTTCCATTGATCTATGTGTCTGTTTTTGTGCCAGTACCATGCTGTCTTGATGATGACAGCTTTGTAATAGAGCTTGAAGTCCGGAATTGTGATGCCACCAACTTTGGCTTTCTTTTTCAATATTCCTTTGGCTATTCGAGGTCTTTTCTGGTTCCATATAAATTTTAGGATTATTTGTCCCATTTCTTTGAAAAAAATGGATGGTACTTTGATAGGAATTGCATTACATGTGTAGATTGCTTTAGGTAGCATAGACATTTTCACAACATTTGTTCTTCCAATCCATGAGCATGGAACATTTTTCCATTTCTTTGTGTCTTCCTCAATTTCTTTCATGAGTACTTTATAGTTTTCTGAGTATAGATTCTTAGCCTCTTTGGTTAGGTTTATTCCTAGGTATCTTATAGTTTTGGGTGCAATTGTAAATGGGATTGACTCCTTAATTTCTCTTTCTTCTGTCTTGCTGTTGGTGTAGAGAAATGCAACTGATTTCTGTGCATTGATTTTATATCCTGACACTTTACTGAATTCCTGTACAAGTTCAAGCAGTTTTGGAGTGGAGTCTTTTGGGTTTTCCACATACAGTATCATATCATCTGCGAAGAGTGATAGTTTGACTTCTCTTTGCCGATATGGATGCCTTTAATTTCCTTTTGTTGTCTGATTGCTGAGGCTAGGACTTCTAGTACTATGTTGAATAGCAGTGGTGATAACGGACATCCCTGCCGTGTTCCTGACCTTAGCGGAAAAGCTTTCAGTTTTTCTCCATTGAGAATGATATTTGCGGTGGGTTTTTCATAGATGGCTTTGATAATATTGAGGTATGTGCCCTCTATCCCTACACTTTGAAGAGTTTTGATCAGGAAGGGATGCTGTACTTTGTCAAATGCTTTTTCAGCATCTATGGAGAGTATCATATGGTTCTTGTTCTTTCTTTTATTAATGTGTTGTATCACATTGATTGATTTGCGGATGTTGAACCAACCTTGCAGCCCTGGAATAAATCCCACTTGGTCGTGGTGAATAATCCTTTTAATGTACTGTTGAATCCTATTGGCTAGTATTTTGGCGAGAATTTTTGCATCTGTGTTCATCAAGGATATTGGTCTGTAGTTCTCTTTTTTGATGGGATCCTTGTCTGGTTTTGGGATCAAGGTGATGCTGGCCTCATAAAATGAGTTTGGAAGTTTTCCTTCCATTTCTATTTTTTGGAACAGTTTCAGGAGAATAGGAATTAGTTCTTCTTTAAATGTTTGGTAGAATTCCCCCGGGAAGCCATCTGGCCCTGGGCTTTTGTTTGTTTGGAGATTTTTGATGACTGTTTCAATCTCCTTACTGGTTATGGGTCTGTTCAGGCTTTCTATTTCTTCCTGGTTCAGTTGTGGTAGTTTATATGTCTCTAGGAATGCATCCATTTCTTCCAGATTGTCAAATTTGTTGGCGTAGAGTTGCTCATAGTATGTTCTTATAATTGTTTGTATTTCTTTGGTGTTGGTTGTGATCTCTCCTCTTTCATTCATGATTTTATTTATTTGGGTCCTTTCTCTTTTCTTTTTGATAAGTCTGGCCAGGGGTTTATCGATCTTATTAATTCTTTCAAAGAACCAGCTCCTAGTTTCGTTGATTTGTTCTATTGTTTTTTTGGTTTCTATTTCATTGATTTCTGCTCTGATCTTTATGATTTCTCTTCTCCTGCTGGGTTTAGGGTTTCTTTCTTGTTCTTTCTCCAGCTCCTTTAGGTGTAGGGTTAGGTTGTGTACCTGAGACCTTTCTTGTTTCTTGAGAAAGGCTTGTACCGCTATATATTTTCCTCTCAGGACTGCCTTTGTTGTGTCCCACAGATTTTGAACCGTTGTGTTTTCATTATCATTTGTTTCCATGAATTTTTTCAATTCTTCTTTAATTTCCTGGTTGACCCATTCATTCTTTAGAAGGATGCTGTTTAGTCTCCATGTATTTGGGTTCTTTCCAAATTTCCTCTTGTGATTGAGTTCTAGCTTCAGAGCATTGTGGTCTGAAAATATGCAGGGAATGATCCCAATCTTTTGATACTGG